>NC_038246.2:50423982-51074106 GCF_000004515.6 Glycine max
TTTGTAAATAAACACGTGAAACCTTGAGAGATATGATCTTGACAAACCCGTCAAATACAACTCAGCTATAAAAAAATTCTCAACATGAAAATTCAAAGCAGTTAAGATATTTTTAGTGCTTATTCAGGTTTGTACAAGTAAGATATTGCATGTGATCCTGGTTGGTGGGACATGAGAGGAATTTATGCCCGCATCTCGTGGCTAGATTAATTACAGTGCACGCTATCTATATACCTAATACTCATTATATTCCCTATCATGATCAAAATTTAAATTAAATAGCAGCTACTTCATGCAACTATGGAGACTCGATATATGACTAAGTGTATAAACTATAACATGGCCATTAATGAACTTCATTCAATTTCGTAAACCCTCCGAAAGTCCGATCATATGTACATGCCGCGACAATACAAACGTATATAAGAAAAAACTGACACTGTTAATTAGGACTGGTAGCGTTGTTGTGCTTTATAGTATTTATACTTATCCGTATATGAAGCTATTAAGCTATTGTTGTCAATGCTTTTGAAAACTAAAGTCAAATGTTTCATTTCGAAACAATAACTATTCACAAATTTATTTTACATCTAACAATTTCTTGTGCTGACTTTGTTACGTTCTCCTTCCTCGTTTGGAATTAAGTCTTTGACTTTATCATAAACTGCTGCCTATTTGCCTTCATCATTCACCTAAAAACATGAGAGAGACTCTTCCCTGAATTGTTCATGCAATAAATCATAGGTCCCTACAAATAATTGAGGTGAAGGTGGGTAGATATATGTCTTTACTTAGAACTGAAATTTTATATTGTTTTTTTAATCTTTACGAGTCAAATTTAATTATATACTTAGTGAATAAATAAGATTCACTAAAAAAATACACAAACACAAATTGTCTTGATCGATGTAAAATTTTTGTAATTCTTTCGATGGTTAATTTTTTGACGACTCACACATTGTTATATTTCACAGGATGACACTTCACTTAATATTCTTATTGGTCAAAATCCTTCATAAGTAACCCTTTATGAGACATTGACAATATGCTTTGATGACTTTCAAGATTATTGACTGTCCTAACTAACTAACACATAACTTTTCAATATGCTCTACTCACATGTTTGTTGAAAAAATTTCCCAAAAAATCACATATGTCATAACTACTCAAAGTCAAACATGCTTAATTATGATGTTTTTAAGTGATATATTACAAAAACATAAATACATCTTGTTGATATAAGTAATACTAACTAATTCTTTTAAGTCATCATAAGTTGTACAATTTCATACATACATCATCTTTAAATTTCTGCTCTCATTTTAACCTGATTTTATAAGAGTGTTACAATCTTAAATCTCAATTATTCTTGTTATAATATATATATTTTTTGAAAGGTTTCTTGTTATTATCAATTAACTATTAATCATGATAATTACCTCATTTGGTGCACACTTTTTATTGGACAATTTTACTCTTAAATTATTTCTTAAATTTCAATTTTTTTCTAACTTACGTTAACTTTCCACTACTTATATATTATTAGTTTTTTTATTTTATTTTGTGGTTTCTTTATTATATGTATTTAACTTTTATTTTTTTTATTATTTAAAATATTTAGATAGACATCTCTTCCCTTAATATCAATAAAGAATTTAATGGTTATGTGCTAAGTTTTATTCTATCGTTGAATCAGAAATCATTGTTGATATAATTTTTAAAGTAATTATCATAAAAATTAATAATTTTATCATATATGATGGGTTGTAATTGAAAGATAATGTACAATTTAAAGTAGTGTATAATTTTTTTTATCATCAATAAATAAAAAACAAAAAGAAAGGACAATCATCCTAATACATGGTGGCGCGAATAATCAAAGAAACTCGCAAAGTATAAATTATAAATATTTTTTTTTTTGACTTCTTGTTAACGTACAGTACATATTTTGTTAGGCTTTGATTTTTCCGCAACTCTTCTTTTACATTCTCTCTCTTATATATATATATATATATATATATAATATTTGCATGATATTTAAATAAAATCCAATCAATTTTGTTTAATATTTTTTTATTTTATGTATTTGTATGATAAATTTTATTTTTAATAGAAGTAAAATCCGGTTGAATTTAATTTTGTTTATAACAGGAATTTAAAGTCCTTTTATAAGTTTTATATTATCATCACAATATGAAATTTTGTTGTAAGGTGACTAATAATTATACATATATATATATATATATATATATATATATATATATATATATATATATATATATATATATATATATATATATTGAGATATATATGTTGCACAAAGTCACGTACCACGTAGAAATAATGAAAAGAACTTAAAGTAAAAACCACGCAGAGGATCTGAACCCCGACGACGAAGATTACAAATACAGATTACATGAATAACCACAGAACATAAAGATGAGAAAATGTCACTGTGCTTCTCTACTTCTATTTTCTACATATGGTAGAAATTGGCATTCCTGGAGTCGAGAGACACTTAACATTCTGTTTTAGGCTCATATATGGTAGAAAGATAAAGGAATAATCACGTATCAGAGAATAAAATATAATTGTGATTGTTAAGACAAAACTGTAGGAGTATATATGCTCACTCATCTGTTGCGTGATATATTATAAGACTTTTTTTTTATATAGTTAAATATGTAAAAATGACCATCATTAAGTCCCTCATCTATTCAAGATAGTGCCAAAATACAAATAGGAGGACAACTTTCACTCTATAAATTAGTTTCTAGTGTTTATTAAACCTAAACTCAAAATATAAGATGATATTAAATCTTATATTATCAATGCTCCAAACCCAATTGTCCTGAACGTGACGAGGGTTGCTCATGGTTAGGTTACTTGAATAACCTAAACATTATTGTATAATTACTCATATACCAAGTGATTATTATAAACAAAACATAATTGATTATGAAAAAATAGTTGTATATATCCGAAATCGGTTATATAATTAGTTATGATATATAACCAGCTTTAGAAAAAAAAAAGATTCTTTTATATTTATTATATTTTACAATCGATTTTATGTTAACAACTGTGTCATATTTAATTAAAATTGATTTTAAAAGCCAAAACTAATTACTAATTTAAGATATATAACATGTTATATATCCAGTTTTAGTTATATTCATATATATATATATATATATATAAAACCAATTTTGGATATATAATTGCTTTTCATTTCCGATTTGGTTTGATTATAATAACCACTTGTTATATGTGATTAATTGTTATAATTATTTTTAATTAATTGATTGAATATTAACTGTTGGTTAATACAGTATATGATTATAGTTTAAAAAATAATTATAATCAGTTATTATTACCACCAGTAAACGTGAAGGGATGTAATAAGAAAAAATTAAGTCTCATTGACCAGAGATGATGGGAGCATTTTTATCTTATAAGTTAATTTCTAGAGTTGAATTATTCTCAAACCTTTCTTTTCTTTTCCATTCACAACAACTATTTTTATGTGTGTATGAATTTTTTAATTTATGATAAAACCATATATATATAATGTAAAAAAGGAGAAGATAAAACCATATATTTATATGATTGAGAATTTTTTGTTTTTTACTAATTATTTATATTGAGTTTTTTGTTTTATATTACTTAGTTACTTTAATCTATTCTGGTATACTTTATTTGGTAATAGTAAAATAAATGAAAAAAATGAAGGAAAAAATGGAAATAGAAGTAATATTAAAAAAGCGAGTTGTTTGATTGAAATCAATAAGATAAAAATGAAAAAGAGGCGAGTGAAAACAAAAAAATGCCACTCTCGTAGGGGGGAGAAATAAGCACATAGAAATGCTTCTTGAAATTTGAACTACAAAAGATAATCCTCAATTTTTGAAATTGATTGTCAAAATAAGATAGAGTGGCATATCCAAATAAGATGAATGCTTGGGTTTTGAAGACAATTCCTATTCAAAGCGTTGCTGCCTGATGGTATTTATTTCTATATGAAGTCAAGTTGGTAGAGGATTTGAGTGTAATGTAGCTTTAAATGATCCACTGTTTTGCAATACAATCAGTTATTAGCAATTTCATCACTTCAAATTTGATGTTGCTTTTGGTTACATTATCTAATTATTAATGAAGGGACCTCTACCTATTATTTTAATTGAAAAATAAAATTAAAAATATGAGAGTAATTGGTATTTATTAGGAGAACTAAAAAAAATTTAAAAATTAACAAAAAAATAAAATGTATATACCATTCCTTTTATTATTAATATAGATAAAAACTGTATATCTTACTTACTATTAATATTTAACATAGACAAGATTTTATATCTCACGTACGTTACGTATCAATTGTTTGAGATAAATTTTCCACCCCAACACTCCATGAATTAGTTATATTTTTTTCTTCTTCTTTTGTAGCATGTAATAAGATAAATATTTATATTACATGAAATAATGAAAATTTTACAAGCTATTGTCATTAAAGATACTGTTTATTCCCCTACACATATTAGTAACAATTAACATAAAACTCCATTATTCCTTATTTAAGTACTCTAAGTATTGATTATTGGGTATTAAATAAATTATATTAAAAAAATATCTAATTTATGCATGTCATGATTTTCAACAAAAATTAATTTATAAATTAAATATATTTTAATTATAGTGACAATTTTTTTAGTTATATAATTTAACTTTCTGTAAAAAAAAGGTTGTATAATTTAACTATACAATATTAAAATTTATGTATTATAATAATAAATTAGATTATTTCCTTCTATCTCATAGAGTCGGGATCTGATTAAATTTAAATTCCAATTAAAAAAAATCATTTCAGTAAAATTTTCAGTCAGATTTTTTTGTGGTGAATAAATTTCCAGTAAGATAAGAATAAATATATTTTTTTTTTGAGGGCAGATAAGAATAGAGATAATTCCGATCATTATTTTATCATATGTTGGTATAGTGAGATAATATGTTTACACTACATCATTTTCAATGAATGGCTAATAATTTAAGTGTGCATATCTAGATTTCAATAGAAACAAAATAATGTCTGTGAATACACAGATAAACTAATATTACATTAAAAATAAAAATCTGACCAAAAAAAATAACAATAAGAACAATTTAACTTTTATATTTTAAAGATAATTTAACTTTAATAAATATGTATACGAGTTAATAAAATTATTTGAAATGCAAATAAGGGAAGGCACACATGTGAATAGACATATTAATTATTAGAATGTTTGAACAAGAGGAAAAGAGAATAGAAAGAAATGAAAAAAACAAAAAGCATAGAAAGCATATAAACAGAAAAGAAATAAAATGAAAAATACATTATTTGAAATGATAGAAATAAGAAAAAAATATGATTTTTTTTGTTTAAATAAGTTAAAAAGGAGAGTGGAAGTAAAGGAATAAATTATATAAAAATATTTTTATATTAATTGAAAATAACTTTTACTCCACTATTTTTTTTAATTATTTCTATTTCCTTTCATCTCACTTCCCATAGAAAGGTAAAAAGTAAAAGCAATACACACTTGTAAAAACACGTATAAGCTACTTTAAAATAAGAATACGACAATACGTATTCATATGCATATAATACAATAATAAAATAATTCCCCTCTCTTCTTCTGTCTCATATTCTCACGCCTCAGATTATTGTTCAATTCCTCCGCCTTCTCTGCCTATTTTTTGTATACAGCAAACTACTTCTTTGACCAACGATTATAGATTAAAAAATGTGCCAAGATATTTTCCTAACTTCTTAAATATAATCACTAATCAACGTAGCCGAATTTCCGTTCCACTAAAATCATATATAAAATCCAAATCGCCGATTAATTATTGCAAAATAATTGAAGAAGAAAAATAATAATAATAAAGTTATGCGCGATCCAAAATTTAACTATTTCTTTGGAAGAATAGTAGAGTATGATAAAAACATATAGACTTGTTGGTGTGAGTGCGAATCCATCTAATATTATTTTTTTGCTCGTAGATAATTTTTCTCAAGGAGATCTTCTGGTGCTTAAGAACTAATTGATTGACTATAAATTGGATGAAATAACTTGTTATTTAGATTTGTACGATAATTTTTTAGGTGAAATTTGTGTTTGTCGTCTTAACATGTCATTGATATTTTGTGCAGGGTAATATTAGAAGAAACTTTCTGTTCTACACTTGTACCATCTTATTAAAAGAATCCTTTAATCCATAATACCAATTAAATAAGGCATAGTCCATAAATTAGTACCAAGGATTTTTGTGAATTTGAGAAATTCTTTGTTGTAAACTTATTCCTCGGAAAATGCTCATAATATAAGCGGTTAAAATTATGGTTGTAAAAAAGATGACACGCTGTAATAAAAAAATATGACATGTTTCATTTCATTACTCTCTCTAACTAGTTCTTCAAAGTGGTGTGGAGCCCATAGGTGGACCTGTGCTTTGCTGGCTCCAAGTTCTCTCATTGTTAGTCTTTTTATGGGGCTTCTCCTCCGAGTTCAGAACAAAAGAAGAAAAAAAAAAAAAGGGTTTCACACTTTGTCCGATCTTTCACAGTGAACTCTTCAATTTTCGATTCTCTTTTTCTTGCACCACCCTCTCCTTTCTTCTTCTTCTTCTTCTTCTTCTTCTTCAAACACCTTCACCATTTGCATACCACTTAGCTCCAAAAACCCATTTCTGTTTCTTTCTGTTGATTTGATGGATCCGCAGATCTAATGATTTCACACACTTTCCTCACTACGGATCATTGTCTTCTTCATCTGGGGCACCCCAATAGCTTCTTCTAATCGACAGTCCAATTTTGTTGGGTGAGATCTCTTGCCAGAATTTTTATCTTGCTTTGACTTCAAAACCGTACAATATATGATTGTGCTTGATGAAAAAAGCTACCTTCTTGCCGTTATTTGATTTTATGGAGATTGGTCTAACTCGTAGCTTTGATTTTCAATGTAAATGTGAACAAGGGATTTCCAATCAGCTGACCAAAAAGTTCTTTGTTGAAATTTCCATCTTTAACGGCTGCTGCTGTGTAGTATGGTCATAGTTTTTTTTTGTGTTATAAGGAAACCAAAAAGTTATTTTTCCCATTCATTCCTTAGAAACCTGTGAAAAACAGTTTGTTTTGCACTTTTCTAGTTCATACAAGGTCCAGGTTGTGTTTGTTTGTTTGTTGGTGTTGAACAACAATTAATTTTTAACCGTATTTGTTTATTGATGTTGTTGTAGTTTGTGGTGGATCATCTTCGTCGTTGTGGTGACTAGTGAGGAGTGCAGGACTATACCTATCTATATAGTGTATGAAAATTCAGGGGGGTGAAGTCGTTTTTGGAGTAGTTGATAAATGTTGAAATCCTTGACGGTTGTTTGGTGAAATGAGGGATGTTATCGGGGTTGATGAACTTATTGAGGGCCTGCTTTCGGCCGGGTTCAGATGGATTTACACTTGCAGGTTCGGATGCTGGAGGTAGACAGGATGGACTGTTGTGGTACAAGGACTCGGGGCAGCACTTGAGTGGTGAATTTTCAATGGCTGTAATCCAAGCCAATAACTTGCTGGAAGATCAGAGCCAGATTGAATCAGGCTGTTTGAGCTCCAATGAGTCTGGCCCTTACGGTACCTTCGTCGGTATCTATGATGGCCATGGAGGGCCCGAGACATCGCGGTTTATCAATGATCACCTATTTCACCATCTCAAGAGTAAGTTGACAACAAAATGACTCAATTCTTCAATCTTTTCATTATTGGAATAGATTATACTTCTTGCCTTGCTGTATTTTTGTCTGCCTTTCAGTTCCAAGCCTCTTGTAGTCAATTTTGCCTTTTAACTGAACAAAAAAAAAAATATACAGGGAATAGTCTTAGATAGACTGAGGGGAAGAAAACCAGTCATTTAGTTCATTTTTACCTTGTCCTTGTTTAGCTAGAAAGATCAGGGAATATAATAAATAGTTTGGATTCTGTTGCTTGGTTTAATATTCAAGAGACAAGGTTTTCCGCTTTGTGAAATAAGTATATGCCAATAAGAGATTCAGTCTTTCTTCTTTTATTTTTCTTATTTACCAGATTACTTGTTAGAGCATAGCTGGTGCAGTTTCATTAATTTGGTGCTAGTATGTCAGAAGTGGTGATAGTGGATGGTTTCCTTCCCACTATTTTCTGTCTGTCATTCTATCAGCTATAAAATGAATTAAGGCTATAAAACTTTCAGATGTATACAGAAATGTATACAGAATTGAGACTAAGAAAATTGTGTTTTTCAGATCCTGTTTTGTTGCATATGTGTCCTTCATGTATTTACTTGTGTTTTGAACCCATTTTTCTGCACATTATTATCGAATAATGAAAATTGATAAACATATTCTTTCTCTATTTTAAATGTCAGGATTTACTTCAGAGCAACAATCAATGTCGGTGGATGTAATTCGCAAGGCACTCCAAGCAACAGAAGAGGGGTTTATTTCAGTGGTTGCCAGACAGTTTTCTCTGTCACCACAAATTGCGGCTGTTGGGTCATGCTGTCTTGTTGGTGTTATTTGTAATGGAACCCTTTACATAGCAAACCTTGGGGATTCCCGGGCTGTTTTGGGAAGAGCAGTCAAGGCAACTGGCGAGGTTTTAGCCATGCAATTATCAGCAGAGCACAATGCATCGATAGAGTCTGTAAGACAGGAGCTGCATGCTTCGCATCCTGATGACCCAAATATTGTGGTTTTAAAGCATAATGTATGGCGTGTGAAGGGTCTTATTCAAGTAAGTCACTTTTAGCTCATAATGTTGCTTTTCTAGTTGCTAGAGATGGATATTTATCTTTTCTATAAACACTTCACACCTCTTAATATCATTTTAAATTTGTAATCTTCCCATGTTGGAAGTTAAATTTTCAGGATATATAGTATGTTTTCAGGATATGAAGAATTACTTCAGAAAGACAGAGCTATGCCGAGCATTAGTAAAACAGACCTGGGTGGGGGTGGAGAGAGAGAGAGATAAAGTCAATTTCAAATTTATTTGTGGAAAGGACTTATTTTTCTCAACTTCACTAGAGTTTTATGTTATTGAATAGCATTAATACCCCAATATACATTATGACTTTATATAACCAGAAAACTATCTTTTGCGATGAATAGTGGTTGAAGTTGTCTTAGTGCATCAACATAAGACCCAGTTTATAGATGCTGGGCAAATGGGTTCATTTTCATCACAACAATTGTAATATACTTAAATTGTTGAGAGTAGAAAGAGTCAAATACCCTTGGTGTTACTTTGTTATAATTCTTTAAGAATTTGATCTAATGTTGTCAAATACACATATTCTGTGAATGATAATGTTACTAGTGCTTTTGTATCTTTCTTTTCTTCCATGAAAGTTGAAAGTTGTCTTTGGGCTTGTCATATCAAATTTTTATCTTGGTACTTCCTGATAATCCTTGAGCTTTGTCATTTGTCACTTGTCACAACTGACTGTTCTAGAGATGCCTCAACTTGTTTAATTCAATGCTTATTATAATTTTAACAAACAAAACTTGACATAGAACCTTCTCTTGCTTTCTCAATTGAGTTGCGTCATAAATTTTAAAATCTGTTTTTCTGTTGCAGGTTTCTAGATCTATTGGTGATGTATATTTGAAAAAGGCCGAGTTCAATAGAGAACCACTATATGCTAAGTTTCGACTTCGTGAACCATACAAGATGCCAATACTAAGCTCAGAACCATCAATATCAGTGCATCATTTGCAGCCACATGATCAATTTATTATATTTGCATCTGATGGACTCTGGGAGCACCTCAGCAATCAAGAAGCAGTTGATATAGTTCAAAACAGTCCCCGCAGTGTAAGATACATATTTTTCTACTGTGCTAGATTGTGCTATGTCATTAACAGAAAGATTAAAGTGGATACATGTATGGATTAGACTCAACTTTCAGAAATTATTGTGGTTTTATTGTATTTCCATTATTGCTTAGCACTTAATATGTAATTGAAATTGGCATGCTGTTATTTCTCAGACATCCTAATTTTTTTTGTCACAATTTATTTCGAGTATCTGTTGTGCTTGGATGATGCTTGTTGCAGAATTTGGAGGAATTTTGGTATGCACCAGTAATAATATTGCGTTGTGTCCCATGATCCATAGACATGAGATTGAATTTTATGTATAATGTCAAGTAGATGAGGGAACATGCATCTTTACCATAACAAGTTGCCAGTCTTTTAGTGAAAGTTAGTGGCCTTTTATTTGTCCATGAGATTATGTACACCTATATTATTTGCATGTTACATTTATGTGAGCAGATCAGCAGATACAGCCAAGCTATCTAAGTAGTTTTTTCTTCTGCAATTCCAAATGGAATTCATCTAAAGTAGTGGCTTTGTGCCTACAGTCTAATTAAGTGGAAACATTCTTTAAATTCTAACAAAAAAATTGTCTGATAGAGTTTTGCATGGAGAAATTTGTTCTGGAATATAAAGCCTTCCCTTGATTTGGAAACCTCTTGTTCAGTGGCTTCATGTTTCATCTTCTTTCCTTCTTTCAGGGAAGCGCTAGGAGGCTGGTAAAAGCTGCGCTTCAAGAAGCTGCAAAGAAGAGAGAAATGAGATATTCAGATTTAAAGAAAATTGATCGCGGAGTTCGTCGTCATTTCCATGATGATACCACGGTGATTGTTGTGTATCTTGACTCAAATCTCGTGAGTAGGGCCAGCACTGTGAAGTTCCCTGGCATTTCTGTTAGAGGGGGTGGTATTAACCTGCCTCATAACACACTGGCACCTTGTACCACACCAACAGAGATTGGTGGTACCTGATCTAAGTTGTATCTTTTATTTTCTTCTTTGTTGTATCATTTTCTTGTGTGAATACCAGTTATCTTCAAAATAGCACTGAGAGGAGCAGCACTTCAATTCTTTGAATGTGAACTGTAACTTACTAGGATACTAATACTCATGTTTAGGTTTTTTTTCTTTTTTGTTTTCCCTTCCCCTCAAAACCAAAAGAACAGAAGAGATCTTCTGATGACCATTATAAGAGTTGCCTCGGCACCATTTTATCTTTTTTTTTTTCTTTCTTTCTTTGTACCATTTCACTGTTTATGTCGGTAACTTTGGTCTTACAGATTGTGATGTGGGAAGTGTTGCTGTATTGCTGAGGATGTTCTTAGTCATAGATAATGCAATCAATGCATTTAGGTGTTGGAGAGGAGAGAGGAAAATCGTCATGTAAATGCACGATGTAGATTATGCATGATGTAATGTTAAATGAGTATTCATTGTCACATTATTGAACATAACCAATCAATCTCACATAGACACCACGTCTTCTCTCACCAATATGAAATAATTGTAACTTGTTCGGATCTTTTAGATTTGGTGAAATTAATTTTAAAAAATAATTGATGCCCAAAGAAATGATTTTGAAAGAGTCGACAAGAAAAACATTTGTTGTGTTAGGAAATATCTTCTTAGGAGATATGATAAACGTCTCCACAAAATGGAGTGGATGAAAGTGACTAAATGGGTGAGTGAGAGAGTAAAAAATAAAAGAGAATTCTGAGATGTGACGAATAATGTAATAAAAAGTATGAAAAAATGCAGTGGAAAAAGAGATGGAAGAGAAAAAAATATCAATATAGAAAAAATAGTTCTGTTTGAATGACAAATTTAAATCACCTGAACATAAATGTTTTTAGAAACTATGATCCATATAAAATTAGATTTTCTAAAGAAATTAAAAACAGTTGCTTATATTAAAATGAATTCTAGAAATGATTTCAAGGACAAAATTTTATGCCAAATAACTCCATCGACTCAATATGTAAATTAAGTTTATTTTTGCAGGAATTGTTGTTTATGATATGTGAATCAAATAGACACGTGAAAAGTAATTTTTTTTTTTTTCAGAAATTAGTCATTGACAATTTGTTAGTCAAATTTTCTATAAAAATCAGTCATTGACATGCTGTTAGTAAGTTTTTTTTGATAAAAAATAATTACTAATAAAATAAATTGGTAAATATTTTACTCAAATGACAAATAAAATCAAACAGACACATTTTTTTAAAGAATAGACACGATTTTTAAAAGTAACTTTTTGTGCTAAGAAAATTTAAACCAAACACTTCGAGCAAGGCTTATCTTATCTTATTCTGGGGAATTCTTCTATTGATTTACTGGAAAGTTTCTTCTGTTTGTTTCTTTCTTTTCTTCAAAATAGTAAGGCGTGCAAATACACGGGATTTTCTTTCTCGAATTCTTGAATATGTAACTTTCTCTTATTAGCATGATATTCTAATCAATTGAACTAATAAGTTAATTATGTTAAAAAAATAATTAATATCATTATATATAATATTAAATTTTTTAATATATATTTAATATACATATAAATTTAAATTTATGTAATAAATTTTATAATAATTAATTTTGATCTAATAATGTATGGATTTTAGGGAATATCAATCAGTATATATTATATATAAGGGTGTTTTTGATTTTTTCCTGTCACTACTGAGTGAATAAGAAACTTTGCTGGGTAGAAGAAGAAAATCCCAAAACATAGGAGCAAGAAAATAATTATTTTTTTACTTCCCTTTTTGGGTCGAAGGAATTGTTGCAACTTGCAATTAAGGTGGGGGCGACTGGGGCCTATTGGACTCCATGTAAGACATGAGTTGTGATCATACATTATGGATTTGGTCGCAAATTGAAATAATGAAATGAAATGTAACGAAACAGTGCATCATGGTCACCGTATTTTCTTTTGAAAGCTAAGCGGAGACAGGTGTTAAAACTAATTTCATATATGCCAAAACATTTAACATCAATTTCATTCATCTTCCCTCATTTCCCTCAATATAAAATGATGATGATATTCATCCAGGAAAGTATGTGCACATAATTACGTGTTTTAAGTTTTTTTTTTTATTTATAAAAATGTTAATAGTTAATTGTTAGCAGGAGATCAAACTTACAATTTTTTCTTTTATTCTCTTTTTTTTAATCTCTCAATTCACCTTATATTTCTTACGTGTTTTATGTTGTTAATGTCGTAAATTAGTGTAGTACTGTACGTTTAGATTAAAGATTTGCTTGTTTTGCAGCATGATCCCATGGACAAAAGTGCATTGACTAGATGCTGCCCTAGCTGAGGGCAACATATATGTGAATTGGGACAAGTCGTTGACGGCATAGAATATATTTAAGGTGTTAGATCTTGTTTTGGGTGCACCATGCATGCCTTTATATTTGTCTTTAATTAATTTTTTAGTTCTCTCAGTGGCTCAGTCCTAACTTTTAATATATTTACACTCATACTAAGTAGATGCAAATCTTAGTAATTGGTTTGGTTGAGATGGATGGTTTGTTGATGGGAGAGCCATGCATGGTTGTATGATTTCTGATTATAATTATTGAGGTTGTGGGGCTGTGGTGGTTTGGGTTTGCAATAGAGATAGAGATACAGGGTGGCTTTGGTTATGACACAATGCAAGGGACGTGATTTTGTGTTGCTTCATGTTGCTACAGATGAGTGATGAAAAATTGACGGGGCCTAATTATTTATATAGTATCTTGGTATGCTTTTGTTGAATCGTGGTTTGAGAATCAATTAACAAACTCTGTGAATCGTGATAGATATTCTTACCATTGTTGCTACAAGTATTCTTACCATTTAACAAACTTCATGTTGCTACAAATATGTATTTTATAAATTAAAGTTTTTTTAAAAGTTAAAAATAATATGATGTTGTCACTTGGACAAGTATTATCCATTGATTGACATCACTTCAAACTATATAAATGTATTTATCTTTACCTATAATCATAAATGAAAAATATTAAAGTTTGTTTTTATTTTCACAATAGTTCTCTAATGATAGATTTAGGTTATTTTCAGTAGGAGTAGTTTTAGTATCCTAACACACCGCGGAAAACTTATTATAATAATAGTTGGGTTGATATATGTTTTGATTTTACAAAACTTGTTTTACCTTGAAGCTTTTCGTGTCATTTAATTTCTTTACATATTTGGCTATAAATATTTTTAAGAATTTAATATAAATGTAGTGATAATATATTTTTTTCATCTAGGGGAAGATAGTCGACTTTTGCAGTCATTGTTTTAAAAATTATATGTAAGGTGATTTTTCGTTAGTTGATAACTAGACAACCCAATTCAGTGAGTGTAGATTAATCTCTTTTACCGTATGTATGTAATTTTCACTAGTCAAGAAAATTTTATATGAAAAAATTAAACATATATTATCTTACTAAATTGATCATTCTTTCACATAATAATGTAAAAATGTTTTCATTGATAATGCATGAGAATTTAATTTTATATTATAAATTAGAATATATAATTTTAAAAGTATGAGCCTTTCTCTTCTCATTTTTTTAACTAGATATTCTTAATATTTTTTTCTTTTTTCATTTAAATGTACGTTTCTTACCCTAATTTTATAGCTAGTCTAAAATTTATTTTTCAATCATCTCAAAACTAGTCAGACAGTGGAAATGTCAATATTATTAAGGTAAATATTTGACAAACTATTATAGCATTAATAAATACTAAATTGCAAAAATTAGAGTTAGGTATAAGAGTTAATCCGTCTATTTAAGCCTGCTTGAATAGGTCCACGACTTAAATTGGTCGGACTGGACCACAATACATATGGGTCAGATTTTATAGGCTCGCATCTATATCACATAGACGGCAGGCTAATGGACCAGTTTGTGGCCTTCAAATTTAAAATAAAAAGTTATACTAATGTTTAACTTGCTTTTTTTTAGAAGACAAAAAATCACATTTTCACACACACAAAAAAGTTATTAAAAAAATATATGTGCATAACAAACAAACTTTGTTATTGGAATAAATTGTAGTTGTACTGTAACAAGAAAAAATGTAGTTATACACAAACACAACGCTGCAGTAACAACACAAACTTGAAAACTTTCCTTTTTATCGAAGCTATATTGATTCTATATATAAATTATATCTTTCTGTACAAACTAAACATATCCAGCTTAATAACTTAAATAAGATGTTAAATATTTAGAAAAAAAAAATTATCACTCATAATAATTTTATCTGACTAAAATAAAATTATCTCATAAAAAATAATTTAGACAAAAGATATCTGTTGGAGAATGGATAAAAAATACTCTAAGATTATTTTTAAAAAATAATAAGTAAAAGCCCATAAGCATGCTGACAATTCACAAATAAATTAATTTGTCTTCATATATATAAAAAAGAGATAATTGTATAAAAAAATTTATTTTTTTTCTTTTGTCTATGAAATTGATATGAAACAGTCCCGTTAAAAACAAAAACTAATCTTTATCAGAAATCATCAACACATACAAAATGAATATTTACCTTTCAATGATTTATTTTATGCTTAATAACCAAATAAGATTTGAACCTTAAATCACTTATTGAACACAAATAATTTATTTTAACACTTGTTCATATAAAAAAATCCATTTAATTTAGAACGGTAACCCACACATACAAAAATGGAAAAACGTTCATGTTAAATGAAATCAATTTAAAACGGTAACCCATACAAGATGCAAGTTAAACATGTGACTCGCAGGCCTCAATCCATATGATAAACTTGAGCAAAAACTAAAAAAAATTACAATGTCACATTTTGTTATTTAATAAAAAATAGGTTATGTGATGAAAATATGAAATATTTTTATATTGTTATAAAAAAATCATCATTCATATATTTATTGATTTTTATCATAATTTTTAATTTAATTAATAATATAAAATTATTTGACATTTATGACTGTATAATAAACTCTTATTTGAAAGTTGTTCCATCATGAATAACTATAAACAATCAATGTAAATTTAGGCATGCACTATGTCTAGTATACTTTATCTACTTATTTTAATAAAAAATATTTTATAAAATTTGGAAGTTAAATTTTAAATTATCCATTTACGTATAACATTGGAACATTTAGAATCCCAAAATAATTTGTATCAATGTAAAAAAAATTGCAACTATTTATTTCTTAATAAAAAAGACAACCTAAGAAGAATTGTTAGTGTGCATAAACTTGAGGTTGTCAATCACGGTTGCATTAGGAGGGACCGAGGTAGCAGAACAGAAGTGTGTTGGGTCACCACCTGAAAAAACACTGCCAAAATCTAGTGGCAATGCATTCGTTACATTCCAGTGGGACAGGGCATCTAATCCAAGGGATAAATTCGTCATTAAAGTATCACACTTCTGACACCTATCTGTTCTGCTAAACCCCACACTGAATCCCAATTAGTGTTTAGTAGCTTGCCTGGTCTTGTTGACCATCCTCTTATCAGTTTGTATATCCAACAAACAATTAATAATTTTTATTATTAAAAATCATGTAAAAATTTAATTAAAAATTACAGCGAACTGAACTAATAATATTTTTTTCTTAAAGTATTACTGTTTTATTTTTGTAACCACTACTAAGTACTAATTGACATTTGGTCAGTAGTTTTAAATTTTGATGGTATAAACACAATTATTCTCTCATTATAAGAGCGATTAGTACAAGACAAAGACTAGAGTTTGAAAAACACAAACGAGAAAGACACCGTTTACTGACAAAACCATCCTCTGGGGGAGTGGAACGGTTTTTATTCTTTCTCTCTCTGTTGAATTGAACTCCTCTTTTTTCTCACAAGTCACCACTCTGCTATGCTTTTTCTTTTTGTTTTTTGCATTATTTTTAATCTCTCTAGGCTCTACTACTACTCTCTTTTTAACAAGCTTCACCATTACCTTACTCAAAACCATCAAATGCAAATTGCCAAACACTAGAAAGAACCCTGTCTTCTCTTTCTTTCTCGAGCCCCTACCTTCATTACTCTCTCTCTCTCTCTCCTCTACTAAAGTGTTAAGTCTTGTAATTTTTTTAAAGTATACTTATTTAGTAACTCTATTTATTTTTATTTCCATTAAGGCACTGAAATTAATTAAGTTAATATCTCTATCTTGTTGGAGCTGGCTACTTAGGTAGTGAGACTGAGGGAATGGAAATCTTTGTTGGGTTGTTTTGTTTCTAAAGAAAGCTTCTTCAACATTATCTGCTGCATTTTTTTTTTTCTCAAAAAGAGGAATGATTTTTACTCCAAAACTTAGGAAAAGGCTATTTTTTGAAAACTTGTTTGTTTCTTTAAAAACCCAGTTGAAAGTTTGGTTCTCTCTACCTGGGAAAGCTCCCTCCTTTTTTGTCAGAGAAAAGAGCAACAAGTAAGAGCCTTTCTTACTCCATCTTCTAAAAGCATCCAACCCTTGTTAAGATAAGGAACACTCACTACACTACATTACACACTAGTGTGTGTGTGAGAGAGAGAGATATGGGATGTGTTGCCTCCAAACTAGAGGAAGAAGAAGAAGTGGTGGCTATTTGTAGAGAGAGAAAGCGTCTTTTAAAGCAAGCTGTGGAGAAAAGATATGCACTTGCTGAGGCTCATTGTAAGTATTTTCACTCTCTGAATGCAGTAGCTGCGGCCATTAAGCTCTTTGTTGCACGCCACTCTTCACCTTCATCACCTTTCCTCATAACTTTCCCTCCTCCTTGCCCTTCTTCTCCTTCTCCACCTACTGAGAATGTCATTACGAACCCCATGTTCCTCCAGCAGACACCCTCAGAAAACAAGCATCAAGCGATTGCTGCTTGTGACTCATGCATCTCTTCAACAACCTCCGAGTCTTCTGAGGAAGAGAGTGAAGAAAAAAGGGAAGGAGAGGAGGGTGAAGAAGGTAAGGGAGAAGAAGACCAACATCAACAACAACCATGTGGGTACTATTGCATGCCTATGACTATGTCCATGTCCATGTCCATGTCCATGTCTATGCCTATGCCACCTTCAATGCCATCCCCTCAGAGAGATTTTGGATGGGACTTCTTCTACCCTTTGGACAGTATGAGGAGTGAGGTCATGAGTGGCTACCACAGGAACTCAGATGATGATTTAAGGGCAGTAAGAGAGGAGGAGGGGATTCCTGAATTAGAGGAAGAAGTGGAGAGAGAAGAGGTTCAGCACAAAGTGGTGAGTGTTGAAGAGAATAATAGCAATAATCATAATAATAAGAGTAATAACGAAGGTGCTGTTGAGCAAGTGTTGAGTGGTGTTGAAGCAGTTAAGGTGGTTGATGTGGCCACTGAAAACCAAGGGGAGCAAAGGGGGCTTGCAGTTCTTGATACACCAGCAGAGGGGAGAGAGTTGCTTGAAGCTTTGAAAGACATTGAGGACCATTTTCTCAAGGCTTACGATTCTGGTAAGGAGGTAACCAGAATGCTGGAAGCTAATAGAACCCCCCTTCATTCTAGTTTGGATGAAATAAAAGGTGGGCCCCTATCTTCTTCAAGTTGTAATCTTGGAAAGATTTTTGAGCTATTATTAATTTGCAAATATCAAATTCATGTTTGTGGTTGAATTTCATGAATTATTAGTAACTAGTAGAAATAATAATAATTACTGTGTGATGTAATTGATTCATGAAAACTTGTACATTGTTGTGTTGTGTTGGTTCTGCTTCATATTATTAGCCTCAACATTCGGCATGTGCAAGGTATGGTTATCATGCCCCGTTAACTTGTTTCTATTTCCATTATGGACTGTCCTTTTCTCCGTCCTACTTTAGATATTTTCGTATATACTTGAATCTTGGACATCTTAGTTCATCTTGTAAATGTTGCAGTATTTAAATTTTCTGATATCTATGCAAAGGTCATCTTCTGACACTCTACGTGTTGATCCATGTGACAATAGGCACTTGAGTTTCTAAGTAGTTAATATTGTGGGTATGGTCTACTCTAGGTTCTCAAATCAACGGTTGACACTTGTAAAGCCTTTTTTTTACTTGATTGCTGTATTTCTTACATAGCCCACACAACCTTAAATATGTTAACTATTTATTTGAATGACTCTGGTATAATTGCTAAGTTTATTTGAACCCTCAAAGGAAGTGCTATTATGTTTATTTGGTGTGTGTTTGAACACTGAACTGGTTTCTTTTAGGTTCAAAATAGCTTATTATAATTAAAAGCTTAATGAGAAAGCTCTATAAGATAAAATAAATAAAAATGATTTCGCCCTGAAAATTTAATCAAAGTCATGCTTTAAGTGTTATTTTTGCATGCTTTGAAAATGGATATTATGTATGTCCCATCTTGTGTATCTGTTTCATGTATCTATACTTGAAACAGAAGCATATGCATTTGATTATATCTGCATGGGTTCATATGCTTCTGTTTCAAGTTTCAACCCTTGAGAATTTGAACCATCTGATCTCAATGCAGAAAGTTCGACTAAACTCATTCTTGCAATAACATGGAAGTCCATTTCATCTAGGCAATCATCATGCAAGAGTCTTATGGTTCCAAATGTGAAAAATTCTTCAACTCGGGTGGAATATAAAAATGATCTGTTTGATGATTATGGAGGAATGGATTCGGGAAGTCATTTATTAACCTTAGGAAGGTTATATGCATGGGAAAAGAAACTGTTTGAGGAGGTTAAGGTAGGTTATTTTTATTTAATTCCTTTTTTTTTTTTTCAATTCATGTGATGATACTTGTTCGACATTTATTCTGGAATGGATAAAAATAACTTTGATCCATATACCATTTCTTACTTTTTTCACACCTTGCATCTATCTACATATAAATTCTAGGGGCATTTATTTAACTTCTAGTGTTTGGCATTGCCCATAAGTTAACCTATCCTGTTTGTTATATCTTTAATATCTGTGTTAAAGGCTTCCTTCTTGGCAAACTCAGATTGGTGATGCAAACATATCCAAAATGATTTGAACATGGAACAATATAACTCAGATTACAAATTTGTAAATGAAATTTTGAAATACTTGGTAGATTTTCTACCCGATATTTAATCTTTCTTCTCAGTCACTGATGCATGAATGTTGAGTCAAGGACTTTACACCTACTTCTATTTGACAAGTGTCTATTTGGAGAGTTGCAATCACATTACATTTCATGTCTTGTTAAATATGATTTAGTTTTATTTCTGGAAATACCCAAATTTTCACTAGCGGATAGTCAATCAATCACCTTGACCACCAATTTTCCATGTCTCTATGTGTGCCTTATATTGAATGAATTTCCATCTGTCAATAAGAAAACTGCTAAACTCTACAACATCCAGTCCTTGATAAAAATGAAAACTGAGAAGATGAATGAAATTAACTTCCTGGAGAATTTTAAACTCTTTTAGTTTTTTAATTCCATTATAGTCAGTTTTTGTAATTTTCAAGCATGCACATGTTTCACTCCTTGTCTCATCCTGCTTTTATCGTTTGAAAATTTTCCTTAACTTAGGCTGGAGATAGCACACGGAAAAATTACGAAAAAAAATGCACACAGTTGAGAAGTAAGAATGTTAGAGGAGATGATCTACTAAGCACAGACAAAACTAAAACTGAAGTGAAAGATCTATATGCTGGGATCTTGGTTGCAATTCGGCGTGCAGAGTCAATCTCAAAGAGAATTGAGAAAATGAGAGATGAAGAATTACAACCTCAAATTCTTGAACTGTTAAAAGGGTGGGATAACATTATCACTGGAAACTAAACAAACTAAATAATTTCAAGTTTCATTTATTTCTCATGTTCCATTTTTTCGTAATGCAGCCTGACTCAGTCATGGAAAATCATGTTGGAGTCCCATGAAACCCAGAAGAAGATTCTATCTGAAGTCAAATACTTCACATGCGCCACGTATGGTAAATTCTGCAACCAATCTCATGGATTTGCAACTCTTCAGCTCGAAGCTCAGCTTCAAAATTGGCGGGACTGCTTCAAAGAGTACACCGCAGCGCAAAAGGCATATGTTGAAGCTCTCCATGGATGGCTGAGTAAGTTCATAGTCCCTGAAGTTGAGTTTTACTCAAGAAGCAAAAATGTTGCAATGCAATACCAAGTCAACGGGCCACCGCTGCTTGTGATATGCAACGACTGGTTAGCTTCGCTGCAAAAGTTACCCGATAAAATGGTAACAGTTGCATTGAAAAGTGTAGTGAAGGATGTTAGAACTTTGTGGCTTCAGCAAAACAAAGAGAAACAGCAGAAAAGGAAGGTAGATAGGTTAACAAGAGATTTGGAGAGAAGGTATTCTTCAGCATCATCGCATAAAGTGGTGGAGACTAGGATGCTCGAGTATCACGTCACGGACCGCGAATCAGAGGCCGGAAATGATCATCATCAAGAGGAGGAGGAGTGCATGATGGAGAAGAGTGATCATTTGGAGACACTGAGGAGAAAAGTGGAGGCGGAGAAGGAG
Source organism: Glycine max (assembly GCF_000004515.6). Classification (NCBI taxonomy): domain Eukaryota; kingdom Viridiplantae; phylum Streptophyta; class Magnoliopsida; order Fabales; family Fabaceae; genus Glycine; species Glycine max. The sequence goes on from NC_038246.2 coordinate 50,445,345, forward strand.
AAGCACCACAGTTGCATGCAAGAAACACAGAGGATCACCTTACATGGATTGCAATCTGGGTTTTCTCTAGTGTTTGAATCATTGACAGAGTTCTCCAAAGCATCACAAAAAATGTACAATGGCCTTATAACTTATAGTGAAAACAGTGACAAGGTTGGGAACATTACGTATATAGAGGGTGGTGGCTGCAATGTTGAAAATTGCAACGGACAATAGTGTTAGTGAGTAAGGGTTTGGGGTGATTTATGTAAGTAATTATGCTATTATTATGTGTTGTGTTATGTCGAAGCAACTCGCTGAGACATGCATCATTTTTTAAGATGTTAGGTGACGAGTGCACTAATGTATTGGTATACCTACTGTTGCTGTTGATTGTCAATTCTGAATAGTGTTTTCTAAAGTTTTCTGTGTTTAGCAGGTAAAAAGTAAGATAAATCTGGGAATATGATCAAGTGGGTAACACTAGTGAATTAAAATTGTGATATTCGTATAATTATTAATTTAATAAGGCCTACTAGTGAGGGAATTCTTTTTTTGTGTGGTTAAATTAATTATTTAATCCATTTTATTTTATGACAATCAATCAATCCTTATAAAATAATCCTTAACTTTTTGGTACTTTTTATGAATTTAATTTTACATTTTTGTCATTATTGTTGTACCGATATTAAAAAAAGAGGAGTGATACACTTATAATAATCTGTATAACATATTATATTTTGAGTGTATTTGTTTTTTCATCTTATCATTTGTATTTTAAATTTAAATTTATTTTTTTTACTCTTTTTCTTTTAGTTGTATATTTTGTTTTACAAATATAATTTTTCTCCTAAACAAATGCTATAGTACGTGTTAACAAATGCTATAGTACGTGTTAAAAGGTAATTAGCAAAGAAGAATGGAGGTTTTGTAAATAAAAGAAGAAGAAATTAGTTACATGTAATTATTTTTTTGACAGGAACATGCAATTTTTTTTATACTGTACTAAGAAGCGCTTCAATCTATTTTTTTAGGGGAGAAGCACTTTAATTAAGTCATGTGAATTCTCGAACACTATGTTTTATTTGTTTGTAAGCATTGTTATTGTTGAACTCTGCATAAAACAAAAAACTCTACAAAAAGACGTTTAACTTTTTTTATGCTTAAAAGACGTTTAAGTTATTACCTAAATGTGTTGACCTCTTGCAAAGAAAAACCTTTTAGCTAATTGCGTGGATTCTTATCATTTTACTTTTAAACAATTATTATTAGAGAAAAAGAGTTATATACTTATAATGTATTTTACACGGTCATCCAATTACAATCTATCATGTATATTAATGTATGTTAAGTTTATTGACTTTTAAAATAATTTAATTTAAACAATATTTTATAATTAGATGAAATTATTTTACATTGTTAATGTACCTAATGACATTAAACTCAATTTCAAGAATTGAAAAGAAAATATAATTTGATTAGTCTAAAAAATGGTAATTTCAAAACATAGATAATGACACATTTTCTTTGATTTAGTTGAAGAAAAAAATTAACTTATAGAAACAGAGGGTAAATGAAAATAAAATAGTTTATAATTATTTGCATTATTAAAAAATATTTTATCAAATTAAACATACTCTTAAAATCCAAATTCAATGCATTTAGTTGAACCACCTCAATAATATTATACCTCATTTAAAATTAAATCAGTTACTAATATATTAACAATAGAATTGACCATATTCATTTTATGACATATTTACTTCAATCTCTCATCTTACATTAATTTGGATGAAGTTGCCAGTTATGTAATTACCATATTTATAACAAATTGAAATCTCAATTTATTGCAGCTACAATTAGACATAGGACTAAGGATGTGTTTGAAAATCTGTTTAATTGGCACCGATCGAAAGTTTTATACTTTCCAATGAATAAACGAACGAGCAATGTGGTATTAGAATGTAATTTTTTCATGCTGGTATTAGAATGTAAATTTAGTTGATTGGAAGTAATATCCTAACATACTCTAATCCATCACTACTGATATATGAACGTTAATACACATATTCGTGCTTTCTTTATTTTTACTTAGGCTTTTCAGAAACTAATGGTCTAACTTGCCTGGATCAGTGAGGTTGCATTTTTTTACAAATTATTTCCCACTCAAATTTTGACATTACAAACAAACATTTAAGCACGCAAACTTACGTTCCACAATAAAAATACTTCTAGTTTGTGTTTGCACACGTGTGCCGTATAGCATTTGATGAAATAAGAGAAATTCATGCCTTTTGGATTTCTTTGATTCTATTTTTTTTTATCTAAACACAAGTTGTGTATCGCGTGCTAAAAAGAGTGAGGTGCAGTCTTTGCGTGAGACATGTACACAAGTACAAAAAGGTAAGTGCTTATGACCCACCGGTAAAACACAAGACAGATGCATTATCAAAAAGCTTTGGAACAAAGCGCCAAATTGTACCAGGTATGATATCCATCATAAACATGCAAGCACACCCACAGCATCTACCATGTGAGAGGTCCCATGACATGTATAGATGAACACAAATCTAAACAGGATATTTGCCCTTTGGACTAGGAAAATCGCTTCCACGTGAGGCAGTGTGTTTCAAATTTGGAAACCAAATAAGAAAGCGAAGGGTTAAAAACACCTTTAAAGAAAAAGGAAACAAAATTCCCAAGTGTTCTTTTCCTTTGCTCTATTAATTATACGTTTGGTTTTCAAGTAAAAAAAAATACTTTTGAGACAAAAGGATCAAAATCATTGTTTTTTACTTTCATTTTATTTTTATCAGTTGGATTAACATTGGAACTTCAATCCAAACAGGCACTAAATAAAGCAAGACGGACGTATTGAGATTGCAATATGCTCAATTGCTCACCAACTGTGAACATGAGGCTACAACTTTCCAATGTAAGTTTCACGTTTCTAATTTGTCCATTGAACAACTACATTCTATTCAAAGTTTTGTACAATATGCAATGATTTCACATCCTTCAAAAAAGCTTGGGAATGATCATGCTGCATGCAAATGAATAGTTACAGGTTTCACATTTTCATATAAGATCACCATATTGTCCTGTCTACCTTAAGTACAGGGAAAACCAACAAATGAGAGAGAATCATGATTTCACTAACAGAAGAAGCAGGAGAGTGTATGCCCAGCAATGGTATAACAGTTCTCTCCAGCTGACACAACCACAGGGGGCCAGCTACGTGTCCTATGATTATAAGTTATAACAGTAGCCTTCCCTGTCTACCTTAGGTCATGCTGCATGCAAATGAATAATTACAAGTTTCACAATTTAATGTAAGATCACCATGTTTTCCTGTTTACCTTAGGTACAGAGAAACCAAAAATTGAGATATAATAATGATTTCACTAACAACAGCAGCAGGGGAGTGTATGCCCAGGAATGGGACTATATCTACCTGCAACCAGTTCTCTACAGCTGACCCTACAACGGCACCAGCTACGAGCCCTCCTATGGTTATGACAGTGGCCTTCCCTGCAAAATATAAGCAACTTAGGAATATGAGAGAGGAATGAAACTTGTTTTTATACTAATCCAAAAGAATAAAGCAGAGTGTAAGAAAGGGAAAAGGTCTGACAAGCCAAAAAGATCTCAACCACCCATAGCTAGAAGTGTCATTTGTTAACTAGGTCAACTTTTTCAACTGCAGTGCAGTGCCATACTTTTTTTGATACTTCTTATTCCTTCCAGAGAGCCATTTACATAGAAATCATCTTCATGTTAGATAAATTAAGCCCCCATCCCAGTGACACGAGCAGTAGTATCGAAATCAGCAGCATTGGAATTACAAGTCTTTTCTATAAAACCATAACCAAAAACCTTTAATATTGGGAGTCTGGGTATGGGAGAACATAAGAAATGAAGTCAATAGGTAGGCCTCAATGTTCTGACATAGTCTGGTGGTGAACTAGTTAACAATGCAGCCACTAATTGTGCACTCCTTGTCTAATTACAATGCAAGTTAAAAGTCCAGCACACAAAATGCTATTATGAAAGACTCATGCAAAGTCTCATTTTGCACCTAAATCTTGCATCATCTCAGAAAACAATCTAGAGGTTCTTATAGTCATAGACAACCACAAAAACAATCAAGTCTCATCCCACTAGTTGGGATTAGTCACATGAATCAAACAACACAATTCTTTTCAGGGAATCCAAAAGCTGAGGTTAATTCATATCAGTTTTCATCTCATATCTGTCATCAAGATATTAAGTTTCTATAAAGGAAAACAAGAAGGTTAATCTCATCATATTCATTTTTCCTTTTTCTCTAGTTCTTCCATTCACTGTGGCCTTTCCAACATACAAGCCAATATGAATATTACCAGTCATGAAACAAAAGTCTTCTTCAATTGCAACGAACTAACTATAGAGTCCACAATATGCATGATAACACTCCTTACCTAACTTAACATTCTTTTTGGTCATGAAGTACAGGGAAGCTCCAAAGCTACCAGCCAAGAGGAGTCCAGGAACATCAGCCCCAGCATAACCTGCGGCGGGTGCAGAAGCCCCATTAAGATAAGTTAAACCCATCAATACACCATACACTCCAGCTTGTAAACCCAAATCACTAGTGGAAGGTGACTCAATAGATACAGGTGAATTCTTCAACCATTGAGGCATTGATCCCCCAGCTGGGGACTTAACACGTTTGACATCAGCATAACGAACACTACTGTTCACTACTTTCCCTGCCCGACGCTGAGTTAGGCTCTGCATAAGCAACATGTCGTATGCAGCTTCAACCTAAAAAGCACCCACTAATTGTATCAATACACGAGTCCACTTTATCCAGAATTCAGAGTTAACCAGTAACTGAAAACTGAAAAGCATAAACTTCTTAATAAACACTTGTAGGAGAAAATTAGTTTATTTATAAGCTAATTTATAGAATTTCTTTCATTTAGCTTCTCTAAAAGCTGATTTTAATTAATCCATAAGCTAATTTTAAGTTATGAAAAGAACTTAACTCATTTTACCTTCTTAATTTTTTCTTTATGGGGTGTTTGTTTCAAGGTATAATATGCATTCCCAGAAATCACATTTCCGTCAATATTATGCCCACAAATATTATTCCTATGAACATGTTCCATTAGTCTTTAGTTATTTAATTAAAAAATCGAAAAGAAAAAAGTGAAAGAATGAAATGGGAACAGATAGTTATGGTAGAAAATGACTTACATTCCATAGAAATATAAGATATCCACCTTTCACCATGGGAATAAGAAAAAAGAGAAATATGAACATTTTATATTCCTCGGAATCAACGATTATGAGAATATTTAGCCAAAAGTCAAAACTTGTACCAAACCAAGAAATGTGATATTCACATATTCACTTTCCTGCAAATCCAGTCAATTGAGAAGTTTATCCAAACATAATAACCTGATGCTTCACTACTGACCAGTCACCACATGGAGGAATGACCTAGATATAGTTCTTTAAGTATATCTGGTGCTGTTTTCTTATTTAAATTAAAATGTAATTTCACCTTGTTAACTCGTGTAATAGATGTTCACATTAACTTTGAGCATAGATTCCTAAAGTGAAACGTCAATTCTAACAAGCAAGTGCAAGCTGAATTTGATTCTCATAGATACTTCTCGTGGGAAATTGGAACAAAAAATTGAAGAAAACAAAACCTGCGCAATGGCATCTTGGTCATCGTTGCAATTGGCAACGATTGCGTTTTTGGCGCGGAGTATGTCGTCGAAGGAAGCGCCCTCCGACACGCCCAGCAGCTTCAGCGCGTTCTCCACCGACATCTCGAACGGCGCGGAGTCATCGGCGCGCGAGCTCGCCTGGACCGGCGCCACCGTCCTGATGCGTATACGTGGCGGCACGGCGCGCCACGGCTCGGGCGCCGCGATTGGTTTTCGCAGCGGAGGCTGAACCGGCGGTCTGGGAAACGCCGCACCGGGCGAGAGACGGTCGGGACGAACGGAGAGAGTGGCTGCTGCCATGATACGATGATGTTATTACTATTATTATTATTATTATTTTTTAGAGAATGTGAGGCTTGGAGTGAGTAAGGGAAAGAGTGTTCGAAATAGTTACTTTGAACGGCAACAGCCACATTTTTGTTTTGTTTCAGTGACGGGACACTCACCACCGTTGATTTCATCTTTATGTTTATCTTTCTTCTACGGCACATTATTGAATTGTATTTGTGTTCAGGGATGCACAGTAATATTATTGACCAACACACAACACTTGCTTGCACTGTAATATTATTATGTTTTCGCGGATGAATTGATTGTTATAGTTTGATCAATTACGATTATTTTAATATATTTCTTCTTTCGTTTGTTTAGCCATCTGTATTTAAGTATAAAGAACTCAAACATTAACTTGATGAATCTATTTTTAAGTTGATTTTACCAGTTTTGAAGATGATGAATTGAAGTGGAGTAATTTATAATACAGTTGTTTGAAATTAAATGGAGTTTAAAAGAGATACAAATATTAATATGCCATTTAGGCTTCCATTGCACCCTTGATAGTAAATGAAGAGAATAATAGATTGATACAAAATTGAAATAAGAATTTATTTTGTATTTATAATCACAAACAAAAGTTGATCTAATGAATAAGAAACAAATTTATATTAAAAAAATGTGGATTTGATTCTTATCATTAACATGAGAAATAAAAAATTTATTATTAGATAACTTGAAAATAGTTCTGTATTTTGAGTCTTGAGATCTGTCTTATGATGAAGTCATCTAAACTTTTAATAATAATAAAAATATTTATAAAATTTTATTATTTAATAAATAATTGAAGGGAAATGAATTATAATCTTGTTCTTATGTTTTCTTCATTAAAACTTTTTAAGAATAAAAGAAAATAATTGTAACAGGAATCTAGTTTTTGGCATTTAGTTTTTGTTTTATCAACAAAATGAACAAGATATTTAGTCTTGTAATTCTCTATTCAACATATACCAATATCTGGGAGTTCACAAAAAAAAATACCAATATCTGGATGACATGTACATAACTAGCTAATTTTTATAAACAAAATGTTTTGGATCTTCTTGTTCTATTGTTTAGTTGGTTCCTTTGAGGAGTTGGACTGTTAGACCTTAAAAATTATTGGATATATGTATAGTTTCAAAAAAAAAAAAAGGAGTTTGGGCCTTGAGGATCGATCCAAAACCAATACTATTATGTTTGTTCCTTTTTCTAGTTAGAAACACTTTATTTTAACACAATTTTTTCTTTTGATTAAAATTTATTAAAAAACATAAAATTATGGATGTGTGTATTAAATTATAAATAAAGAATGAGCCAAATTTTGTAATTTTTAATTAACAATATAAAATATACTATAAAAATTTAGTAAAACATAAATTATTATATGATTTTAATCACTTTTTACCAACACAATTTTTATCAACACGAGAAGAATTTTTAATTTTTGAAAAATAATTAATTAGAGACTAGACATTGTGGCAAAATAAATAGATATTTTGTATTAATAAGAAAATAAAGAAATATTTGAGATAAAGATTAATAGAGACCACAGTTATCTTTATGCGTGTAATAATTTTGTGCATTAGAGAGTGTCTTTGCAATATTTGTTAATTTCCCCATCAATTAAATGCGGAAAATGAGCATGGAGTTGTGGGTCATGTTTCATTATTTACTTTCCCACCTGACCCAAGAAAAATGCAGTTACTCTTCAAATCAAGGTTGAAATTCGAAGAGATTTTACTCTTTTATTTCTGGAAATAAAAATAAATAATAATTTGATCTGTTCTGTTAAAAAATTATGGTCCAATAGATCCGTGTTGCTAACCCACAGTCCCTCCCTCACCCACGTCTCTCCCCGCTTCAGATCTTAAACGTCTTTCGCTGGTGCGTTTTTTTCTCTTCCGATCCATTTCCTCACTCATTTCTCTTCGATCTTCCAATAATCATTCAATTCTGCGTTTCTCCTTCTCATTGTTTCGCCCAAATCTTACTATCAGTTCTTCATTTGTCTGCTTCAAAGGTTTTTGAGTAATCAAAGTATGAACAAACTAGCTCACAGTTCGATCACTTATCTACTCGAATAAAACTACAGTGCCTTTAATTTTGAATATTGCTGTTTTTTTTTTATTATTATGTTTGTGAACATCTGCTTTATTTTATTTTATTATTGTTCATCGTGTTTAGTTCAGCCGCTTAATTCAGTAGCGATTGATTCGGATCAATCCATTTTTTTAACATACAAATGAAGTGCAATTTGGATCCGAGTGTTGTTATTTTCGCTGTAGTTTTTGTTAGAGTGAACCGCATTTTCTAAAAATTAGGCTAGTTTTAAATTATATATTTGAGGAACTAAGTATATTTGAAGCATTGATTTAGTGGTTAAAATCTTTAGACTGTTTTGGTGATAACTCACTAAGCTTTCAAGGAATAGTTTATTAGTTTTTATTTATTCTTTTTTTTTTTTTACTGTGATGGTGTCTGTGTTGACTTTGTTTTGGATTGTGTTTTTGGCGTTTGCTTTGTCTTAATTATTGATTATTGATCAGAACAATGCCTTTTTAGTGTCGCTTCTCATTTGTGTTTGCATGAATTGACTTTTGTTCAACTCCTCTTTGGTCTGCTTGTCTGAAGTTCCAAGATGGGTGTGGCTGAGAACATTCCCGATATGGAGGAGGGTACCTTGGAGATTGGAATGGGTATGTGTCTTACTAGTATTGGTTTGCCTCTCTTAATTAATTTTCTACTGTGATTGGATTCCCTGTGGGTGTGTATATACTAGTCATCGATAAATGAAGATGGGATATTTAATGCTTGCCATTATGTATGAAAGAGAGTTTGCAAGCTAGACTAATAGACTACTGGGTTGATACTTGATCAATCAACGTTGATAACTTGTGGTATTTATTCCATTATTATTCAGTTTCTCCCTAAATTATTTGTTTGCATAATAATGTTGCAGAATACAGAACTGTATCTGGAGTTGCTGGACCATTGGTCATTCTTGACAAAGTTAAGGTAATGATGGTGTGCTAGTTGATATTTTTAATGAATTTTCTGGTATTTTGGTTTTCTCAATATTCTGCTGTGACTAAAGTTTATATTTTATACTGAAACTGCATCAGGGACCCAAATTTCAAGAGATTGTTAATATTCGTTTAGGAGATGGAACTACTCGGCGTGGACAAGTTCTAGAGGTTGATGGTGAAAAAGCTGTTGTTCAGGTTAGAGACTATTCCATGTATAATCTTCTTCTGTACTTGCCTCTTGTCTTTGAGTTGATGGCTTGAAGATTTATGTGCTTATTTTTTAGGCATAACCAAAACATTATAAAATTCCCCTGCTGTTTACTTTGTGAACAATTTTCTTAGTTAGAAAGGCCTTCACTGTTGTCTACTTTACTAATGTAGTTGCAGTGACTTTAAAAGGATGGCCCAGTGCAGGAATCTCCCACTAAGTGGGGATGTGGCTGTATTAATAGTGTGATAGATTTTGTGGGCTTCATTGACATAAAATCAATTACAAAATATGAGATCATAAAATAATTAATTATTAACTTTCATCCTAATTGTGAAATGAAAGTTACCGGGATGCATCCGTCTTATTTTACTTTGAAAATTTAGTATCATTTTATATCACTGTTAATTTTTCCGTATTTTTACCGGGATGCATCCGTCTTATTTTCCGGCATGGCCAGGTTAGGATTCAATAGCAAATAATTTTGTCACTGTTAGGTTTAGCTATTCTGCTAGTACCATTATCAATGGAAGTTTATTCACCTTTTTTTAACTATTGACCAGGTATTTGAAGGTACATCTGGAATCGACAATAAATTTACGACTGTGCAATTTACTGGAGAGGTGAAGACTCAGTTATTACTGTTCTCTATATGGAAAGGTTCATGTAAAATGATGCATGCACATTTTATTGCTTTTTCCCATCAGTATCTTCTGCCTGGTGCTTTGTCTCAGTAGCATTGAAATTTCAATTCTGTAGGACCTATTTTTCTTGTAGAAAACACATAATTGAGCTGATCATTGGCTGTTTTTTCAATGCGCTTTCTTCTATATTATCACAGATTCATATGACAAATCCAATTATAACTATATCGTGAGCTTGTTGAAACTGCAGTTTTTCCTCACTTCAAAAAAGGACAATTTGATTTCACCAGTATCAATATAATTTGCACTACTCATCAATTGACTTGATTAATTTTCTAATTTTACATTTAGCTTTTATTTTTTGCCTGTTTACTTGAAATTTGTTGCGGAAAGTGGAGACTTCAATTTTAAGATATAATACATTCAAATGTACATGTTATAAACCAACTTTTAATAAGAAAATAAAGGAAGAACTGTGATACATTGAAGCTGTAGTATTCAAATGTGAATCATCGCATTCAAGCAGGATGGATGAAATGGAGAAAAGCATCGGGGATGTTATGTGATGCAAAGGTACCGATCAAGCTAAAGGGAAAGTTTTATCGGACTGCGGTAAGACAGGCGATTTTGTACGGAACAGAATGTTGGGCGGTCAAGAGCCAACATGAGACTAAAGTAGGTGTAGCAGAGATGAGGATGTTACGGTGGATGTGTGGTAAGACTCGACAGGATAAAATTAGAAACGGAGCTATTAGAGAGAGGGTTGGAGTAGCGCCTATTGTAGAGAAGATGGTGGAAAATACATTGAAGCTGTAGTATGGAGAAGGTTTGGCTGCTAAGGGGTGATTCCTCAAGTGATTAATTTCACATGATTTAGTCTGTCCTAAGTTTCCTTACAATTTAGCCACAAGTACTGATTAATGAATTGAAACTAAAAATTTTCCTTTAAATTTTTTCTTTGAATTTCTTTTACATGCTACTTTTACTGTATTGGAATCAATTTATTCCACCTTTTAACTTCCTCTTTTCCTCTCTTTTTGTTTGTCCACAGGTGTTAAAAACTCCTGTCTCACTAGACATGCTTGGACGCATATTTAATGGCTCTGGAAAACCAATTGATAATGGTCCACCAATTTTACCTGAGGCTTACCTGGATATTTCTGGTATTTAACTTCCTTTGCAGTGTTCTACAATTGTATGTTGATGTGTGAATTTTTACCCCCTAATATCTTCCCAATATGTCAGGAAGTTCCATCAATCCTAGTGAGCGAACCTACCCTGAGGAGATGATACAGACTGGAATATCTACAATTGATGTCATGAATTCTATTGCTAGAGGTCAAAAGATCCCTCTATTCTCAGCAGCCGGTCTCCCCCATAATGAAATCGCTGCACAGATCTGTCGTCAGGCTGGCTTAGTCAAGCGACTAGAGAAATCTGATAATCTTCTTGAGGTATAGCTGACTGCTTAATCATTTACTTAAATTCTTTACTTCTGTACTTTTTGTAAGATGAAAGTGATTTTTCAAAAATACCATGTTATGCAGGGTGGAGAAGAGGACAATTTTGCTATTGTATTTGCAGCTATGGGAGTTAACATGGAGACTGCACAGTTTTTCAAACGTGACTTTGAGGAGAATGGATCAATGGAGAGAGTGACTCTTTTCCTTAATTTGGTAACCCTTTAACAATTAAAATCTGCCAACGTCACTATTACATCATCAATTAACTTTGTTATTTGAATGCAGGGACTAAAAGTGGTGACCAAGAAAAGGTTTAGGACTTTGACTGGTTAAAATTTAGATTAGGGACTAAAAGCATAAATCCTAAAAAATTAGGGACAAAAAAGATAGTCAAGCCCTTTAAAATTTAAGTGAAAAAGAAAAGAAGTAAAATTTTCTAGGATGTACAAGCTGGTGAAGATTTGAATGATAGTTTAGTAAGGTGGTTTTTTCCTATAAAAGAATCTATGACCTTAAAAATTTTAAAGTCGACTATCATATTGTATATGTAGAACTCAAGGTGATAGTGTGTGATGCATTGAGAATGACCTTTTCCCCCCCTCATTAAAAGCAAAATTTAAATGAGGCTTTTTGATTTCCTGACTTGCATGAAGTAGCTAATCCCTAAAATGTTCTCTTGCTAATGTGAATATGTGATTTACTGCAGGCAAATGATCCTACAATTGAACGTATTATCACTCCTCGTATTGCTCTTACTACTGCTGAATATTTGGCTTATGAATGTGGCAAGCATGTTCTTGTGATACTCACAGATATGAGTTCTTATGCTGATGCTCTTCGTGAGGTAATTTACCTTCAACTGTTATTAGTTTGGAAGAAGCAACAAAAAGATAGGGGACTTGAAACCTTTTATAGGCTTTAATGATGATTTAAAATTGACATTCTTTTATGCCTTTGGTTTATTCTTGGAGTATGAGAAATAACTGAAAATATTTCTATAACAATTTGCATGACACTTGATCCCGTAGGTATCTGCTGCCCGAGAAGAAGTGCCAGGAAGACGTGGTTATCCTGGATATATGTATACAGATCTTGCAACAATTTATGAACGAGCTGGGAGAATTGAGGGGCGTAAAGGCTCTATTACACAAATTCCAATTCTAACCATGCCCAATGATGGTAATGAAATATACAAGTTCATCAGCTATCTTGCATGATGGTTTCTTAACACTGAATGATTATATTTTGAACTTCTGTACAGATATTACGCACCCAACTCCTGATCTAACAGGATATATCACTGAGGGGCAGATATACATCGACAGGCAGCTGTATAATAGACAGGTGGGTTATGTTGAAGCTTTCAGCTGTAATGAACATTGTATACCAAGTTGGATTAGTTACAAGAGAGAATTTGGCAAAGAATGCATCCTAACATTTTAATGTCATATTACTATAAGAACAGTCAATTGCTGGCTTGTTATTCAATGGAAATTAGTCTCACTGAGAAGTTTATGGGTTTCTCCCAACTTTTAATTCTTCTATATTTCATGCTTTTGAATATAAGTTTGAAGTGTTTAGGTTTTATTTTTCCTTTGACAAATCAAGGTTGAATGCTGTGAAAAATGTCACCATTTAGATTGTTGGAGATTTTTGTTGATTGATTAACTATGTGGATTTAATATTGAGGCCAAACCTAAACATTCTAATTCTTTTTAACTGAGCAGATATACCCACCAATCAATGTCCTCCCGTCACTATCTCGGTTGATGAAGGTAAGGTTAATCTCGTTTGTTTGATATCAAGGTGCTTTAAAGTGATAAATATTTTCTGTTTCTTAATTAAAGCAAGTGGTTCACACACTAAAGGTGCATCATTGGTCACTTTTGCAGAGTGCTATTGGTGAGGGAATGACTAGAAAGGATCATTCTGATGTGTCCAACCAGGTCTCTGATCTTGTTTTGTTCATCACATAGTTATTTTTCTGTTCATCACATAGACTATATCTCATTCATGTTATTTTTATTTTTTTCAGCTCTACGCAAATTATGCTATCGGAAAGGATGTGCAGGCAATGAAAGCAGTGGTTGGAGAAGAAGCACTTTCATCTGAGGACCTGGTCTCTAATAACTTTCTATCTTAATAAGTACTATATTTTGTTTCTTAATGTGAAATTGCCCTTGAAGTGATATTAATGGAACTCTTTTCCCCCCTTTTATTAACAGCTGTATCTGGAATTTTTGGAGAAGTTTGAGAGAAAGTTTGTTGCCCAGGGAGCTTATGACACCCGCAATATATTCCAGTCACTAGATCTTGCATGGACTTTACTCCGGATTTTCCCCCGTGAACTTCTTCATCGTATACCTGCCAAGACTCTTGACCAGTTTTATAGCCGAGATGCTGGCAATTGATGATTAAGCAAGCAAGTTCGTATACCTTGGTATCCTTCTCAACCAGTGTCTACTGTCATCAGCAATTTATTTGTTTCTTTGCTTTCTCCCCCCCAAATCCACATTTCTTCTATGCAGCATAAATATAATAAAGGATTGAGTATGTTTGAGTTCCTCATATTTTGAGTTGGTCGGTTAGTCGGAAAGTAGACCCCATAGATGTTATGATTCCTGAGCCATTTTTTCTTTTGGGGGGAAAATGAGTTGTGTTAGTTTGGGATGGGGTCGATTGCGTTGTGGGATGTTGATATTCCCTTCTGTCGGAATTTGTGGACACTGCCTTCCCAATGTATGTTGCTTGTTTCATAATTTTTATTTTTTATTTATCTTGTAATTTGATTGTTTAGGATATTCATAATCAGGATAGTTGTCTTTTGGACACATCCTTGATGTATTTATCGGCATGTGTTTATCAATAATTCAAACAAGCATTTATAGTCTGGCAATATTTGCACTGGTCGCGATCATACGGATGATCCATACAAGAAAATCCCTATGATACTTCTCTGGCTGGCTATTTGGAATGATCCACGTAGTCAGCTTTATTCCCTGCTTTTGGCTGTCCCCACACAAGAATGGGTGATTCAATTTCTTTCCTAACAACTTGTTAAAAAGAAAAAGAAAAATAAAAACGGACCTTTAATTGCTGGTATTTAATTTGGATAAAAATAAAACAGGAATAGAAGAGTTGATTTGTGTTAAGTATTATTTACTTGATATGATTCGATTACACCAGATAAGATTTGATTTCTATATAAAAAAATAGATAATTTTATTTTGATTTAATTTGACAAATATATATATAGTATTCACAATTGACAAAAATTATGCTATGAACCTATAACGCTTTATGATAGATTTGTATTTCTGTATGGTTTAATTTTCATAAACGGTGGTATGATATATTTAGATTGCATTTAATTTTTGGATTAATTTTTTTTTAATCCTTTAAATTAAATAATTATTTTTTAAGACCTTCAAAAATCTATTTTTAATTTTTTGTTAGTCCTTCAAATTTTTTGATTAATTATTTTTAGTCTCTTTTTCAATGTGTTAATAATATCATAATTTGTGATGTTATTGTTAGATTTTTAATTTCATTTCTTTAAAAATAATTTATGATAATTTAAAATTATCACAAATTTATATTCATGTTTTTTTCTTTACATATTTTGACGGTTTAAAACCATCAAAAAATCATTTAAAAAAGTTGTCAATTAAAAATAACCATAAATAATAAAACTATGAACACGATGAATAGAAAGACTAAAAATAATTTTTAAAAGTTTTGAGACACAAATAAAGATAAATCTTTTTAAATGACTAAAAATCA
Organism: Glycine max; assembly: GCF_000004515.6. Classification (NCBI taxonomy): domain Eukaryota; kingdom Viridiplantae; phylum Streptophyta; class Magnoliopsida; order Fabales; family Fabaceae; genus Glycine; species Glycine max. The sequence goes on from NC_038246.2 coordinate 50,460,486, forward strand.
ATTATTTGAATTTAAAGGACTAAAAATATATTTTAATCTTAACTGTTTAACATGGAAAAATATTTTGTGTTTTTATCTATGCTTATCTTTTTATTCAAACATTGACAAAACATAGGTTTGGTGAATAAAGGAGAAAGGAGAGTGATGATGTAGGTGTTGGGAAAAAAGCAAGGGGAAAAGAGTTTGCAAACATAAGTTTTGGCATGAATTATCATTTTAGTATTCCAATGGATAAATAAGTGATAATTTAGTCCATTAGAAAATATAAAAAAATCTTAATAACATCCGAATGTCTAAAAAGTATGATAATTTTAATGATACATTAGTATATAAATTTTATAATTTAATGTTAAAATTATTCTTAAAAATATAATCTAGTGTCAAATTGGTTTGTGAACATTATAACATAATTAATATCAAATTGATCCTTAAATATTATAATTTAGTGACAAAATGATCTCATAAAATTAATTATATGATAAAATTATCACACTTTTTATACATTTAGAGACTAAATCAAATTTTTTGTTCTTTCAATAACTAAATTATCATGAATTTATACATTCAAGCATCAAAATATTCATTTACCCTAAGTTTTGAATTGTAAATTTAAGTTTGATAAATATGAGTTTATCGTAATATTTTATATTTAATTATTTCTTGTTCAAATGTACATCGATAAAATGAAATTTGTTTGAATAATACCAACCAAAAGTATTTTTATTTCATTTTCTATTATAAATATATAAACCAAAAACACTTTCAAAAAATAAGTGATGTCTTGTATCTGATTAAAAGTATAATTAAATTTTGAACCATATCAACTAAGTAACAATTCACACTTGATTGAGTTGAAACATCAAAATAGATTTGACACGACACCTAACATACTAACTTAACATTGGTATCAAAATGAAGTGAAACCTCATAGTTGATAAGAGGTATAATTAAATCTAAGGTATACCACTTAAGTAATATTTTACACACGTATCAACTTACATTTGATAACTGTTATTTTTTTCTTTAAAAAAAACATTCAAATTAAAATAATTGTTTACATACGGGGTAAGAGAAAATAATTGTATGAAAGATTCAACTCATTCAAGGCTTAAGTTGGTGTTAAGTATTGGTGAGCACAGTCATGTGAAGTTGTTGAGTAAGGAAAGAAGTTGGGGATTATGTAGATACTATAATAGAGAAAATTTTTAAAGATCTATGTTGGGATTGCTCCAGAGAATAATGGAGTTAAGTAATTTATGCCTTTGCAAAGATTGGGAGAGATAAGGATTGTTTTACATTGCTAGTGAAAAAAACGTGAGTCACACTCCCTCTCAGGTTGCATTAATTAATTATCTATAGTCAAAATTCATTAAGAAAAAAAAAATGTCATACATTAATGATTAAGCATTAAATTTGCGTACTTGCATAATCGGTTACGATTATTACTTGTATGGAATTATATTTATTTTGATATTATGCTTAATTAGTGTGTTGGTGTAAAATGGAAATTTGATTAATCATTTAAATCATTTTTTTCTTATTTACCTAATTACTCTAGTTTAATTTTTTCATCTCAACCAAATAATCTTATTATCCACTCTCTTTCATTTTTTTCATTTCTCACACTTTCATTTGTTTTCATACCTCTCAACCAAACACATAATTAGGTACATACAATATTTTATATTTTTTTGGGTTAATTAAGTTTTTTTACTTAAGTTTTTAAAATTTTGATTTTTAGTCATTAAACAAAATATTAACTAGTCAAGGTCTTTAATTTTTCATTATCTCACATGTTTTAGTCTTTGTTGTTCGTAATAATGATATCAGACTCTCCAATAAAATTACTTTTTCAATTATATATTTTATTATAGATATATGTGACTTTTTATTTGACACTCAATTAATCTTATCTACCAAGTCAATCGAGTTTGAGATAAAAAAAAATACTTTTAATTATGATTTCATGTTCAAGCCAAACATTGGACCTCCGTGACCAACCACTTGAGTCAACAATTTTGGAGTTTGATGGTATAAATTTTTTTATCCCATAGATACAAAAAAAAATTACACAAATAATATAAGTTAAAAATTATTTACCCAAGTGACATTAACATTGTTTATGAAGAGAAATCAATTTCCTCTAAACTGGTTTCTCACATTCACTTTTTGTTTTTGTTTTTTTAATTTTATATTTATTTTTTTTGCTTTTTTTATTTTCTTTTTATGTTTTTTTATTTCTCTTTAATTTTTAATTTTATGATTTATATATATATATATATATATATATATATATAAAATTAGTTAATTCCTTTATAATTTTTATAGAGGTGGTTTTTTCGTGCAATTTCATTAATGTTTATGATGTTTTATCAATTGAACAAAGTACAATCCCATAAATATAAATTATGGTTTAAATATAATTTTTATTAACAAAAAATTAATTTTAATATTTTTTATAGAAAGATTGGATTTTTTTTTTAAATGAAAATGGAAATCCAGTTTAGAAAAAAATATCTCAATCATACAATAGTTTTGTTTTTATTTTCATTTTAAAAAATTGTAAATGTAATATTATTCTACATGATTAAAAAAGAATAAAAAATAAAAAAAATTAGATAAATATCATAATCCTCGTGCACTAACGTAATTAAAGTAGAAAATCATAATATATATTTATTTTTTATTTTTTTTAAGAAACAAATTTTATCTATCTTTTTGACAGTATACTTATATAAAGAAAACACTTATTTTAAATTTAAAAACACAAGCATTGTTTACCATTTTACCCTTAAGAAGATGATATCAACCTAAAAATTTCGTCTAATTCTCTCTCTATCTGCAGGGTTAGGGTTTTGACGCATCCATCTGTTGTGGTGAAAATGGAGGCAGAGATCGATCACTACGCGGTGCTAGGGTTACCGTCCGGCGAAGAAGGCGCGAAGCTAACGGACAAAGAAATCAACAAGGCCTACCGATGGAAGGCTCTCGAATTGCACCCTGACAAGAGGCCCGACGACGCCAACGCCGCCGCTAACTTCCAACAACTCCGCACCTCGTACGACATCCTCAGGGACGACAAGGCCCGCAAGTTGTTCGACGACCTCTTGCGCGTCAAGCGCGACCGCGAGCTCCGCAATTCGCAGCGCGACGGAAAGCGCCGCAAGATGGTCTCCGATCTCGAGCGCCGGGAGCGCGACGCCAACGCCCCCGATCCCGCCGCGAAGGAACGCGAAGAGGAGGCCAGGATCGCGAGGCAGCTCAAGGAGGAGATTGCGAGGATTCGTGCTATGCACGGGAAGAAGGAGGAGGCGGCGGTGAAGCCGGCGGCGAAGAAGAAGGAGAGTGGCGGTGGTGGTGGGGGAGGTGGAGTGGATCAAGAGAAGGTTCTGAAGGTTTCGTGGGAGAAGGTGGGTGAGGATTATGCGGCTGATAAGTTGAGGGAATTGTTCTCCAAGTTTGGTGCAGTGGAAGATGTTGTCATCAAAGGGAGTAAGAAGAAGGGTTCTGCTCTTGTTGTTATGGCCACTAAAGAAGGAGCTGTAAGTTTCTCTCTTTTAATTTTCTTTTTTCATAAGGTTTTTCGAAAACAATCCGTGACCACAATTTCGACAACAATGTCAAGGTTTTTAGGGCCTTTGCAACCACAGCAGGGGCTGTATTTGTCTGTAATTTCCCACATTATAAAAAGTTTTTTAGAGGAGGATTTTTTAGGAGAAATAATTGAAAACAGAGCCTATTCCAATTGTGTTGATTCACTTAATTATTTGTGGTATACTAATTTGTAAATTGTGTCTTTATCCAGGTTTCTGCTACTGGGAGTGTGATTGGCCATCTTGCTAATCCGTTGCTGGTTTTACCTCTTAAACCAGCAACTGTGGCGGATTCTTCGAGTGTTCCAAAATCTGCTGAAACCACCAGGATGAGTAATCTGGTCGGTGCCGGGTATCAAGCTTTTGAGGATTCTGTTCTGAAGAAACTGCAAAAGGTTTGTCGTTTGCTTGTGCCCTTTTCATAGTTTTTTTATTTTTATTAAGCTGCTCTGATGTTTCTTTTATTGGGTTAATGGGTCTTCTTGTTTAACTAAAGTTGGTTACACACACACACACACACATATAGCAACCGCTCTGTCACTCCTGCTATTTGCCTGCATCGCTTTTCAATATATGATATGGCGGATTATTGGCTTTCTGCAATCCGCAATTGATAACACTGGACTCATCCATTGTTCGATATTAAAAATGATATGGAGTATGCATGCTTTATTTTAACCGAATTCAGTGGTGGTTATTGGTCTACCTATAGCTTCCCATGTCACAAAGAAATATGGATGCCGTGTATAACCTGAAGCCTATATCAGTCCAAATCTGAAACACTAGTACTTATGATGTTTGGATGATGGAGCTACTCACGGATAAAATTCTTTATCTCTACTGTTTCTAATTCAATTTTATCAGGTGTTGGCATTCTTTTGTAATGAAGTTCAATTGATCCTGAAAAAGGCTTAATTGGACCCTGATAAGTGAAAAGGAGAGTAGCAACTTAAAATGAGTAATTCTCTAAGGAATCTGTCGGGGGATCAGTTCTGAATGTTTTTACTCTAGTTTTGATGAATAAACTGATCTTCTCAGTAATCGGTGTTCCTGTGCCTCCTAATACTATTTATGACACTTGTCACTGAAATCCTGCCTGTTTTCTTGACTTATTTCTCCATGCAGGCTGCGGAAAAGCAAAGATGAGTCTGTCAGGATGATAATCATAAGATTCAATTGTTTGGCATGGTCATCCCCAATTCTATTTATTAGGTACTGAAATTACCATTGTCATTAATGATTCATCATTAGTGATCAGTCAACCGGAGTCTTTGTATCCAGATATACTAATTAAGGAATAGTATACTAGAGAATGTATGTTTACTGTGGATTTTTAAAGTCGTCCTTTAGTTGGTCTTGGCCAGCTTGCTCAATGAAAGAGTATTTTATAGTGCAAGCTTTATGATTCTCTCGCAGAACTGTAAATGGTTCATGTGTGCAGAAATTCACTAAATCTGAAATTTTAATTACTGTACATTCTCTGGCCTAAGGCTGAAGTTTGATGTGATCTTATCTGTATTTCTTGTTGTGTTAAATGGTTGAAATTTATAAAAGTATCAAAGCCTTATAAAACATTTCCAATTCCAAATGGGCAGTAGAGAGGTAGAGTTGAATTGTAGGAATAGGCTAGATTTGCAAGAGACAAGAATGCTAGTAACACACTATTTGTTAAAAATTATTTACAACTACAAAATTATAAGTGAGTCATCAAATAAGATGTGAGATCCACAATTTTGTAATTTCCAATAAATTTCAGCCAATAAGAGTGTGTTGCTAGCATTTCCCTTTTAAGAAATAATGATTGCTATTAGAGTTAATGACCAAAAGATTAACTCCATTTAATTACAATCCATGTACGCTTGTATTAGTGAGGGTGTCACAGGTTTGACAAGGATTGTATATGTTAGTACTATCTGATTTTTAGCTGACTTGTTCTACTTGATTGATTCTCAGGAGTCTACAACCTCTGGTGATATAATTGAAGAAAAATTCCTTTTGATGAAAACCATAAACTGAAAATCGAACCAGTTTGTGTGGTTTTAATGTCATCTGGGTTCTGTGCCAATTGCCAAATGCTGTTGGGTTGCAAACAGAGAAAACCAATACTACCGTGCAAGCAGATGGAAAGTCAAAGACCATTGATTCCCACGATTGTTTAAAATTTTAGTCTCAGTCAAGTTCTCTGTGCTTGCTTATTAGTTTGGAATTCACTCTGCTGCTGTCTGTATATTGTATACAGCACTTAAATGGGAATGGAACTGGGAAGTCGGAATAAGCCCAAATTCTAAGAACACATTTGGCAAAGCTCACTCTTAACGTGCTGGACGAAGCGTTATATACTACAATTACGATATTAATTATTAGACTTGGAAGTGGACATAGAGGAATACTTGGTATGATGCTTCCCTTAGCTCATGTTTGCAATTTGCAAGAACAATAAATAGTTGTATGAACTATGAAGACTATATAGCTTTAGAACGTGTGTCAAGTATCAAAGCTGTAGATTTGATGCTATATCGTCACTACTCATTCATGTTCGATCAAAACTGTGTTGACTGCGAAGCTTTCTCATAGTGCCATTTATACTGGTAATTGCCATGACTGTGTATAATCATGTGTATTTATTTATTTATTTTTATTTTACATATAAAGTAATCCGGCTTGAAGTGTGAAAGACAAACCTGAAAGGTGCAAGACCAAATCAACAACCTTTGGAATTTGGGACAAGAAACTAAAGTAAAATGGACATAATGGAGGGAATTACACTTCAGTCAGTCAATTATTAAAAACGTAGATGTCTAGATCTCCAGTCGTTGATATTGACGAGTATAGCCATGTTTATTTGAAGCATTTTAGTGAACGCACGGGTGAACAAATCAGATAATTAGTTCATTCAATTTGTAATATTATAAAACCATTGGGAGAAAACTAGTTTTTTAGTTCAACTAGTGTTTAACCTAGAAACATATTTTTAGATCACATAAATGCTTAATGCTAAATTATAAATACCCACATAAATTCTTATAATTTAGATTTGAAGATTTTACCTAGATTTTTTTTAAAATTATTTTATGCCAATTATATAATTAATATTAAAAATGTTTAACTTTCGTTAGTTCAATTGCAATTAAACCAATGCAAGAGAAATTAGTATTTGACCAATTATTCAATTATCAATCTGATTTTTAAAACAGTGGTTTGAAGTCTTACAGGACTTGACAAAAGTGGACTAAACAATTGCTTTGTAAGACTTAAAATTGATTGACGATGGAAACATTTTCGGTTGAAAACTATTATCTAAAAAAATTGGAAAACTGAGTATATTAGATAGAGACAGATCACAATTTTAGTGAGATTGTTTATCACTGCATTGCTTCGCCTTTTGGATTTATAAACTGTAACGGGGAGCTTAAGGATCAGTTTTTCCCTTCTAGAGGCATTAGCCAAGGTGATTCTCTTTCACTTTTTTCTATTGAAAGATTTGCACATTGCATGTTGGCTAAGGGGAAAACAGGTAATTGGATTCCGATATCTATGGGCAGAAATGGACCAAAGATCTCTTTTTAATTTTTTGCTGATGCTAAAATATTGGTGCCAGAGGCTTTGAGCATCATGTGAATGTGATTAAGGATACGCTTTATTCCTTCAACATCTGGACAAAAAGTTAATAATATTAAATCCAAACTTTATTTCTTTTTCTTGAAAATGTGGATCAGGTCAGACATAGCTTTCTAAGTAATGCATTGGGTTTTTTTGCTAACTTATAATATTGGTCCTTATCTAATTCAAAGAGATATTTTTTTCCAACAAAAAATAGTAAACAAGCAGTATTCTTATGCTACTCTCATTGATAAACTGCATGCTGATTGCTTGTTTACGTGTTTACAAATATTTGATCCAAGATGAGGTAGAAGCCACAGAGACTAAGCGTGAGTTTGGTATTCTATTTGCCTTGTGCGTTAAAAGAGAAATTCATGTCATAACAAGGTTAAAGATGTAGTGGGTATGAAATTTGAGCCGATGAGATGCCAAACATTTACTAACTTTTTAATCTATTTTGGCACTATATGAAAATGTGGGTCAAGGTTCTGTTAGTTGGAGAATTTTTTTTGGTGTTACTGTCTGGAAGTTATTGAAAGATAGAAATTCCTTTGCAATCTAAATTAGAGATGCCAGAGATGCATTTTGAGTAACGTGAATATGATCACCTATAACTTTGTCCTCATCCAAAGAATCGTCTAGGAATGAAGCTCTCATTGCCTTGAATCCTCAAACGGGAGAATTAGCTTAAACTTAATGTAGATAGGTGTGCTTACAAGCCTAGTCATGTTACTGCATGTGGTGGGTGGTCTTGTCCATGAGTCTTAAGATGCTCTTATAGCATGTTTTATTGGTAATTTGGGAAATTGCTCACCTGCAAAAGCAGAATTGTGGGCTCTCTTGCCAGCTTACGTCTAATAAGGGGCATGAAGCTTCATAGGGTGATTATTGAATTGGATTCCAAGATTAAAATTCTTCTTACAAATTCTGCTTGTGATTCTTCTCACCATGCGTTATGTTACAAAATAGGATGCTCATTAGTGTTAATCATATTTTAGAGTGCATCCCTTCTCAATAATATGGTGTATATGCTAAACCTATTGAAGTTCTTTTTCTTTAGTATTATTATTCTTTTGAGGGAGGGAGGATTCTATGGTACTTAATGTTTTCCTATGGCGATTTGTTATTTTTTTCGGCCTCTATGTCCCATTTATTAATTAAAAAAACAATTTTTTCTAATCACAATTCACGGGTGATTAGTTCGGGTTGTTTTATTCTTCTTAAAAAAAGGTAAATACGAAAGACTTTGGTAAAAAACAAGTAATCCTGCCATATTGATTTTTTCAAGCTGAAAATGATTGCTTGTAGTGGAGTATTCATGTAGTCTACATAAAAAAAAACAGTTTTTAATTATGCAATAATTAATTTAAAAGTGTGACTTAACAATTAATTATCTTCGTGTAAAAAAAAAAACCATTTAGTTGTCTTGAATAGCCAAAGGTAAATAGCTAGATATGCATTAATTTTATCGGAAAATGTTACGGGGAATAGCAAATTAAATTTTTATTTCCCGAAACATAAGAGACCTATGAGCACAAAAAAAAAAAGAACCTGCCCTGTATGTTTTGATGAACGAGTACTGAAAGGTTAAGTTATTAGGAGTAAGTAATCAACAAAAATTGACACATAAGATAATAATTTGTATTTTTCAATTAAGTGATTTAAAATTTTAATTTTAATCTTAGTATGAAATAAATAATGTTTAGAGTGAAATACTCCAAAAATGATTTCATAGCAATATGATAATAAATGAAGATTAATAGTAACAAATTAGCACTCTGGTCCCTGGACATAATAACTTCCTTGGCTACGGACATGATTTGATTGATGGTTCCCCTAACACAGCAAGTAGCAAGACCCAATCTGTATTGCAAAAGACGCATTTTTCTTATTATTGACGTAATGACCATACTATCTACAATTACAGGCAGATTACAAAACATTGCGTAAGATTATAATAGTGAAAAAACGATGATGAGAAGCTGAATTATTATTTCCTTTTATAGCCCAACGAAGCAAAGGCCTAACCTAAACGCAACGCAAGCGGCCAACAGTGAGCGTGACGAGGCGAGGGTTTGCTGGCAGAACAATAAGTTTTTTTGTATTGTTTTGCTTGCCAAACGGAGCCTCTTGCTCTGCGTTTCATTTAAAAACTGGTGTCGTTTTTCTCTCTCTGTGCTGCACCCACAAATATTCCAAAAACCTCTCTCAAGCACCGCAAAACCCCAATTTGCGTGGGCGGAATCCGGTGACGATGGCGGCGCCGACTCCATCGTGGCAGCCTCAGGAGCAAGGGTTCAAGGAGATCTGCGGCCTCCTTGAGCAGCAGATTTCGCATTCTTCTTCCGCCGATAAGGCTCAGATTTGGCAACACCTTCAGCGCTACTCGCACCTCCCTGACTTCAACAATTACCTCGCCTTCATCTTCTCCCGTGCCGAGGTATTTATTCATTCGCCAATTTCCACTTCACTCTTCTGCTACTGCTACTACTATCTACAAGAGTGAGGATCGCCTTGCGGTTTTTGGTTTGATTTAAGTCTGTGTGATGCGGAACTCTTTGTCGTTGTGTATTTGTGCTTGATTTGATTGTTCTGAATGAAATCTACTCAACTTGATGAAGGAAGCGACTATGTTTTTATTATTCTTTGTTTTTTTTATTCTGTTATTTTGTCTGTTACTGTTACTTCATCAATTTGCACCAACCGGTTAATGATAATATGACACTAGTCAACTCTATTGTTTTTGTTTTTGTTTTAGTTTCCTCTAACTTGTTTTGAAATAGGTTATAGTATGTTTGGTTTCGCGTCAAGTATTAGGAAAATCGCATCAAGTTTCCACGTTAACAGCGAAGCAACTTCTTATAACTTTCGCTTTTCGACATGTTTTACACGCGTTGTGTTTTTGTAATGGGAAACCAAACATACATGAGTGTGTCTGGAATAACATCTAGAAAGTTTAGTGTCTCTCAGATGTTTTGAATTATTCTAGTGGTCCATGGAAATAAGTTTAACCTGGATGGCTTTGCCTGGAATAACATTTTGAGACTTTTATTTGTTTATTTATTTTCAAAATTGCATCAGTTGTGGTTCAAGTGATACTGATGTAGCATTGATACTAATGCTGCTGTGGTGATTTCTATTGAACAGGGAAAATCAGTGGAGGTTCGGCAGGCTGCGGGGTTATATCTGAAGAATAACCTCAGAAACATGTTCAAATCTATGCAGCCTGCATACCAACAGTATGTGAAATCAGAGTTGCTGCCTTGTCTTGGTGCAGCAGATAAGCACATAAGGTCTACGGCAGGAACTATTATTAGTGTTGTTGTTCAAATAGAAGGAGTTGTTGGGTGGCCTGAATTGTTGCAAGCCCTCGTAAGTTGCTTGGATAGTAATGATCTAAATCACATGGAAGGTGCTATGGATGCGTTATCCAAGGTATGGTCTCCATTTTAGAGTCAATAATGTTCTTAAATTGTAGTTCTGGCTAAAATCAAATCTTCAAAGAAAATGAAAGTACTTTCATTATATGGATTGGTGGGTGCTACTCAGAACCCTTGTAGAGAAAGAAGAGAAGTTTATTATTATTTGATAAAGAAGATTTTTTATTAGAATGAAAGAATTGAAAGAGGTAAGGACTAAGTGGGATTAGATGATGACAACAGAATTATTCAAATCAAAGCAAATTACACATCAACATGGACCCACACAAAATACCAAATGCAGTGATTAGGATTTTTCTCAAAGAGTGATCGAATGGTCGGATCATTAAAAATGTTGAATTGAGAATAGTGCTGCAACTCTCATGTACTGTTTGGTAGTAAATGGTTGACATTTTCAACATCCCCTCCCTCTTTTCAGCTTCTGATTGATCCATTTTGGTGCATCTACGACGAAGAAAAATATATGATACATAAAGTGCAATTTTTTTGGTGCTTTTGTGGGAATCCTTTGTCTTTGTTTCTGTACCAAATCCATTCGTTTTCGGGTTTGGTGGGAACTTTGATACAGTGGATGTAGCGTGTATACTATCTTTTTGGAACCCCAGAAAACATTACCATCAGGGGTGCCGGAAAATAAAAAGGCTTAATTATACTTTTGGTCGCCTTAGTTTTACTAAAATTTGATTTTGGTATCCCTCGTTTCTTTTGTGGCAATGTTATCCTCATACTTCTCAAATTGATTTAATGAAATTCCTTGTCAATCTGATGCTTCAAGGCATAAAATGTGATGATGTGACAACTCTTGGTTTTGTTAAATTGAAAATGATGTGGCCTACCCAATGCCACCTTGGCCAAAACGTGTGCCACATCAATATTAATCTGATAGGGATAGGGGACTTAAATTGCATTTTGGAAACTATAAGAACAACATTGTTCCAAGTAACACTAAGGGGGAGCAGAAGTGAACTCTACTAAAATTAATGAGATCAAAAGTGTAATTAAGCCAAAAAAATAAAAAAAATGACATATATTACATTCCTGATCTCTTTTTGCTGATCATCTCCCTTCCTTCTTCCCATGATGCTAAATCTCCTTTGTTGATTTTTTCATGCAAATAAAGTTCATGATTTTGATCTCCGATTTGGTTAAGTCTGATATATAACACATACAATTGAAAAATTAAAGTCATATGGGTGAAGAATTTGTAAGTACTATTATTTTAACTGGCTGGAAACATTAGTCTAAGCAACCGATACTTAATATTTCATACATTTTTTCCTGTAATACCTTTTTAGCACTAAATGTTTTACTGTGCGTGCAGATCTGTGAGGATATTCCTCAATATCTTGACTCTGATGTACCAGGGTTAGCAGAACGCCCTATTAACATATTTCTTCCCAGATTGTTTCGGGTAACATCAGCATTTTCTTTTTATAATTGTTTTCTTTCATCTCTTGTAACTGTATCCTCAACTGTTTATTTTTCCTTTTATTTTATTTTTGTTTCAGTTTTTCCAATCTCCTCATGCTTCATTGAGAAAGCTATCATTGGGTTCTGTAAATCAATACATTATGTTAATGCCTTCTGTAAGTGTATTGTGAGACTCTAATTCTATCATCTCAGTTCTCTGGTTATTAAAGTATTACTGAAGTTTGGAATTGATAGTAATAGTCTCAATGGTTTTGTACAGGCCTTATATGTATCCATGGATCAATATCTTCAAGGTTTGTTTATTCTCGCTAATGACCCTGTTGCTGAAGTACGGAAGTTGGTGAGTTCTTAATGCATTATGTGCATGTATTTGATGTATAACTCTAAGTCTCAAATGAAATGTTTCCCAATATTGGTTTATTGCTGAATTACTTAATGTTTCTTTTCCAAACCAAGCTTATTCTTGCTAGTTTGAATTGCTAGTAGTTGAAGGATTTGGTCTTTTGACCCTGTCCTCTGCTCGGTGTGTATTCTATCTTTTAATTTCTGATATTTCACAAGGACTTTGATTAACTGCTTTTTGTTCAAATGAGTTATTACTATTTCTTATTAATGTTGGAATCAATTGAAACCATCCTAGTTGCTATTGATGACCAGGTTTGTGCAGCATTTGTTCAGCTAATTGAAGTCCGCCCATCTTTCTTGGAGGTGCGCTTGTTTTGGTTCATTGGAGTTTGTAAAGTTAATTGAATATGCTTATTGTTTTTGGAATGTTGCACTTTGAGGTGGTTGATCTATTTTATTCTTTGTCACACTATATCTAGGTGTTTACTTATTTGAGTAAGTAAAATTCATTTGGAAACAGTAAAATCAGAATATCTTGCATTTCTAATTTTCCAACTACTTATACCAGCAAGCACCAAATCTCTTGCTGATGTGCTTTCTTAAAAATTAATGTTATTTCTATATGCTCTTTCTTATCTATTGTAATTGTTAACTCACTGCAGCCACATTTACGGAATGTGATTGAATACATGTTACAAGTCAACAAGGATACAGATGATGAAGTAGCCCTTGAAGCCTGTGAATTTTGGTACTATTTGTTTGGGATGTTATTTTCTTAATGTTACAGCTAGTAGCCAGAGTTCATCATTTAGCTTCTAGATATTGATATGAGTCACAAGGAAAATAATGAACTTAGTTATGTGTATTTTGTTTTATTGTGTTAACTTTTTGTTAAGGAGGGAGGGGGTTTCAGGTTGTTGTGATATATTCCCATTCAAGAAGTATCTCTCCCCAGGCTGTATAATTTTAGAATTTTAGACCATTGGTCAAGCTCATTTTGTTTTTAAACTTGATCAAGTACTTGTTCCAAATCACTTTTGTCCCCAAATTTGCTCTGGTATAGCCAGCCTGATGAATTATTCTACACCCAAGTTTCCAAGCCATACTATTGTCCAGCTATGTATATTCATTTTATACTTCTGTCTGAGATTGATAAATGGGGTTCATTTGGTTTGTCGTTGGTTACTAGGATGGTATATGCATAATGAATTTCCCATTTCTACAGTTATCATGCTGATGCAAATAGGAGTTTGATGTTTCTATTACACAGTGATGATATATTTCTTGTTAACTGTATTTAAAGTTTTAAACTGTACTTAAACTTTGTCTTTTTTATATCCTAGCTATTTAGCATCTTTCTCTTTTTTAATAATTTCTATTGCAGGTCTGCTTATTGTGATGCTCAACTGCCACCTGAAAACTTAAGAGAATTCTTGCCCCGTCTTATTCCAGTAAATCAAATTTTACAATTTTTCTTCTATAATTGTTTTAACATGTAAGATTTGGAATTTGAAGTTCATTTGTTGCATCTATGTAGGTATTGTTGTCAAACATGGCTTATGCAGATGATGATGAATCAGTTATTGAAGCTGAGGTTGTCTTTTGGATTGATTAGTATTTATAGGTGGATTTCAATTACTTCTTGCTTATATGATTTCATTTGTTTGCGCAATGTTTTTTTCCCAGGAAGATGGTTCTCAACCTGATCGAGATCAGGTGTGATTTTTTTTTAGTTGACTTACCGAGTCTTCTTTAATTTGAGACCATCATATTTCTAATTTTGTGTGTTTTGCACCACAGGATCTTAAACCTCGATTTCACGTATCAAGGTTTCATGGATCGGATGAAGTAGAAGACGATGTATGTTGTACTTTCTCTATTGATTGCTTATTCTAATTATTTGATTAATTTTCCTGCCCTTATTTAATAGGGTGTGTGTAGCTTTTGAAAGAAGGAATGATAAAAAATGCTTTGCTAATTTGAAGTCAAACTTTATTTTTCCTATTTACAGGATGACGATGTTGTCAACACATGGAATTTACGGAAATGCAGTGCAGCTGCTCTTGATATTCTTTCAAATGTGTTTGGAGATGAGATCCTTCCGACTCTTATGCCTATTGTTCAGGTGATTTAACTTAAGCTTCTTGTGATCATTTTGTGATGACGATCCGTTTTAATTATCATTGTGGCTAAGAATGAGTACAAGTTGAAATGGTATTTATTAAAGGCAGACCATGCATAATGATAGTGGATCTAACATAGGTGTATATATGAGACATCTATGAAAACTATATTATGACGCTCGTTTCTCCGCAAGGCTTTCTTTTTATGAGGATATACTAAAATTTCTGAGGATTTGTGCAGGCTAAGTTGTCTGCTGGTGGGGATGATGCTTGGAAAGATAGGGAAGCTGCTGTCTTGGCTCTTGGTGCTATAGGTGAAGGTTGCATCAATGGTCTTTATCCGCATCTGTTGGAGGTATTTTCTGTTCTTTGGTTCTGATGAATTTTATCCAAAAGCAAATGGCTTGATTGTGGGAAAAATAGTTTAATTTGTTTTAAAATTTGATTAAAGTATGCCTGAATGATTTTGTAACGTAGTGTTGTTATATCTCAATTATTTTTTCCTTATTATAGTTAGGATCAAAATTAGGGTTAGTGTTCTAAGTTTTACATACATCATAATACACAAATAAATGTTATTCAAAGTATTTTTCTCTGTATTCACTCCCTTTATACCTAAACCCCCTTTGTGCATGTTTGTTTCTTGCTTCTCTGGCTACACAATTTATTATTTCCATTTATTATTACTAGTCATTGGAGAAAATATTTATTCCTTTCAGTATAGCTGCTCTGCTCCTGTTCCAAAAAATATGATTACTTCTAGAATCATTCATGCTTTGTAAATCACTTTTTTGCAATGTTGCTCTCCCCCTCCTCTTTTTGTACTGATCTATTCTTGCTTATGTTTAGTTGTTTAATCACTGTTACATGCTTGTGATTCTTTCTCGGCGAGTTGCAATTTCAAATTCATGCTAAATGTTACTAAATTGATATCTAGATTGTAAGATTGTGCGATCTTACAATCCTTCTGCCCTGTCCTGATCTGGATCGCACCTGAAATCGCAAGCAGGTAGGATCGTAGTGAGATCGTTTGAGTTTTTCGATCCTGAAATTAGAGATTTTTGGGTAAGGTTGCACAGCCCGATTCACACAAACCCATATTTGTGCCCAAAATTGTGACTTTCCCCTCCATAACAGACTCCATCTCTCAATCAAGCCCTTCGCATCTGTGCCCAAGCCCATTGCAGGTCACAGCATCTCTTCTGAGCCGCTGTTCATCTATGCTATCTCTCTTGCACATCTGCCTTTGCTGTCTTGAAGCCTCCTTCCCCATCTCTCTTGACTTTCTCTTTTGCTGCCTTGCTGATTCCCTGTACATCTTCACACATCTTCCCTATCTCTGGTTCTGGTTTAATGTTTTGGTTTGCTTTGTAATCACTGAAAAATGGCTTCTGCTGGGCAAGTTGATAGTGGGGCAGGGGCTGGTGGTTATTTATGTGACTAATCATGAGTTGTTTTGGATGTTATGGTGATGAAACTTCAGTTTTAAGTTTGCTTCAATGTTGATAGGTTTTTCTCTTATTCTCTATGTGCGTGACTGTGTGTATATAATAGTATAATTTTACATTTTGGTTGGATCTTATGAACATTGTTACAATCCTATGCTTTACCATCTTGGACCCCCTTCCCAATCTTAAGTAGGATCTCGATTTTGACAACATTGTTCATATTAAAAGAAGGAAAATGTTTCCTTAACAACATTTTGTTAATCTTAGTCACTGTCATTCTTATTTTACTGAGTCTGGTTTTATGATCTACTTTATGTGGCCCTTGCTTCTTACTGATTCAGAATATTAAACAATTGATTGTTATGCATTTATAGATTGTGGCATTTCTTGTCCCTCTTCTTGATGATAAGTTTCCTCTGATACGAAGTATTTCATGCTGGACACTATCACGATTTAGCAAATTTATTATTCAGGTATGAATGTATTTTGTCCCCTCATCTGCTATTGCACAGCTATGTTTATTTTGGCACTGATGCTTTTACAGTTCTAATGTTCTATAAGATTTTGGTCTCTGCAAAGTTATGGCAATATTAAATCTCAATTACTTTCAAATTCCTAATTATTAAATTCTCAATGTATATAAATACGTTATGTTCTCTATTCCTGATCATTGTTATTATTTTAACTAATTATTTTAATATGCTCCATCACTTTTATATTAGTGTATTTAACACTCAAGTTTGAGGTTATAGATGTTATAAACTATAATATAACTAAAGAATGCATATGCATCACAGATTGACAATCTGTTAACGTAGGTGAAAATAAAAAATAATCTTATACCAAAAATAACTTCATAGGGTGAATATTTCACAGAAATCATGAGTGGGTTGCAGGTTTGCCTCGGCCCTTATGCATATTGTGCTTATAAAATTTGGCATGGATGATCCACTTGATAATTAGTTATAATTAAATAGTTGATTGATCAAAATCACTTTATATGAGTTCATAGATAGTTGCCAAATCTTGCATCAGTGTCAAAGGATCTTGATCTATTGGAATATTGTATGTTGTCCAGATTATTGGAGAATGACAACCTGGAGCAAATATTATATATAACACCTATATGATCTGATATCTAATTTTAGTAATTCATAGTTAAATAAAGAGCACTTACATAATTGTCATTTCAAGGTTGTCTTCTTTGAATTTGTGTCTTAGGGTATTGGGCATCCGAAAGGCTATGAACAGTTTGATAATGTTCTTATGGGTCTTCTACGAAGAATTTTGGATGATAATAAGCGGGTTCAAGAGGCTGCTTGTTCAGCTTTTGCAACGCTGGAAGAGGTTCTGACTACAATTTTTGTTCATTTACCCTTAATGAATTGATTCAATTACTTGATTTATTTTAAATTTATATAAATCTGAAATTTGGTTTACTAAACTTTTATGATAGGAGGCTGCTGAAGAGTTGGCACCACGCTTGGAAATTATACTAAAGCACCTAATGACTGCATTTGGGAAATATCAGGTGATTTTCTGACCTTAATAGTTAATACATAGTATTTGTTTATTGTAAAATAAATCATGTTTGGATGACCTCTATTGTTACGATATTGTGCTACATTTCTTATCATTATGTGTATGCTCAGACATCTTTAATTGTAGTCTTTTGTTCTAAACTTCAGAGACGAAACCTCAGAATTGTATATGATGCTATTGGAACTCTAGCTGAAGCTGTTGGAGGAGAGCTGAATCAGGTATGCTACTTTTTATTAGTAATCCATTGCATGGTAGAACAAACATCCTTCTTCCTCAAACTAAACTTTTCTTTTTTCCCCAAGTTATTGTCATGATTTATTGTCATTATTCTCTCCGTCGTTTCAAAAGACATTTCTTGACCTACTGTATCTCTTTGTTTTGCAGCCTGTTTATCTTGACATTCTCATGCCACCATTAATTGAGAAATGGCAGCAACTTTCAAATTCAGACAAAGATCTTTTTCCACTCCTGGAATGCTTTACATCTATATCACATGTATGCACATCTGTTTTTCCAACATATTACATGATAATATATGGGTGGAATTTGTGGGAACGATCTATATAATTTGAAATTTTTGTATGGACTGTAACTGTATCATCATATCTATTTTCTTGTTTCTGATGGTGTTCCATTTTATACAGGCTCTGGGTACTGGTTTCACTCAATTTGCTGAACCTGTATTTAGGAGGTGCATAAATATAATCCAGACCCAACAATTTGCTAAGGTTCTGGTTACTTTTGCATTATTTATGATTTGTCTAGCAGACTACTGTATTACCACGTACCAAAAGGGTCTGATTTTGAGGTTTTATTTTATCTTCCAACAAGTTGAGTGTCATTCTATTTCAGGCTGATCCTGCCGCCACCACAGGGGTTCAGTATGACAAGGAGTTTATTGTATGCTCTCTTGATTTGCTTTCTGGACTAGCAGAGGGTCTTGGCAGTGGGATAGAGAGTTTGGTACTCATCCAAAATTTGTATTTTTTTGATATGAGATCATGATTCTCTGTTAGCAAATTATTTGTCATCTTCTCAGATGTTATTTTCCCAGAAATATTTGTGTTCATTTACAAAATGCCTCCAATCATGGGGCAAATCTGTTGTGATATTCTTATTCACATAAAAAAATAAGTGCAGTATTTGTTGAACTGTTTCTGTAAGTTTTAATACTGAATTAGACGTGTGGTTGGCTGTTATTCCACCTTTTTACTTCTTTTTTCGTGTAAAATATGTTGGCTTGTATTCAGGCATATGCTTGTCAACATTAGAAAGATCTATTTTTTATATTAGTGCATATTTGGCATTTTTTATATTAGTGCATATTTGGCAACATTATGTTCAGTTTTCTAAAATTAAGGAGTTAATTCTTTTTGGGGATGGAAGTAGTTTTTCTGGATTATCTACAATATTCAATATGACCATAATGTTTGCCTTTCAGTAATAAGAATAATTGTGAATTCATGTTTGGTGGTTTCATTTGCAAGATTGGAGGCATCAACCGTAGATTATTTCTTAGGTTCCAACGTGATATTATCTTTTTCTCTACAAGACTTACTTCTTTAAAGGAAATCATCGATAAACTAATTTTTCAAACCTTGTAAGAGAGGTTAGTGAATTCTTTCTAAAATCAATCATGACTAAAGCTGTTCTAAGATTTTTTAATCTCAGAGAAGTCCTTAATTTGGCTTTTATTTTAGTTTCTTTAGTTTTCAAAAATAATTGCAGCTAATGCTATCCATATCCCTTAAAGGCATATTTCCCTTGCCTCCAAATCTTCAATTCTTTTATGTATACATAAAACCTGAAATGGACAGCAATTCTGCATCTTCTGAACTTTCCTTTGTTATTTGACATATTGTTATCTGATTGAGATTAATTAAACCAGAAATTGTATGATTTCTTGAGATTATCTTGATCTACACTATTTGGCAGGTTGCACAATGTTCTTTGAGGGACCTACTTCTGCATTGTTGTGTGGATGATGCTCCTGATGTAAGACAAAGTGCCTTTGCCTTACTTGGAGACCTTGCGCGAGTAAGTTGCATGTATACCTGCATACATTATACCCAAGCCCACATAGCCATAATTTGTTCCTTGCCCCTGGTGTCTTTTGAAAGTAAATCCACTTTTTGAAAGCAAAAATTTATTTATTTATTTATTTGGGGTTGGTGAAGGTGGGGGACTGGGTGGAAATAAGTTTGGGTCTACCCAAACATGTTATTTTTACATCTTTGTAGGGGAGCAGGGATTGTTCTGTGCACTGTATCTTTTAGTTGATGGAATTCTAACGATGGTAATTTGGCTAGGTGTGCTCGGTTCATTTGGACTCTCGTTTGTCTGAGTTTCTTGAGGCTGCAGCCAAACAACTGGTATGTGTGTGCGTGATATAAACTTATCCATTAGGGTTGCATTTATTTGGTCATTTTATTCTTATATTGTGTCTGGTGTACAGGAGATTTCTAAGGTAAAGGAGGCTATTTCAGTAGCAAATAATGCATGCTGGGCAATTGGAGAATTAGCAGTTAAGGTATGCAATTTTTAATGCTGCTTTCTGATAAAATGATAGAAATGTATGGAAACTAGAAACTAATTGACATTGATGGATATTGTCATAATTAAGAATTAGGATAACTTCAGTTTAAAAAGTTGTGTTAGACAGTAGTGAATACTGTGATTGTTAAACGGCCATCCATATGCTAAAAATGATGTATATGTGGTAGAGAGACCGCGTAAAATTCAGCTAGTCTTTCTGCTCACAATGAAGGTAGTCATCACTGATTTTGCCATTGTCTCGGTCATCTTTAGTGGTTTTGAATCTCTGGATTGACCACAAAGTGATGAAGATAGCATCCCTTGATATCAGCTTCAACTTGCTGTTTCAGATGAGAATTTTCTCATCCAATCAAACGGAAACTGAGTGCCATTCTGGAAACTGGGAATGATGTTTGAACAGATGAAGTTGGAAGGTGAGGATCACCTGCAATGGGGAAAGGACTGAATGGTGAGGCAATAGTTCGGGTCAAATTCCAGCTCTAGATACCATATTATAATCTTTGATTGGAAGAGAAAATGAGAGTAGGAAGATATCAGAGTGGATCTGTTAATCTATATATTTTCATTACTGAATGAACTCTGTTAATAGCTTTTACTATTTACAGACTCGAGCTGAGGCAACTGTCCCAATTGAACCCCGTTACAGAGTTAGGCTGAATTGATTCTGTTATTAGTAATGGAAACTAACTTCTACTAACTATGCCTTGCTGAGACTTGGCTTCGTAACTTAGAGAAGGATTTTGAGACAAGTTTTAACCACTGGTCGACCAATCTCCGATTAGGTTTTATGCGTTAGAGTAGGAGTATCATGTTACAGTTTTTGTTCAAATTATGTAATTCTGATTTCAGGCTTGGGTTCCTATCAAGACTGCAGCAAGTCTGATCTGGAACCTAGTGCTTGACATCATTAATTGTAAGCTTAGTACCTCTGGTACTCATCTAATACTAATTCTACTTTTGCTGAGCAAAAATAAAAAATAAAAAAAATGCCTTGCTGAGACAAATGAAATCAGGCTATAACTAACAAGTAACAACCTTGGTTATCAAATCCAGATTTGAATTGTGATGAATCAGAAGGCGTATTTTCTGAATTGTGAATTGAACAATTCTGTGAATAGCTCTGTATGGCTATAGAATTGAAACATAAAATTCAAATAGATCAATATTCTGCTCATATCAATCACAATAACAAAAAGTGACTGCTCAAATTCAGCTGTATAGCTACTTAAAAAATAAAAATAAAATGTCTAGAAATTAATTTATTGTTTTAAAAATATTAACTGTCTAAATATTTTTTTTATGAAATATTATAATAATCATAAGTATTAAATCCTTTTTTTAATTAAAAACCTTTAACTACCATACTCAATGTCTGACCCAAGTGCATCTGGCTGGTCCAATCAATTGAAGTGCATGTTTGGAAAAGATTTTATAATGCACGTATGATTCTCTCTCACCACGTCTGACGCAGAAGCAACATTCAAGAGCTTCTATGTTTCTTTATAATTGATGTAAAAATGAGCAAGATGTGGATCATAGACATGTGTCCAAACACTGCAAATCATGGCCCATTATAGTGTACTCTCATCTTCATTCAAGCATGCTTACCACTACCAGTGCTTGTTTTGTTTGCGTGGTGACTGATGTATTGTATAGTTCAGGTTTTGGGCCTTATTGATCTTTTGTTTTAAGCTAGACGCTGTTATATTGGGTCTTTGGATGGTATGATGTTGTTGACAACCATGCCCTTCATCTTAAAGCTTCAGCATTGTAACTCTAGCTTGCTGTGCCGTGTTCTGTTCGGTTTCTATTGTCATTGTGTCACTTGCCCTCCTATCTTATAAAAAAAATGCTAAAAAGATGTAAAATACTAAAATTATGTTTTACAGTAGGGGCAGATAAAACCGTCCCACAAACACTCCTAATTGAGATACTTAGGGTAGGTTCTTGACAGATAATTTTGTAGATATGCTAATAATATATTATTACAGCTTTATATATTGATTCATTGATGCTTTTGTTTGATGTCTTCCACATTAAATTTTGAACACATGTTTTTAAATCTTAATTTCACAAACTCCAGAGTTGAAATCGAGCAGTCTAATTGAAGGCTTTGGATGTTGCACAATTCATTTTCTTCTCCACCTCTGACTGAGTATTGGAGTAGATTCTGTTGACACCGTCTTTGCAGTTTTGCTAAATAATATCCAACATAACACCTAGTCTGATATGTTTGGGTTTGAAGTTTCTTTTTCCCACATGAGTTTGCTTTTCTTGTTGCTGATATTCTGTTATTAGTGTGAATATCTTCTGACATTAACTATTCCACGTCACATTTTATTCATTTTTATATAAAATCAGTCATTGTGAATTATGAATTTTGAATTTCAGGTTCATCAAGAAATTTCTCCTGTTGTTTTAACTGTAATTTCATGCCTGGTCCCAATTCTTCAGCATGCGGAGGTCATTATCACATCACATTCTTCAATTATAATTTTGTTCATGTTCAGTTGCTGATTGTCTTGCTGTTTATAGGGACTCAACAAGTCGCTTATAGAAAATAGTGCAATAACACTGGGGAGGCTTGCATGGGTCTGTCCGGAGCTTGTATCACCACATATGGAGCATTTCATGCAATCTTGGTGCACTGCTTTGTCAATGTTAGTTGTAGCACCTATGTGTTTTATTTAGTAGCGACTTACACAATGAGCACATAGCAAATGTCTTTGGTTCTCTTCAGTTTGCTGCTATAAGAAAATGTTTGAAATTCATAGATGCTTTTGCAATTTTTGGTGCATGATAAATTTTGTGAATAAATTACTCATCATTTGTTTGTGGCTCATTTCTCGTTTTCTCCTTTCATCTTTTAGATGGATTTAGTTCATGTTTTATATACACCATATGTTTAGGAGGGCCTGGAGGGGCTTGGGGAATTCAAAACACAGTGTCTTCAACATAAGATGAGAAATTGGTTATAGTGTTGTTCCCTTGAGAGTGTGATTAGTTCAGTTTCAATATACTGCAACCATTAATCGCTGTTAAATCATTAATCACTGTTGAAATCCCACATCCATTATAGATATGACTTAGGGTAATTTTTACTGTCAAATTCATACATTGAGGATCCCCATTTAATATCTTATTATCAACTTTTTTACTAGCAGTTTGAGATCTCCTTGGGAGTCTAAATGGTATTGATCAGACAAAAGACATCAGATTGTGTTCAAGGCATTTACTCTCTTAATTAAGAACTGAAAGTCCTCTGCCTTATAATAAAATCTTAGATAATGCCTTCTGAGAACTTAGAATTGTCGGTCAATAGTTGTGCCTGTAATCCTGTATTTATTTAAATATTTGGAATTCATGCATAGTAACACACAAAGGAGAGTAAACCAATATCTCAACATCACTTTACAAATTGACCATAATATTAGATGTCCACTGTTTCATTGCTGGTTATCTTGTATATTAATCTCTCTTTGATGGGTTTTTTGCAGGATACGAGATGATGTTGAGAAAGAGGATGCTTTTAGAGGTCTATGTGCTATGGTATGCTCCTATTCACTGGGTAAATTTTTTACATGTAGACTTGTAAAGTAATTGGGTATTTTACATTTGTTTTCAGGTTAAAGCTAATCCTTCTGGAGCTCTAAGTTCGCTAGTTTGCATGTGCAAAGCCATTGCAAGTTGGCATGTATGTTTTGCCATCATCGTTTTCTATCTTAAAATTTAGAGAAAGTGTTTTAAGGTTTCTGTAATATAACTAATTTTATTAACGTCTATAGGAAATAAGGAGTGAAGATTTACACAATGAAGTCTGCCAGGTCTTGCATGGGTATAAGCAGGTTAGTGTTGCTTCACTATTGGACGTGCATCTGCCTTGGGAATTATATGTTTATGTTATAGCTGTAATACTTTCCTCATGGAAATGAAACTATAATCCCATGTTTATGCTTTAGATGCTGCGCAATGGAGCATGGGACCAGTGTATGTC
Source organism: Glycine max (assembly GCF_000004515.6). Classification (NCBI taxonomy): domain Eukaryota; kingdom Viridiplantae; phylum Streptophyta; class Magnoliopsida; order Fabales; family Fabaceae; genus Glycine; species Glycine max. The sequence continues at coordinate 50,484,558 of NC_038246.2, forward strand.
TGCTTTGGAGCCTCCAGTAAAAGAAAAGCTTTCAAAATATCAAGTATAATTCAATTGTGAGCATTGTATCTGTATTGACCTAGTTGGTCATTTTGTGTGTGGTCAAGCAATATTGGAGTCGCGATTCATATTGAGCAGGAGCTGAGTCTCGGTCCAAGTTTTCAGACAGGGTACCAGTACTTAATACAATTCGTTTGAGCTTGATGATTACAGGAAGTTCCACAAGCCTTCAAGATCTCATTTGATGGGAGTTTCCCATGAGAAATGTACAGGGGAATGATTTTCAACCTTTAGAAATGCTTGATTCTTTGTTGTCTTAATAGTTAAAGCCTTAATTAAAGGCTTGGAGTTTTATTCGACCCTTGTGTTCAGCATCACATTTTTCCAATATTTTTAGTTTTTTAAGTTGATAGGTTGTATCTTGGTTACACAGTTTTGTTCCACCAGAGAGAGAGAGAGAGAGAGAGGGGGGGGAGGGATATGATCTGACTTTTAGTTTTGAGCATATTCAGTTGTTAAATTGTTTGTAAGCTGTAACATGAAAATCGATTTCAATTGTGTTGCCTCAGGCAGCGCATCAGTTAAATTTTGATTGAGACAATAATTAGACTTGTGTATGCTTATTGACTTTTTTTTTTTTAAACTCAGCCCAAAGGAAATATTGTTGGCATTATTTTCTTATGATGTCGGTGCCCCTTAACTACAGGGCTTTCATCAGAAAAATAAATAAAATTTACAGTGGCTACGATTATAGTTTAGTGTAATTTTAATTTACTGTAGGTCTAAAATTTTAACAATGCCATAATACATAATTGTAGCGTGAAATAATAAAAAGTTTAAATATAATTTTGGTTTTTTTAATTTAATGTTTTTCATTTTTGTTCTTGTCATTTTTTTTTCTGTTAGTTCTTATAAAATGTGTTTGTTTTATTTTTTTGTCTTGAATGTTTTAGATAATGCTTTGAATGGGAAAAAAAAGTATTTTGAACAGTGAAAAAAAATGTTTTCTAAAACATTTAAAGGATGCAAAATAAAATAAATATATTTTTCAAGAATTAAAAATAAAATTACAAAAACAAAAATGAAAAAATATTAAATTACAGGAAAAAAAAACATATTTAAGTCACTTAAAATTCAAAGTGAAATTTGGACCTAAAACTTATTGGATTAATAGTGAAAGCAGAATTTAATGTTTGTGATTTGGACAAGTCATTTTTAAGACCTAAAATTGGCTTAGAAAGGCTCGATTAATTATCTATTTGTGATAATGTTAATTTAATGTTTTTATAAAATATATAAAATACGTGAGCACGTCTAATGTTCGGTTAGAACCAATTGGACAAGTTAAAGGTTAAAAGGGTATTTAAATCCTTGCTTCCGTTGAACAGCAAACGATATTCTTTTTATCCTCCAATGATTTTACAAATTTACCCATTTAAAATTATTCGGAATACACTTTTAACTTTTAGACCCAATAATATAATTTAGTATAACATGATAATATTTTTATATTAATTTAATCTATTCATATTATAGAGACTAATACATAGCAGTTGATCACATAGGCGTGTTACGATTCTATGTTTCTGTATATTTTGGTCTTCTATTGAATATCACGAACACCAGCTGCCATTTTCTGGTCTGATATGTTGATGTTTGTCATTGTTAACAACTAAGCAACTTTTAAACAACTGACCTTGCAATTATTGTTCTTCGTAGGTGGGGGAAAGTTGGTATTGCTAGCACAAATTTGCATACATTAATGTTTAGTAAGAGACACGTATATAACGTGGATTGAGAAACTGATTCTTGGCAGCTTCCAATTCTATTCTTTCCCATCTCTTTTTTCTCTTGATATCTTCTTGATGTGCCACTGATTCTTTAGCTTCCATGTCCATGAGACCCTTTGAATACAGATCTGGTTCCATTTCTTCCAGCATCACCTTCACACTCTCTGTTAGTTGCCTCACACTCTTGCTCCAATGCCACTTCAGGTTCTTTTCCATGCCTTCTACAATCACAGTAAATACTTCTACTGTTCCTATTAATGCCATTTTCACAAACTGCTCATTGTTCCACACATAGAGTGCACGCTCGGCTACCTAAACCAAATATATATGTATCATAAAATGAAATCTCTGTTTATCAAATCCAAAATTTAGAAAACTGACAATGGAATAATAAAGACATGAGGGTGAATACAGTCAAGTAAATTGTGAGCTTAACTAGTACTCTCTTCATCTCAAAATAAGTGTTATTTTAGCTAGACAAAAAAAAAAGTTAATAAATAGATGAAAGATAATAATAATTTTATAAAATTAATCTTATTAAATGGATAAAAGAGAATAGTATTAATATTAGATTAAAAACTAAAATGATATTTATTAAGAATATGGGTGGGTTAAAAAAACCCAAATGTGACACTTATTTGGAATAATTTTTATTTCCCAAAGGCGAGTGTCCTCTCGGAACAGATGGAGTAAAATACAAATAGCTAGCAGTTGAATAAAGAGCAGAAAGCATGATGAACATATAGTAATTTTGAGTAGAGTAAAATTATGGAGATTAATAAAAGTTATTATACCTGGGAATTCCAACTGTTTATGCATTTTGTGATCTGGGTACATAAGGGCAAGGCCAATTTACGATACTGGTCAGGGTCTAAATTCTCGACCAGATCTTCCAATTCCCCAATTAGCAAGATTTCTTTTTGACAGTTTGTGACAGGCCAGTACTTCAAAATTCCTCTAACAACAACTCCTCCAAGCATAGGCTCCTTCTGCACAAATTGTGACACGCAATAAGCCAATTGCCTATGGTACACTTGCATCCCCTTTGTCTTGTGTAGAGGAATAAGCACTCTCATGAGGAACAGCTTGTGCTCTTCCTTGAGTGGCACGGTAAAGCCATTGATTATGGTTCCCCATATCTCAAGCAAGTCCCCAATCCCCGGATGCTTCTCTGTCTCAAACACATAGTTCAAGAGCACCTCGGTCATCCATTTCCTCATCAAGGAACGATCAGCGATGAACTTCGAGTATATCTTGTGATACACGTTTTTCAAACTCTCACGCTCCCTTGGATCCTCAGACTGAAAAAGTGCTTGGAGATTGCGGAGGAAACAATGATTCATATGTTCTCTCAGTACTTTTTGGTCTGTGCTGTTAACAAGCTTCAGAAGTATCTCATAAACTATTTGGAGATGTGACCAAAGGGGTGAAAATATAGAGATGGGGTCTTCTTCTTCTGGCAATTCTGTGATGGAATTAGAAGTAGGGTTGGAAGGTGGAGGGAGTGGCCTGAAGAGGTTTGCTGAGATCATGGCCACTAGAGGCCCCAAAACTTTTTCATGCACTGGCTTCTTGGAGGACTTCAATATGGAGACTAGTCTTGTGAGTTGAAGCCTCTTTGAGTCTCTTTGTGCAGGAGATTCTGAAGGGTCAGAGAAGGTGAAAACAAAGGTGCAGTAAGAAATGGCGGAGAGAAGTTCTTCATTTCCTGAAGGAGAAGATGGGATGATGAAATGAGGACTCTCCTGCAGAAACATTTCATGGAGTGTTTTTGGGTTTTTCTTTGGGCTGCTTGTTGATGATGGTGTTGGTGACACTTTCTGGCTCAACATGTTTTTCTTTTTCCCTTTGTTTCTTCTTTCACTACAAGAAATTTCGCTGTTAGCGAGGAACCAAACCTGCTTTTTTCTCCCGTGGCTATATTTTTTCCATCATAGAGCTAAAGTGATGGAGAGAAAATATGGAAATGTTGTTCTATAGTAAGTAACACGTTTGTTTTGGCTCACACAAAAGCCAAAAGCGGCGATGCCTTTGCACAAGAAGCGTTGGAATTCCCGATCTGTTGTCAAAATCATTAGAACTGCCACGTTCTTGTGTTGTGAAGGTATCCTCGTAATAACACATTGTTTCTGAATTCTGATCCTTCCATTCGGATTTTGCCACGTGGAATGTTCGGCATATTCATTGGCTTAGTCCTCATCAACAGGTTGTCGCATTTTTCATGAATGGCTTAAACTAAAGACAAACTGCTTCTTAATATATTCATTTGTAGTTGGGAACACTCTTGAGTTCTATTATGTGTCTTGCTTGTGCTTCACCGGCCACCAGAATGGATTGTGTTTGGGAATAGAAAGATTTGATTCGAGTCATTTTCTTTTTCTTTAGCACATGACAATGTTGTGTTTGGATTGAAAAAGACAAAACAAATCTTGTATTAGACCCATCCTTTCCATTTCCAGAGTTAAGCCTACAAATCCTACTTCTTTGTGTCTTTCTTGCTAAATTGATAAAGAAATAATAATAATAAAATTTTGATTCAAGGCCTAGATCTAACAAAACAGGCAGGCCTTCAGCAGGAAAAAGAAAAACACAAATGAAAAATAAAACAGAGGAAGCACACAAGACAGAGAAAATTAATTACCCTTTGGAATTGTAGTCACAAATTGTATATTTGACATAGTGAAAAACTGACAATGACATTATGGAGTAAATAATGGTTACTTAATTACAAACTGTTATCTATGGTATTCTTTTTTTTTTTACTTTTAGAATAACTATTTAAAAATCAAACCAATAATTTTTTTTTATTACTTAACAATATAAAACTTCCTACACAGTGCATAAAATATATAAACTACTCATCTTAATGGCATAGACATAGGAGCATCAAAGATACAATTGAACAGATAAACATGAAAGATGCATTAGGGGGAGGAAAAGAGAAAGGCTTGCATTCAATCCTCACAAAAGCTTTATGATAAATACAACAAGTTCTAGGTAGCATAAATATCTGGAAGATCAGGATTATCAGAGAATCTAAGCCATCTTTTCTGCTCCAAATATTTTAAACAAGGCCTCAAAACAAGCCCTGTGATCACAGCTGAGAAGCTTATGATGGATACCTTGAAAGAAGCAAGAGCTAAAACCACAAATATCAGTAGTGATGGAAGCACACACATCAATATTGCTCCCGTTTCCCCAACAGGCACTTTATAAAGCCTCTCAGCATATGGAAATTTCCTCCTTAACTTAACAAATGCCACAAACTCCATAAGCATCCCAAAACAGTACAAAAAGTTCTCAGCAGCAACTATCTCTTGAAAGCTCAACCATGAGAGCAAAACCACACCAGATGCAGAGAACAAAATGCCTACAAGAGGGGTCCCAAAACGTGACCTTTTAGCAAAGAACTCAGGAACCATGCCTCTTTCTGCCATTCCCAAAATATCTCAGCCACAAACATCCCCATATTTGACAAAGCAGATGCTGCATGAACCCAACTCCTTAACCAAACCCCTCCAATCACTCTAGCAACTTCTGAGAAGTAACCATCATACCATATCTCACGGTTAACTAGCATAACTCCAGTTCCCACCAGAAGTGGTAAAAAGTACCCCAAAACAACCAACATAACAGCATAGAAAAGAGATCTTGGGAGGGTTTTACCAGGATTATCCACTTCTCCTGAAAGGGTACTAATTGAGTCCCAATAGTTCAAATTCCAGAAGAGAGTGTTCATGTACAAACCCCAGTTTACTTTGTTCAAATCCACCATGATCCACCTAGTTGGTTTTATTCTAGGAATTGCTATAATTCCCATAACCATGAAAGGAAGTAATGAAAAGATTCCCAACAATATTGCAGCCCAACCCACTACGGTTAAGCCCCTATAGTTCATGTGAGAGCTAAAACTAAAACAACCACTGCTATGATCCTTGGAAAGCCACCTCCTAAAGCTGGGATAGCTGACTTAAGGTAATCCAAAAATAGAACTGGATATCAAGCATTGTCAATGACTCCACTGAGCCATTTCTTTCAACCTAGTTGGAAAGCCCAGTTAGATGAAACCCAAGCCACATAGCCACCAGTTTCTGGGAACATAGTACCCATTTCTGCAGTTATGAGTGCTTCTGGAACACTCCAAATGAATGGGAAAACGGAGAAACCAAGGAATGCCAACAATGGATCAGCTGCTAATATGGGCTTTTATTACCTATGGGTAAAATTTTATCCATTTTTTCAATCAGGTATATTTTAAAAAATTATCTAAAATAGGATAAATTATAAAAGGTGTTATAACTTCTGAATTGGTAATATTTATTATGACTTAATTAAAGTCATAAAATTATTTATGATTTTAGTTTTATTTTTTTTACAACTTTCAAGTTATAAATTTTTTAAAATTAAAGTTGTAAAATTATTTATGATTTTATTAATTTAAGATTTTGTTTTACGATTTTAAAGTCTTCAAATCTTTTTTTTTCTTTTTTTTAAGATTTATGACTTTGAGGTGTAAACTTGCTTTTAAAAAAAAACTACTTTTTTCTATTCGTACACCTGTTTTTGTTTTGTTAACCTATTTTTTTTCATTTCATAAATCTGTTTTTTCTTTTAAATTTATAATTTTTTATGGTTTTATTTTTATTTTAAATAAAAAATTAAAAAATATATTCAAATATAATAAATAATATTAAGTTGACTTAAAAATATATAACATGTTTTAAATAATAAAATATTAAAATACAATAATAACATATCAAATAAAATCATAAAAAAATATACTAATAAGTAAGTAACTTTTCAAAGTCGTAAACCTTTAAAAAATAAAAAACAAATAAAAAAAAGATTTTACGACTTTAAAGTCGTAAAAAAATAATATTTGAACTGAAATCGTAAATAATTTTATGACTTCAATTAAATAAATAAATAAAAATTCGTAACAGATGTTACGACTTTTGATTTAAAAGTCGTAATACTTGTTACGACTTATCTCGTCTTGGATAATTTTTTAAAATATATTTCCGATTGAAAAATTGGATAAAATTTTATCTCTAATTGGTAAAAAAGCCACTAATATGAATTAATGGTAAGATAATACCATATTGATTGAGAATCCCGATGCTTGGATTGAAGTTTGTGAAGATGACTTTAGATTATATTATTTTCTCCTTTTCTTATTAATTCTAATTCATTCATTCATTAACATTAAGATAATTGATTAATGTAATTGAGAGTATTAAATTTGTTTTATACTAATATTTTTTTTTCTAAAACTACTCCAGTGAATAAAATTATCATTTAAAAAAAATACTTATACCATTTCATAAATAAGAAGTGTTTCCATACAATAATATAGAATCAAATGAAAAATATGATGACTAGCAAAATATCTTGATGTTATAGTAAGAGAGTGAACAACATAATTAATGCATGAGAGTTTTAATTGAGCAGAGGAAATATAACATAATAAGGCTTTGAGGATGAGGGGGTATAGGTGAAGGGCGATGGGGAACGGAGGAGCACGGCGGGCAGCGGCTAACGTGGAGGTTGTGCACGCTCTTCTCATTAATTCTACTACCATATGTGGAATGCCCATACTTCAACCATTTAAATTTTAAAAATTTAAAAAAGGAAAGTAACAGGACTTTAATTATTATTATTTTTTAAAAAATATTTATTCTTTATGAATTTTAACTATGATATAATGTATATATTTTTTATTTATTGTAAATTTTAGTTATATGTATAAAAATGAAACAACCTCTTATCTCTTTTAATATATCATTTTTATGTTTTGCAAGAAATTATCAATAACACAAAATAATGTTGCATCATAATATAAATTATTTATCCTAAATAAAAAATATGATTTATATGTTAAAACTACTTATTTATAAATATTTTTAATGGTGATATAATTTATATATTAGTTTTTTTTAAAAAAAATTAGATTAATAAAAATAAACAAATGTTCTATGCATTATACACACTAAAATACTATTTTCCTAATTAATAATTTAAGAAATTATCTTCTAGTAAAAAAAATTAAAACACTAATAGTTACTAATTAGCCTTTTTCTATTTACAATAAAATGACTTATAAGTCATAGAAAACTTTATGTAGAATGTTATACTTTAATGGGGAAAGAGCTTAACTTAGTTTTAATTAATAAAATTAACTTGAGTTAAACTTGACATAAGTTAAACCATTAATCTCGATAATTAACTAAAGTTATTTTCATCTTTATTGATTACGACTTATGATGAGATTATAATAATCCACAAGAGAAAAAACAGTATTTGATTCAGCATCTACATCTACTAGGACTGGATAGTGATTCTTCTGCTACTGAAAAGATCAGTAGAAATAACAATAAAAATATGGTTACTTCAAAATACCACCGAACACTCAAATGTCCCATCTAAAATTTCTACTTCAACTGAACAGTAATTGTGAAAGTGAGATCAGGAACTGGAACATCAAGAATCCCCTTCTCAAACATGCTTTCCCATCATCAACATAATTGCTTCTGCCTCAACGCTGCCACCCTTTTCCACGCTTTTTTTGCCTTCTTTTCTCAGACACTTAAAATATTATAGTATAATTGATAGTACTATCTTTCAATTATAGATAGACATACAATTGATTTTTATTTATAATAATAACATTAAAAGTCTATGTTGAAAATGATTTCTAACTTAATCACACTATGAAGACCTTTACTATCAAAATCAAACTCTTTTGGTAAAATTGCATGACCACCAAAAAAGAAAAAATACATAACCTAAACTAGCTTGGAGTTGGGAAAAGGACTGGAGTTTATACATTAGCCAATCAATCAAATAAAAACTAGAATGAATAATAATGAAAAATCCAAACACATACAGTTACACTAATTTATCTTCAGGGATGCTTTGTAGGACAGGACTCCAGCACTTCTGGTGATTCCCATTGGCTCTGGACAAATACTTTTTCTTCCTCAACAGATTCAATCGTTGTTCCACTGAACAAGATACAGACATTTTTGACTTGACACCACCATTCATCACTTCCACCAGCTGCTTTAACTCGCTCTTTCTAACCACAATCTTCATCCTCACAACCCCTCCAACTTCCTCTGTGCATGAAACTACACCTACCCCTCCATTTCCCTTTGGATTAACAATATTGCTTTCCAACACACCCTTTGCTAATCTATTCTTCTTTTGCTTCTGATGACCTTTCAACAACTCATACCCTCTCCTCAATGAAGCAGCCTTTAACTCCATTCTTCTCAAATTACAATTTTGTATGTGAATATATGTCACTAGTTATAAGCTATCTAGAGATATGAATGAATTATGAAAGTTGAAGCTGCCTTGAGCCAACCTTGTAGATGTGTATATATAGAGATGAATGAATCTAAGTTGATAAAAATATTGGTCGCGTTATCTGGCATTCCTTGCTGTATTAAATTTAATTTATTAAGCAGAGTCAATGGGTAAAATATATATAGAAGGAGGTGCCATTATGATAAAAACTCTACGGACTATCATGCTGAAGTAATAAATATTGAAATCAAGTTCTCCAACCGATCACATGGCCTCTATTGAAGTTTGCGGCACTTTTTGTTGTTTGTTGGGCCAATTATAATGAAAATGACACGTTTGCATGGAGTGGAGTTGTTTCATGTTAAGTAAGCGTGTTATCTTATCTGCAAACTATATATACAAGTTAGATTCTCGGTGGAGATGGGCACAGAAAATTGTTTCAACTCATAACCGTACAGACTTTCTTAATATAAACAATTGCGAATCATAGTTGGCACTGGCAGTTATGGTGGAGGTTAGTGTTAGGATGCCTGGAGAATTTACACCCAAATTTCTCCCACAACATAGATTAGATTAGCTATGGCCTATATAGAGTCTCATATAAAATGTTTTTTTTAAGAGGATAAGTATTTTTTACAAGAAATAAATTTGTTCAAGTTGAATTGAATAAAGTCACTTTGAGTCACAAAATTTTCTGTCGCAATTACGTATCCAATGTTCTAACTTGATACTACGAACACTAATTCATGGGGTATATAAAATTTGTCTAATAATTGAGCTATGTTTACTTTAGTTTAGCCCGTTTCTACTTTATAATTCTCTTGAATCTTTCCTCTACCTGCGGTTTGGTATCACGCTTTTTTTTTTTTTTTATTTGTTTCCATTTTATATAGTTTGTGAAGAAAAAAAATATACATTTCTTGTAGCTGTCATTATTCGTATTTATTGGCTCGCACTGTTTGACAAAATTTTAGTTGAATGTTGTATACTTTCTAGATTTTTCTCTCCGCAGCCTCACTTCGTACATAGAGAACAGAGATGGCTAATAATTTTTTGTTGAATGTGGAATTGAATTTTAACGCGAAGTTATATATATAAAGATTAGCTTACTTCAAGATTAATTCTTTATTTTTATCATATTTTTTTAAAAATCTAATAATTAAAATTAATTATTTATTATAACCATTAAATTTTAACCAAATAAATGATAAAAATAATAAATAAATCTTTAAGAATTAGTGCACCTCACAAGAGGATACAATTTTATAATGAATAACTCTTTAAGATCCTTCCATATATTTTATACTATGGTTCATGTCAAAATCAGATTTTGCTGTGAATAATTTCAAAAGGCTTTTATTTTAGCATGATTCGTCTCAAGTGCACCTCACAAGATATTATATTATTATTTAATGGTTACGGGCCTTAAGGCCATGTGGATGTGTATATACTTTTAAGTCTGAGAAGAGAACAATATTTTCTAAGAACGGAACCCTCATCACATAAACATAAACTGCGTGTGACGGTTGTCTAAAGCTTCACTTTTTAATATATTTGTTATTAATATTTAATTTGGCAAACTTTTTATAAGAAATAAAACTTGTCTATAGTTTAATAAGTTTCACACAAAATTCATTCACATAAATAATATATTTTAAAAAATAATTTTAAATATTCTTATATAATGTCCTATTAAGAATTAATCTTCTTATCTATTAGATAAGATTTTTTATATTTTTAAAATATTAAAACCATTTTTTTTATTTATTGCTTCATTTATAAAATATTAGAAGAATTAATAAAAAGATATAACGTTACTTTTTACTATATATGTCAAATAGTATTTTATCCATTTTTGAAAGATTATCTCATAGCAACTTTCACATTCTCTCCATTTAATTTTGAAATAAATGTAGAATAAAATTAGCTTCTTTTTGTATTAAAAAGTTATAATTAAAAATTGTTATAATTTTTTTTGAAAAAAATTCCTAAACGTGAAGCAAAGTGTAAAAAAACACGGTTAGTTGGTGACATGAGTCACAAGAAAGTCACCGCCATCTCCTGCTATAGGTGAGGACGAAGGCTAGCGCGGATAAGTAGAGAAACAATTAATATAATTGATGTGTGTATCGAGTTCTCGAGTATAATAATATATAATTAGGTTAAATATTTAGAAATAGAGTTTGATGGATCAATAATAATTTTATCCGATTCAAATTGGTGTCATGACGAGTAAAATGGATGAAAACATTGAAAAGGAAGAATTGGAAACTAGAGGTGTATATGATTCTGATTACAGATAAGTGACTATTTTTCTGTGCAACAGAAATACAGCATGGAAAGGAGGATATGCTTGATGGTGGATTGCATGTTTTGGTGACAAGCGCCAACCTAGCTTGCTAACAAATTTTATCAAAGCAAGGGTCGTTCTGTCGTGCTGGAATATCTTTCTGGCATTTCATGCGCCAAAATGACGAAATGGCCAGCTCCATTTATAATAAAGAAAGAGCACATATCTAGCCATATACTACTGCTCTTCATATTTAGTTATGTAAAGGATTACAAAAACCAGAAATTATTTCTAATAAATTGAAAAACTTACATATTATGTAGGCATTAACCAAGACCATAGATATATGGTAGTCTAGGATCATCTAATTATTTCTTTACAAAAAAGCACTTATAACCTTTCGTTCGGACATTAACTAATTTCAGCTCATAATCGAGCTCTAGTCTCATTTGAGGTTCGAAGACATGACCATTCATGGAGTCATCCATATGATGGAGAAAGCGAACGAGTATTGATCTTTTACGTACACACCAGAGAAACAAACATAACACAACTTGAGTGGACATGTATAAACGATTTTCAAATTGTTCTCTAAAGGTCTTCTCTCACTTGAACAACACTTATGTTCCATTGGAAGAGCTTCTAAGTAACTTATTTGAACTTAAATTCGTGTCTAAGATTTTGATCAAATTTTATGTAATTGGGTAAATTAAAATATTAAGCAACATGTCATGGACGTGAATATTGATGGAGATTAATTGATATATGTGATCTGATCATACAGTAAATTTTCCTAGGAACTTAAATCTCTTCATCGGAAAGGTTACCAGTTAAGTGTGAAGCTTGCAGACCATGCATATATACGTGTCTTAGTCTTAGGATAAGGATGAATATGAATTCTGGAACATTGCATGAGAACAACATTTTTGTCCCAAGTTTGCAGTCTACTTCCCACGTTTAATGAGGGTTGTGAGTCACTGCATGTTGTGGGTTTCAGAGACAAGTGACTCAAACAACAAGACGAACTAACTCAGAATCAGCCTCACAATCTCATTCTCAACAACATGAATATCCTTAAGGATAAATACTGTAAGGGTATAATTAAGAAATGGAAAAAGATAACTGATAAGTTCTTTTTCCAAAAAATAGAAAGAAAAAAAAAGGAGAGAGAGTGTGAGAAAGAGAAAAGAACATATCTCTGCAACAGTACAAAATTTTGTATTGTTAAACATTTTTTTAAAAAAAAACAACATATATTAATTGGAAAAAAATTAAGGTGATTTTAATAAAAAAAATTTACTAAAACAGATGTTATTTTATGTTTAGATACAAAATATTTTTTTAAAACTTGTAAAAGTGTTTAATTAGTATGAGATAACACAAAAGTAATTTTTCTTAAGAAAATGATATAGACAATAATTATACTTACTGAAAAACATAAGTTCGAATTAAAAGTATTTTAAATGTTAAAATTTTAATATATCAATTGATTATGCGATAAACTTTTAATTAGTCTTTTACATAATGATCCATTGGAATTAACACATTTCTAGATTTCTATTGATTTTTGTAAGTAGATATATTAACATCTAAATAGATCTGACATATATAATCACAGTTTCAGAAACAAATAGCCACAAATAGTTAGCCCTCCTTCTAATTCATCAACAATCCAAGTTTCTCACCGTGCTAGAATTTTGTTTATACAAATTACAAATCCATGTCCCATTCCCATCTAGTTGCAATATGTGACTTCTTTTGCTATAGTTACGTACTTTCAACTATATATATGATATGTTTATTTTTTAGATTGCAATACTTTTGCCAAAACGATCTTAATTACACATATCGAAGGTAAATATAGATGTTTTACATTTTTCTTGTTATTAAATTTTTTTTTTCTACAATTCTAAAATTAGTTAATAATTATCCAATAACCTTACCTTGTTTACAATATTAAGCAATCTCTAACTATTCTATAATTTATTAAAACTATTTTTTACAACTCAAATTCTTTTAAAGATTCAACACATGCATGCCTTTTTTCTTTTCTTGTGATTTTTTATTTAGACTATGGTATGATTGGGATAGCAATGGAACTTTATAATCTTCTTCCACAGTTATCAAATATCTAATGCCTCTATAAGTAATTTTCTTCTCACTTTTCAAAAGCCATAGTTTTAATTTCTCTTTGAAAGATAGGAGGAGAAACTTGTGAAAGATTTGTTTTAGATTCCATGTCATAGATCCTGTAAGAATAGACAACTCTTGATGCCAATTGACTTTTTTTATCAGACAATTAATTGAGAACAACAGAGGCAAAAGGAGGAGAAAAAGGAATTAAAGAATAATATTTTCTTATTTTAATTAAAGAGAAGAAAGATGCAAAAATGCAGCAATGGGATTCAATATTTATTTATGAACTTTTTGCGTGTAAATATTTATTCAATGATGTAACCTTTACATTTCTTGATCTACCAACACAAACAAACTAATAAGCTCTTAAATTGTAGTAGTAACAACTTATTGACTAAAATATTCATTCAACTAACTAAAACAAAAGATATGATCACATTCTGCTATTTTAAAGCAAAAGTTTAACACAAATTAATCCTACAAAACAGTAACAATGAGCGCTATTTAGACCAACTACACAGAAATGCTGAATAATATATTTTCTTCTCTCTCTTTTTTTTTTCTCATTACATGCTCAAGTATCTTTTCCGTTTTGTATCCATATTTATCCCATAAGTATCTTTTCCTTTTTTTTTTTTGTCCAAGAGAATTAATGTTGTATATTCTACTCGGGCCCACAATCTCCAGAGTGAGCCACACCACAATTGGCATCTAACTTGTGACAAAAGAAAAATGTAGACATCCAATACAGATAAGAGAGAAGGTCAATGTAGACATCCAATCATCAAAGAAAAATGTAACTATTGTTATTTTTTAAAAAATTAAATATGTTTAGTATTTTTATTTTTTTTGGAAAGGAATGTTTTATGTTCTTAATATACTGATTTTTGGTTTTGGTTCTTATAAAATTACTATTATTTTTTAAATAATGCTTGTAGTTTTTTAGTTTTAACCTTTGTTATTTTCTTTGAGTCCTTTTAATATGTAGATCAATTATTTTTAATTCCTATCAAATATTTTTCAAATGATTAATTTAAAATAAACAAAATATTATTATAACTAAAAAAATATATTTAATCCTTAAAGAAAAGAGAAAAAAAGTTACTATGGGGACAAAAAGAAATTATAGTGAGATCATAAATCAATAGCCGAAACTAGATACTTCAACCGCTGCTCAAGTATTCCCGATTCACCCCTTTCAGCCGAAAAACAAAAGCATTTGCTTCTTTGTTAAAGTGGCAAAAACCTAGTAAGTTGTTCTGTAATTCACCCATAGTCACTACTTTTGAGACTAGATAGAGAATTCTTTACTTTTAATTCTTGCATGAGGCTTATATATGCACAGTTAATTAAAATTAAAATAATATTACGATTTTTAATACGGACCTAATCATTTTTATTATTATTTTAATACATTTTTATTTTTAATTTGTTGTACCTGGTACTATAGCATTATGCTATTTAAGGATTACACAAAGGGTTAATTGAATTTTTATTTCCTCAATTTTTTTAGTTCCTAACTTTTAGTTCATCAATTCTTTTTTAACAAATTTCAACCCTTGTTAATTTTCCATCTGCACTTTTAGTTCTTAAAAAAAAATTGTCTATTTTTAGTCTTTTATTTATTTTTATTGCTCAAGATTAGTTCTTATTTTGTCTATTTTTAATCCCTCACTTTTATATATTTTGAACTAATTTTGAACAATAAAAATAAATGAAGAATTAAAAATAGACTAAAACTTTTTAGAAACTAAAAATGCTGACAAAAAATTAAAGAAAAATAAATTTTGAAAGACTAAAAATTGAAATCTGGAAAAAAAGAGTTACAAAAAACTTAATTAATCCAACACAAATTTATGCTATAAATGTAGAACGATACCGAGTCAAAATGCAATCTCTTTCTATATATATTCTATTCCCATTCTTAATTGGAGTTTAATATATACACTGTCTATAAAGAGAGATAACTAAAAGAATTGAAAAAGAAAAAGATGAAAAAAATAAAAAAGACAAAACTAAAGTTTGCTTGATATTTCTCTTTTTGTTTACATGTTGAATAATTTCTACAGTTTGCTTTCTCTTTTTTGAGAAAGAAAGGGACCCGAAATGCCCGATTGCTTTCTTCAAAATATAATTAGCGAACATTTTAAGTCTAATTGCAAATCATTCACCGGTAGAATTAAAATGAGTTTTGAGTCGTTGCCTATTTTTTTTTTCTGGTTAAAACTATATTCATATTCAACTAATTAACATACCATAACCATCCCAATAATGATGGCAGGGTGCCTTGCACGTATTTAACCATTTCTTGTAGGAAACTGCGCGCAAAGGTCATTTCACGTTTTTGTCATCATTAGGTTAAGCTATTCACGCACTATAGATATATGATATTCCTCTCCTCTTTAATTCAATTAAGAAATTCAAATTATAATTCGAACTGCTTATATATCTCTATTTATGATTCTATGCAGGATATTGGATAACTTGGTGAACTACTAAGTCCAATAATGAAGTTAGTATCGTTTACTCAATTGATTACTCAAGTGCCCTACTCTATCATTGTCCATTAGCTTCTAATTAAGCTGTTCACTCAATCCATTGACTATGACGACCTGAAATTCTCTTCAAATCCAAGCGAAAATAAAATGGTAAGAAAGTAAAAAGTTGAGAAACAAAATATTTAAAATTTAGAGGGTCTTTACTCTTTAGGATGATTCTCCTCTATTAATTTGTTTTCCACTATGTTATTTTTTCTCCCAGCTAAATTCATTTCTACTGTATTTTAACTTTTGATTCATGTAACTAAACTTGAACACTCAACAGCTTTTCCATATCTAACATGTTTAATTTCTTGCCGGGCCGAAAGTGGAAATGTCGCATTTCTCATAGCCAAATATTTAACCACCGCTAAAATATATTTTTTTTCCCAAATATATATATGTGTTGGGTGTGTAAATTAAGTCAAGAGAAACTTAATTTACACCTCGAACAATATATATATTTTTAATGGCTATACTAATTTCTCTTTTTTTTTTCTTCTTTCCCTTGTTCCTGATTTTCAACCATCAACTACTATATATAAGGAGACATACTACAAGATTCAGTATGAAGAAATAGCGGTTATCTAAACAAAAAAAAAAAAAGAAAATAGAGTAGTTTGTAATAAAGTAAGAGATAGAAAGAGATGCCACGCCATCTATGTTGAAAATGGAGGCCAAACGTGACGTTCACACGAAGGTGAAAGTTGCATGCGATTGCTGTTTGCTGAATGCTCCCCACAACGCAATGCCAACACAATACGGTAAATCCAAAAAGCCATGAACTTTCGTTAAGGCCCTCACAAAATACTTTCAGCAACTTGGAAGCTACGTCTCTTGGTCCTTTTGCTTTGCTTGGTTGCATTGTTGTTAATATCTTAAAAGGACATTTGGAATCTTCTTTTCTCTCTCTTGGTCACACTCTCACTCCACACTCACTTGGGTACAAGACACAACCAACCGAACCATAGTAGCAACAATAATATGCATATAAACTTGTTCCATTTATTTCAGCAAGCGTACCAAACATTTTCCTGAGTACACTTGTGGTGTGGGGTGTACTATTTAATATTTAGAGCAAGTGAAGTGAGAAAAAGTAATTGATACGTTTAGGGATGGAAGGATTAGGAGGACTGGGCCACCTTTTTGTGACAATGTTTGTGACGGGGTTTGGTGGTGTCATAGTTCTTCCGGCAATCACCGACGTTACCATGGCTGCACTTTGCCCTGGCCAAGATCAGTGTTCCCTTGCCATTTACCTCTCTGGCTTCCAACAAGCTGTTAGTATATATCATCATTTTCTCTCTTTAATTATTTCCTCCGTTAATTCAATTTTCATTTTCTGGGTTCCATGTTTCTGGTTACAAATGGTGATTTCAATTCTTTCATAGGCCACGAAGATACTTTCATGTTGTTCATTCTAAATTTCTTTCAGTACTCTTTGGCAACATACATGCTTCCATGCATTAACAATGGGTGGAAATTAATTAACTGATATGCCAGGACGATTTCGTAACTATCTTGATATATAGTCATCAATTTCATGTAAATTGGCTTTCGAACTATATAGTATATACTGTTTATTTTCTCAATTCTGGTGGGCGCGCGGTTGAAAATACACGTGGCGGTAGACTTCATCTGGTGCTAACTTTCCGGAATCGCAACCATTAATGTTGTATGGTAGTATATTAATATTCTTTTTTCTTTTTTCATGTTCACACTTCACAATTTTTAAAACAATCCTGTGCAATATTTTAAAACTATACATAATACAACAAAAAATATGTGAGTTTTTATAAAATAAAAATTAGTGTCGAGATAGAGAAAAAAATATATAACATTTTTATAATACTAGTTTTTCTATAATTTTGTTGTACAAATTAAGATAATTTCTCAAAAAGAAGAAAAATATCATCCAAAAACATATGTATTTATCCACCTATAGGCAAGGCTTTCATTTGGGGGGAGACTTTCTCAGTCGTATAGAGAAAAAGTGTTCATATAATATTTTTTAGAATAAAGCATACGACAAAGAAAGACAGAAAGAAGTGTATAATAAGATAGTTGATGCATTAAAAAGACAAAAAAAAAAAAAACATACTATAGAAAATGTTTTAGAAAAAATATTTTACTAAAAAAATGACTCAATTAAACTGTAACTTCCTATTCTTAGCATCTTCCTAGATAGACTTGATTGTTAGACATAACTTTTTGGGTTGTGAAAATTTGAGAAGGAAGGGAGGTTACTTCATTTTATATGACGAGTACTTCAAGTTTGGGTACGTAATCTATCAATTATGCTATCAATTAAGTCAAACTCAACATTAGTATAAAACAAATTGACGTGATATATCTCGTTATATTCAATTTTCTTTTGTCCATAAATCAGAAACTCACAAGTTATTAATTTGGTTGAACTTGAAAGTCACTTCATGCTATAAAAGCAAAATAAAGTTATGCAAGCAAAATTCGTCTTTTTATGTATAAACATACTTTGTACTTTCACTTTTTAGCTGCGCTGTATGTGTGCATGACATCCATACTTATAAATTCTTCTTGTTACTCAGTTTATATATAGTTCACATTTTGTTGCGCCTGTAAGGTGTGAAATGGGTTAATGAAAGGAGTAAAGAGAAAACAAAAAAGACAAATATAATAAAAAGAAGAAAATGTAAGAAAAAGTCAGTGTTAAAAAAAATCTTATATTACACAATTATACACCCACCCAACCACAATTTACCAACTCTATTAATTTGTGAAATAACCATTGAAATTGCCAAATATTTTTTATTAAACCAATAGCACACACTTTTATTGTGGTCCCCTTTTGGAGACTATGAGCATTCTTTACCTTTGTCTTTGTCTTTCTCTTTCTCTTCAACTTCACTCAAGCCAAGCATAGTTTCTGCTTTACTTTTACGGTTTGGATCAAATTTTGGTTACATTACATGTCCATCAGTGCATGCACTATCCCACTTTAGTAGTGGAATCCCAGGTCAAAAAGATAATTATATATGACCCATGAAATTAAGAAAAAGGAAAAAGAATCAACATGAAACCGATGTAGAAATGGGCACAACTAAATGTGGCTAATTGATATTGCAGATGGCTGGAGTGGGGTCAGTGGTGATGACACCATTAATAGGAAACTTGTCGGACCGATATGGCAGAAAAGCGTTGCTCACACTTCCTCTCACTGTCTCTGTCATTCCTCAAGGTATTCATGATTTTTATTATTTTTAGTTTTTTCGAAATCTCTTTAAGAACTTTTTTCATTATACTCCCATAATTAACAACCTTTAAAACCCTTATTAGTATCCTTATTTTTTTATGGTTCTTTTCCAAAAGAAGAACTAGTAAGAATGCATTATTGATGAATTCTTGGGCGTGCTCCCTTAGTGGGTAGAAATGAAAATGGGGTGGGATGGGTATTGTGTCTCCATGCTAATTCTTCAACATATTTCTATATATGTCTTTAATATTTAATGGGTTAAAACTTGTTATCTCATTCTGCTGTCTTACACGTTAGATATCAAATATTTTCAAAGTTTTTTTTAATTATATTAAAAATCTGATTTTAGAAAAAAATAAATTAATAGTTACATATTTATTTTTAATTACTTATATATCAATAAATTTATTATAGCACATTTATTTATAAAAATAGTCAAGAAAAAATATTAAATTATATAAAAATTCTAAAATAAAATTTATAAATAATAAATAAAATTTTAATAATTTTATTATCATAGTAAATATGGATACACGGATAATGACATCTTCATTTCAATTCCGATCATAATTAAAAAAATCAGATAATTTTTAAATCCACTCATATCCAATCAACTTATTTCAAAGTCAAGAGGAGTTCAAATGCATAAGGAGTTCAAATGTATAAGGGGGTTTCGTTGTCATATCTATTTGTGGGAAGCCAATTATTTACATATTACGGAACAAAAAAACGAAAAAGTCCTTACCCCATTTCCGATACAAAAGGAATGCCAACCTTTCATTCCATTTCATTTATTTGTAACACTACATAAATATCCATATACTCCTTTTGTCCTTTTTATTTAATTCATATTCATTAAAGTTAAGAATAAGAAAAATCATTCATGCGGATCAAAAAAAAAAAAGAAAAATCATTCATCAAACTTAGTCAGTTTAGTCAATAATATTAAATTTATTAATAATTTATATTATTTTTTAAAATCATTAAAACTCACATTTCATTTAATTACTTTTTATTTAATTAATTAATGTGTGCTAGTTATCTCCAATCTTCACAAGAGAAAAAAATAAATTTATTTTATTAATTTATAATATTTATTATTCATTGGCTTGGTACAAAAATTATAAACTAAGGATATTCTGGTAAAACAGTAACTAAACTCATTTTTATTTTTCATTTTTAAAAATTAAATTTTAGGATATTCTGATAAAAATAAATATTATTTTTTCTTAACCTGGGTTTGAAAGATGGTTCAAAAGTTATCAATACTATGGAATAATAAGGATGAATAAAGTAAAAAATAAAAAATATCTTAATAAAAATTAAACATATGACTCTTTATTTATAAATAAAACAATAAACAACTAAGATATTTGTTTTATTTAATTATTTAAATGTGTTAGTTATTTATTGTTTTATTTATAACTCTTGGCTAATGATGATAACTTTTGGGTTCCTTAAAATATTTTTTGTTTAGCTTATGTGAAGGTTAATAGGCTAAATATTAATTTTATGAATTAATTAATGTGATATATTTGCAGTGATATTGGCATATAGCAGGGATACCCAATTCTTCTACGCGTACTATGTGGTGAAAACTCTGGCTGCCATGGCAGGCGAAGGGTCCTTCCACTGCCTGGCTCTTGCATACGTGGTACTTCTCATTACCAATTGAAATCAATAATCATAAGATATATATAGCATGCAAATCATAACATGTAGTAATAGTGTGGCATTTTGATTATTAGGCAGACAAGGTTCCAGATGGGAAACGAACATCAGCATTCGGAATACTTGCTGGTGTTGGATCAGCATCGTTCGTTGGTGGAACATTAGCTGCTCGTTTCCTATCCACTGCTTTAACATTTCAGGTTCAATTGTCCACTATATTATGGTTCCTAGTTACCTCCATCATTGTAATTAACTATACCCTTGTTTGTGCTTATTTTCCTACATTTACAATTTGGTTTTCTTATTCAGGTTGCTTCAGTCTTGTCAATGGTTGCATTGGTGTACATGAGAATTTTCCTTAAGGATAGTGTACCTGGTGGTGCCATCAGACAGCCATTATTGAAAGTGGTCGAGGAATCATGTGCTGAGGATGATTCAACACCAAAGTCAGCAGGAACATTTAAGAAACTGCCCTCACTGGGGGATTTTATTTGTTTGCTCAAGTGTAGGTACGTATGGCATTGCATTTATCGGTACTGTATAGATTGGATAAAATCTCTGAGGCCACCTTCCTAGTACCAACGTATTTGAAATTTGATAGAGGGTGTTGATCTTGCATTTTTGCAGCCCCACATTCTCCCAAGCAGCTATTGTTTCGTTCTTCAATAGTCTTGCAGATGGTGGCTTGATGGCTGTATTGCTGGTAAGATAATGCTTTCTATATACTCTTTTTCTTCATAGTCAAATCGTGAGATATTGTGATTTTACTTGAGCTTATGGATAGGACCAAACTTAAATTGTGGTTCTTTTAAGTATTTTTAGTATTTTTCTACAGTCAAAATTAAAATTTTACTTTAATAATTTGGGTAAGGTTTGCTTTAAAGGTCTTGAAGTGAAACTTCAATTTTGATTAAAGAACATTAAAACACATAAGCTGTCAGTGGGGTCTAATTTAGTTAATTTAAGTTGTTGTAAACTCCTGACATTCTCTTTAATTCTCATAAATAAATAAAAAAACACCTGAGTTTTATTGCATAATGAAGGATCTAAATTATTGCACAAAGTAATTAATTAAATTTCGTACTACATGCAGTATTATTTGAAGGCACGTTTTCAATTCAACAAGAACCAGTTTGCTGATTTGTTGATGATTACTGGGATTGGAGCCACTCTTGCACAAGTAAGCCTTGAGTCCTAGTACTAGTATAGCTAGTTGTCTGTTATTTTTATTTGTTCTTTAGTCAATTCAATATTCAGTTTCCCAAAATTCCATTGGAAAAGCCACTTGTTCTAATTGCCGTGTGGTTGGTTGTGTACTTGCAGCTATTTTTCATGCCCATTTTAGTGCCTGTAATAGGAGAGGAGAAGCTGCTCTCCACAGGGCTCTTAATTAGCTGCATAAATGTAAATTCAAGTCTCTCTTCCCAAGATTTCTATATTAATATTTACCCCTAAAAGTGTATTACAAATGAGCACACTGAAACTAATAATGACACTTCACTATATATGATACTATGCAGGTCTTCGTCTACAGCATAGCATGGACAGCATGGGTAATTTTCCTCTAACACTTTGTTTTTTTCTTATCACTTTTAGAAATTAACAAGCCTCTAAGACTGTTGAGAACCATGCAGGTACCTTATGCTCTAGCAGGTTGCTCTGTGTTTGCAGTTTTTGTGCGCCCAAGTGTAAGTTTCTTACTTGTATCTGTTACACCCTCTACCGAATTGTTTTTATTTTATTACTACTTTGAAATACTAATCTGATCTCTCACAACATGGCTGACACAGTTATGCAGCATTGCATCAAAACAAGTTGGACCTACTGAACAGGTATCCCTAATGAAAAAAGGACTTGCATTTGACACATTTGCTTAAGCATGTTCTCAGAAAGTTTAGTTAAAACTCAAACAATAATTCTGTTGTTGAAAGTACCTTGGTAGCCTGGACTTGAGTGACAGCTTTGTTAAACTTCAAACTTATATATGCACAGAATTTATCTCTTTTGCTTTTTTAGACTAACTGATCAGTCTTTGATTTAGGGAATGGTTCAAGGATGTCTTTCAGCAATTAGTTCCTTCGCCAACATCATTGCTCCATTAATTTTCAGTCCACTGACAGGTATAACTATTAATTAAGAGAAAAATCTAACGGCATATATAGTACTACTGAATTAGGGGGGGAAAGGAAACTAATAAGCTTCTACATCCATCGTATGCAGCCTTGTTCCTGTCAGAAGAAGCACCGTTTTATTTTCCTGGCTTCAGTCTAATGTGCCTTGGGCTAGCACTGGTAAGATTATCTTTCCACCTCAGCATTCATCATTTAATGTTGGTGCATTAATCATTGATGTAGTTTCTCTTGGCTGACTGAATTTTTCATCATTTGTTAATTGGTTGTCATTCACTTAACACATCGCATGTTGTATTTCAGATGGTAGCATTTTTTCAGAGTCTAATGATTCGTGCTGTTCCTCCTATTGCGGGTGGCAAAATTAGCGGTAACCGCTGCACGGATACCTTGGTCTGAGGAGGAGACTAGAGTGTTTCAGTCAATAAACATAAACTCTTTAAGTTTCATTTTGCCTCGGCAAAAATGTGGTTCATAGCATATCAGACGATAACTTAGAAAGATAGCAAAAGGAATTGCACTGTAAGTGTAGATTCTAGGGTCGACATATATGCTTTGGCACTTGGAGATAAAGAACACCAAATAGCAAAATACAGAAAATAGAACATGAAGTTGGTTCTGAAAAATAATAATCAGGTGAATCAACTGCAGAAGCACAGATTTCTTTACAGTTATGAAGAGGAAATGTGGCACATATTAATGAATCATAGGGTCTCATCAGTTACATATTAACCATTCAAACATTGCAATTTGCAACATTAACCATTGTGTGTAAGCACACCTTTAGGCCTTAGCCAGTTAGCCATATGCTGCCTACATTTCTAGCTAGTATATTTTTCCCAAGTTTCTTTGCGTAGTCATTGGTCAAGGACTTTGTAATTTTCATATTTTATGTAATGGATGGTTGAGTTTTGAAGTATATGAATTTGAACCCTGTAATGCAATATCGACTGATTTTACTATTTAAGTTTGCATGCATGCACCACTACCATCAACAACTCTATGGAAAATCTCGTATAGGACATTAAAAAACAATAAAAAAAAAGTAGGTTGGAGGACAAATAATAATGGCTGAGTCTGACATGAGACAACCTAGTGAGCAATAGCATAAATTCGAAGGGGAAAAAAAAATCCTGGCAATTTCACAGAATGTAAAGCAAAGGAAATATTGATGTAATGTCTTGTACATTATGAAATTTATGATCATACAAATGAGTTCAAAGCTAAGTATAAACATGTTACTATACAAGTCTCTGACAAATTTCACTATAAAGCATGAAAACCTAAAGAATATACAAGACATCTAAACTGAACTTCCATATGATTAGGCAGAGAGTATATGCTCCATACACAGGCAATTCACTTATGCAAGGGGGAATATGTCATCATCATCGTCGTTATCATCCATATACCTGAACTTAAGATCATCCCATCCTTCTCCTTTATAATTAAAACTTGAATTTAAATAGCAATTTGTCTCCTGAAACAGGTTCAAGTGATCCACGAGCTTATGATATGCATTGCATCCACAGCACTGACAACAATGACAAAAAAATGGTCAGAGTCTAGTTTTAAAGTTGTACATTCATGTATGTTACATAATTAAGAAAAAATATTTAAAAAATATCATATGTGCACATTAATTAAGCAAATAAAATTATGTATCAAAATATTAAAATATATTTAAAAGTTATAACATTATCAAATTTTAAGTATTAAATAAACTAACAAGTCTCCTCTAATATATGGTAGTATCATATCTGGTAAGCAAAAGATAAGAGATAAAACTTCCCATTCTACGACAAACATAGAATAAATAAAAAAGCAATCTTTCAAAAACCAGAGTGCACCAATTAGTCTACATGTTCAACCATGAACAAGAATCGGCCAGTTTGATCAATCCATATAAACCATTAATTTAAAACTGGCTTTAGAACCATTTAACCACACAAACCGGTCCATTTGTCCATGAAACAGTTCAATTCAATGTCTTAACATTGAAAAATGCTTGAAGGTGGCTGCGCAGGATAACTTGTCTTTTCGAGTTTTCTGATATGTGGCATGGCAAGCCATCCCACCACTAGTCTAGCAGCACACATGTTGTCAATACATGCTTTATTTTTATATATAAAATAAAAGTTTCATTTCATTTACACACATACCAGTTCAACCACAGTTAAATTCATTAAACCAAGAATTGGTTTGGTTTTGCAGTGGACTATTAGTTTAGGATTTGGTTCCAAATTCAATCCAAAAAAATAATTGAGAAATGTGATAAGGCAGGGGTTAAGATTAACAAAAAACAAAAAGTTACCTGCACAAAAACAGTGCCATCAGTGTAAGCATGGGGATTAATAGCCCGTGTGGTTCGCTGGCCACAGATGGTACAGGTGAAAGCCACCAGCATCCTTCTCCTAGGGGATTTTGTGAAGAGAGACCAAGGGAAAGTGGAGATGTTCCCCGTCCCCGATTCGCTATCCCTACCAACTGCAGGAACAGAGGGGCCTTCCATCCCTGAACCCGTGGTCCATCCTCTGCCCGTCGCAGCACTCAGCACCAGCCCCATCGCAGCATCCTGACCCCACAATTTCTAATCACAATTAAATAACTTTCATGACCAAAAACACAACCTTTTCCCTCTATTACATCTGATGCAAGGCACCCATGCATTCGAGTTCAGATTTTGGGAAAGGAATAACACAATTGAATATTTTCATGACAACAATTTTTTTTCAACCATTTAACGACAAGTAATTGACCCTTTGAAATTTCAGCTATGTTAGAGATGGAAAATGCATCGAAGCATAAATTTGGAAAAGGAATAACACAATTGAATTATTATTATTATTATTATTGTTGTTGTTTTCTTTTTTATCAAAAAAACCTAGAAAAACAAGAACAATTTTTTTGTATCCATTACAAGAAATGCAAATTACCCTTTTAAATTTGGGATGAGTTAGTTGCATGAATGAATTGAAGTTGAAATTTTGGGAAATGAAAACGACGTACTTTGGAAAGAGGGGAAAGAGAGAGGCAGCGATCACTAAGAATTGGAAGCTTGTTTTTTTCTTTGGAGTCTGAATCGAAAGCATCATCACCTGAAAAAAGAAAATCAGAAAACTGAAGAAATCTGATGCAGAAAGGAAAAGGGAAAGTGAATAGAATACAGACGCTTGGAGGAGGGTAAACGAAATTGGAGAGTCTTGGGAGGATAAAGGGAAGTTCTTCTTGAAGGGAAAATGGAAAAGGGAGAAGAAGAAGATGGAAGAGTTGCAGAAGAAGATGTGGCCAACGTTTCCATCATCGATCAAACTGTGTGTTCTTCTCAGACCGAACAAACTACAATCCCATTTCCTCAGCTCTTTATTATTTTATTTTATAATACCACAAATATCGTAACAGTAACACCACAAAATATATAAAATAATAGAATATCAGATGAGGCCAGGAGGTGGAGTCACAATTCAAGAAGATTATTTATTGTGCATAGATATATATTGTGTTTTCTAAAAACTTCTTTACATAATTCAATAGGTTTTAAAAAAATCTTTTATCAGCTTTTTACAAAAGTTTTAGTCGATGAAAACTGTGTTTAAAGGAATGACCTTTAAAAAAAATCAAAATTTAACCTCTCTTTTGTGATATTTATCTCTCTAATATTTTTTAAATTTTAGTTCCTTTAATATTTTGTTTTTTTTTTCATTTTTAAAACCTATAAGCACATGTAAGTTTGTGCTCATGGGAATCAAAATTAGCAAAAAATACAAATTTATATAAATTAAAAATAAATAAAATATCAGAAAAGAATAAAAAAATATATATATTTAAGTCTTTTTAAATTACTTGTATTCTTTGTTAATAATATAAATTTAACTACAGTGTAATTTTAATCACATATTGTCATATTAATAAAAAAAAATTAATTTGTAGATAAACTAGTTATAAAAATATATTATATGTTTTTTTATTAATTAATATTATAATAGTCCTTCATTAGTAAGTGTATAAAAATTAATATTTAAAAACATTCTAATAAAACGCCTCCACATACTCGATCCAGAAAGTTTTTGTTGTGCATAGATATATTTTGAGGACGAGCCCTGGTGCAGCGGTAAAGTTATGCCTTGGTGACTTGTTGATTTCGAATCCGGAAACAGTCTCTTTCCATGAGTAAGCCCGCGTACAATATCCCTCTTGTATATATAATTATAAAAGGCAGAAATAGTTTAATTTTTACCGTCAATGTTAAAATTCTTTATATTATCAATTAATTATAAATTTTTACGTGTATAATTTTAAAATTAATCATTATAAAATTTAATAAACTTATCATAAATTTTAATTATAATTGAATGAAAATCTAAAAAATATTCACATCATGAGTACGTTTTAGTTAATTTTTTTCAAAATTATTTTGGAATACTATTTTATTCATGATGCAACTATAAATTAAAATATGAATAATATAATTTTTAAAAATATTAATTTTAAAAATCATAAAAATATAAGTTAGTTAATGGAAATATTTAATTAATTTTTAATAATTGGTAAATTTTTAGTTACATGGTTTAATTTTTTAATATTTGGTAAATATTTAATTATATTATTTAATTATTCTTTAAGGATTTGTAAATAAAAATTATTATATTCAATATTTAATTTAGTTAGTGGGAATATTTAATTATATTATTTATTTTTATTAATAATTAGTATATATTTAATTATATTCAATATTAATTAAATTTTCCTTCTTTTTGAGATAATTTAAATTTTTCTAACGTAGTGAATTTTGGTACATTGAAATATAGTGATTTACGTCGTCAAGGAAATTGGAATGATTTTTTTATTAGATAATTAATTAAAACCAAAATGTTAAAATAATGTAATTAAAGAATCTACAAAACAAGTATAAAACGACAAAATGAAAAGAAAATCATAATTTAATTTTATATTTTATATTTTATAAGTGGAAGGATTTTTATACAGTTAACTACAAAAGTGAACTATTTTTTTAGGTGGATGAATATTATACGGTTAACTATAAAATTTAAACAATGTATAAAAAAAATAAAATATAAAAGTCAACCATCTTAGTCTTACACGTGAATCTATAATTATCATTTTTAATTGGTGATTGAATGATAATATGAAACACTTTTATATTGTTTATGCATCCTAATCAAATAAAAATAATAATAAATACGAAATTTGTTTTTTAGAACAAGAATTCAAATTTATAAATAGAAGTTGACAAATTATTATGTTTTAATTTATATTTCCCATAACAATATACTTTAGATGATAAAGTGAGTAATCTTGATCCTTAATGAAAAAATAAATAGCCAATATTATGTACATATGCATAAAAAGTCATAAATAAATTGAAATATTAAAAGAAATCAAAGAATGACATTGCTTATTTTCTTCTTGCACATTTTAGTCACTTTATAAGGGTGAAACTAAAAAGATTATCAACGATCCCATATATTGTTTTGGTAAATATAGATTTTTTGTTTTGAGAGGATGTTGGTAAATAACTCATCACTGCCATCATCGTCTACGGATAACTCAGCACAAAAAATAAACATACGTCACACATATTAAAAAATAACTAAAAACCCGTGAGCAGAAACTAATTAAAAAAAAAAGACAAGAAATAAATTTTACGACAATTGTATGTAGAATATTGTTTAGACATACTATGCAATATTCCAGTCAAGAGTTATTATTAATCCTATATTATTTACAGTTGCTAGCATTTTTCTTAGAAAGGCCAAGTTTGGACAATGTGTAACCCTCAACTAACTGAACAAGTCGTCTTGGCTGGTTGTATCACCATCGTCATCATCTTCGTTAGAACTGTCACTATTGGCATTGAATGTCAGTATCAATTGTAGAAGGTCTCGATCTGTAGATGAGTTTTCTCCATTGCTTTCTGTCCTGACCCTTCGTCTTGGAAGTGAAATCAGTTGCATTAGGTCTTCAGGATAAGCTATCCGGTACATCCAGCCCTTAGCCTTCGGTTTCTGTCGGACATAAAATTTTCATCAATTTGCATCATTACAACCACCACCAAAATTATCATCGTTGCCATTGTCATCATTTTTATCATCAACACCATTGTTGTCATCAACATCATCACAATCATAATCATCATCATAATCATTGATATAATCGCTATAATCATTATCGTCGTCATCCTCCTCCTCCTCATCATCATCATCATTGTCAGATGTATCAACTTCATAATCATCATCAAACATAACATCGTCGTCATCATAGCCACCACCAATTGTAAACCAATGAAGATGATCAAACACGTGAACCCTCTTCAAAGAAGTACCAGCAGAGAAATTAGTTCCTCTGCTGCTTAAGCAGATCATGTAACAAAAATATCAATCTTTCTCTGATTTATCATTTAAGAATAAAGACCAGTATCAAAGTTAAAATCATGCACTCCTACGACTTTCCTAGACCAGCATATGAAAAAAATTCTTTTAGTGGAAGTTTTTTAAATCAGTGTAAATATCTTAAGTAGATAAATGTTTAAAAATGTATATCATACTCTTCCATAAAATCGCGTGTAAATAAACATTTATCATGCTTTGCATCCACAATATGCACCCAAATGAGGATCCACCCAGTTACCCTCGGGGGGCATGTTTGAGCCTTTTTTACTCATTTTCCAGACAAGACAAATCACACAGCCTTATAATGATGTGGCAGCATACAAGCTAGCCAATTTGCCATACCATCAAATGTGAAATGTTCCAAGTTCCAACCATCTAAGCCAGTAGTACTAGTTCAGAAGTTTCCTGCAGTACTGTTCACAATGGTTCTCAATAAAAACAGTTATTAATTCTGATAAGATAGTTATGTGCCATGTTGTGTGGCAGTCAGTAACCCTTGGACAGTCATATGATATAATGTAAGGCAGTTATGTGTATTTCTTATATAGGATATTTGACAGATTTCTGATTCATGGTGTGTTAAATTGGTTAAGTTTGGCTGAAGGAGGAGACTCTTTGACAGGGCTTAGGTCTGTGATAGTGTTCTGTACTACAAATTCAGGAACATACCATAATTGTTTCAATTAAATCTGCCAATTTGTGTGTTCAAACTCTAGAGTTTTACAAGGTCTTAAATGTGCTGATGCCAGGACCAGGACTAGCTCCCAGTTACCATGGTAAAAAAGGTTCAGTTCAGTCTATTTCAAACACTGCTCCACCAAGAATCCCCAAATGAACTGCCCTGACCAGAGAACTCAGAAAAACAAAAATTTTCCTTTATAGAGATTATTTCATGAGCTCCAACCACAAAACTAATTTGGAAAAAAAAAAATTATTCACAGAAGAGATATTCTAACAGACATCATATTTAATAGTTCCTACCTAGGATTTCCTATCATGCCCAGCACATTGTAACATAAATATTCTGCCCTTAACACCATAATCTTTAATAAATAGCTCTTTGTATATCCCTCTACTAGCACATATTCCTCCTCTCAGCCAAAATGATTGAATATTGCCTCGGCGATAACTGAACTAGATAGTAAGCATTGAAAAGTACAACTTTGACCTAAACGACATAAAACTTGGATAGTTAGTAGAAGGGTTAGTCAGTTAGAGGGAATTTGAGAGGAAAATAAATAGGAGGAGGGTGTAAGGGAATTGGCATTCTATCTTGGATCATTTGAGAACTGAGTTTTGCTCTTTGTGAAGAGGAAACCCTTGGAGGAGGATTATCTCTCCTATTTTCAGTTCTTTTGCAATCAATAAACATCACTTTTCTTTTCTTTTCTTTCTTCTATTTTCTAATATGGGTTCCTAACAAGGTTGCACACAATCCAACTTGATATTAGGAATAATCCCGTTGGTCCAGAGCACAGCAATATGCAATTTTTCTGTGATTCAAGTGATTAACCCAGGATAGTATTCACAGTGATTCAGGACCAAAAACAGTGCAGCATGCAATCTACATCGCTGCATTTCTGAATCACATTGAATGTAAGAATCGAATCGCGATTCACACAATTCTGACTACATGATCAAAACAATAACAATAAAGTCTGATCAATGGATAACACAGAGGATCCATCATTAAATAGTAATGGGTGGATAACAGGCCAGAATTTTCGAAGAATCAAATATATGCTGTAGTAAAAATATAACATCACACTTTTTTTTGGCTCTTGACTGATCAAGATTGAGGGACAGCTAGGGGCAGATGGAGGAATAAGGGCCAGAAAAGCTTGGGATAATATCTTCACATTATGTATTTCGGTTCTTATGATAATATATTATAGTATGTTATAATAGATTTTATCTATATGGAGTTTTTATAGAAACTCCCAGTAAGATTTATAAACATAACAAGCTTCCTACACATAAAAGGCATTCATCCACAGGTAATAATATCATTATGTGCTTTTAAGTTCCAACTTGCAATAATTAACTCAAGAAGACCAAAATCATACCTGCTCAATATTTTTGGGCAAAGTAGCTTTCTCAAGGGCCTTTGGAGTCCATATCTTGATGTCATTCTCAATACCACTGCTGGCAAGAACCATTGTATGAGGATGAGACTCAATGCAGTTCACAACATGCTTATCTGCTTCCATGACACGAATAAGCTGACCACCTTTCTTTTTCCATATGAAAATCCGACCACAATCAGACCCACTCACCACATACTCACATTTAGGTCCAAAAAAGTTAACACCCTTCACTGTCTCACAATTCCTGTGTCCCTTAAAAACTTGTGGGGTGATTTTGTCATCAGCATCCATGTTAGATTGAGATGACACAGATCCATGACTAAATCCAATTTCACTTGCATCACTGTTCATAGATTTAGGGGACCCAGGATCAGGGGGATTTGGTCCCAAACCCATATCTTGGGTAAAAAGGTAAATAAGCTCATCATTGTATGACACAAGCAGCTCTCTTTGTTCAGAAAAGGCCAAGCCTGTTATTCCAACTTGCTGATCACCAATCAAGTGTGGAGGGCAAAAGAAGTCGGTTGGTTGGCCAAAATCAGTTGATCCATCCCATTTATACCTGCGAATATCATAAAGTCGAGCATACTCATCAGAGCCAGCAACCGCAAAGAGATTTGGGTTCCTTGGATCAATTGCAATTGCATTAAGATGGATGACTGGCATGTAACTCCACCTATCCTTGATTGGCTGGCATGTAAAAAGTTCTGTTGCAGCCCCAGTTCTCAAATCAAACTGTCAAAACACACAATTAGTGAGAGATGGATGACTAAGGAGGGGTAAACAAAAAAGAAAAAAGACTCACATGCTGCACTAATCCATCTTCACCACAGGTATAAAAGATATGAGGGCTACCAGGCTCAACAGCCAACTTATGAGCCCTTCCCTGATGCTTGGCCAGACACTTAGTTTCGACTCGTCCATTTTCAAGAATTTGAGCATGTCTCACCTATTATTATAATTATAATTGACAAACACCATTATCTTATCATTTAAAAAAAAAAAAACAATAATCTAAGAATGAATAAGAAAAAGTACCTGTCCATCAGCAGCACAGGTGACAATGGTACGATCATGAGAGTGAGGCATGAACTTGGCCTGGAAAACATTGTTAGAATGACCAGAATGGAAGGAGAGTTTAATGCGGCCAGTTTCCCAGTCCCAGAGAATAACCCCCCAATCGTCGGAACCGGAGACTAGAGTGTCACCATCTGCATTGAAGCTCACAGTGTTGACACAACCTCTGTGTTTTTGCAGATTCCTCAGTAATTCAAGTCGAAGGACAAGATCCTAAATGATCGACCAGATAGAGAAAACAAAAAAATAAAATAATACGATTGACGAGAACGAATGAATGAAAAAAGAGGGTTAGGAGAAGCGTGGGACCTCGGAGGCGCCAAGACGGAGAGCGAAATTCCTTGGGGGAAGGTGGCCGAGTTCTCGATTGCAAAGATCGGGGATCGCCTTGTTGTAGACGGCGGTTAATGGCCTCTTGTTCATCATGACCTGTGGATGAATTGGGTGGGTAAGCAGAGATTCAGATTGCTCAACAAACATTATTCATCATTCATACCTTGATAGGTTTTCGATGCAGCACAACAGTGAATGTCATGTGCCAGAATGGGGTCCTTTTAAATAATATTAAATTTAATATATTTATAAAAAAAAATAGTGTTTCCTTTCTAAAATAATTATGTAAGTCGGTTATTTTTTTTCCAGCTATTAAATAGATAAAAATGAAAATAAATGTGTCTTTTTAATATTTTATATCTAAAGAAAAAGTAATCTCATGGTTTCTTAAGTAACAAAATTTAGAGATTTTGTCTATCTTCCTTTCCTTAATTTGTGTTATCTGTTAGTCATTTTTTTAAATCAAATGAAAAATAAAAATATTTGTTTTATCTAATATCATGATTTTTAACAAATCAAAGTATCACACAGATCCTACATACAAGAGAGAAGTTTTTTTGTTTCTCCAAAATGATAACCCTATTTGGTATGCATTTAACAAAAAATAACATTTTTGAGAAAAGATGTTTCATGTTAATGTTTTTTAATTAGTTTCCTATGAAAACTATTTTATGGAAGATGTGAGAATCTTATTTCATTGAATTCATTTATTTTTTTACTAAAGTAAAAATATCAGTATTCTTTTTAAAATTAATGATTCTTTGGAATAGTATATCTCTCTTATTTATTAGGAAAATTAATTAGTTTAAGGAATTAACTAACTTATTAACTAAAAAAATAAGATATTACTGTATTGATTAATTTAAGTTTATTAAGAAAACTAATTAATTTAATAATTTAGTATTAAATTTTTTTATAATCATAAATTTCTAAATTTATCCTTAAATATTTAATACATGCAGAGAAAATAATACTTCCTCTGTTCATTATAATTGTTACTTAAGAGGAAAAAATTTAAAAATAATTATCATGTTAGTTTTAATGTAACATTAATTATTATTATTTTATTTATATCTTTTATAATATTAATAGTGAACAATAAAAATTATAAATGAATTAATAATAATATAAGTTAATTTTATAAAACTATCATTCTTTTTTACTTATTTTTTTTCTTTTCCTTGATATGTGCAAACTAATTTAAGACTATAATTATTTTGAAACGGACTAAATATTAGTAAAATTTTAGTTTTAAGACTAAATTCTTTTACTGCTAATCGAAAGAGACAATTTATATTGTTTTTTTCCTGTATATAAGACTTTATTCTTATATTGAGTTAAAAATTTCAACCCAATTCATGGGTGACTTTGAGTTACGATTCATCTGTCAACTTATTTATTTTAAATAAAAAAACTTTTAATCATTTGATTATCAAATATAATTAAAAAATATATTATAAAATTATAAATTAAGAAAATATTTAATAGAAGATTATAAAAAAGTGTAAAGGTTAATATAAATATCATGTGGTTCTATAAAACAAAAAAAACACACACACACAATAAAGACAAAAGTTATAAGATACTTTTTTATCCTATATATCGTTGGACGAATAATGAACATGACAAGTATAATAATATAAAATTTATTAAATTATTTAATATTAATTATTTTAATATAATTTATATAAAATTTAATATATTTATTGAGATAAAAAAAAGAGAGAGATTAGAGAAAAAAAAACCCAATGTGCATCTTCAATGTGGTTGCTTCATAAGTTACTTAAAATTAAGCAACCTTACTTAACAAGTTTTTATCATTTGAACAAATGACTTAAATGTTTGTTACTTAATTAAGTTGCTCAATTCATTTTTACCAATTAAAGAATTATTTTTTAATTACAAAATTTAATATTGCTCAAGTTAAAAAGTATTATTAAATTGATTAAAAGATGTTTTTCTTCCCTATAAAATAATTAATGTTTATTTTCAATTCCTAAAAATTTGTTATCAATTTTTCATCCTCATAAAAATAAATTATATTATGTTTTAGTTTGGAATTAAGTTTGAACAAATCTAAATCTAAATGAAATTTTTTTAATTTAAATTTTAAAATACAATTTGAAATGACAGATCTAAAAATATATCTTTTGGTGGCATAGTAATAAGTACTTTATGGTTCCGGGGCTTTGGTGGGTCTCTTGACAGAGATCAATGGTTTTTTTTTTTTTCTAGATGCATTGTTATTTTCTTTTTTTTCATTATAGTTATTGATACAGAAAGGAGTGAAAAAGATTATTATAGATTCAATTAAGTATTAATCTCCTTTTTTTATTTCGTCTTTTTTTACCATTGTAATAGAATAAATTAGGAAAGAGAAAAAAATGGATCATATGTGAATCCGTATGGACAATATTAAAATTAAAGAAAGATTGAATGGTGTATATAAGATTTGTTCCATCAACCTACCTTCGTTTTCACCTGCTTCTACAAGGAATAGTGAATATCACGAGGATCAGATTGAAAATCCTTCCTTTGCTCATAGCCTCATACACTGATTATGTTTGGTAGCTCCTGCTTGGGATTCTTTTTTTGGTAGCTTGAGATATATGTAATGTATAGTAGTATATAAGACGTGGACACAGTCCATGATGGGATCTAGTAACTATTCTCGGATTGAATATTCTCTTACGTATGGTCTTCCATCATCAAATTGAATTATGACATATCCCTCTATATAAACATCTGCATTCGAAGAGATATTCTTAATTACTTAATCTGGGCCACTCAATACTAAAAGGATTCCCTTTACACACACATCAAGGTTCGCCCTTGGAGATCATATGGTAACAGTAATAATGGAAACAGAAGAAGTGGTTGAAGATATTGTGATTGTGGGAGCTGGAATTGCTGGCCTTACAACATCCTTAGGACTTCACAGGCACCTTAATTTAATTTCCCTTCTCTCTCTCTCTCTCTCTCACATGTGATTATTAATTAAGCTAGTATTTGATATTTGATGCTGGCAGGTTGGGCATCCGAAGTTTGGTGTTAGAATCTTCAGATAGTTTGAGGGTCACTGGGTTTGCTTTGCCAATATGGGTAAATGCTTGGAAGGCATTGGATGCTGTTGGTGTTTGAGACTTCCTTCGCTAGCAACATCCCCAGCTCAATAGGTACACAGCCACGCGTTTTTATCTTCAATATTTTTATTTTTTTTTTGGAGAAAATGCATTTCAGATTTTCCAATATTTGATGAAAATCGGTTTTAATTCCCGTGTTTTGAAAATAATGATTTTGGTCTTCCTACTATTAGAATAGGGTGCTTTTTGTCCTTGACCCTTTACTTCATTTTAATTTAATCAGGAACGAACTCTGTCACATTTTAGAAATACAAAGACCAAAAATCTAAGGACTAAAATTATGAGAAACTTAAAACACATTTTATTCCTTTTTTTTTTCTTTCTATTATTCGGTGAAATTTTATACTAGTCTTGTTAATAACAGAAGACGACAATTCAAATTATTTAGGATGTTGATGGTTAACCAACTTAGTTATTAATGAAACTAAACTAGTGGTGGAATTGGAGTGCAGGATTGTCACTACATTGGTTACAGGAACCCAAACATCAGTTATGCCTTTTACAGAAACAGGAAATCAGCAGTAAGTGCACTCTGAATAAAACTCACCCTAATCATGCAAGAATTGAATTAGTGTGTGTACATGTATCAGTTTGAGTTTAAAACTAACTTGTCAGATTATATTATTGCTATGTTGGGTGTTTTTTTGGTGTTGCTATGTTGGGTGTTTTTTTGGTGTGATGCAGAAGAGACCGTGAAATTCGTTGTGTTAAAAGAAAGTTACTGTTGGAAGCTCTTGCCAACGAGCTTCCAAGTGGCACCATCAGATACTTGTCAAAGGTTGTTGCCATTGTGGAATCTGGCTTCTACAAGATACTCCATCTGGCTGATGGGACAACCATCAAAAGCAAGGTAAACAATATGTCTGACATGATGACATATATCACTGGCATGAAAAAATAAGCTAAGATCTTTCATAAATAAGAAGCCAACAGCTTCAATTATGAGTTCAAGTTAGTAAACTTTTATAGGTACATGGATGTTTGCAATTGAAAAAGATATTGATTGGGTTTGATGGAGTGAACTCCGTAGTGGCAAAGTGGCTAGGCTTCAAGAATGCCTCTTTTACAGGGAGATATTCAGTCAGGGGCTTTGCAGAGGTTCAGAACAATCACAGGTTAGAACCCAGGTTCCTTGTGATGGGAAGGCTGTTTACTGGTTTTTTGCTTGGACACCTAACAGCCAAGGTGAATTTTCATAAATAAATAGTTCTTAATTGTGGAAAATTTAATTGCAAAAAATAGCATTCATTCATTATGCCTATTATCTTATTTATAGCATTTAACAGTAGATGCTTGCCTTTGTCACATTTACTAGTCCACTTTTCTTGGCTTGCAGACAAAGAGCTAGAAGATAACCCTACCAAACTGAAAGAATATGTGTTAAATACGCTTGAGAAGATGCCAAGTGATGTTAGATACTACATTGAAAAAATCAAACTAGATGTCTTCCTATTAGCTCCATTGGGATATAGACACCCCTGGGAACTGATGTTTGGGAATATTAGTAAAGGCAATGCTTGTGTTGGTGGAGATGCTTTCCATCCCATGACTCCTGACCTTGGCCAGGGAGGGTGTTGTGCCTTAGAGGATGGAGTTGTTTTATCCGGGTGCTTAGCTGAGGCCTTCTCCAAACCAAGCACACATATCAAAGAGAATGATAAAGAAGCGAACCAATACAGAAGGATTGAGGAAAGCTTGAAGAAATATGCAAATGAGAGAAGATGGAGAAGCATTGATGTCAATGCTACAACTTATATGGTGGGTTATATTCAGTAGGCCGAGTCCAAATTGGTTACCTTTTTGAGGGACAACATGTTGGCTACATTCTTAGCAAGTCAATATTCGAAGAAGTCAGGTTATGATTGTGGAAAACTAAATAGCTCTTAGTGACACAATTGTCTCGTAAAATGATTGGAAAGGAGGGACATGGATGAGTAACATGAACTAATGGGACTTGGTTAATGCATACTGCTTGACAAATAATGTAATTTTATGTATTGTTCAAACTTTGGCTGCTACTTACTGTCATAGGTGGCTAAAAAAAAGTATGGTAAGCCTTATGATTGAGATCTTATTATACTGTTTTTTGCTTGTCTTTTCATCTTAAGTTCCACCGTGAAATTGATTTGTATGTGCAACAGAACCTCTGGCTGTGGGTAGGGTGCAAGTAAAATAGACGGATGGGTCAGTAAGGCAAACAAAAAAGCAAAAGAAGCTTTTCGAAATCCCATTACTTCTGTTTCATTTTTTCAAAGCTGATAGTCATGTCATTATTTAATTTTGATCGAGTATTTGTGTATGGGATATGTTCAAGAACGAGGATGCATTCCAATATATATTGATTTAGGCCCTATTAATTTCACGATTCAAACGGAGTTTTTACGTTTTCTAAAACACATTTTCCCACACAATTTTCTCGCAGTCAAAATTGTCCACATTCTCTATCCCATTATTTCTGTTTCATTCTTTTGAAGCTAAATCATATGTCTCCTCCTCCAAACATTACTTGGAACCATATTTTTTTTCAAGAAACCAAGTAACAGATGGTATGGCAAAACTTGCTATGGAGGAAGATTCTAATTTCCATGTCTTTGATTTCGTCCCTAACTTTGTTCTTGAGGCTGTAAGAGCTGAAACAGCTCAAATTTGTTTACCTAGAGGCTTTTAGTTCCTCTTAGTGCAATTCACTAAAGAAAATGTCTCTTCCTCCTCCTCATCAATTATTATTATTATTATTGCTTCGACTTCCAAAGTAGGAAGTTCTACTTTATTTCTTTAACTCAATACACATGGTAATTTTGTTGTAGTTTTACTCAGATTGAGCTCAAATAAGGCAAGTCAAATCTAAGAAAAAGAAAGATGATGCTAAAACTTTATGTTATGTTTGAGATATAAGAAAGACAATATCTGACTATCTGAGTAATTTTTTTTTATTGTTGCACCCGGTGTGTTTCCCAGGCTTAAAGGTTAATTCATATACAAAGGAATGCGTCCACAATCACCTTAAAGAATATACAAACAAATACCAGAACACCTGTACTTTCAACTCTAAACATGTTTCTATGGAATGGATCGCCATGAAGCAGAGTACCCATAGATTCAACTATGAAGCGTCAACCTCCCGTTCAGCCACTCCTTGCCCAACTTTATGATGAGGTCGAATCTCTGCTTCCAAAAGTTTTGCCTCTTCAAGTCCTGTACATTCTGTATGCCACTTCATACCTTCCTTCGATTGCTGGTTGATATCCACAGAAAGAACATTAAAAAATTAAACAGAGGAAGGAAATGAAACTAATGATATCATACCTGCCTAAAATAATATGGGAGGAATTTCTCCACCCATCCAAATCTTCAAAACCAAGGCATCCACCATATGTACATTTTTCCAAGATTCTTGTGAGAGACTGCTTCAGCAATTAGTCTACGAGCTTGACCTTCTACAGCAAGAGGCAATGACGGCGCAGCTCCAACACCAACAACCACTCCTTGTAACCTTGCCTCAATATTACTAATTGCTCTCTGACAAAATCCATAAAATATAATTACAACAATTAATTTTAAAATTATCAGAAATTCATTACAACAACCAATTGCAACAATTATTTGCTTAAAGGAATAAATTATCAGAGATAGGAATCCATTATCTGAAAATAAGAAAGGCACATAAATTAGATTTAAAAAAAAAAAAAACCTAAACTATCATCAATGAAAAAAATGAACGAAGTCTCTTTTCAGATGAAGCTAATAAAGATGGAGCCCAAACTTGTTTCACTTACAATATGAAAACAAGAACTGAATACCAAACCTGTGCGTGTGGATTCTGCACTTCTACGCCACTGGATTTGTGAGATTTTGTCCACTCCACAAGAGGATCGTGGATGAAAGTTTCAAGCACACTCATGAGAGTCTCCCTGTGTGTCCTCAGTACCGAAAGTGTAATTTCACAAACCCTCAAGAAGATACCCTCATATCCAGTGATACCTAAGCCATCAATCATGTTCTGTAGGTTTTGTTGCAGGATCAATCCATAACATAGATACCAGCATTCATACATATGAGAAACAAAAATAATTAGCAACGGTAAATGTTTTAACTTTTGATGTGTTCCAAAGCATAATCTTTACTAACTTAGTAATGAATTTTTTTCCCAAAAATTTAATTGTACGATCTGCAATAGCCTGGAGAAGTAAGGCATATGTTAATCGTTGCCAATGATATCTGTGTTCATTCGAGGAAAAATAAAATAGTATGCGCTGGATTTACAAAATATTTTCCAATGATGTGCTTTTCTTACCTGAGTTAGCCTAAAAGGAACAAGCTCAGGCTTCTCTAACTGCAAGCCTTTGTCAAATAAGCAACTGAAATCAACGTGAACACAATCACCACTGGTAGAATCAAAAAGAATATTTTCACCATGCCGGTCACCCAGCCCCACAATATGCCCAACCATGGACCAAACTGCAGTTGTGTGAGCATAAGCAACACGGGCCCTGAACCATGCAGCAGGCTCTGAAAATGTTGTCAGGAACCATTTGTGGAAAACAGGAGGAAACATTGGAAGGATTTTGTTCTTTAGCATCTCATCCTCTGGCCTTTTACCTTGACATTGATCATAAATTTGTTTAATTAGAGGATTAGTTTTCTGCCTATCAAATTTTCCACATGTAATATATATGTCTTGAAGAATTTGTCGAAGTCCACGAGTGTGGGGCACCCACTCTACCATGCCACAGTCCTCTGTCAGAGGAATCACAGCAAATGTTCGAATATAGAGCTTCCTTCGTCGACTCTCAGGATATTTGGATAGCAACCGGTTGATCATTGCAGTGAACTCCATCATGCGAGCATCTTTGCGGAGGTCATCCTTCGGTTTGCAAAGAAATGGGTGCTCAAGACCATCACTGCCTAATAGAATGATCTGAAATCAAAGGCATTTATCAAAAAGATGGTGCATACAATACAACAGACAATAGTGGCATTTATTTAATTGGTGGGTTTATTGGCAAGCAAGTTCTTTAGATTAGACCTGTCCAGTATCTTAAACAAATATTTTGTTTAATGTATAAAAAGGATTACTCTATTAAGTAAAAAATTATCTAGGGGTAGGAAATCAGCACTGTTAATCTTTGCAATGAGCTTGTAAATACAAGGCCACATTCATTTTATAGTCTTGTTTGACATCATGATCAATTATTGGAATGCAACCACTATCATCTTTATCCAAAATTGGGTAATTACTATAATCATGCATCATCCTAATCCATCCATGTAGTACTTATCCCCAGGCCCCAGCCACTTTCCCCTAGTTAGAGACCAACTAATGCTGGTAGCAGGCCACAACCTCACACTACTACCCAATTGGCCCCTTCAAGTTGTCCACTACCACAATAATTGTTCCTATTGGAATGAATTTTCCTCTAATATGATATATCCATTCTTCCATGAAATTTGAAAAACTTAAGGATAAATGCATGCATTAGAAGATTATCCCATCCAACCATTAAATTACTATTAATTGATGCTATTTAAATAAAGTAACACAATAAGCAGTACCAATACCACAGTTTGGTCTTAAATGAGTTATGATGCCCGCTCAATTGAAATTATGTGGAAACCAAAAACAGTGCTATACCACACACTGCATCAAATAAGCGAACTGCCCTTATTCAAGAATCAGACAAAAAATTAAGGAAAGGTAGAAAATTGTTAACATACTTTCTTAGGCCGCTGAAGAGACGAAAGAATCTCTGCCTCGTCAGCAATGCCTGATATAGTAGGAAGGTCTGTGGAGGAAAAGATATTAGACATACGTGAATCACCCAGATTCCCATCATATGTTGGAAGATTAACAGTAAGAGATTGTTGAATTGGCATTATAATTCCCAGGGGCATCATCCTCTTTAGAGAACTAAATTCAGTTGAGAGATTAATTGTCTTTGCTCTTGACTGGCCAGCATGGAAGCATAACTTGATCAGATGATCAATCAGGGTAGTAAATTGAACAAACAAACTGTTCTCCTTACTTCCTGGGCTGAAACCTTTACGAGCAGCTTGTATGATTTCCGCTGCTGCTTCCCGCCTTGAAGGAACCGTGGATTTTGAAACTGCAGCCATAATCCATAGGCCCTGTTGTGGATACTGGCGGAGAACAGAGGTAATGATAAGTTTGACGAGTCGAACAATTTCTTCATTCTGGTGGCAAATTCTTGAAACCAATTGAGGTAGCACTGTCAACCAATGGTATGGCGGTAATTCTTTCAAACAGCCTCTTACAATACTCATTACCTACAAAGGTAAAAGACAAAAAACCAAATAGTACAAAACTACAAATGCAAAAGAAGAATTTCCATGTATTGAACACAAAGAAAACATGAGAGAAGAAAATTTCTCTACCCACCTTCGCATGTACATCCTTTAAATCCTTGTTTGATGAACCACTGCTTTGATACATGCTTCCAA
This sequence comes from Glycine max, assembly GCF_000004515.6. Taxonomy (NCBI): domain Eukaryota; kingdom Viridiplantae; phylum Streptophyta; class Magnoliopsida; order Fabales; family Fabaceae; genus Glycine; species Glycine max. The sequence continues at coordinate 50,527,163 of NC_038246.2, forward strand.
AATCAAACCACAGGGTTAATAACCTTGGAAGTGCCTGAAATAAATTCTTGTGTCCTCTGTGAAGTCCTTTAGCATAGAATAACAGCACTTCAGGAACATCGGACCACCAAGGCTTCTCACCATTCAAGTTTGATGAACCAACAGCAATAGTTGCTGAAGGAACCCTTCTAGGACCAAGTTTAGAATTTTCCTCCTGGCGTTTCCTGGCATCACCAAGCAGTTCCTCCTGGCGTTTCCTGGCATCACCAAGCACTTCATCACAATACTTAGCAATATAAAAGAACCCTTTCTCCCATTTGGGTTGCAGTTCCCTCACCCTAGTATAAAGACTTATTACATCTTCCTTTTGTTTCTGCCCAGTGTAATGCGTCCACCTTGAGTACAGAAGAAGGGTCTTTGCAATATCTCTATTCTCATTCATGGCCTGACTTTCACAAACAATAGGCTGTGGATTAAGTGGTAAAAGGGAAAGGCTAGTAATAGATGATATTGTTTTAGAGCCTAAAACCTCAACAGGCATGTTCAAGAGAGATTGTTGCAACACAGCAATGGCACCATCAGACCGCCGGGTGCTCCAGAGAAGTTTTGCCTTTTCCATGTGGACATTTGGTGCACCAGAGGACTGAGCTTCTAAAATTGCTCTATTGGCTGTTTCATAATGACCAGCCAGGCGACATAGTTTTGAATATTGAAGCCAGCAATTGCCAACTTGAGCACCAAGACTACTTACACCAAAAACCAGTCTTCTGAAAGCCAAGAGTGGCTCCCTAGCCCAGAGTGACGACTGCGTAAACCTTAGTCGATTGTCCCAGTTGTCCACTAATTTAGAGAAAGCTTGATGATCTAAGTCAAACGATTTCTCTAAGAAAGAGTCATCACCCAAAATAGAATGGAAGTCCTCCAATTCCCGTAGAAAGTGAAGTTTTACAACAAATGGGTAGGCTCGCATGTAAGAATCCATTCCTGCAGCAGCTAGGGGAGCAATTAGTGACTGCTTCGATAAAGCAATTTTCTCTGCTACTGAGAAGTGGTCCCTCTTCATCATTGCCTGGAGAATCTTTGCAACATTCAAATCAAATGAAGCATTACTTTCAGAGCTACAACAAACTAAACCATCTTCTTCAGCTCCACCAAGGTACTCATCCATCAAATCCCACCTGCCAAGCCTCCAGGCTGCCTGCACACCTTGCATGCACCAGGCTTTCTTGTACTGAGGGATCCTAGAAATTAAACCATCAACATGAGTGACCATGGCCTGAAGGTGGCACATGTTTAGTAAACAGTTAAGGACATCAGAATGTCTCTGAACTGAGGTAGGCTCCATCTGCAAAGCTTGTTCACAGGAAGTTAAAACATCAGCCCAATTCCCGGCCTTTTTGTTCATTAATAGATGATCTTGTAACCTCAAAAATTTACTTAAACATGACAAGCCAGATAGTCCATCTGGCTCATCCAAACAGCTATATATTTCCATGAGATGTGAAACATCTTGGTCCTCAAATATGCCACTCCTCTCGGCAGCAGGGTTGAAAGCACCCGACTTTTCCCTCACATAGGACTCAAAGTACATCAAGGACCTTGCAAAAGCCTGACACCTAAAGGATGCCCTAGCAAGAGTCACCTTGGGAATTGCACACAGAAGCTCTGAGACATATTTACACTGAACAAGTAGTTGGTCCTGATCTGTCAAGGAATTTGAACTTAGACCCTTTGACTTTTGCTGCCTAGAAACCATTGGTTGAGAACTGGAAAGAGCAAGATCTTGTTCAACATCATCCACCCATTGTCCTAGGTTATCAAGAAGAGTAAACACGGCTTGAATACAAACTTCACTTTGACCACCACTGAATCCATGAACTGAAGCACCACTGTTCTCTGATGCAGCTGCATCGAGAACCGACAGGATTTCTTCTGTTATTCCTTGACGTGCCTCCTGAGTACCATGACAAACAGCATTGAGAACCAAGTATGGAAGCAAATATATGGCTGTTTGCATATCATGGCGCACAATACCTCGACAAGCATTAAAGATGCTTGCACGAGATCCAGTAGCATGTGCAGTCAGTTTTCTTATCCAAAAGAAAATCCATCTTCTAAAAGACATAGAAGTGCGGTAAATAGGGCCAGCAGATGTTGAATCAGCTACTTTAGGAAGCTGAAACCTAGATGTTAAGCATGGGGCTATAATCTCTTTCACATAATTAGAGAACCGATCCCACAATTTCTGCCCCCTATTATTCATCCCTTTACTACCATTAGTACTCTTGATCTTAGATGAAACAGCTTTGTGATTATCTTCATCCTTTTGTGCCTGTGATGTAGTAGTTGAAGCATTTTCATCCAGTGATGCCTCACAACCAGCAAATTTTAGCAACTCCTGTATAGCCAATGCAGCAGAGTCTTGAATAACAGTATCAGGTGCAGATCTAAAAGCCCGAGCTAGATGTTTGTGGATCAGCTCAAATATGAGATCATCATCAGAGCATTGAATTTTGAAACGTTGACATGAAAAACCTTTCACTTTTGCAGGGTCAACAGCACCAAGGGCTCCAAGACAATCAGCACAGACTAGCTTCAACCGCTGCCCAACTGTGGTCCTTGATTCTTCTGCACATCCTCTTAATAATGATGTGATCAAAGAACTCAAGACATCCAAGTCTGAACCTGCTTCAGCAGTGATAAGAGCAGTAACATCCTTCCATCTTGAGTTCAGAAGCTTACGAAGCTCACACACTACCATGTACCTCACATTTAAGTTCTCATGATTTAAACCATCAACTACATCTCGCAATTGATCCTTCAAAGTCATTGTCCCACGAGCATCCTCAATTGCTTTGTTCACTTCTATCAAAGCAGGTATGCAGGGCAACGGGGGGAACTCACATATATGCTGCTTTAGGATAACCCTGTTCTTAAGAACAAGTTCTTCTAAAATTGTTACCACTTTATCCAAATGTATTGAGGGATTTTCTTTGTCTCTCTCCAGGAAGGGAAGAAGGGAAGCAAAAACTTGAGAAATAATATGCTTAATGCTAGATGGTGATACTTTAGCCAATTGCTTTATGAAAAAATGCAAGACAGACAGACCCTCCTTTTGCAGTGGTTCTTTATCTATAGAGTACATAAGAAGAACCATCAATTTTGGCACATAGGTATTAAGATGTGAACCCATCATTCTAATCAGCATCTCAATACGGTCAAGTGCTTGTCTCCGAAGCATGAAATCGTCGGCATGGAGAATTTTTCTGTCTATACTGTTAAGAAGGCCAACAAAATGATTCCTCAAAAACCCTGGGAGATCTTCGGCACCAGTGAGAACTTTAGCAATGCCTTTAATCATTTGAGGTACTCTTGCTAACCTGTCAATAAACAGAAGAATAATGAGTCAAGGACAAGCAAAACTTATGTACATTAATTACCATTTTTTAATTTCTATATAACAATATAACTCTGCACTAAAGAATGAGCCCCTGTTTGGTTTATGATGGAAGGCTATACAAGTACCATGAAAGAAAGAAATGTGAGATTCAATATATTTGCTAATCAATTGCCAGTAAACAAATCAAATTCTGCTAATCAATGATGAGTGAATAAATAAAAACAAATTACGTATATAATCATTAATATAGCTAAATCTGAGGTGACAGCAACATAGTTTCCAAGACAAACACGTGAATTCCAAAAATTAATATCCAGGTGTGAAAGTTTTCCACTCAGGAATCAAATTAAAATCAAGTTCCAGAAATCTACACAAATTACCTTCTATTTATCTCTTCTGAATCACCACAATCTGTAAAGCATACAAGTTCATCTAGAAGAGCAGGTAAAGCAGCCGCAAATATTTCCTGCTTGTCAGAACCAGTCTGTGCATGGTAAAACTGCACGGCAGAAATTAACTGCTGGTCATCAGTTTGATGAAGAGCAAAAGCAAGAACTTTTGGTAGCCAGTTAACTATCAGAGGCACCATATCAGTGTTCAAACACTTGGCCAACTCATATAAAGTGTCAACTGCTTGACTATTATAATGCTGAGACACCACAAGCTTTGGGAGAACAAAAGGAATCATTTTCTTGACAAGTTCTTTGGTCTCAACACCAAAAACAGCTTCTGCAAACTCCCTCACTAAGACTGGGCGGCTGGCAAGTCTCTCAGAGAGATAATCATACAATTCATTACAAATATGAAGATCTTTTGAAAGAATTAACTCAAGACCACCTTTAAGATGGAAATAGCAAGATTTGTGTATTAACCTGGATGCATTCATTCTCACAGTCACATGTGTGCTATCAAGTTGATCAACCAACAGTATAAGAGAACATAAGAACAGTTTGCTATCTATACTGACAGCGACCATTATTTCAGCTGTACATTCCATTAAAGTCTCCAATATATGTGGACCATCAGCTACTGTCATGGCATGTTTAATTGTATCCAGGAATTTTTGTTCCTTGCTTTTGTCAGCATTTCCAGAAAAAATTGAACTCAAAATAAGATCGTCCACAAAGAATCTAATCTGACTGCAAAATGCTTCTCTCAATTCCTTGCTCCTGCTAGTAAGAAGAAACTCCACACATTTTATCCACTCAAACCTTGTTTTGAGAAGAATATCAGAGGCTCCATGTGCAAGGATCCGATGAATAACTCTCACACAGGAAATTTGGACATCTTCTGATGACTCATCAAATAGAAGTTCAAAAAATAAAGATTGCAGTTGAATGAAAGTACAGTCCAAGCTAAAATCTGCATCTGCTCCATGCATACCAGATCGATGAATGATTGGAGCTTGCTGCTCATTGAGATTGCAAATAAAATTGCTATTGCATTTTGAACAGCAGAAACCTTGCAGTAAACAATCTACTGTCCAACACATTCTTCCATTTTTTACATTTACAAATAATTTGCATTCGTTTATATGTGAATCAGATACAGATCTTCTACATCCATAAAGACAAGATAATAGACCAAGAGATAAGGGAAGAAATTTCTTAACCTTCTCATTATCTTTCTTTAAGTACCTGCATGTTGGATAGGGAAAAGCAAAAATACAGATTACCAGAGGATTTGTTTCTCCATCATTTTATTCAAGAGATACAACTTTCAATGATGCACTTCCATGTAATAGCCAAATTTAACAAACAAATATACAATGGGGAAAATAAAAAACTTGCTTTTTTTTTTTTGAACTGCAAATATCATTTATATTGATAACTGAAAACTGAAAGTACCAGAGGTACTACAGGTTATATATATAAATTACAACAAAAATAGCCATATAGGCACCCAGCCAAGGGACAACTATAATAAATTTGGAATGCAAAAAACGATTGAAAACTCTTGAATTTGAGTTGGGCCTATCTCAACTTCAAAAGCTAGCTCATGACATGTGGATTGTCCAAACCTTTTATAAGCTCTACTTTAGTCATATCTATAGTTGATGTGGGATCTCAACAATATCCCCCCTGTACCCCAAATGCCCAGGAATGGACATCTAAAGCTTGGGAATTGTAGTGTTGATTTTTCTTCTGATATTGCATTTGGAAAAATGCAATGCTGGGTAAATTTTTGGGTGAGGGTGGCTCAATATAAGATTTATGATAGGCTATGACGCCATCTCAATTTTGGGTTAGGCATAACTCAACTTCAAAAACTAGCTCATGAGGTGTGATTTTCTAAGCCTTTATAAGCTATACTTTGGTCATATTTATAATCGATGTGGGATCTCAACGAAAAACAAAACAAACTATTGAAGAGGTGAAACATAAAAGGGACAACTCACTAGAAGGAATGCAGTCTTACCATTTGAACATTCATGGATCATAAATCTAATCCGAGTGTGTGTGTGTGTGATAAATTTAGAAACATCTCAAGTACGTTGCATTCAAAACACAAATCCATCCTAGGAAATAGAAGCAAGAGTTCAAAGGAAAAAAAAATGTTTAAGCAAGAATATATTCATTCAATCAGCTCCTGCAATTCAGATTTTGAAACTAATATATGAGTAACTTCATGTTAATCATACGCCTATATTCAAACTAACTGAATGACAAGTCTGACCGACGTGTTATTGATATTATGTATGAGATAATATCCACACAGTTTACTTACTCCATTATTTCAAAGACAGGAGATGATACATCAAGACCAGACCACAAAACCATCACTGGAATAGAAATGGCAGCTTCAGTTCTGACTTCTTCAGCTTCATCATGAAGACCCAGATCTAAAACTTCACGAACAACTTTGCTGTTCAAGCTTGGGCCTAGCTTTGATACTACTTGAAGAGAAAGGCATTTTGTTTTCCATGGGCAATTATTATCAATACCAACAAGCATATGAGTCCATGGAAGTTTAAGCACAAGTATAAGGTCTACATGGTAATTCTCATCATCTAACGGGTTGTGTTCTTTGAGAGAGGCATCTGATTGAGATCAGGCACAAGTGATACAAATCAGGAGCATGAAATAGTAGATACCACAAACTTAAAGTATAAGTAAACTAAATTAAAGGATATGGCAAAAAAAATTCCCATATTTGGTTGCTTGTCATTATCACTTAATATACAGAAGGACATTAGAGAGTTTTACCAGAAACCTAGAATCCCTAACAACAAGATATAAAAAGAAAATGATAATAATGTTTGCAAAGAGCCATGATTTGCAACCAAAGACTTATCTATATAATATATTTAATAAGGTTCTCATTATTTACATACACAATGGAAGAACACCATATGCAATAAATAATTTGAAACAAGATACTCTACTTTCAAATCCTTATGATTTTCTGTTCAAGACATGAGTAGCATTAAGTGAGTGAGGCTAAAAAGGACTGCTAGTTCATCAAAAAGGTAGTTCTTCCAAAATACAAAGAATCCAATTCAGACTATTAAGACAATTGTCAGAATGCAAACAATCCTTGTAATTTGTGATCAAACAAATAAGCACAGTAAGTGTAATCAACTAGAAAGAAATATAACATTTTTATTCTAAGGAAAAAGAAAAAGTTAACTGACAGTATCGATATAGGAAAGGTCCAAAGCTTACTTTGCACAAGCAACACACTGTGAATTCCTTCTAGGTATGTGGAAATATCTATGGTAATTGAGTTTCCTTGTTTTGCCTATAACAGCAGCAAGTTAATTTATTGAAAAAGAAACAAATTATACCACAGGAATTTGAAACCATGACCTACCTACCTGATCAGCTATCCATGGAAGCCATGCAAGCATCTGCTCAAAGATTCTGAGAGACAGATCTGTCTCTGGATAAATAGAAAAGGCAATGCATAGCATGCTAAGTGCAGATAAAGCAATATCTGGCCTCAAAGAACCGGGTCTGATAGTAGGAGCATTTAATGATTCAACAAATGAAAGAAGAGATTTATTCATATGGCTAGCATAACCTTCTACTCTTTGGTAAGTAACAATGTAACTACTTTTACATTCCACCTCAAGACTGGCATCTGCAACAACAATTTCTTCATTCAATTTTTGTCTCTTGATACTTAAATTATCTATATCCTGAATGGGCCTTTTTTGGCAAATCCTCATGCTTTCAGTTGACTTATCTCCAGATGCTAAAATGGTTAAATCCTTAATGTTTCCTCGAATTCCCCCTACAAGATGTGGGCCAAGTGTAGACAGAGCTACATGGAAGCACTCTATCAGAGGCAAACATGGTTCCGAATGGTAAAGTGCAGATATGAGATATTCTGGCTTCCAGATATGAGGGGGACAAACTTGAGCAATCCTAGCATAGGCACCGCATAACGCAACCTGAAAAGGAATACTATTAGATCCTCTTGAACCATTTGCTGCCTCAAATTTATCAAATTCCAGAATGGGAAGGGAATCAGTGAATAGCTTCCCAGTTAACTAAGCTGTTCTAAGGAAATTAAGTATCAATATTAACCTTAAGTTGCTGGCTTTTGGTTCTCCACATCGATTGAAGGAATACACTGACTAAATCAGCAGCTGTTAATTTGACAACATCTTCAGGACAGCTAGAGTAAAGTGTATTCAGGCAAATACCCAACGATGAATCATAAGCCATGTTTCTGCAGGTGTGTCATCCTAATGTTTGTTAATAAACAATCTTGTAGACTTAAAGAAGTTTTGTATAAGGTCATCTAAATTTAAATATAATCCATCAGAATGTAAGAATCTAATTGAATTTGGAAACAGATTTCTACAAGAATAGCCATAGTTTACTATTAAAGCCCAATTATATGAATGATTCATTTCAGGAAGAAAAAAAAAGCATAATCAAACCTGAAAACAGGAAGCCCCTCCTTGTCCAAATTCAAGATAGTAGCTATTGACAGGATTAAATTCTGATAAGGAATGACATCATAGTTTGTGACCGTCCCAATGATATGTACAAAGTCAAAGCATGCCTTCCATAAAGATACAAAATAATCAGACAATAATTAAAGTAAAAATCAAGCGAAAAACTCAATTCCAAATTTCACAAACCAATACACACCACATGCAGGTCAGCATCCCCGTAGCATAAAAGAGAACACACAGCAGAAATAAAGGATGCGTGGATCAATCCCTCAACATAGAGTGTTCCTTCAGTTAGACATTTACTGGCAAGCTTCAAAATCCAAGTTGCAAAGGGTTGCCATCTGGTTCGGGCGGTGAGGTCAATCAATAAACCACATCCATCGACCAGCCTGTTGGTGGATGGAAGGTCTTCAACTCCAGAGAAGGAGTCGCAAAAACACTTGAGCGTCACCCTGGACCTGGAGGATCCATTAACATTAACACTGAGTGAAGCCACGTATGGAATATCTGCGAATGCGAAAGCAAAACATATCAACATCAACCCATGTATCATAGAGAAGAAAATAGCAATAATTAAGTTTGAAGTATTGGAACAAAGACATTGAGTGCATAATTGAAATTTTTAGGGTACCTTGAATGAGCGACATGGAATCGACAAAAAACTGGCGGTAAGCATCTCGTGCTCCGGAGCGAAGCAAGGAGAGAAGAGAACCGGTAGCTTCGAAGAAGACACCGTGGCGAGATCTGAAATAAGGGAGAAGGAATGAGAAGAGAGGAGAGAATGAGAAGAGAAAAAGGAAGTGGTTAGAAGAGAGACCGGAAGAGAGGTTCGGCGAAGAAGGGAAGAATTCGAGCGAGGATGGGTAGAATAGAGGAGGTAGCCTTGCCATGGTAGAAGACTCCGGGGAAGTTTCTGGCGGTGTGAGAGATAAGCTTGACTACAGCAATGACTTCTCTCTCATTGCCTGAAATGATATCAGTATAAGAGAAAGAGAAAGAGAAGAAAGAAAGAAGCATTATTGAGAGAATACCGGAGGAAGAGGAAGAAGGGAGGACGTAGGCGTGGAGAAGATTGGGGAGAACGGTGCGGAACCTGACTTCCAAAGCGTCGTCGTCTGAGGTATTGTTGGGACTGGGAGTGGAAGAGGATGCTGCTGCTATGCGGAGTTCGTGAACTAGACTCGACAGGTTTGCCTTTCCCATCACATTTCATTCCCTTTTCCTTCCCTCCTAAAACCTTCTTTTAACTCGCCCCAACCCTACTCTGTTCCTCTTTTTTTAATCCATTTCAGTTCTGGGTGCCTTAAGAAAAGAAACTACAAACTTCACTAAAAATAATTACTTTAACATTTCTTCATAAATAATATGTGCTCTCAAAATATATAAAAAAATATTATACTAGTAATTAGGGACAGCAAAATAAGTGCAACAATTCAACCCTAACTGACCCAATCCATTAGGATAAACATTGAAATGGACTGGATCGAGCCAATCAATATTCATCATTTTTTAAAGTCCAATGAGGTCCAATGATTTATTGGATTTGTTCATATTCATCCATTTTAATTCTTGTCTAAATTTATACAATTTTAAAAGGTAAAATATTAAAATTAAAAAAATATCAAACCAAAATAAACTCGATCAAAATCGTTTCAATATTTTTTAAACTCAATCTAATCCATCAAACTGACCTAATTTTATTTGGATCAATATTTTTTCAATTCAACCTCAGCTCCACCCGGTCCAGTTTTTCAGTCTACTATTCATGTATAGGAAATATATTGATTTCTCTTATAATTACTTTTAAAATTAATACAATTATATTTCTAATTGATTAGCTATACAAAAAAATTTACACTGTACATAAAAATTAAAGTCACTTTTTCTGAAAAATAATAAATAATATATTCATTGTTATCAATTATAAATTGTTATGCGTGAATTTTTATATCACCGTTTAATGACAAACTGTGATTAATGTTAAACTTGCTGAGTGTTGATATAATAACTATCATAAAAAAACGATAATATTTTTATTAATTAATAATATAAAACTTTTATATTAAAAAGAATGTGTATTAAACTCAATGAATTTATCATTCAAAAGGAAAATATTTTTGGCACGACAGTCAAAACTATTATGACGTGAGCTGTCAAGTCAAGGATCTTCACGATTGTACTTATTGGTTAGTAATAAATTAACGGAATAACATATCCGTGGATTCCGTGCTTCATATCTGTTGACCAAGAATCTTCTATTACATTTAGACAAGGATGGAATTACTATTTGCGATAAATAAAAATGAATCGCTAACATAGACATTTCTAATCTTGCATGAATTTAGACAAGGATGGAATTACTAATTGCTATAAATAGTCCACTATATATAACTTAGCGCTTTAAATTAAAACACGTGAATTCATAAGAAGCGATTAGAAACTAATTAGCTCTCTTATGTTGGGACAGAAGGTAGACATATAGAAATCTTATACTGAATATGGTTATAGTATAAAAGACGTAGCGATTAACCCTCTAATCATTTGAACAAAACTACTACATGGGAAACCTAGGCATGGCTTCATAGCTACTACAAACTAACCTCAGTACATATCAAGCTAATCTAAAAACAAAAGACCCTCTCTTTACAATATGCTATCCAGCTAAAATATAGCATTTCCTAGCAGTTAATGCCGCGGGTTTTCCACACACACAAGATGACATGAGGTTATGAATTTCCTTCTTCTACTCAACTTGGAGTTGGAACTGATGTCCAACTAGGTGGAAGCCGATCAGAAGTGGTAGGAGTGGCTCTCACATTAATGTCCATGGGCAAGAGCCGGTAATTAATGTCAAGCTCCCTGAAAATCTTGATCATCTCTTCAAGCAAAAGGGATCTCCTCACAAACCTTTCTCCCATGTCTTGGAAGTTCATTCTATGAGTTGGCCAGATAGCCAACCTCACCATGTTTAATTGGTCATAATCCCTGTATACAATCAAAGGTGAAGGATACCAGTGCTCCTTCTTGTTATCAATGTAACTGCATTGAGGTCAGGTCATTATTAGTATCAGTCAATCAGAGATATAGAACAAGAAATTATAACAAGACAACAGAGACAGACACTACTCAGCACATACCTTTGTATTCTGTGTTTAATGAGTGAAATCTTTTCAACTGGGGTAGATATATGTACACAGAATTCGATAGCATCTCCCATGTCAGGACTCCGGTAATAGTTATATATGGCCTTGGTAGCAAGGACATTGTTAGGGATGATGACCTTTTGATTATCAAATCTCAGAAATATGGTTGTCAATATGTTCATTTCTTCTACAACCATCTGTAGCAAACATGGGGGAAAAGTTAGGCCATGTCTACATGAAAACAGAATCTGTTAAAACTCGTGGATGGATAGATGAACATTACCTGAACCCCATCAATTTCACATCTATCTCCCACATCAAATGGGTGCATGACAAATAAGAAAATAATTGCTTCAAATATGGTCTTGCAGGTGTTTCCAAATATAAATGCAACCACGACAACCTGTGAGCTCACAAAGAGAAGAAATTTGGTGGTGGCAAGTTCCAATATCAAGAGCCAAATAACCAGTATAATAATTCCAACTATAAAATTGAGCATTCGATGAAGTTTGTTCACTGCCGTTTTGGTATCATTCAATGTCAAAGCAAGTGCTCTCCTTTCCCTGAAGGCATTAACCTGGGAAGTTAAATGCAAGGAACTGTTGTAAATACTATATAAGCAAACATAAACAGTTGCATGTAAACATCAATTAAAACCGTTATGTAAATGCTATAAAAGCAAGCAAACAAAAACAGTTGCATGTAAACATCAATTGAAACCAGTCAAGGATAAAAATATTGACTCTGATGTATTCTTAATAACAAAAAGATCTTTCAAAGCATGTGAGTACATGCATGAATTAAGAATTCAAAATTAGAAATGATCAGAAGTATAAAAACATCAACGGCAAGTTAAATTATATGCAATCAATCTTGTGCGCACTACTGTGCCATTTGCACAACTGACAGACAGATTCTAAGAAGTGAATTGGCTTCTACAACACCTTCCAGCTGAGCTTTGTTAAATACACTATTATATATAGGTCAAGGTTTGTCACAAGTAAATAATGTCATAGAACCATATTGAAAATGAAACAAAAACATAAAGTAACTAAATCAGACAATGAATAGAAAAAGGACACATTTCAGACACTAGAGTAAATATATCTTTCCAGTTCTTCAAATGAAGCTCCATATGTTATGTTAGTTAATTCTCACCACCCAGTTCTTCAAGGCTGATTTGCTGATTTTCCCAGCTTCAGAAGCTCCTTCAAAGAGATTCATGGTTTTTGCAGCTTCATCTTCTCGCATAAACCGCATCAAGTCATCCGGGTATATATACCTGCAAAACAGAAAGCGATAAGATAACAGGGGAAAAGGATATAACAAACTAGGAAAAAGTTATCCTCAGTTATCAAAATTTGTATGCGACAACAGATCAAGGGTTAACCTGCAGCCGCGCCTAGCAACATTGTGAAATATTTTCTTAGCTGCAGCCTTTGCCTCGTATTCACTTCTAATTTGCGTGGCATTGTCGTCATCATTCGAGTTATCAAGAATCTGTTCATCCAGGGTAGAAAGAGCCCCATGCCGGACCATGTTCATCAACCTTTTCATATTCCAGGCAGAGATATTATTGGGATTGAGCTTATGCAGATTATCCATAGTGATCACATTCCCCTCATCAGACTTCTTGGAAAGTGGCCGCGAAAACTTGCCGCTCTTAACTCTGGGGCTTTTCTGCAGCATTCCACTCCTCAGCCTGCCACTCTTAATATTAGAAAAAGCAGATGCCCTAAGATCAGGGGGTATGGTAACCCCAGCATTCTGAAGCTTCTGAACCTCATCAGCAAGCCTCTCCTCCTCCTCCTCGGCCTTCTGAATCTCCACCAAAGGCGGCCCTGAAAGCGTCTCAATCACAAACTGATTAAACAGCGACTCCTGAATCCTGTCAAAGTAGGTACTCACATGAAAAGAGGAAGCCAACACCTTCACCATAAGGGTCTTCAACAACCACACCAAAGTCCCCACAAGGAAACACACCAACACCTTAGTCACATACTCGAGGAAATCACTGTGGGTCTCCCTCTGCACCCTCTTGTCAAACAACAAATGCCAAGCAATCAACACAAGCCCCAACCAAACACAATTCTGAACAGCCTTCCTCACACCATACACAAAATACAATACCCTCTTCCTCAAAAGGAAGTTTCTCTCAATGCAGAACACAGCAATCCTAACAACCCAATCAGACACCAACCTGCCACAGATCAAAACCAAAACCATAACCTCCCATTTCCACAACCTAAGCTGCCACAGATTCTTGTTCCTCAGAAAGGGAACACAAAGGGTGGTTATCAACAACCCAATGATCGAAATCAAACTCAACCACTCGAGAAGAATCCACAAGCTGAAATGAGTCTCCTTAAACTCATCAGGAAGATCCTCTTCCAAAAACGGATCATCATCCTCTTCGTCATTCTTCTTCCCCAAAAACCCGGATAGGAGTTGGCCCGATTTTAAAACACGACCCGATTTTCTGTCGGGTTCTTCGGGCGGGTCCATTAGCCTAGACCTCGTTTTGGCCTTCAACAAGGCCGATTTTCTCTGCATGGAAAGGTTTCTTTCGAAGGAAGCGTTCGAGGTGCACCGAACAACCTCGTCGCCGCAGGCTGGCGACGGCGAGGGAGACCGGCGACGGTCGTATTGCGGCGGTTGGGGAGGGCGTTGGAACTCCGCGAGAGACGGCGAGTCCTTGCTGTGCCTTCTTCTGACGGCGTCGTTTTGCGTTTCGAGGAAATTCACATTGTAGGCAGGTTCCTCGAAGGAAACCTTGAGCTCTCTCGAGACGCGGTGTGTCATCGGAGATTCCTCAACCGGCGTTAACTTTCCGTCGTCGTCGTCGTCGCCGCCTTCGCGCTGCAGCTCCTCCATCTCCAAATCCATGTCGAGCTGCATCTCGCCGGAGGCTCGCTGCTTGTGGAGGAAGCGTCCGATCAGCTGCGACGGCGGGTCCTCCGAATGGCGGAAATCGAAGCTCTCTTCGCTGCTGCCAGGGATGGTGGTGGTGGTGGTGGTGGTGGTGGTGTCGTTATTCCAGAATTCGTAGCTGGACTCGCGCCAAATCTTGTTGTCCTGAGGGGCCTCGCTTCCGTCCTCGTTGATTTTGACGACGTAGTCACCGGCGGGCATGGCGGATTGGCGGAGGGTTTGCTGGTCGAGGAGAATGGGGAGTTGCTCGTGTTCGGGATCGGTGTTTCCGGCGCCAAAAAACCTAGAATGTTTGTTGTAGGAACCATAAGATTTAAAGGACTTCCTGATAGATTGCATCAGTATCAGGTGGAAAAGGAATAAATGCTGGATTGGATTATCAATTTAAAATTAATAAAAGAGTAAGTGAGAAAGGGAAAGAAGGTGAGTGTTTGGTTCAAGAAAAAAAACGGGAATGCTTTTTGGAGTTTGAGAATAGAGAATGAAAGGGTCTTTGTTGGACGCGTATAATGCGGATCGACGCGGCCAGGACGATGATCTTTTTTAAATTGATTGCTGTTTAGGTTAGGTTAATGGGACGCTGCTCTTAACGTTAAAGCCCATGCCTCGTGCAATGAGATAGGTTTGTTTTTCTTAACTTTTTACTTTATTTGGCCAGGAAGGATGCAAAATTTGACACTTTTCTAGCTACGGTTTAAAGTTAATATATCTTTTAAAATTACATATTGCGTTAATTTTAATCCATATTAAATAATTTTGATTATGATCATATTGATAATTTGTAGGATTTGAATGTCTTGAGATGAAGCATAGTGTACAAAATAGAAAAAGGTGAAGAAAAAGAAAAGTGAAAGCGAGAACGTAGGTTGATTTGGCATATGATGAGTGGAAATGGAGTATAATATTAAGGATGTGGACACGCAAGTCATGGGATATTTGTTAGTGTAGTTAGCAACGGCATGCATGCATACATATCCAAGTCAATGCTGTTGGTGCAGACACCCCCATCACAAACCAGCAGGTGTCTTGTGTTGCCGTCATTATCGCCGCTAATGTTCCACTTTCTTTCTTTCTTTCTTTTTTTATATAAGTATCCTTCCAATAATAAGCATAATAAGACAGATTTTATGTCTTAAACCTTTTTATTAATATATATGATTTTTTTATCAATGAGATTTTTTTACTTTACAAATAACAAATATTTTTTTAATAGATTTAAATTTTAGTTTTAGTTGTTTTATCTTAAGTTGAGATACAATCTTATTTAAATCTTATAATATCATTATATATGATATATTTTTCCTCTAGATACTTAAAATAACTACGTATTTAAAACCTGAACTCAAAATCTATAATTATATATATATTCTGGGGAGGATGTTCCACTTTCTTTGTCTTTTTTTTTTAAATTTTGATGCAGATTATTATGAGATTAATCTTGGTTAAAAAATTGAAGAACTATCTTTATTAAGTTTTTTTTTAATTATTTTTTTATCTCCAATACTCAAATAAGAAATCTTACTTAATGAGATAGAGTTTACTTCTATTATAACCAATAAATTGTCAGTATTATAATTTAAAAACTCAATTAAAATATATCAATGTTATAAAAAAACTATACTATAATTTAACCATAATATAACTAGATTATTGTTTTTAAAATAGTTACTTTAGCAATTAAATATAAAACATTTCTTAATTAATATGTAAGAATTAAAGTCGTGTTTCACTGTCTTTGACTAATATATAATTTGGTCAAATTCTATAGAATACTATCAATGAGCTGTAGTATTGTACAGCAAAAAAATGAGCTGTACTGGTCTGTAATTTAATAAATGGAATATATATAATATCAAGTAAAACAAAATAAATGATTACACATACGACCAAAGTAAACGTTTATATACATAAACATAATCATTGTTTTCATTTCGGTAAATAGCTAAATTTTGACTGATGATAACTGTTGCCTTTCTAAAGATTTTTTTTTTTTAATATTGCCTTCCTAAAGATAAGGCTAACTATTAAACTAGTGAGCAAATAATTTATGTTAATTTCATTTTATAATCATTAAATGTAATTTCTAGTACAACTAATGTTGATGGTGGTGATGATAATGTTGATAACGATAGTAGTAGTAGCGGTGTAGTGATAGTGATGATGACAATAAAATAATGTCATTGTTAAATGTGAGAAATTTGAGTTTTTTTTAAACTAAAACCAAATTAATAAAATCTTTTTTTTTGTTTTAAAAATAAGTGTAAAATGTTTCAAACTTTTTTTTTGAAATGATTTAAGTTTCATTTTGGTCAAACACATTTTACTTTTAAAATTAAATTTAAAACCCAAAAAAACAAAAACTCGCAATGTCCAGCTCTATTTAGTTATTTTGATGGTTTGATTCAAGATTGTCTTTTGTTATCTAGTGATGCTAGGTGCACCAGCTCTATTGCTTGTGCGCCCAACATTTTTCATTAATTCCAAAATTATCCTACATTGAAGGTACGGGAGTTCGTCATTGATCTGTATGATTTGTATGGATAAACTTGATCCGTAAGTATAATTTAAACATACGGATCAAGTTGATCCGTATGATTTGTACGGACGAACTTGATCCATATGAGTCATACAGATCAAGTTCATTTATACAAATCATACGGATCAACTAGATCTATATGAGTCGTACGGATCAACATGATCCGTATGAATCATATGAATCAATTTGAGTTAAGGACATTTTCGTCCATTCACTAAAAATGCTAGGTGCACCAGCAATAACGTTAGGTGCATCTAGCATCACCCTTTTGCGAATAGCCTTACTTACTCTCACAATCCATAAATAGAGTAGTAGCTCATGAGCTTGTTATATTAGCTTTTGTTGTTAAGAAAATGTATTGGATAAAGGATGTCCCTCCACAAATCCAACATCCGGTTCTTGATGATGTGAAGGCCCTGCCCAGTTTGCCTTAAATACAAAATTTGATTTAAAAAAAAAAAACATTAGATGTTATAATTTAACATTACTATAACAATAGTTAACAAAAATATTTTTGTAAATACTTTTATTTTCATGTTTCTCATTTTTAATATGTATTTTGAACTTATGTATTAAAACATAAAGAAAAAAAAAATACACTGACAAAATAAAATTTTTTACATCATTATCTAATTATAACTATGATAAATTTATTAAGTATTATGATAATTATTTTATAATTCATATTAACCGCAAATTATAATTAAACATTTTTCAATTTGTCACCCCAAAATTTTGTTTTTGTTGAAGTTCCTATTTTTCCCCTCCCTTTTAACCCTTCTCAACCCCTATCTTCCTCACTAGACACCCTTCTGCCTCCTGTCTTGTCATTGTCTTCAACTTGTTCTCATGACACAACCTCGTTATGCCTCTTATAGTCTTATTCTTTCCCACCCTCATTGTGCCTCTCTTCTCTCCACCCTAGTCAGGCTCTAGTGACGAGTATTCTTTGCTCTTTCGCTGTTTTTTTTTTCCTCTCACCAATTAGACAGAAAATAGTTTTCATTTTTTAATACAAAACAAAAACTAGTTTTCGTTGTGTAAAAAAAAAAACCAACAAAATGAAGCATTTTGTGTAAAAATAATAAGAAAACAAGAACATGTTTCGGTAGTATACTAGGTTGACATACACAATAAAAACTAGTTTCTATTGTATTGTGATTGTTATTATACATAATAAAAAAACTAGTTTCCATCAAGATATTTTTAAAAGAAAAAAACAAAAGACAAGGCGTGTAAAAATCAATCACGAGGATGTCAATATCACTGGCTCGTGAAAAAGAGGGGTCGCGATTAGTTAGGTCCCATAATTAAAGTTGAGAGGCTTTCTAACTTCGCTGACCCTTTCTTTAAAAAAAAAAAAACTTGGCTGACCTGAGCCCGAGGCTGAGCCACTATGCGAAGTCCAACAAATGAGAAGCAAAGATCATTGCCTTACTGTCGTGTGGTCAAATTTGTTAAATAGTGATGCCATTCAGTAGGCCAGGTAGCCAGCAACCATACTTGCAAGCCCTTATTTCATGTGACTTATATGGCAGATGCAAATAGACTGTAATAGATCCTTGGCTCTTGGCATCCAGTAATTCCATATATCTTTCGCATCAACCTCTTCCTTCAACTGCGTATTCAGAGTCTCTTTCCATTTCAGCGAGCTCAAGTTAGCTGCAATATAGTTTGCTAACTACATTGTCTTATACCTCTCAAGAGGTTTACTAGCATGATCCGTGTGATTAGCGAACCAACGGCATGTTAAACATGTCATATCATATGCAATAATTCCAGAATCCATTGATTTAGAAAGAATTGTAAACAATTATACTTAACATAATATTTTGATGCAATAAAGGATTGTTGATGCTACGAATTTAATCTATACCCATCAACAACTTTTTTACAGATATAAATAAAGGTTATAAAACACGAAGCAATGGGCAATTGATCATATTTTCAAAATGCTCAAATCGTGACAAATCTATCATAAAAGCAATCAGATAATGTGAAGATAACTGTACATGACAATTTAGAAACAAATGGGAAATGGCCCTTGTGCTGCGATTGATCCTACCTATGACCATGTTACGGACATCATCTATTCAAAGAAACCTTTTAGTGATGTCCTCTTCTGAGGACAGACAGGAGTCCTCCAGATTTATCCTTGTGCCGCTCCTCTCCATCTCCAACCTGTTCCATATACAAAGTGTTATCCATGTCATGATCAAAATAATATGCTCTCTTGTATTCAGCACATAACAAACTCGGGGTATTAACCACCGACACTACTGATCAAATTCAATATGCGCTATTCTATTTTAAGCTGACTTTTCTAAAAATTTAAAATATTTTTTGGAATAATATTTAGTACGTGTCTATCTATATGGAAGTATCAGCTCAAGTGTCCAAACCAAACAATAACAAAGCCTTGTCTGATTGTTCCGTTAAGTAAAGTCACGCTACATGGATCACACAACTCCATTCAGCTAAATTAAAGACCAAATTTCCAGAGATATTATTTGTCATAAAATCTCTTTTAACAACTTTCTTCAATATCCTTCTTAGTTTCTTTCTCCTCCTTTTCACACAACTAAAAACATGCTATCTGCTCTCTTCACTCTGATGCTTTGGGTAACCTTTGTAGTGTCCAAACTCCAAACAAACAAAAAAATTAATTAATTAGACATTTAATAGATTGTACCACATGTGTCGAACCGGTGTTAGAGTGGTGCCAGAAACTGACACTGCAACAGTTCAAACACGAGAAGTGTTTGTGCTTTATAAGCAACATTCCCATCTTTATGCTAGCACAACTTCCCGCTGTAAACAAGGATCCTTCATTTTACTCTTCTTGAGAAGCTCCCCACAAAACTTTCCCCTTCCAGCACACCTTTGCCTCCACCTTTGGCACTTGCACAAATCCAGTTTTTCTAGAATATCCAGGAGAAGAAAAAGAATCAACCCACTCTCTCTTGGGTCTCTCCTTCGTCTCACTCCTGACCCAATCTAACACATAGTCCTTTGTCCTCCTCAATTCCAACCCTCCTCCACTCCTATCAGTTTCCACCACCATACCACCCTTCTTCTGGTGATTATTCTCATTATCAATGCTGAACTTATCAAAACACCAATCAGACAGTGAAGAGGGAAACAATTTTGACCTAAAACATGGAGCAAAGTTGTTTCCATGTCTCGTGCATTTCTGTTAGTTTAATTGTACTTAACATAGGAACCAAAATGTCTACTGGGTTTAAGACTAAGGGACAACCTCAGGACCAATTTCTATCTATTAGAGGCCAAAATCAAAATGATTGAACCCCAACCTTCCACGGATTCAAAATGACCATGTTCCCTATCATCTGAAATACAACGCCACCTTAGTACTCACAGGAAAAAAAATGACACACATACATGAACATCAAAGTAATCATATGCATCCTAAAAAACATAAAAGTAACCTTGCTATACCTCCTTTGCTAACTGCTGCAGGATCTCGATAATTTCGGAGAAATCAGGTCTCAATGTAGGATCTTGCTGCCAAGACCTCTCAAGAAGCTCCACAAACTTTGGATGAGTGTTCTTCGGGATGGTGGGTCGCAAACCCTGAAATCCATTTAAAGTTATGGTAGGAAAAAATTACTATTTGTACGATACACATATTTCCATTTAATCATATAAAAACCGCTTTCCTCAAAATTTGAGTTTATTCTACCACTGATGTTTAAGGAAAAAAATACCTTTTGAACCACTCCTATAGCTGCCTGTAGGGGGGTTAAATATTCGTATGGAAGCTGGCAAGAAAAACACAATAATTTACATGAGAGGAAAACTAATACTGTAAGAGTCATAAGGTGTTACAAATAAGAAATACCTTTCCGGTGAGCAACTCCCATAAAACAATTCCAAAACTAAATACATCAGCCTTGTGATCATACGGCTTGTGTTCTATAACCTTCAATACAAAGGAATCATGGTAAGAAAGATGACAATATGAGTTATACCTCTCATCTATCTTAGCCACCAGAAAATATTTAAACAAGAAAACAAAAACTATTAAACAGCATATTTTAGTGGGCTAGTACTAACATTCAGGGCCTGAGATTTATCAAACCTTCAAATCTTTCAGCAAGAAAAACAGCAATGAACAATTGATTTACCACACTACATTTCCCCAGATATTAAAAAAGTTAATACTATTATTTTGCCCGATGTTTGAACTGAACATTTTCTACCGATAACTCGACCTTAATTGTTATTCTGAAATATAATGCAGCAATAATCCTTTTTCTCATACTAAATCCATCGTACAATCTAATCTCATAAAATTTGGTGAATAAAGTGATGGGGGAAAGACATTATAGAAGGGAGAAGGAAAAGTCGTGGGTTTGATCCCCTCTGCTAATATATGACCACATGACAGGACACTTAGCTACAGTAATGTCATCCATTTCATTTATTATAAATTTCCAGAACGACAGGTTCACATAATTGATCAAACATCAAAATAAGATTTAACACTAGACATCTATTTAGGTTGAAAAAACCAATTAAAAAAGTGCAAACTCCTATGGTAATATAACAAGAAAACAGACAACAGGTGTTGAAAAGCTAAACAATGTCATCAAAACTATTTGAACAACTTGATGGCAGTAACATGAGAAGATCAAATACCTCAGGAGCCATCCATCGATATGTTCCAGTTTCTGCAGTCATGACGCCAGATTGAGCTTTAACTCTAGCAACCCCAAAATCAGCGACCTTTACAGTCTGCAATGGAACAAATGTACTACTTTCAGTTCTGTATGCCCAGTTTATAGAATTCACTGTATTTAGCCACACATGTGCTATATTATGTTAGTCATTGAGGGGGGGAGGAGCAGAAGAAGCATTGCATCAGATTATACTTTTAAGAAACAACAGATAAAGGAAACATTGTACACAATTTTCATCCATCAAAAGGTTGGCAGCCTTCAAGTCTCTATGGATTATATTATGTTGGTGCAAGTAGTTCATTCCTTTGGAAACATCAATTGCTACTTTGAGCAGTGTAGGAAATTTAAAAAAGCCCTTCTGCTTATGTAGGTAGTCATACACACTTCCACCAGACATAAATTCTGAAAATTGAAAAGGAAACAACCATTACAATGAGGTAGATAATTGCTACGTTTTTAAGATCACATCTATTCTATAACATAAGTAATTCATTGGATGTCACCTGTTACTATGCATAAGCGTGGGGACTTGGTGCAAGCTCCTATGAATTGTACAACATTCTTGTGTCGAACCTTTCTGCAAGTTCCACTAGTGAATTTAGTATGGTATACACACAATTTTATTTTATTTTTAAAATGAGAATATAAAACTATAGCCAATTTGCGTTTTGCATATTTTCCTGTCTCAAAAGGCCAACTACATTATAAGTATGGCATATGATGATTAGTACCAACAAGTCAGATCAGGATGCAACTGTTTAGGCACATTTGTAAACTGCTCGTGTGCAACATGTCCATTACAATAACTAATTTCTAGAACTTCCATATTAAAGAAATACCCAAATTCATTTATCATTCATTTAAATAACAATCCCCCTTTTTGTTTACATTGACTAGGTGCAGGTTCTCACATAAAAATCAAAATTGAAGGCAGAAATTTCCTAAAGGAAGTTGACGCTAAATTTGAAAGGAATTGGGCTTTCTAAGTCGATAAATTGGTGACAAAGGCTATGAAACTCAACTTCACATCTAAAGATGGGGGATGTTGAATTACAATCCACAGTGGGGAAAAACCCAGCATACTCTAAAGAAGCACAAAACATTGCTTCAAATATCGTTATTTGAAGGACAATAGAATTATGACAAGTGCAATTATTTAATTTATACTCATAGTAATCAACAGTGGACTATAGCGGAGTAGCAGAGTGGCCGTGAACCACTAATAGCAACCATTGGGGCCCCATTCCCCAATAACTGATTTTATACACTTTAGCAGCGCTACCATGATATAGACTTCAAAAACCCACTTTTACCCTTGGAACAGCATTATTTTGTTTGGGTTTTTTTGGGTAATATATTCCACAAAAAATTACCTCTGTTTTAATTTTGTGTGTGTGAACTGTGACTTACTATTTATCATGAATTTCTTTAATTTTGGGTATTGTTTTGTTTTGAGTATTTATGTGTAGTATACTATTTACTATTTTTGTATTATAGCATTTAAAATAGAGGTCACTCCACTTCCCACTTTAGCATTTTCAGAGTGAACTGGTACATGTTGCTATCCGAGATTAATAACTAGGCACTCACTACAAAAATTGTATGTTTTGTTGCTCATTCACCCTGGTCCTGCTTTAAAGAAGTTATACCATCTTAATGTGAAGACTTTTGGCATGGGCAACAGTTAAACAGTTTTCAAAATAAAGTTTGGCATTCACTATCTCACAGGTAGAAAAACTTCTGATGGTTACAGCATGCAAATTTAATACAACAAACCTCATGATATAGACTTCCTGTGCGAACTCTCTCTGCAATTCTGAATCTACATGCTCAGCCTTGAGAACTTTGATGGCCACTTCCTGGCTACAATATACACCTTTAAATCTGATTTCATAAAAAATAACCAGTTAATTGGAAATTGAAATGATATCTGCCCCTAGTGAGAACATCTAGTAGGAAGTTTAAAAAGGAATGCATATTTTTTTTATAGCTATGTATTCAGTACTCACAGTTCACCATATGACCCAGATGCAATTTGAGTTCCATATTTCAAATGTTTAGGATCTATTTCCCAAACATCTGTCCCATCATTTGGTATTGTCAAATGATCCAGTTCACTGTACAACTTTGCTTGATCAGGCTCGTCAACTGAAGATACGGATTGTGGACTAGACCTCACCTGTCTCTGAAAGCAGTAATCAAATAAGAGTTCACTTACTGAACATTAGTCAAATTGACTCTAACTGACATCTAGATTCTAGAAATACAATAAGGGGCCACCCAATTTACCTCAATCTTCTTCAAGACTTCACTTTCCAAAGCTGCTTTAAGCTTTTCTGTTTCCTGTTTAAATACCAAATAGTCAAGCAGCGCTGGATGAGCTGAACCTTTAATAATATTAAATATTAATAAAGAGAATAGGAGTGATGGCAAAAAATATTCCAGAAAATGAGAGAAGTACATTTTTTTTTTGTGAATAGAGAAGTACAAAATAAAGCCTTCTAAAATATGAAAGAACCAGTTTTTGTCATTGTGGTTGATAAGCTGGTGCTTGTGAACTCAAATACAGTTGCTATAACATGGTTTATATGAATGTCAATCCTTCAAACATGTTTTTCAAAATAAAGTGTTAAATGACATCAAATTTGGAAAGAAAATTCTCATACAGTTACTCATTATGTATTCATCCCAAAAAATTGATATCGAATGATTATCAATATACCTCATAGGGCCATCCTTCAACAACAAACACATCTAATGAGAAACCATCAGTTGTAGAAAATGCATGTGCTTCTTGGATGTTCAGTCCAATCTCAGCAAGCAAAGCAGTTAACTGCAGAAGGAACCAGACCTTTCAGATGTTTCATTTATCAAGTGGGGTTCAAAGTAAGTCCAAATTAAGTTTATCTTAAGTGGTATGATTGCTTGTGTAGGCTATTCTTAAATGCTTGTTCAATCCAAGTCAAAGGCTATCAAACCAAGAGTAATGCATTCCTAATTTCAGCTACCTGTTTAAGAATAAAGTAGTACTAATATAGGATCACCAACAAACAAGAGATCCATTCTCCGTATAGTGCTATTATTGGAAGAAATATGATATCATGAAGAAGCAAGAAACAAAAGTTGCTAGATCCAATGTCAAAGCTAATTATTGTGCTAGGGCAACAACTGAATGCAAGATTACATGGCTTAGGCAATTTCTCTAACAGTTAAATTTAGAGACATCCAAGATATGAAACTTATCTGTGACAGACAATCAAGTTTCCCTTCACATTGCATCAAATTCGGTCTTCCATAAACAGACCAAACACATTGAGACAGATTGTAACTTTGTTAGAGAGAATGTGCTTTTAGGGGAAAGCACAACTGACTTTGTCAACTTTAGTGACCAATTGGTTGACATGTTCGTTAAATCCCTTAAAGGCTCTTGTGTTGACTACATAGTAACAAGCTTGGCTTATATAACAGCTCCAGCTTGAGGGGGAGTTATATAAGCACATTTAATATATGTAAAATATTGTAATATCTATTACTAAGAATCAGGGATTTAATTATTCTTATGTATTTATGATTGATTTTTTATACCCTAATGTGATTCTATTGTACCATAATACAACACACAACATTCAAATATATTCTCTATATATGTATTTTGATTAAAAGGATATCAAATACCTGACTGAGAAGCTTGGGCTTGTCATCTGTTGAGATGGTGATTTCATGCATGGGCCTACATCATTTTTAGTGACATAGATGATTAACATTTCAAAATAAACATCAAAATTAAATTAAACAATTTGACTAGGAACTTTATACACCATATGTTATAAAGGCTCCACACATCATACAAGTTTAGATAGGCATACTTGATAAGTTCTTAAATCTGTATTTTACATGATTCACCAAAGGAAATAAGCAAAGATCGGACAGGGATACAAATAATAATAATAATATCAGCACCTCAACCTCAAGAAAGTCAAAAAAGTAATAACATGATTAAAAAAAAAGGAAGCTAAAAGTATCAAAGACCAGTTGGGTTACATATTCAGATCCACCCCCATATAAAAAGCAAAGCATGAGTAATTTAGATTCTAGGTCACTATTCAAAGAAATTTTCCAAGCCTAGTTATAAAAATAGCTTGCATCAGAAGTTTCACCGTGAATATTGAACATTGGCATGTACAGATTGTTCCTCTTCTATGTCTTCTTCAGAATTATTTGCTTCAAGAGCCAGTGCTTCAAGATTAGGAGAAGAACCAAAAGCAGGAGGTGGATGTATACTAAAACGTTAAAAAGAAGATGAAGAAAAATTAGAATTGAAGAATACCGACATCAGCCATTTCTTGAGCTTTGTGATAATGGCACCCAATAAGTTGCTAGAAATTTATGAAATCAATATAACAAGTGCGAAAATGGAACCTCTGTCTGCTTGAGTACTTTGAAGAACTTTGTCCAGATTCTATCCCAGGATCATCTGATTCAAAAGTGTCAGCTGAGTTTCCATCGGTTATGGGATAAACCTGCATAAAGATTCCAATACCGAAATGATATGATCCACATGGAATGAGTTAAAGGATATGAATCACAACATTCAAAATATGAAAATTAAAAATACAAAGAAGTTGAATACAGTAGGAATAAACATAATCATAGGCATGAAAAATATATTTTGATAACAAGGGACAATTCAACCAGACAGATGCAGTGTTAATGTGCTTACAGAAAATATTCACCCGACATTTATACATTAACTGAATAGACTTTTACGAATTTGCTCATGCTAGTATACAGAGAGTGGCTCAAATAAACCATCCACAATATATATGAAGACAAAACTGTTGAAATTCACAAAGTAATTTATTTCTTCAATCAATGATGTAATAGGAAAAATCAAACAATGCTGAGTCCAGTACTTGACCATCATAGATCATACGTAAGTAACTGTAAATTGTGCCATGGTCCATATGCTTAAATTGGAAGCAGTTGCAATTTCGGGTACAAGCATTTCACAATTGAATTCCCTAACATATTAAACTATCATATCTTTTATTTTTCTTCAATTTTCAGCTTCTCACCAGTATGCATAACCAGGTTATAAAGACCACATATAAAGGAGAAACACAATAGGATGTAATTAAACCAATTTTCCTTTCCTAATCTAAGATACATTTAAATCATTCCACGAAAATTTAGTGGGGGTTCCCAAAGAATAATGGAGAGAGCAAATCATACTCCTATAACATCATAACAAGTTCGTCTAATTGTAGTTCAGCAAGATTAATTGTGTTGAGTATATAGCTTTGGTGACAGTGAATATATTTGTTTTATGGTTGCATGTGACCAAAATGGCTCCCTACAGAGTCCAGACAGATAGAAGACTATTTTAATGGATCAGAAAGATTTTTGAAATATATATATATATATAAAAAAAAATTGTTCGCATGCAGGGTGTCCAACAACACCTATGAACTCCAAAGGCTTGATTTAAATAATGTATTTTTATTTGTTAAAGAATATACATATAAACATGCAATGCCTGCCTATATGCAACATGTACATTTTATATAGTTATCCTCGGCCAGGAACAAAATGACCCACTTGCAAATGACAATTGAGAAGTAAAAAAAAGCACAGCAAAACAACAACGCTGCAAGGAGATGAGTTAACAGGAGCATGAAGAATAATACACCGGTGGCGCCCATAACAAACAAGGGTTAGGTCACCTGAACTAATCGAACTTCAATTGAAGGCCTATTAGCAGGATCATGCGCCAAATGCAGCAATCTCTTGTGCATGAGAACATCTGCCGCCCTTTCCACATTCACATCCAGCGCATACCTGCATTGCAGAATATCCTCAAATCTCTCTCCAAAACCCAAAATCACAGACCTAATCGACCAAACAAAAAATCACAAACACAACAAACATTCATTATATAATCGAGAATCTTCCGTACTTCCGTACACACGGATTCAACACAAGTACGAATGATTAATTCTACTGCGTATGTTCACGCGAAATCAATCCAATGCCAAGACCTCGCATAAACAGACTCATGAAAAGAAATAAAAACAATATTCCGATAATTAAAAAAAAAAAAAAACGATGAAGTAAATGAGATTTATATGTATAAATGATATAGAAGATTAATCAACGCAGTGTAATGCGAGGAAAGGACCGTGTAGGGAGGCGATTGAAGTGAGCCCAAAGCTGATCGTGGAAGCCAGGTTGCATAGCTTCTTCGTGGCCGGAATCCTTCAAGCGGCGGAGAATCTCATTGTACACTTCCACCTTCTGCCGCTGCTGCCGGCTCTGCGCCGGCGAGGACGAGGACGACATCGTATGGTGCTGCACTCCGCTGCCGCAGCTGCTGTCGTTTCCCTCCGTCACCATCATCACCATCGAACGACGATAAAGTGCGATGCGTTTCGCTCTATCCTTTCACTCACATGAAACAACAACAATGCATAGTGATTTTAGTGGTGCTTTTATTGTGAGGGACGGAGCTTGGTTTGTTGTAATCTACACACAACACAAATATGGAATATACGGATTATGATTATGATTATGGAGTATGGAAATTGGAACGGATACTCAGAATTTGAAAATAATTAAAATAAGAAAAAAAAAGTGTGTTTTTATTTTTGGTAATAAAATAATAATAATTATTGAGGTCTCTTTCTTTTTCTTCTTTTCTTTTCCTAATCTCCAATCCAGCCTACCAAATATCTTTATCTTATAATTTTGTTTTTTTATGGGTAAATGTTACATGTGTATGTTGTTAGTATGTACAATGAATGCTATTCCCTTTTTCTTTTTATGCACCTGATATCTTCTTTGTTATCATGTGATGTGTAACATGCATGTGTTTTGGACTTGTATGTAGCCGTGATGGCGGAATGATGAAGAACTTGTACCTTAAGGAATCATACATAGCTTTTTTTATTTAGCACACCAATCACATACACATTTTTTTTTTTTACGGCACGAATCACATACACATATCACGGGGCCAAAGATGATTTACTGACTATGTATATAATCAGATCAGATGAGGGAGGTCCCAATATCTGACACAATTATTTGAGTTTCTTTTTTATTGTTATAAATTATTGAATTTGATTTGGTTAAAGTTAGTAATTTTATAAAATAAATTTTGAACTATAATTATTATTAAAAATTATAAATATATACTTATATTTATTGTTTTTGGAATAAAAATTGAATATACAATACTATTAATTAAATTTAACTAACTTAACTAGTCTTATTAATTTTAATAAATTAGTTATTTTTTATATAAAGGACTTAAGGTACTATTTAGTTGTATTTTAAATAACTACATTAAATTAAATAAATAAAAATTATAAAACTTTTTGTAAATGTTATATATATATATATATATATATATATATATATATAAAAGTTGGAAAATGAGATTGTCACACTTCTCACTTTTTCAATTAAACATTTTCAATATCGTCTTCTTTGATGTGCATTTCTCAGATTATCTCCACAATTAGTAAAAAAAAAAATTGTCTCAACTATTCTAAACTACCTTTATTTTATCTTTGTTTGTATAGGTAATTTTCATTGTTTCAATTTATTTCTTTTATTTCTATCTCAAAATAAAATTTTAGTATAAGAATTTGTCAATTATTAAGAATAACCTTTATCAAAATTTAATTTATTTATTATAAATCTAAGATATAATCTATACATCAAAACACATTTATTTATTTTAAATATTAATTATAAAATAAATTATATATTTAAAATATTAATTTATTATGAATTTTGATATTTAAAGATGTGTGTGTGTTATGTTTTATATATTTATTATAATTTAATTTAATTTATTAAATTGGTCTATCAAATATTCTCTTATAATTATGTTTTTTTTTATTGTTATAACTATGTATTTTGTCATCTCAAATGTACACCAAGTCAAATCTTGAATTGCTGATTAGGATCATGAATTTTTCTCTTCTGTTAAATAACGCAGACAAGATTTCGTCATTTTGATGCGGAAAGGAAAAGAAGTCTATCAGATGTTATAGAGCGGCAAGATTTATTACGACACTCTGTGTTAATGATAAAGCTTTTGAATGATTTTTTTCCCTAGCTTAAAAGTGCAAAACAGTATCTTGAGAAAATTAAAGCTAGATTAGTTTCTCGTATTCATATATTCATAATCATTAAAATAATTGTATATTGAAAATAATACAGCATTAAAAAAAAATTCAACATAATGTTGACAAAAATTTGAATCTTAAATCTTTTTATGTGAAGAATTTAATGAAGCTTATGTAAAAAAAAACAATTAATACAAATAGCTTTAAAATAAATGGAAATTTAACCTAAAAAATCATTTAAATGAGTAAAAAAAATCGATAAAAATAAACTCCTCGATTCAAGAAATGAGTATGGTGGAAAAGGGCAAAAGAGAAAGTTACGAAGAATCCCCAGCACCCAGCATCACGCAGTGTTAGAAGTTAAGTTACTATTGAAAACCTAAATGACGGAAAGAAATATAACCGAATAAGATATTGGTTGGAACACTCCAAAAGGAGAAGGAATGAAGTGGCATATTCTGGGTGCCCACTCATATGGATAAGCACGTAATGAAAAGTCAATTCTGGCCTTCTCAACAAAAACGATTCCATTAAAATCCGGATACCATTAATTACGTTAAAGTTGTGAATTGGGCGACAAAATAAAATATAGTTAGATTAGGTATCTGGATCCAAACTCATTGCCCTTCACACACTGTCCTTTGTCTATAATGGGTGACATTGAAAAAATTTGCTGATTTGTTTTCTGGGTATACACTATATACAGTTGTAGATTTATTTGGAAGGGTGGTGCATGAGGCCTGAGGGTCGAGGTTTATGGCATGAACCGAATAGCCGAGAGGGGAAAGTTTATTATGTGTATGTTGTGACATTAGAAAAATTTTCCATATTTATATGCTGGGACCAAATTTGGCAAGTGCCTATAATGTGATGTGAACATTTTTCTTTTGTTCTTTTGTTTTTTTAATATACCATCATCCACTCAAGTGTCTCATTTTCCACCCAACACCCACCGAGATTTTTAAATATAATCTGCCCCATATACGAATAATGATCATTTTGATATCTTTATATAAAAATTGAAACGTAAAAAGATTACACTTACAGTGTGTATACATTTGTTTGCAATACGTACAATTATTTATATCTAAGTTAAATAAATAATGAACATTTAGTAGTTTAGTAGTACTACTTAAAATACATCCAAAGTAAAAAGAGAAATATAAGAAAAAAAAATGGTGAAGTATGTGTAACCAATACATCCAGCTGGCAGCAGAAGAAAAAAAAATGGACGGTCAATTTGCTCGTTTTCGGAAACTGTTTGAGGAGGATCTTCCTAAAATGGAAGTTATGAATTGACTCTGTATTAACGATGATTACGGAAATCAGTTTAAACAAATACCATCTTTATTTGTTATAAAATTAAAGAAAATCATGTATCACACGTCGTCACATTCATAGCTATATCATATTACAAACTTAAAATTAGTTAGGGATTCGATGAGATTGAGAACTAGAATCACGTGGGATGAGGAAACCCGACCTCAAATACGAGATTCGCATTCGAGGAGGCATCAATCGCCAACATTGAAAAATATTATTTTCGGACTATAAAAGTTATTACATTCATTATAATTTACTTATTCAAAGTATCTTTAATGATCTTTATTCTTACCGGATTCTTCACTTGCCCAATCTACTAAATGTTATCTTCTCGTTGAGTTCTTTCTCGTAGCTAGGGCAGATGCACATGGAAGCCAGGAACTTTAGCCCCCCTCCCTCAAGCTTCTTTAAATAATTTATATAATGTATTTTTTTTAAAAATATTTTTAATAATATAATACTTCTAGTAAAAATAAAATTAAATAATATAATTGTTAGTATATAATAATATATATTATTTTTAGTTAAAATAAAAATAATATATTGTTTAATAAATCTAATAATTAATTCTATTGATTATATATTAATCTTTTTAATACCAAAATAAATACTATTTTTTTTAATAATATATATTATCACGCATTATAATCTAACTCAAACAGATATATATACATGTTAATACATCCTGTGTTTATATATGATTCTTCATCAATTGTTATAATATAGGCTAATTATGTTTTTGTGTCTTATTATAAGTTATATTTATCTATTTATATATCTAATTATTAACATGAGTTATTATTAACATTATATTATAAACAAAATATGTTATATATGACTGTTATAAAATTTAGCTATCGTTATTATTATATCTTATGTGTTTTTTCTTTTTTATTTTGTGAGACCATTGTTGTGAGTGTTTTTTTATTGTTGTTGTGTTTGTGAGGTAAAAATTCTCTTAAAAATTAAAACAATTATATGAGTTATAAACACATGTATTTTATTCTTGTATAATTTGAAATAAAATAATTTTAATTTTATGTATAAAATTAATAAATAATTTTATAAAATACATTATTTATTAAATATTATTTTTAGATAAATAGTTAAAGTACAAAAAATAATTCAGTCTCTTTTTTATGGGTTTTTGGATCCGTCATGCGTGTGAGGTAAGTTGTTTAACTAAAAAATATTTTATTTATTTTTTCTATATTTAATACGAAGTTAAGTAATTCATATAAATAATTATTTCTAATTTTAAACAATTCAAAATAATATGTGACACACCAGAATATATGTTTTTTTATAAACAACCCATTAAAGCTATGTTCACAAAATTAGCTAAAAAATTAATTGGCATTTGAAAATTGAAAAATTAATTTATTAAAATATAAATGCTTGGTAAAATAATTATTGGAGTAGTATATTAAACAATAAAATCATAATTTATTTAAAAAAAATAATATAAACTTGAATAAATATATTGAGGATAAAAATAAAAAATATAAAAAAAACTAAAAATTAACATTTTAAAAAACGTTAAAAGTTACTAAAAAGAAGATTGAAAAAAACATGTTTGGGTCCTATAAAGTTTAAAAAGTATTAATTTTGTCTTCATAAAATTTTTCATATTAATTTGATCCCTACAATAATTTTGTTAGATGGTTTCTTAACTTAACTAGTAGATTTAATTTTTTTTTCATCTTTTCAAGTACACTCAAAAGATACAAAAATCCATTGTTACTTAATTTTTTTTCTTTGATCTCATAAGAAAATATACAAAAATCGCTCAATAAGTGATGAAAAATTACAATTTGGGGATCAAAATTGTTTAATTCATTTTCAGGGATTTTAACTGTCAAAATTTGTTGAAGTCATTTGTAATCAAATTACACGTATAAGTTTATTTATTAAGTCAGATTACTGTCTAACTGAATTATTATTAAATACCAATAAAAATATATTTTATTTTTATAGGGGACCAAAAATAATATAAAAAAATATAAAAACAAAATTAATATTTTAAAAAATTTATAGGCAAATCAAACATATTTTATCTAAAAAATTATTTATCATCAACTAGAAAAAAAATCTAACTCATGAAAAGACTAATTATGTTGTATAAGGTATCATAACCTATAGTTGTGAAACTCAATCCGATCATTGATCCAATCGAAAATAATAGATCCATGCATCAATGGTCTAATCAGTGAGTCATTAATTTGTCCAATTCGACCCATTATATATTAAAAATTCAAAATTATATATAAGTATATAATTACATTATTTGAGTAAAAAAGTTTATTCATAATTCAAAATTTAAAATAATAATTGATAATAATGAGACAGTAAAACAATGTCATAGATATGATATTGTTTTTTTTGTAAAATTGGCTGGGTTGGATTGGTCGGGATCCGATACTTAACCGATCGGATTTGATCAGATCATTCCAAATTAATTATTTGACCGATCCAATAATAAAATCAGTGACACTGAATTTCGATTGAATCATCCAACCAGTCCGACCAAACCACAAGTATCACTTAACCAAATCTCAATTTCTCATTGATTATGAGGATTCTAAAAATGGAAGCAGGCAGGCAATGTGCTGAGGTGGCAAGGTGACCCTTGGAGGAGCGGAAGGGACATTTTGAGAAGGAAAGAGTGAGGGTGACAAGGAAGCGTGCAAGACGGATTAGTTTTCTCACTTCCTCACTTTGTCGGAATCAATATAATTCAAAAATCAAAACAAAATAAAGGTTTAGTTGCATTTTATTTAATCTTCATGATCAGTGCTTTTTGTAAACGTGTTGTTTGACTTCATTTAATTTTATTTTATAAAAATTGTTAGTTTGTCTATGTTTATTCATTTTTTAAAATATAATGATAAGTTGTAATTTTAAATTTGTTAAAATACACTTGAAACTATAATTTAGTAAATATATATTAACAAGTGTGTAAATTAACTAACATGAAATTATTCTAACCTTACAAAAAGCCTTGAGATTGAGTATGGGATATGCATCTCTGTTATATATTTTGAGGAGTCGTCTATAGTGATTAGACCTCTTCAAACAAAATTGTATTTAGTGTATGATACATTGATACGTGTGGTTAGACCAATATATTCATAATCAAAATATTTCGATGTTGATTAAAAACCATTTTCTTCTAGTTCACAAAATTATTTAAATAAATTAACAATTTAATTATACCTTGTTTAATTGTATGGAAAAGTGAGAAGAAAAATAGAAAAGAAGATCATTTTATCTTTTGGAATAAGGAAAAAAAATTCCCTCTGTATAAAAGAAAGTGACGGAATCAATAGATAGGTTTTGTTTTCATGGATTATTCTACTATGTTAGACATCACCTTCCAAAATATCAAAGGGTGTTCTATATCTCTAGATTTAGTGTGTATTTGCAATGTCACACTCCATCATATATTGTTGTCCTAATTTTTTAAGATGATATATGACAATTTGTAGCAAGATTTGATGACATATCATAGAATCCTGTTGAAATATGTTAAGATATGGCGAGAATACGATAAATACATGTCAAAATAGCTAGTAGAGAGGGGCATAAAGGCATTCATATGGAGGGGCGAGCCGAGTTAGTCGAAATCTGATCCTACATGAAGCATTTGACTCAACTCATGCTCAATCAGAGGATATACAATTCCTTAATCTCTAATGTGTAAGCATGAAGAGGTTATGAACCTCAAATGGATAGATAATAATTCATTGACTACTTGACTAATAGCCAACTGAAGGGTATAATTTAAAAAAAAGCATTTTTTTCATAAGTAAAAATGTACTTTTTATTTTATAATGTTTAATGTGTTTTTACATTTCTCACTAAACAAATAAAAATGATTTCATCCTTATAAATAATTTATTTATGATTGTTAATATTTTTAAGCGTGTTTTGTGATCTTTTCTTATTTAAATCTTTTGTATATTCTTAATTGTTTTTTTATATATAAATAGACTATTTTTTTTAAAGAATAGATATACTTATTATTCTCTCAATACTCTTGTCTTCTTTACTCTTCTTTATTTTTTCTGAGTTATATTTTATTTAACATTAATATTTTTTCTTTCAATGCAATATCAATATATATATATATATATATATATATATATATATATATATATATATATATATATATATATCATTCTATTTTCTTTATTTTTATCCTTTTCTCCTCTTTTACCTCATTTACCAAATAAACCGATAATAATTTGAAAAGTAACGTATTTATAAATGTTTTTTTAAGGCAACATACTTATAAATGTTAGTAACCCGAAAAATGAAATTGTAAAAACTGTGTGCGAAGGAGGTCAAGTGGTCAAAAGAGAAATTTAGTTTATTTTTTTATAAATAAATAAAAACAAGTGTGCAAAGGCTGATATTTTTTTGCTGTTTTGCAATCGGCTGATCTGGTGTGAATGGTGATGGAACGAAAATGAAAAGATTCTAAATGTAGGCCTGAGTGACTGAGTGCATGATTCGGATATTATAATTAAATAATGGACACAAAATAATACTAATAATTTATCGTCCTTTTGTAAAAAAAAAAAAAAAAAAACCTTATCGTCCAGCCAAGAAATATATAAAAAGAAAAGAATCAAGCCCCACATACAACCTCGCAATACCATATTATGTTTTCTTAATTGTTTTCATGCGTTGTTGGGATGAGGAAAAAAACTTAAAGAAAAAGGATAGATAAATGTAATTAAAATTTAATGTTTAATTGAATATTAATAAAAAAAAAAGGCTTGTTTGACTTCATAAAAAAACGAGAAAAATAAAGTAGAGAAATTTAATATATATTTTTATCATAATGATAAATTTATTTAATTTGACCAAGCTATGAGATTAAAAAATTAATACACATTAATTGATCATTGATCAATAACATGCTTCTTTTTTATGTAAGCATAGTTAAATTTGATTTTAGTTCTTTTAAAAATTGTTAATTTTAGTCTTTGTAAGTTTTTTTTTAAATGATCCTCGTCGCTAGTATGGGTCAGTGTATCCATTTAACCTAATTCATTTTGGTCTACATCCAAATGAACCAAAATAGGTTGACCTGCTTATTATTGAATGGATGGTTTTTTGTTAGTCTTCGTCTAGTGTGCGAGTAAATGGATTGGTTTGCAGGTTAAATAATAATAAAAAATTATAAAAAAAATTGGAATATGTAAACAAAATTTTTAATTTTGAAAAACTTACAATTTTTTTAAAAAAATATATAAAATATGGAAAAAGAACTAAGATGCGATTAACGAAGAAGAATAAAAAAAGATGCATAAAATAATGAATTTTGTATTTAAAACTTCATCTGGGTAATCACCCAAACATTAAATAAAGCACAAAAAAACTCAATATTTTTAACTTTATGTATTACAAATTATAAAGTTCCGAACACAGAGAAAGAGTTCAATACATACTAATCAAACACCAAGTAGCAATTATCCAATAAAACCATAAAATAATAAATCATATTTAAAAATGATGAGCCCAAAATGAATAAAAAAAAACTGGTCAGTCCAAAGGCTAACTCGTTAACCTCTGTAGACCCAACTCATTTAACATGCAGGTAAAACTAATTGAACCAAATAAACTTATATTTGACAAACTGTACGTGGTTGCGTGCGTGTCAATTGCTGGGACGAGTATTAAGAGATAAAAGCCATGGCAGCTAGAGTCTTATGGCAACTCTTTTTATTGCTAAAACAGTTGAAATCGGTTTCCAACTGAACTATTTTCTAATAGTTCAGTGTAATTCAGTTTTAGTTTTCACAAAAATAGTTTAGTTTCAGTTCAATTCCAATTTAATTCAGTTCAAAAGAGTTATTTGAACACCCCTGCCAAGAGATCGAGGTGAGGGATAAGTGGCCAAGGAGGTAAAGTTCATTGCATGCACCATGCATGCATGCATGTTTTAATTTGCAAGTATATCAGCGACTCCATTGCCTTCACGTACTCCAATTGAGGGACATGAAGCTTTGAATTCTTTGAAACCAAAAGATCGAGCATATAAATGTCATTGTTGGACACCTTGCAGCACTAACTAGAGAATTAACTTAGAATTAGATTCGCAGATAACAACAATCTGTAAACTAGTCGACCAAGTTAAACAAAAAGTCTCATAAAAACAAGGACACCATCTTTATCTCTTGTACTAAAATATACACTCTTACCCCTAACAAGTAAAAAAATTGACAATATATTACACTTTACCTTTTAAAATATCGCAAAAATAGTTTTATGACTAAAATATTTGCACACTCTCTTATTCCGATAGTTTTAAATATTGTCTTTATAACTAAAGTATGCAATTTTATTTTTAATAAATTAAAATATATTACAATTTTCATCATTTTTATACTTTTTATTGAAAATTTAATAATTTCTATGTTTGCTAATATGTTTATGCATTGCTTACGAAAAAATGTGTGTTATAAATTATTATTTCTTATAAAACGTTTTGAGTCATAAATTCATTAAAGGTCAGTTTTAGCCTTTAATATAATATCACCTATAATTTGATTAGATGTTTGGGGCACCTAACAAGGTTGATGTGTGAAAAGAAAGAGGAATCAACG
Source organism: Glycine max (assembly GCF_000004515.6). NCBI lineage: Eukaryota > Viridiplantae > Streptophyta > Magnoliopsida > Fabales > Fabaceae > Glycine > Glycine max. The sequence continues at coordinate 50,564,839 of NC_038246.2, forward strand.
CAATCAATTGAGTGAAGGGTATTTTGGTTAGTTAAAAATTTCAAAATATTTTAGTATATATTTTGATTAAAAACATATTCGTTTAAAGAATATTTTTAGCAACAGTAAATTAAACTATATATTTTAACATGGTTGAGGAGTCATTACGTTCTTGAAAATATCTTTCATAAATGTTTTTTTTTTCACTTTTTTTTTCCTTTGCAACAGTTTTTTCTTTTCTTTTCATGTTCATGTTACCAGGGTGTACGAGGGGAACGTTGAGGAATGTACTTCATTTTTTTATCTCTTTGAAGCAGAATGAAACTCCTCCTTAATTCTACTGATATATAAGAAGATCTTTAATAAAAAAAATTTAAACTCAGAAATTTCTGTTCACTAGATTTATTATTATTTTTGTTCAAGAGTTATAAAAAATTCCTCTTCACTAGATTTATTATTGTTTTTGTTCAAAAGTTAGAAGAATTCTTTTTTTTCCTTCTTCTATGCAAGTAGAATCCAAGAATTCAAATTGTATTCTACCACTAAAACAAAAAAGATAAAAATTCTTATATTCTATGTGATATCATGAGAGTAATTCAAAAATCCAAAATAGATTATTCAACTAAAAATACTCTTGGACCTTTTTTATTTAAGCATCTAGTATTTGTTATAGTTTTCATTTTCATTAAAATAAAGTCCACTAAACATTTGACATAAATTTAATGTAATCTTATTTTTTTCGTCTCATAACTGGTAACACATAAGAAGAATTTTTAATGCAAAACTAAATACACAGTTGTTTGGTCTTAGTGATTTTAGAATCAATTTTTTTAAGTAAAGTTTTGAGTTTGAGTCTTTTGGATGAAAAAAAATATAATTAAAAGAAAAAATTTAAAAATGAATAATCATGTTTCTCATAAGAGATTAATCATCACTAAAAATAGTAAATACTTCGTACCAATATCATGGTGATAAAAAAAATACACAACTAAATGTCATCTTAATTTTTTCTATAATTATATAAAAAAATCCCAACCAGATAAAAGAAAGAAAAGCAGCCATGCTCTACATTTTTTCAGCATGATGGTCAAACTCACGTTTGAATCGACTAGGCACCTTACTTTGTTTAGGCAAAAAAAAAACATGCTATGCCTCCACGAGTTACTAATAAATATATAAACTGATAAATCGAAAAAGAACTTCATCGACCAATTATTAAATATATAAACTGATAAACGTGCACTCCTAGAACTTCATTGATCAACGTGCTCGATATGCAATACGTATTCGTTTAAACAATACTTTACCATATCCCTTCAAAAATAATAATAATAAAACTATAGGCTAGATCAGACTCATGTGACTTTCTTTTAGTTTTTAGCATTTTGATTTTGATCACTGAAGGTTGAGGATATTCTTTTATACATGGTATAAAGCTCCACCTAATACTAGATATTTTATCATGTGCCGGGTTTTTAAAATAACAAAGCTCCATCAAATGTCAAAAATTTATTTGGCAACGATAGTTTCTAAAATTAATTAATTGTAAATTCTGGCACATTTCGTTGTTATTTTTTGTTATTTTGCAGAACCACCTTCAATATTAATGGTCAAACCTCCGTATACTGACAGAGATACTGATGCTTCTACTGGTGTAATATTTGTGATGCAATGTAATCTGCAATTGACAATGAGCATCATGCCCATTCCTCCTCCTTTTGATTTTACATTACAAAACAAGTTTCCGCTTGTTGTATAATATTTTCTAATTCACAACCAAATTAACTTATTTTAAAATATAGTAATGATTATCGAAGTAGTTTTTCTTATATTTTACACTCCAAGCATTAAATATTTTAATTTGCTTTTAACGGATAAGGACGTAATAACATTAGAATATTTCCTTCTTCGTTAAGATTAATTTGTCAAGCTAGCACAGTGAAACTTTTGCTAAGGATAAACCGTTCGTTTTCAACATTTAAAACAAGAAAGGACATATCGGTCCAATTTCAGAAGTCATAACCATGTTCCCCAACTCCCCTAGTCAGTAGTCACCCCTTCTTAAAAGGGAATGTTTTCTTTACACGAAACAAATGCTATCAAGTTGCCTACACAGCTTCACGTTCACGAAACAATGCTACATTGTACTCCTACATCCTCACAAAAAAAAAAATGTTACATTGTGTTATGAATTTAATTAGAGTATAAATGATTTTAACTGTTTGAAAGCTCTGCTAAGCTAATCTAGCTTCTATTCCGTGAACCTGCACTGCACCGTGATCCATACCCCATTTGTCAACGGTGGCAGACACATTATTGGGGAACTTTTTGGTGGGTTGTTGTTGGGAAGAGAGAGGCTTGAGAGCTTTTATTGGTGAATGGTGATGGAAGAGTGGTTTTCACCCGTGATATTGAGAACAGAAACAGATGGTGAAAAAGTAGGAGTAAGGGGAAAATTATTGATAATTTCTAGTTGATTGTTACATGTTAACCAAGAAAAAAAAGTTGAGAGTTAGAGTATGTTTGAGTAAATTTATCTTCAAAGACTGGAATGACTTTTAAGAGAAAAAAATGAAATGAATTTTTTAAGGAAGTTTAATCCAATTGAGAGGTGTAAATATTTAGTATGTTCTAATATTTTTAGAATTTATTTTCTATATTCCATGTTCCAATTATTAGAATAAATATCTGACGGGATTTTTTTAAAAATTTCCAATAAATTCAAATTAACTCATGCAAAATTTAATTTGTAAATTTTTTTTCATCTTTTAAAGAAGTTATAATATATGAGAGAATTTTTACAAGTTAATTTTACCTTATTGAAAAAATTATTCATTTTCCTATAAGTCATTATAGTGTTATTAGTTTTTTTTTATAAATTAAAAATTTGAATAGAGATTTGTCGGAATTATGAACATATGCTGATCAGAAACTATTTAATAATTTCTTAAGTGAGGGGAATGAAAAACAAGGCAATTGAAAATGTAACTGACTTATCGATCAAGATCACCCATCATTCCCCAAGAAATGCAAGCAAAGCAGTACCAAACTGCTGCGTGTTTTCGGCCCAGCCTGGAATCAAGGTGTAATTGGTTTTGGGCTCAATAATAATGGGTTGCTTTTAAAAGTCTAATGGAGATTGCTATTATCACCCTCACAAGCTTTAGAAAGCATTTTCCAAAAATACCTTTTAAACGGAAATATACATTTCAGTTGTTTTCTTTATGAGCAAATGTTAATGGTTGGTATTATTAGTTTTTGGATTATGAGTACTGACATTAAATGTGATCATTACTTAAACTTCACGACATTTTTGGAATAAAAGTTGAATTTGTGATAATATTAAATGTGATCATCACTTTTATTGGTCTTGATAATTTGTTTTATGTTGTAATATATTACATGTAGATCATTGTAGTGTAGGAGGCAGGTGGTTTGAGCGTGGAACCCACCTAAATGAATGTTATTTCTACACCATCTTTGTTTCATCAAACAAGGAGGCTTTATTTCTAAAGCCTAAATTACGGTTCCTGTAGAGTTAGAATTAGGGGGATGAAAGGTATAGGTGAAACCGTCACCCTAGGCTTCCTTATTGAACTCTTTTTTGTTTGTTTGTTCTACTTACTATTACTCAAATCTTATTTTCTGCTACTTTGAACTCGATCACTCCTAAACTATTTGCCCAAGCCTCATAAAAATCTCTCGAGCTCGTGGTGATTAGTAATTTAGTTCCTCGTGTACGATGTTTGTACTCAGTCTATGTTTCTATACCATGAGATGCTATTGCCCTTAATTATGTCTAAAATGCAATAAAGCACAGTATTCATAGTCTTTTCAATCCTTTGCTATTAAGCACTTCTTATACGCTCAAGTATTAGGCTTAGCATGTTTTGAAAGCTAATAGTTTAAATTATCCCGAAACCATGGTTTAATGTAAAAAAGAAAAGAAATTTTGAATTTGATATAATTTCCTTTATGCATTCAAGGATTAAGCCATTATTAGTTATTGAAGAAAATATACTGATAATTATTAATATACAAGGATTAAACCATCCACTTGTATAACATTTTATTTCAACCGCTCCAGGTTGTTCATTGCATTGAAGTTGAGTTTAGCTTCTTGACTTTGCCAACCTCACTTTGTGCCAACAGCGAAAATGATTAAACGATATAATTCATCTTCTTTCACTTATTTATAATGCATATAAATTCTTGGATATCGATTATATCCAAAATTTTATTAAAGAGGTTTAGATTGCTCACTCATTGGCATAAAATACAAAGGCAAAGCTTGACACAATTTTAGGAAAATGAAACAAAACAAAGATCCACCCAAGCTACTCGGAAAGGATTAAGGGAATAAGATTTAGAAGAAAAAAAACAGATTATACATTCACAAATGTTATATATTCTCACCTAAACATGTTATATATATATATATATATATATATATATATATATATATATATATATATAATAAATTTATTAATTTTTATGATAGTTATCTTAAAAATTATACCAACAATAGTTTATATAATTGGTTGAAACTTGATAGTAAAAAATAAATTCATTCATGATCATTAAACTGTTAGGCACAAGTTCTCAATAATAAATACAAGACAAAAGAGAAGAATTTGATTGAATAAAAAAAGTCCAAATAATTTCAAAATTGGTCAAAACAAAAAATTATGAAAGTTTAACCACAACATTATCCATTGAAAAATACATGAAAGGATCATACAAAAGTCACGAGGCATGCAACAAAATACTAAACAAGAGAGGAGGATTAAAAAAATCAAAATAATAAAGGTCACGATTGGTTAAAACAAAAATTACGAAACTTATACACATAATTATCCATGTAAACCATAGCAAGATACATGGAAGGATCATGCAAAAGTCTTGGGGTACTAAAGCCTGTGACAAACAACATCTAGCCAGAGAACAAGTTATAGACAAAAATAGATATACATACATATAGTCATATAAAGACATGAGATCGAGTTTGAACGCAAATCACAACCATTTCATCATTATTTTCAGCATCGCCCATCTCTTCATAGTCACTGTCAATATCTGCTTCAAGAAGCCACTGCTCAAATTCATCCACATCATCATAATCAGGTGTATATAACCCATCTGAAGTGCCATAGGGATCAGCCCCAAGCTCCTCACCATGGCATGCATGCCACATGTAAGAATGGTCTACTTCTGGCTAAAGCATCTACCATGTCTATTAACACTTCCGGTCACTCCCAATCATTTGAGCCTTGGAAAATATGGTTTCTTCAACCGGCGAAATGCAAGCGGTGTAATGCCACCACAGTTAAAAAGATCCAACAAACGCAAACTGCTTCCATGCTTGGCGTCATCAACCAGCATTGAAGCGACAATGCATACAGTGAGCTAATAACAGACGGTCTTAAGTGCAAAAGTCCTGCATCCATCTAATAGTAAAATTTTCAGTCTTGGAAGAGTGCCAATCTCTCAAGTGAAGAGTTTTAAGTTCCTTGTTTGATGCCAAACTCAAAACAGCATGGTTAGTTAACAGATTGCACCGTCTTAAGCTAACATATATGTGTTAAATTAAAGTAAGGGATGTTGCGGAAATATCATGAAAAACTAGATCAGTTAAATGAGCCCCATGAGTGACCTTAAGCTTGTATAGGCGAGTGCAAGAATGCATATGCTCTCCATGTTTGCATACTTGTCAGCCATTAGAAGTAATCCCAGATCATTCACTCTTGGCTTCGAACCAATGAAAGATGTTTCAACAATCTCCCAAGTTGATTGATTTGTTGAAGACCAGCATTGGTGAGGTCAAATGTAATTCTTGGTTCAATCAGTGGTGCGTCTTGAAGAGGTGGATGAGGTTGAAGCCAATGAACAGATGGAAGCGATGTCTAGTTTCGACATGATGCTCGCAACCACTCAATCCTCCTCCTCTCTCTCTTTTTTGTCATATACAAGCAATTTTGTATTTGGTGACACACAAACATCATTATTCAATCTTAAATAATTTTTTTATTACTGGTAAAATAATAATTTTATTTTTAATCTATCATAAAAATATTTTGTTTGATTTCTCATAAATTACTGAATTTGATTTTAATTCTGACTAATTACAAATAAAATAAATTCATTATGAAACAAATATAAAATTTATTATTACAGAATAAAAAAAAACATCAAAAGATAAAAAATTAAATTATTATTTCATTAGAAACTCGGCACAAAATCAAATTTTGTTTGATAACAAACAAAGAATAAAAAAATATATTAAGCCTTCTTATTCATGCACCAAATGTTTATTTATAGATTTTAATATAATTTTGGTTTTCCTATTTTGTTTAGTTAATAATATTGGTGCTTTCATTTTAAAATTGAGACATTTTATCTTTTTAATTTAAAAAATCTATAATTTTAATCATTGTATTTTAAAAAATTCACAATTTTGATGCAATATTCAACCTTGCCTACATTTTATTTTTTATATTATAATTAATTAAATCATTTTTATGGTGCCTTCCTTATAACAGTATGTAATGTTTAGGGTTTAATTAGATCAAATTAAAATAAAAAATACTTAAAATTTGAATATTTGATAAAAATTATAAAATTTTAAAAATAAGAGAATTAAATGTCTTTATATTAAATTTGAGGAACTAAGATTACAAAATTTTTAAAATAACATAATCAAATTTTTTTTTATTTTAAAATAAAATAATTAAAATTTGGGATTAAACAAAAACATAAAAATCAAAATTATGTTTAAGCCATTTATTTATTATCTTTGTTGCATAGTGATATTTTTTGTAAGTTTTTGAAGCAAAGCGTCTTTTTATATGGGATTTACAATGGTACTAGTAGTTTACTTGAATTTTTTTTAATGTTTTTTCTTAACATTTTGAAAATAACTTTTCATAACGTAAAACAATATTTCATAAAAGTATTTTTTACAATATTAAGAAAAATAAATATGGTTGTCAAAAGTATTTTCATAAATATTGTTTTTAATCCATAACAAATTACTAGTTGACCTTAGAGATAGTTATTCACCAAATAAAGAAAATGAGGTAAGGGGAATGTCAACCTATATCTACAAGTTTTAGGTTCATACTTGATTTTTTCGAGCCATTATCAACCATTAAATATATTACAATAACTTTTGCATTAGTTGACGATAATTGAATCTCTATTATTAACTCCATTGTCATAGGTGTCAGTGATACATTCATAACAAAATCAATGTTTGATTGGGGTTAAGATCCACCTTCACACAAACTTTTTGAAAATTGTTCCCTATGCACTTACAGGGTGTTCACAGCTTTTCTCATTGGTCTCCCCACTACTAAACCAAGTGCCATGAGTATACTCTCATCATAGAAAAATAGTGTAAGTTCAACGAATCTTATCCAAACCACAGTTTTAACAATGATAGCCGTTGGAGACACAAACACATGCGATCATATTTGAACAATGAAATAACAGGAAAAAAACCATCCACAATTCCTTCTCTGGACTTCACTTGATTAATATCAATAAAAAATATTATTTTTGAAATCAAATAAAATAAGCAGGCCTTATTTTCTTATCTATTTTTAGCGTGTGTTTTATTTTCATTATTAAAAAATCAGTTCCATTAACTTCTTTATAAATTAAAAATATTCTTTCTTATAAATAATAATTTGTCGAAGAAACATGGATCTTTTTTCATCCTCACCCAATAACTAACTAGTAGCATGTTTAGATTTTTGTTAGTCTTTATAAAAGTATTTTTTATATTTTTAGAGTTAGACTAGAAAACATTAGAAAAGAATACATCTTCCTAAAATATATGTTTAACACCTATTATTTTTGTTATCACAAATTGATTAAAAAAATTGAGCACTTATATTTTTCAGTCTATTTTAGAGTGGCTACTATAAAATAAAACAAACAGACACCGATTTGAATGAAATAGTCTTTGGTGTGGTTAAGAGACAAAAGGCAAAGGAAAGTGGTATAGTAGCTAGTTGGAAGCAAACAAAGAGGTTGAAGCCCACAGCTTTGGAGTTTCCTCGCAGGCTGAAATAGTAGTTCCGTTCAGACTTCAGACACATCTTTTCACTTCTTCTGTCCTTCCACTGTTTCCCACTTCCAACTCGATGCTTAAATAAGTCCAATTCTTAAATTTAATGTTGGCGCCTGATTTGAAAACTCTCCCTCCCTTTCCATAATTATCTTTGTACGTGTCGCTTGTGTGTGTGTGTTCAACAGTATATAATCTAGATTCAAGACAGACACAACCCGATAACTAAACTAGGGTTCACATTTTGTTTTGCCGAAATCTTTTTCACCATCATTGTGATTGTTGAAACTCATATTGTTTTTTCTACTCGTAAAAACAACTATTTGATTCTCTATATTCCATGGCGCGCGGAAGGAAGAAGCGGCAAAGGAACACAGCTATTATTCCTGTGGATGCAAACCCCACTCAGCAAATAACCCAATCCTTGGATATTGATGCTGAGTGTGAGAGTGAGACCAAAAGGATGAAATTTGCTGAGAACAACGGTGGTGGGGCAGGGGGTTCTTCTTCTGTTGTGAAAAAGAAGCGTGGCAGAAAAAGTAAAAAGGAGAAGGAAAACATGGAAAAGATGTTAGAGAGCAATTTCTTGGAGAAGAGAGATGCTCAAAACGACAACCATGGTGAAAATGCTGAAGTGGGAGGTTCTTCTTCTGTTTCAGAAGGTGTGAAAAAGAAGCGTGGAAGAAAGAGTAAAAAGGAGAAGGAGGACATGGACAAGATGTTAGAGAGCAAATTCTTGGAGAAGAGAGATGCTCAAAACGAAAACCATGGTGAAAATGGTGTAGTGGGAGTTTCTTCTTCTGTTTCAGAAGGTGTGAAAAAGAAGCGTGGAAGAAAGAGTAAAAAGGAGAAGGAGGACATGGAAAAGATGTCAGAGAGCAATTTCTTGGAGAAGAGAGATGCTCAAAACGAAAACCTTGGTGAAAATGGTGAAGTGGGAGGTTCTTTTTCTGTTTCAGAAGGTGTGAAAAAGAAGCGTGGAAGAAAGAGTAAAAAGGAGAAGGAGGACATGGAGAGGAAGATGTTAGAGGAGAAAGATGCTCAAAACGAAAACCATGGTGAAAATGGTGAAGTGGGAGGTTCTTCTTCTGTTTCAGAAGGCGTGAAAAAAAAGCGTGGAAGAAAGAGTAAAAAGGAGAAGGAGGACATGGAAAGGAAGATGTTAGAGGAGAAAGATGCTCAAAACGAAAACCATGGTAAACATGTTGAAGTGGGAGGTTCTTCTTCTCTTTCTGAAGGTGTGAAAAATAAGCGTGGAAGAAAGAGTAAAAAGGAGAAACAGGACATGGAAAATAAGATGATAGAGGAGAAGGATGCTCAATACCAAAACCTTGGTGAAAGTGGCGGCGTAGGAGGTTCTTCTTCCGTTCAAGAAGTTGCGGCAAAGAAGCATGGCAGAAAAAGTAAGAAGGAGAAGGAGGACATGAAAAGGAAGGAGATGCTAGAGGACAATTTGTTGGAGGAGAAAGATGTTCAAGACAAAAACCATGGTGAAAATGGTGGGGTACCTGATAGGAGGCACGGAAGAAAAAGAAAGACGCTTAAGGAAGATGATGGTGAGTTGCCTGCGGATTCTCCAGGAAGTGGCATTCAGAAACACTATAGTCTCAGGGCCCCTAAAGTCAATACAGAAGCCGTGATGCCAAACATCAGCAAGAAAGATCCTAAGGTTACATGATTTATTATTCAACAAAAAACATGAATGTTTGTTTTAGTTTGGCTTTACATATGAACATGATTTAGCTTATCTTTGAGGTTATGTTTCTGTTTCTCAATTAACAGTGCATTAAAGAGGAGTCCTTAATGTGTCATCAATGCCAGAGAAATGATAAAGGCAGGGTTGTGAGATGCACAAGTTGTAAGAGGAAAAGATTTTGTGTACACTGTATAGAAAATTGGTATAACATAGCCTCTGTTTCATTTTTCTCTCTCCTCTTTCTATGTCAGTTATAAGACCATTATACTGTATATGCCTTGTTTGGTTGGGTAAGATCTATACAAGGTTTATCTCTGTGTCCCCACTGCATTGGCAACCACCAATCTGGCAGCGTCTTAACAGTGCTGTAAGATTTTGAACAGATTATTGGAAAGAATTGAAATAAAAAGTCCTTGTTTGAATGCAATGTTTTTTAATAATTTGTATGGGGAATTTCTAGAAATTACAGACTAAATTTTATATGCTACTATTTCATATGTTGGGAGAAAAGTCTTAGCTGATTGAAACAATTGCAAGATCAATGCCCTGAAAAGTTATTGCAAAAATTGCAAGTTTTGGTTTTGAATGATGATAACTTGACCAATTTGTCAATCCTTGATGTTTTTGCTGTGTCTTGTTTAGGTATCCTCATTTGAAAGAGGATTATATTGCTGAGGCATGTCCTGTGTGCCGTGGTAATTGCAACTGCAAAGCATGCTTGAGATCCAATGAACTTATTAAAGTTAGTTCTTTCCTCCTTTTAGATTGGGTTTTCCTGTGGTTTTCTGTATTCTATATTTGATTGTTACTGTTTGGTTTACTGTAGAAAATGAAGAAAAAAGCAAAAACCAATGAAGATGAGAAGGTTGAACTCTCTATGCATTTGCTGCAAGTACTTCTTCCCTATTTAAGGCTGCTGGATGAAGAACAGATGATTGAGAATAAGACAGAAGCAAAGATACAGGGTATTTTTTTTTTCAGTTAGGACTCTTGATTGAGGTTATTAATATGTGAACTGATGTTTCTCTGTAAAGAGATGAATTTGATGCTGAAGCAAAACTAGATTTGATTGGTGCCTGTTTGTTCCAACACACAACTAAACCATTGTTTTGAAGTGATGCCATGAACATATCTCTTTGCAGTAAATTCTGACCTCCAAAAGAGAAAGAATTATCTGTTTTAAGTTGCAACCCACTTCTTATGGTTGTTCCCCCTCTTATTTTGTAGTTTGTTTTGTGAATGTTTCTTGATTTGGTTCCTTATTTTTAGAATTATTTCTCTCTCTCTATCTTGGATCACTTATCTACTTTGAACTATTTTTCTTGTATGCACTGTGACAGCATAACTTAAGTTTGTATCTCATGCTTCAGTCAGAGTTCAGTACAAGTTCCATATCTTTTTCATTGTATAATATGCTTTTGGGATGTGCACTACAGGGCTCTCAGTCTCAGAGCTAAATATAGTACAGGCAAATTTTGATGAAGATGAGCGTGTGTACTGGTTGGGATCTTTCTCACTTCTTATTGTTTTTCCCCCCAGCTATCTTGGCATCTTTAGTTGTTAACTTAATACACTCTCTTGTAGTGACAACTGTAAAACGTCAATATTTGATTACCACAGAAGCTGTACAAAATGCTCTTTCGACCTTTGTCTCATCTGTTGTCGTGAACTTCGTAGTGGGGAGCTTGTAGGTGGTGCAGATCCAATTTTGGTAGAGTTTGTCTGTCAGGGTCGTCATTACCTGCATGATGAAAAAGAAAGTAAAAGTGTAAAACGAAATGAACCAAATGTTGTTGCTCCTGTAGTTCGTGAATGGTCAAGATCTGGGTGGCATGCAGAAAGTAATGGTAGCATTCCTTGTCCAAAAGTCAATGATGAATGTAACCATGGTTTTCTTGAACTGAGAAGCATATTAGGTCAACATTTTATCACCAATTTAGTGCATAAAGCAAACAAACTGGCACAAGCATACAAGCTTCAAGATGTAGTTAAGATACCTGACAACTTCTGTTCGTGTTTGAGGCTTGATAGAAACACAGATGCTAGATATAATAATATGAGGAAGGCTGCTTCTCGGGCAGATTCCGGTGACAACTATTTATACTGTCCAAGGGTTGTAGATCTACAGGATGAGGATTTAAGGCACTTTCAGTGGCATTGGGAAAAGGGGGAGCCTGTCATTGTCAGCAATGTGCTTGCAAAAACATCTGGTTTAAGCTGGGAACCACTTGTCATGTGGCGTGCATTCCGTCAGATGACTAAGACCAAGCATGAACAACATTTGGATGTGAAGGCAATTGATTGCTTAGATTGGTGTGAGGTTTGTTTAATTTCTCAATCTTGAACTTCGAGGGATTTTTGCACAAATTCCATTGCTCATGTTCATTCTCATGAAGCTTATGTTTAAATTGTTTAATGTTGGTACTTATTTTAACTGGAACCACTGATTGAAAATGGCAAACAGAGAATAATTTAATTGTAGCAATTTTATGTTGTTGAATTTCCTACTTGTTTCCTGAATTTGGTAATTCCACCTTTTTTCTGGATTGGGAGTTGTTTCAGTGCATTTAATATTGCCAATTATTTGAATTCCTTTAGAGTTGTCAGAACTGAATGTCCTAGAAATATTTTGGTAACTACTGAAAAATTACAATTTTTGGCTGGATAATTCTACTATAAGAAACAATATGCGGATGTTCTGCTGTCTGGGTCATAAAGAGATACCTGTCCAAGGTGGAATGTTGGCCCAACAGAACACACTTTAGGCCCTTGTTGCTTGCTTTATGCTCTCTCCCAATCTTGAAAATGTGTATTGTATGAGCTGCTATAATCATATTCATCTTCCGAGTCCTAGGTTTTTCTCCCTATCATATATCATCTTAAAAATTTATCTCAATTTCTTGCTGTCTGTTGTCCCTGTCCCTTTTTGCTGTTCTTGCTTTTCCTACCCAGACCCTTTCTTGTTGCCTTTGTGCTCTGGTTTTCTATTGGTATGTTTGTCTGCTTCTTAGACGTAGTCACAGCATCTAGCCGATGTTGGGTAAAATGTACTTTTTAGGTTTCTTGCTGATGTTGAAAATATTATTTTCAACTTGTATTTATTCTATTTTTCTGTTTTGTAATCAGATCAGAGTAAATCATGTTGCTTTATTTTACTGATTCATGATTCTTTACTGTTTTTACTTGACATGTCTGCTATTCTGTTGCTGCTGATTTCAGCAGTTTTTATTTGAGTTGTTGGTTAAATGCAGGGAGAAATTAATATCCACCAATTCTTTACTGGGTATACAGAAGGTCGTGAGGATTGGCTTCGCTGGCCTCAAATATTGAAATTAAAAGATTGGCCTCCTTCTAATTTATTTGAGGAACGTTTGCCTCGACATTGTGCAGAGTTCATATCTTCCTTGCCCTTCAAGGAGTATACTGATCCTCTCAAAGGTTCTCTTAACTTAGCTGTGAAGTTGCCTATGGGTTGTCTAAAACCAGACATGGGACCAAAGACATATATTGCTTATGGATTTCATCAGGAGCTCGGGCGTGGTGATTCAGTGACTAAGCTCCATTGTGATATGTCCGATGCAGTATGCTCTATTTCTTTTCTCTTTCCTGGCCTGCTATTTTCAATTACAGATTCATATTGGAAGGTGCATTGTTTATAGGATGTAGAAATTGTTGTATTTGATAATCAATTTCATTTCGCTGTTCCGTTTCTTACTAGCAGATTGTTGCTTAAATTCCATGTCATGGTTATTCTGTTCGGTGCATTGTCTTCAGTCCATAAACTCCCATTTATTTGACAAGTTGTTGCCCTGGTTGTTTTAATGATTGATTGATTATTAGAAAAAGTAATCTTGTTATGATTGGTGGGATCATTACATTAGTATCTATAAGAAGTTGAAATGAATGGTGCATTTGGATTAGAGAAAGCTGTAATTAGTGTATACTTCTGGCTGTTGTATAGCTTTTCCTGATCAAATATTTGTTGTTTTATATTTATTGCTTTATGTGGCCCTGAGTGCATGCGTGTTAATGATGAAATTGAAGTATCTTTTTATTCCTTTTCTTTTAATAATTTGTCTGTTTTAGGTAAATGTGTTGACTCATATTGCTGAAGTGAAATTGAAACCAGACCATCTTATTGTCATTGAGGAGTTGAAACAAAAGCACTTTGAACAAGACAAAAGGGAACTACTTGGTGATGATCAGAATAGAGAAACTAGTGTTGACATGCTTAATAATACATCTTCTACTAATGCTTTGGATAAGCAAAACAGTGTCCAAGTCATGGAACACAAAGGTGGATTATGTGATGGAAAAGAAGTGTATCAGTTCCATCAACCCTCTGGTGGTAATGCGGTTGCCATTGCTAATGAGGATGGCCTTTCATGCAGATCAGAGCTTAAAGAAGTTGACAAAGTAAAACTAAAGCAAGAAAGTGATATGTTGTCTGCGGGGGATGGTTCAGAAGGTGCTCTCTGGGATATTTTTCGGAGGCAGGATGTACCTAAATTGCAGGAATATCTGAGGAAGCATTTCAGAGAGTTCAGGCATATTCATTGCTGTCCTTTAAAGCAGGTAAATTAATATTGGATAGTCCTTGTCAACTTGAGTCATTAATAAAGCTTGGTTCCTACCAAATAGTTTTAGTGCTGGGTTATATTTATAATATTTGGAGGTTTTTACACTTGTGACATTGGCATTCTTCCATTGCCTTATTTTCTTCTGATAAATTTTTTGTTAGATACACATGTTATATGGGATTGGATGGAGGATAAAGCTGCTATTAAGTAGTTGTGATTTGTGAATAGTTATTTTGAAGATGAGATTAAATGGTTTTTGTTACTGTGTCCATTCTTTAAACACAAGCAGTGAAAAATATTATGGTGTTATTACCAGTCCAAAATGCTCATTAGTTTTTCAAATAAATGTTTTATATAATTGGCTTTGGGAATTTTAAAGTTTTGATTTGGCAGACAATAACTATGTATACAGATCATCCATCAGTCTGGGAGTACCTCACTCATTAGGATTTATTTTTTCTTAAATGGGGCATATCCTTTGGTAATGTAGGTTATTCACCCCATCCATGACCAGACCTTCTATCTGACTGTGGAGCATAAGAGGAAGCTTAAGGAGGAGTATGGTTAGTAACACATTTTTCATATTTTGAATGGGGGTGGTAGGGGTTTGAATTGTGTCTCTACATTGATGGTTTCAAATTTTCTTGTAGGAATTGAGCCCTGGACTTTTATTCAGAAGGTAGGGGATGCTGTTTTTGTTCCAGCTGGTTGTCCTCACCAAGTCAGAAATCTGAAGGTAAAATGATCATACATGGTGAATTTGTGTCATCTTTACTGTAGGTATGATGCATCCTTGTTTGCCTTGAGATGTATAAAATGCTAAGTATTTTATGATTTTAGGTGTGGTTCTGACACACTATAATAGTATCTTAGCTCACTTCCTTAAATAAAGCCTAGGTCCTTCATTAGCAAAGCAAGCCTATGAAGGAAGTGAAACCTGGTGATTCATTTAAGTTTTTGGCTCAAGTGTTTTTTTATACATTTAAGTTTGATTACTTTTATTTTTGTTGTAATTTTTTTTGTTATATACATCAACACCATGGAGGTTTGAATCTATGATTTCTCACAAATTACTCTACTCCCTAACAGCCAGCTTACTTTTTGTGGCTTGATTGATTTTATTTAAAGTAAATTTAAAATATTTTTCATGAAAATCCATGATAAATGTCTTCCTTTTGCAGTCATGTATTAAGGTTGCATTGGATTTTGTCTCTCCGGAAAATGTTGGGGAGTGCTTTCGTTTGACAGAGGAATTTCGCACACTTCCAATTAGCCATGCGTCTAGTGAGGACAAATTGGAGGTATGCCAAAATACTTTTACTGATTTGATTCTGCCACTTATTTGCTTCTCCATTGTTTTGAGATGTAACATCTCATTTTTTTGTTAGCCTTTGATGGGCTAAGTTGTTTTAGGAAGTCTCTCTCTCTCTCTCTCTCTCTCTCTCTATATATATATATATATATATATATATATATATATATATATGGTTTGTTAGCTACAGTGTTATATGCATAGTTTGATAGATCTGAAGGAGGAAATTAGGTCTCGGTGTATTGTTATTGGTGTTTTGAAGGAGGAAACTCCTTGCTAGGGGGAATGCTTGTGCTTGTACTGAAATCTAGTCTTAAAAAAATTGTTTAATACATCAGTAGGTCTTTGAACTATTTGAGAATTTTTAATTGCACCTCTAAACTAAAAAAATCTGATTGAGTCCTTGATCTTCTACAAATTTTGTAATTAGGTTCCTGGAGTGATTAAAAATGCTGCAAATTGTCATTTTTCTGTTGGATTCAAGCTGCCATAAATTAACCCAAGGGACTTCTTTTAAAAATCGTAGAAGATCAAGCAGCTAATTACATTTTTTTAATAATTTAGGGATCTAATTAAAAATTTCCAAAAATTTCAGGGACCTACTAATATATTAAACCAAAAAAAGTTATTTCTGTAATTTATTCAGAATTCAGTATGTTCATTTTTTGAGTTCAACAATTTGGTTGGACTTGTTGGGTGCCATTGAGAAGGATGAACTCAAAGTGGAAAAAGCGTAGACACATGTTGAGGAGATGAATGTTGGGATGCAAAGATACATTTCTAACCATAAGGATTAGATGTGAAATATGGGAGATGCTATCTCAAATAGTTACAAAGATTTTGGATATAAATATGAAAAAGGCTTGACAACTTGGATACAACAACAACAACAACAACGCCTTATCCCACTAGGTGGGGTCGGCTACATGGATCAACTTCCGCCATAATGTTCTATCAAGTACCATTGTTAAAAGATTTGGCTAAGCAAGAAGTACTAACCATGTTAGAACTAGTCAACCACAACCAGAATCAAACATCATATTTCGATGCCCATTCATCCCTGCAAAGCTCTAATAACTGGGTTTGTTGAACACATTTTGATCCTTAATATTTAAAAGCATTTTCTCTTTGGTACTGTCAACTTTAGTTTTGAAGTTGGTTTCAAATTCAATGTCCTTTTGACGTCATATTGGTCTTGAAGGACTGTTTAGGTGAATGGAAATCGGTATTTACACTTTGACATTAATGCCTGTGGTTAGAAGAGTCCAAATTTTGAGCTATTTTCTTTGGCTTATGATTGGTGTGGTTCCTGCTTATTAAGTGTTTGGTTCTGTGAAGTAACAAACTTGATGCATTCTAGAATTTATTGAAAAGCAGTAAGACCTAAGCATGGGACTGCAAACAGTTGTATTATGATTGTCATGTCAACAGTTTTTTACTGTGATTTTATGCAAACTTTCCCTATTGATTGCTGCTTTTGAAACAGGTGAAGAAGATGACAATATATGCTATGCAAGATGTGATCGGAAAATTGGAGGAAGCAAGGTTAGTAATTGCAAACTTCAAGCCCTTTGAGAATGAACTGTGTTGCTTGCATTTGCTGAATACGTTGTTTACTTTGTAGTGAAGGCATTGTTAGATTATGTTCTTTAGGCTCTTGATTCAATTATCATTTGTGAAATTGATGATTGTTAATCAATTTTACAGGTCCGGGAAAACCAAGGTTCCAGAGTAAATATTATCTGTAACAGATCATAGCCAATTGGAATTGTAAATTTTTTGGAGCAATAGCTTATTTCAGGTGTGATGATGTCGGGTTCCATGTATTTTGACTGTAAGAATGGTTCCATATTTTGTTTTGCAACCACACCTGGAAGGTTGTACATGTAATTGTCACCACCTATATACCTAGTGTATTTTTGAGTTTTTGAATGCATAGATGATGATAATCTAAGTTGCCCCTGTTGCATTTTGTAGCAGAATTTCTGGAGTATTAATTTGATATCATGCCCTTTGTTTTTGCCTCGCAATATTCCTCTCAAAAGAAGTATATAAACAGTACCGTTGACTCTTGGTCAGGTGGAAGGATATGTTTGATTGTGTTTTAACTTGTTTATCAAAACTATTTTATAAAATATTTTTTCAAAATTTTTTATTAAGAGAATTTGTCAACATGATTTTGAAAATAGTTTTTAAAGGAAAGAGACATAATCATGTTTGAGTGGGTACTTGCGAAATTAATTTTGTAGATGATATATGTTATGATTGATTTATGTTTAAATATTTGTATTCTAAAACTAATTTTGATTGTAAAACTTATGCTCTGTTCAAAGAAACTTTTCCATAAGCATATTAAGTCAAATAAATTGAATTTTTTAAAGTTAAATTTAACTTATGTTTATGAGCTTTGGGAAAAATCAGATGAAAAGTTTTTATAAATTTATTGCATAAATCATTTTTAGTTTGTGGAAAAAAATTCAATTTATCTTACATTTATTTTTGAGTAATTTACACTGACACGTCCTCGGATATCGACTTATTACATGGACACCCCGAAAGCGATGTTGTTTAATTTTAAGTGAAAGGCCGGAATTACCCTTCTGACTTAACCCACGCTTAGTGCACCGAAAAGTTAAATGTTTCTGAAGTTAGAAAAGAGCAAATGTGGTCTGCTAGGGAATGACGGCGAGGCTTTGGAAGCGTAGGTAAACACGGGGAGTCGTTGTAGAAGACAAACTGAGTGCAACGACGCTCGCAGTGAAAGAGCATTGTCTCATGTTTGTGTTTTAGGGAAGCAATTACAAGGGTCAATGGACATTTTGTAATGTATTTTTCCCAATTAAGCATCGAAGGATTGGGGGGATCTTTTCAATCTTTGGGTTCTGGTTATCCATTATCCCCACATCATTATGTAGTGGAATACTTGGTAACCAGCTACTATGTTTTGGCTTTGCTTTTGTAATATTCTCTCATCAATATATATGTTTTTGCTGATTGAGAAAAATAAATGATGTCGTTGCCTATCTTTTTGTTTTCTTATGCTTGATTTTGTTGTAAATATATTACGCTCTTGTTATTACCAATTTTTTGCTGCCAAGTTTGAACCCAAAGGTGCTTCATGAATGAAAAATATAGTTGGGTTGAAGGTTGTGGTCAACTAGGAAGATGAGGGTATTTTTGTCTTAAAAAATTCATTAAATTAGCATGTGCCTCACATGTTATAGATTTGGCTCAATAGAACGAGGGGTGCAAGTCTAGCAAATTGCAAAACTTAGGGGGGTTTTATGCAAGGGTTCATGAACCATTTGGATGCGAGTCTAATAAGTTTAAAATATAGGAGGTGTGCATGTAATTTTTTCTTTATTTTTTTATAGGAAACTTTAGTGTACATAATTATTTTTTGTTCTGCGTAGAATGCAGATAAATTCGACTCCGAAATATGAAAATTTAAATTTTAGTCTCATAAAGTGAGAACAGTGTGACAAATTCATCTATTTGTTAACTTTCATCTGATACCGTTAATGAAAGAGCTTATATAACACATTTATGGACAAATTTGTCAACACTCTACACATTCAGAGGCGAAAATTATATTTGTCCAAAAAATAATTTAATTTTGATCTTCTCCTTTTTTTAATTGTTACAAACATAACATTACACTAAACACTTAAAAAAAATAGGAAAAAAAATATAAGTTAAAACAAATATAATAATAAGCATAATCTGACTATTGTCTATTGCTCTGGAATTTTTAATGTGACAACATTATGTAGTGACAAAATTAAGTTAAGTCTCATTTTTTTTTTTGTAAGAATTAACTTAATGATTGTGCATTTTTGTTTGAGTCTCATATCTTGAGTAAAATATTGTCACACTAAAAGTTTCAAATCAATAAAAAAAATTATACTTATTAATCAATGTATTTGTTTATTATGTTTGTTCTAACTTAGATTTGCTTTCTTAATTTTTTAATTAGTTATTGTAATGTTATATTTGCAACAATTAAAAAAAGAAAAGATGAAAATTAAATTATATTTAAAAACAAAAATGACTATTAATCCAAAACTTTATCTAGAATCTTAACATAATTATTTAACCTAATGTGAAAAATACGGTTTATTACTTTTAATCAAACAGAGGTTGGGAGGCAAGCAAATTTATCGACCAATAATTAAAGACAAATTAATTTTGATATTTCTTATTGTAAAATTCAGCACACTTAAAGTCATCCACTTTCCAGCATGTTTTCTGTCAAATTAATGAAGAATTTCTTTTTTGAAGTGGTTAATAATTTTGAGTTTATTGAAGTGTGTAATGTATGTTAACTTTGTGCAACAAGTGATTAATACTTTTATGAGATTATTGATATGTCTAGTAGGGGTCAAATTTGTCTTAAAAGAAGGGATTAATATTAATAGATACTGAAACAACTTATTTTTATATATTAGGTGGAAAAACCCAACAATTAATGACAAATTATAACTCATTTGTAAGAAATAATTTCATCTTATGCATCAAATTGAATTTCGAGAATCTCAATTTTTACAATAAAATAAAAAATAGATATGAAGTTAACAAATAAGGGTATGCAAACTATTTTAGCTAATTGTGAGCTTTAGACAATGAAGTTAGTCCCAATGTATGTAAAATTCAACACACTTGATGTCATCCACTTTCCGATATGTTTTCTGTCAAATCAATGAAGATTTTCTTTTTTGAAGTGATTAATAATTTTGAGTTTATTGAAGTGTGTATTAGATGTTAACTTTGTGTAAAAAGTGATTAATACTTTTATTAGATTATTGATATGTCTAATAGGGGTCAAATTTATCTTAAAAGAAGGGATTAATATTAATCAGATAATGATAATTGTGAAACAACCTATTTTTATGCATTAGGTGAAAAAACCAAACAGTTAATGACATATTTTAACTCATTTGTAAGAAAGAATTTCATCTTCTGCATCAAATTGAATTTTGAGAATCTCAATTTTTACAATAAAATAAAAAAATAGATATGAAATTACCATATAAGGATATGCAAATTATTTTAGCTAATTACGAGCTTTAGACAATGAAGTTAGTCCCAAGGTTTGGCCTTTTCTAGTCCATAGTTGCATTGTGCCTTTTCCCATGGTGGGTGGGTTCATATATTAGAGAATGTTATTAATTCAATAAATATGTTGGGATCAAATCAATGAGAATTTTGATACTGGGTGTTTGTTTATCCCTCTAGGTCTATAATGTATTAAATGTTATTGTCATAAGAATTATCTTTACACGAGACAATCTTTCTCATTAATCAATTGAGTTAATAGATCATTATTTTATAAAATAAATAATATTGTTATACATAATACTAAAATTTATAATGTATATTTAATGTGTATATAAATTTAAATAATAAATTTTGTAATAATTAATTTTAATATAATTCATACGAATTATTTAATTTATATATTTTTTTATAAATAAAAGTATTTATTATTAAAATTTTTAATATATTAATAAATTAAAAAAACATATTTTTTAAAAAAAATTAAAAAAAACATTTACGAATTATTATGTAATTCGTATGACTAATACAGGTCATGTAAAATCTTATGAGTTTTTATTTTATTTTATATTGCATTATTTTCTAATAAGTGTGATAAGATAGAACACTTGGCTCACTTTTATCTATCTTTAATTTGTAATAATATTTAAAAAACTAAAAACAAAAAAAATGAATCTAAAAACTCAATCAAAATTGATTTTGTTTTTAGAAAAACGAATAAACATCACATGTGAATGCGTTTTAAATATTTTGGATAGCAATTCCGTGCAGATGAAGTGTCTCCGCCTCTGGTCTCTTCTCTTCTCGCAAGCGGAGCCCCAATTTCTCCTTCACGAACCCTAATTCACTCTTCCCATTCGAAATCTCGATCACCTTTTCGATTCAACCTTTCTCTCCTCGCTAATCTCTTCGTTCGCCTCGCACATCAAGGTTACTACGCGATTCTGATTCTCTTTTTCTTTCTCTTCTCTCTGATCCTAAATCATGTCATATTTTTTCCGCATGCTTTTCGTTTGTTTGCATGGTTTTCGCGTCCTCTCTCTGTAGCTATTATGAATCGATTTTTCTTTGGGTTGATGCAGAGACAGAACATAGGTGTTTCTATATGCTTCCTTCCAGTTTGTTTTTGATAACTAGTTATAATTTATATTCTCTATTCATGTCGATTCTTTGTTAAGATGTGACGGAATGATCCTTTCACTGCCCCACACCTGCGTATTTCCTGATTTTGAGCAGTGCTCATGGATAAATGAATATGAATGTCTCTGTGAATTGTATGTTTTTCTTTATTATAGGTTCTAGGTGTTTGATGAAAATACCGAAATGTGTTAAGCCAATGAACTATTGAGGTTGTGATCTGGTTGTACGTATGAAATTAACGCGCGTGTGTGTGTGTGGGGTGGTGGGATCAATCCTTCTTCATGTTTGATAACATTACATATCAAGTAATGGTTGTAGATTCAGTAATGTAGTCATTGACAATGTGTATGAGCATCTGGTTGTGTTGAATCTTTGATTGATCACACACATTGTTTGATGAATTGTCTAACCCAAGATCTTCCTCCTTACTGTGTCACGGATAAATAATTTTTGTTTTGGTCCATTGAAATTTGAAGCCTGCACAAATTGTTGAGATTTGGGTGTGTTTTCAAATGCTTACAAAGCATATGTATATAATCTGCATGAATATAAATTCGACCAAAGCATATATTGTATGGTAAAGTTAGGGGTGGCCATGGTTTGGGAAAAAACCCAAACTGATCCATGGTTTCCACCAAACTAAACCTTTCCAAAACCGGTTTAGATAAACTGATGATATTTGCAGACAACTGTGTGTTTAGAACACAGATTGTAGAATATCACATACCACGGTTATTCCAACGACAAAGTGTTGGCTGAATTCATGATATGTTTCAGTTGTTACTTATGATTTTAGTTTCATGTGATGGGGTTTTTTATGAAAGTTATTATAGTAACTGTTATTTATGAAAGTTTGGTTATGCTTATAATTGACTATGGTCTAGAGCTTTTATCCTATTGGGGACCAGTAATTCAGTGCCACTCTGGTGGCTGTACCTCTGTTTGTGAACAAGAATTATCACTCAATATTTTGCATGTTTGCTCCTTGCAGTCTACTTCATGTTATGGACCTCAATGGGCTGGTCATATTAGAGTTACTGTCGAGGAAGAATTGTAGAACTTGTTATATCTTGAAAATAGTTGAAAGAATAATTGCTATTTAATATCAGAAATTGAGATAATATTGTGTGGTATACCATATTGGAAAATACAAGAAACGTCTTAACAATGTTTTTTTTTTTTTTTTTATTGGAATGTCTTAACAATGTAATCTGTCTTTTCTGACCTGTTTTAGCATTTGTTGCTCTTGAACTACTATATTTTGTTTTATGTTAAATAGGGTCTTCTTAACACTAGAACAGAAAATAGACTTGACCCCTGGAAGGTTATATTCTTTCACTGGGAAAGAGAGAAAATCTTTTTTTGCTTATATTTTTTTGCCTTGTTTCAGTTCCTGATGGTTAAGTTGCATTTTCTCTTTGCAGGTGAGGGATTGAAATTGAATCCTCAAGATGCCAGCTACAGCAGGAAGGGTTCGCATGCCTGCGAACAATAGGGTTCACAGCAGTGCAGCGCTTCAAACCCATGGTATATGGCAAAGTGCCATCGGCTATGATCCTTATGCACCCAATAAGGAAGACAAGAAGGATTCTTCTCAAAATCTGCCAAATGCAGAGCCTGATGCTGAGAATGCATATGCTAGCTTCCAGGGGCTTCTACAGCTTGCTAAGATAACAAATGCTGAGGTGGATGTATCCCGTGGGGCCTGCAAAAAGTGTGGCCGTGTTGGGCACCTCAAGTTTCAGTGCAAGAACTATGTGAAAATTAAGGATGAAAATGAGAAGGATCCTGAAGCAATGCAGCCTGTGGGGTTGGTTGGATTGGATAAAAAGTTGAAGGCTGACAAGGTGGATAAGAGAAGCAATGTTGAGAGCTCTGAAGAGGAGGAGGATAGTGAAAGTTCAGATTCTGAGATTGATTCAGAGATGGAGAGAATTATTGCTGAAAGGTCTGGGAAGAAAATTAGTGGGAAGAGAGGTTCTTCTAGAAAGAAGGGGGATTTGGATGATGATGGATCCGACAAACATTCTGGCGAGAGGAGAAAGAGAGGTAGGTCAAAGAAGAGGAGTGCTAAGAGGGAAGTTAGTGATTCGGATGATTCAGGTGAAGAAAGAAGGAGGAGGAAGAGAAGGCGGGAACCCAGGAGGAAGAGGGACAATTCTTCAGATGAAGACGACGAGTATAAGCGCAGGCATAGAAAGAGTAGGAAGGAGAAGAGGAGAAGGAGAAGCCGTCTATCAGATCCTGATTCCTCTGAAGATTTCATTAGAAGGCACAAGCGAAAGAACAAGAGGGCCTCATCATCATCTGACACTGATTCAAGTGGATATAATGATTCAAGGAAGGGTAGGGATGTCAATAAATCAGGAAAGAGAAGGAGCCGTCACCATGGGGATGATGAATGATTAGTGCCGTAGTCAATTTTATGCCTCCTGATGTTTCTAAATTTTCATGTATCATACACCTATAATATGCTTGTTTAAATTGTACCTTGCTTTGCTTGATTTCAGAGTTTGGATGTTCAAATACTCTGACTATATTGACTTTTACTCTCGTTTGAGATTAAGTTCATGGCTGGTTGTTTTGCACAAGCTTATAGGTGTTATTTTATAGCCTTACGATCAAGAGCTGAAGGAACTTGGTGTATACTCCTGGTTTCTATATGCTATTCTCAATGTTTAGTATAAATTTAGTCCATATAATCATTTTTCGCCTTAGTCCTATAATTTTTTTTATTTTTTTAACATATTGGTCTCTATAATTGTTTTAGCAAATTAGTCTTGTTTATTAAAGTTATAGTAGTGATAAATTTTTTATTTAGGGAATAAACAAAAAAGTAATGTTTTAAGTGCATGGATTAAAATAGAGTTTTCTTATTCAGACAATCAATAAATGATGTCAGTTATAAGGACCATATTTTCAATTTAACCAAAGAATAAATAAAGTTGAAATATGGTTTCACTGTCTGATTAAAGCGTTGATTCTTAGTTGTTTGATTAAAACCATTGTATAACGAATTGATTAAAAACGTTCCAATAGAATAAATAAAATAAAATTTCAAAAGTGAAATGAAATTCTTTAGGTGGAAAAATGGTACGGGTATTTCTTCATTTTCATGATGAAATGTCTATTTATTGAAGAAATATCCATTCTCTTGGTTTGAGATTTTTCTTTTTACTTTGTTCTTTTCAAAAACCTAAAAGTAAAAAGTGGAATGACTTGTTTACATTCCCATTACGTTTCTAATGCATTCCAATAATTTTCTCCCACCAAATCGTTACTAAGATGTGTTGAGTGATGAAAACTGTGCAGAAATTGTATTCCCAGAATATCAAGCTCGACGAGCATTAGCTTTATATAATTTGGCCACCATGATGTGATGAAACTATAGTCTAAATACACAACGAACCATTTTTTCCACGTCTGCAAGCAATATGCATT
Source organism: Glycine max (assembly GCF_000004515.6). Taxonomy (NCBI): domain Eukaryota; kingdom Viridiplantae; phylum Streptophyta; class Magnoliopsida; order Fabales; family Fabaceae; genus Glycine; species Glycine max. The sequence goes on from NC_038246.2 coordinate 50,590,113, forward strand.
CCAGTCAGATAGCATCCTTCAACTTTCTGCTATCTCTCTTCTGCCAAGATTTGACATATTGTTCTTACTTGGAATAAACAAAATAAATAAAATAAGTAACGTGGCAAGTAAATCGGAAGAACAGATTCCCAGTTAGCAAAAGAAATGGGAGACAATATGTCATATCTGTTTCTACTTTCTTCTCTAATTTGCTTACAAGTTACAACCACTAGTGAAATTCTACTACAAACACATATTCACTAGGATAAGAAGCTAATGGTAGCTAATGGTTCAAAATGCAGAAGATAAGAAGCTAATTCTGATGTCAATTGATGTTAGATAAATAACACGTGATTTAATTTATTAGCATTCACTGTGTTGATCTCAGGTGCTGAAAATTCTAGCAAAGGGAATGTGAAAGGAATCAACGTGTAAAATATGGCAATTTGACCCAAAAAAATATTCATGTGATAAATCTGATATGTTATTCCCTATTTACCTAGTCTGAGGTGAACCAATGACTATGAACGAATATCTCATCTTAGTAGTTGGTCCGGCAAGATTACATGTAAATTTCCACCATGAGAAATTAAAAACTAGCAAATAATAAGCTCTTGAATATTGAATGGAGAGTGTTGATCTGATGAGGAATATATCATCATGCATGTTTGTTCCCCTGCTCTAGGAGGCTATTGAATTCCTCTATAAATTGGAGAAGTCAGAAGACATCACACCATTCTTATAAAACATAAGTACAAAATTTAAAAAAGAAAATTCATGATGTTGACACATTGCCATGAATTGTGCAAGCCAGTTTCCATCATGATTCTAGTTAACTTGACTCTAGCTTTTGTCAATTTACTTCTGAAGAAGGTTCTTAATGAAGGAATGGACTACATGTGCATTATAACATATCGACAGGCAATTTCATTTATCTTCATGGCACCTATTGCTTGCATCTATGAAAGGTAAGAATCAATTTCATTTATTATAACACTGTTTGATCTATATAGCCAACCATACTTAGAGGAGAAAAAAAATCAACATATGCCTTTGGTTAATATTCTTGCCCTCGTTTTGTTATCATGTATATAAGTCCTTTGGTGACACAAATTTTCTTCTAGGACTTTCAAAATTTTACAAATGACAGGACAAACCACTTTCTACTTTTTACAGGAAATACAAACTGGAGGTTCACATAATATCTCTCCTTTTCCTCAGTGCTCTTCTCGGGTAAGTAATATTGTAACCAATACGCTTCTGATTTTGTACTGATGTTGTTTATAATTTTAATATAATAATTAGTGGTCAGTGGCTAGCAAAGACAGAATATCACAGTTTATGATTTTAATATTTTATTGATGCTTTTCAGAGTAACAATTCCTCAATACTTATTTCTTCTTGGACTTAAATATACGTCTGCCACATTCTCATGTGCGTTCCTCAACATGGTGCCTGTATTTACGTTCATTATGGCAGTGCCATTTGGGTAAGTTAAACAAAAGGATATTAAATTGATTGTGGAATACAAGAACAATAATTTTTATCCTTTGGGTTGAAATTTTACTAGGATAGAGAAGGTGAACGTGCAAAGCAAGAGTGGTAAAGCCAAAGTCATGGGAACTTTTGTGTGCATTGGTGGAGCTTTGTTATTGGTCCTTTATAAAGGAGTGCCCCTTATCAACCCACAATCTCAACACATAGCAAACAAAATTACAAGCACACCTCCAACTGCCAAGTTAGAGAAATGGATTATAGGTTCCATACTTCTGACACTAGGTTGCCTCCTGTGGTCTTCTTGGTTCATTATACAAGCAAAGATTAGCAAAAAATACCCATGTCAATACTCTAGCACAGCTATTTTGTCACTTTTTGCTGCCATTCAATCAGCAATATTAAGTTTGGTCTTCAAGAGAAATAATGCTTCGTGGATTCTCAAAGGAAAGCTTGAAATAATTAGTGTTGCATATGCTGTAAGTATATTATACATCATTTTAAATTATTTTGAAATAGTCTGTTTCTTTGCAAATTCTGAGTTCAAATCTAAATATCAATTTGCATTTCAAGTAGAAGATTAAAAAAGCTTGAGTACCTGTTCAAGCCTTAACATTCAAATTTGTTGTTTATGTGAGCCTAGGGATTGATAGGGTCCGGCTTGTGCTATGTGGCAATGTCATGGTGTGTCAAACAAAGGGGTCCACTTTTTACTGCAGCTTTTACCCCCCTTATGCAGATATTTGTGGCCATGCTTGATTTCTCTGTACTAAAGGAGGAAATTTACTTGGGAAGGTTGGTTTCTTTAATGACTTTCTAGATTCCACCATTTCTACTTTCCACCGCATCTAATGTATCTCCATCTGCAATGAGCAGTGTTGCAGGATCTACCTTGGTTATTGCTGGCATGTATATTCTTCTGTGGGGAAAAAGCAAAGAGGAAGAAGGGCAACATGTTCTGAAGGATACACAAACAAATCAGGATGTAGAATGTCAATAGCAGTGCCACCAATGGTAATGAATAACTTTGATCCAAATGTGTCCTCTAAACTTTGTGGGATACAAATTCTCTAAATAACAAAAAAGTAAAATGCTGTTATAGGAACCAAAAGCAGTTAAGTTTAAGACTTCTATTCAAAACAGAAGATCAAAAAGTTTAGCTCGAGGATAAATATTTTGTCAATTATCCAAAAAGTAAAAATCAACCACTGCATGCTTAATCTTGAAGTTTTATCTTAACTATATGGATTTGTACACGTGAAGCACAAGAGTTCCAACTTCATATGGCGAGATGGAACAGCATCTACTCATCAAAATCTGGAATATTAAAGTAAAGAAGTTACATTCACACCCTCTTAAATAAAGGGGAAAAAAGAATCTGTTTCACAGAATAACGGTGAAACTGAGAAGAAAAGAATTTCACTTTCAATCAATCACCATCACATAATCTAGAAAAAAAATTAATAAGCAAAAAACCTGGTTGTCGCTACCTTGTACGAACGAAATATCAACAAGCAAAAAATCTGAACCTGGAATATCAAGTTCATTTCGGACAACAAGAATACTTAATACAATTTGCTGCAATCACTACATCCAATTCCAATAATATCAATTTGATTAAACTCACGTAATACTGGTCACTTAACGAATGATACAAATACTGAAATATATTACATAAAAAGAAGCGATACATCTAACTCGGGTGTGCAATTTTTTCCCACTCATTAACTGATAGTTACAGTTCAAAAATTATGGTGGGAGAATGATGCCTCAATTTTAAAGCAGGAAAAATCTCTGAACTCCAAAAACACTTGTAAAGGACTTAATGTGAAGTGAAGACATTTTGCTATAAACCCATAAACCAAAAGGATTTCTGATTCTTAAATAAGATTGAGCTCTAGATTATTTGCGATAATTCTTCCAAAAATTAAATTGCTACAAACTTTTAACACCATCTATTCAAAAGATAAGCAAGTCATCTTCCATTGATACATCCAGCGATCTTTCCTGATTGTCTTCGTGACAGCTAAGTTTCATTTGATAGACAACAAAATTTAGCATAAAATAAGTTTCCTCTGAATCAGGATGTGTTTTATCATGAGCAATAAAACTATGAAGGACTCCAGATATTTCAACAAAACTAAACCCAGGCGATTTTTTAACCCCTCTTCTCTCCATAGCTTCTCTCATGCTTCTTGCATCATCCCAGCATTTGCCAACCACATACATATTTGATAAGCCAAAATATCTACCATCATGATTTGGTTCTAGCTCAATAAGCTTCCTGCCGACTATTTCTGCAAGAGCTAAATTTCTATGGTTAATACACCCACTAAGAAGGGCACCTAACATGGAAGCTGTTGGTTCTGTGGGCATTTGACAAATAAATTGGTATGCAGTGGTTAACTGACCTGCACGTGCCAACGCATCTACCATGCAAGCATAGTGCTCACTTGTAGGTGTCATGCACTCATGCCACATTTACTAAGACTCTCAAAGAATACCATGCTTCTTCTTTAACTATCCCTCCATGGCCATAGGCAGCCAACAAGCACAAGTATGTGACCTCATCAGGACAGATACCAACTATTTGCATTTCCTTAAACAATTTAAGGGATTCTTCAACCAATCCATGTGTTGCAAGACCTCCAATCACTGCATTCCAAATCAACACATCAGTTTGACTCTTAGAGACACAGTGGAATATAAGCAAAGCCTCCTCTATTGCCCCACATTTGGCATACATATCCACAAGAGAAGTCTGCAAGACCAATGTCAGTGGCCACCCATTGTCAACTATGTACTTGTGTATCATTCTCCCCTTTTCTAAAGCACCCAGGTGTGCACAGGCACACGAGACACTCACCGTGGTTACTTCATTGGCTTTGGGCCCAACAGCCTGCATCTTTTCAAAGACAGCCATGGCTTCCCTGTATTCCCCAGCCTTAACATAACCATCAAGCAAAGAGCTCCATGACCGGACATCCTTCTCTAACATGGACTCAAAAACTTTCTGAGCCATAACCATATTTCTCCACACTTAGCATAGCCATCCAACATGGAATTCCATGAAACCACATTTTTTTGCTGTATACTATCAAATAACTTTTGAGCCCACTTAATTTTCCCGCAAGCAGCATACATGTGAATCAAAGAATTCTGGATAATGCCCAGTTTTTATAATGTGGGCATGCACAGATACACCAGTTTCCTGGTTTAAAAGGCGCGCTGATGCCTTCACAAGAAATGGGTATGTAAGATAATCTGGTGCAACCCCAGGCGCAGCATCTTGAGAAAAATGGATACGGATTGGATTTGATTTGATTTTTGCTATTTGAGTATCCTCTTATGATTGTATTCCAGCTAAAAATTGCAGGACTGGAAAGCTGGGAGAATACCCTGTAGGAATAATTAATGTCGCCCAAATTTGGCAGAGCAGAAAAACAAAGAATTTTGGATATAAATGGGTTATCTTGAGATAAGCCAAAGGAGATCACAACAGCATGAAGTTGCTTCAGTTCAAGCATTGATTTGCATTCATCAAGGAAGCTGAGTAGATTATGGTTTATATTTGTAATTTTACACGACAATGACACACCAAGCATTTAGAAATATATGTTGTAACACCTGCAGGTTTAATGCTTCAAGTGTTATGTATCATCCAAGCAAGGGTGAGCCCAGGCAACACTGTTAAGAGACATAGAATACAATGGTCAGGGATCAATAGGTCCTCTAGCTCTGAATTGAATTTACAAAGTGGGTCATTAATGAAATAGAGCCAGCAACGTAAATGGGAAATCAAATTAAGACATAATGGAAGCCCTCAGGCCTAAGCAAAATTAAACAAAAAGGTGAAATAGATTATTTGAACAAATGAAGAATTAAGGGAACCTGACTTCTTTTATTGTTCATTTTAATAAAGTTGTTAAATTCACAAAACCTTCCAACAGCCCACAATTTCATATCACTTTCAATTGGCAAAAATGCAGCAAAATAAGATTTTAGTATTGATGCATCAAGACCCAAAAATAAAAACTTAAAACCAGGGTCAATCAAAATATCTCTAATAAATTTGAACTGAATCAAACTACCCAGCATGACCCATGGATTATGAGAATGCATGGTTACTCTCATAAAGGTTTAATTCCCAATTAATCACAGGAAAAAGTTCAAATCCCAGCCCAAAATTTGAAGAATAAGCCGATCTCATATTTCTTAACTTCAAAGCCCTTCCACCAATAATTTAGTCACCACTAAAAAATAGGTTCTCACAGCATGATTGAGACTGAGCCATCACAATCAAGATTAGGAACCAAGAATTAAACAGGAAAACAAGGATTACACACTATTTAGACATTTAATCAAACACAAATATACAATAATATGCTTCAAGTCTTCAACCTCGAATCACAGTGCAAGATAATAAAAAGTGACTTTCTGTAATTGAAACCCAGTCACATAAATTCTTTTACTGATTCAAATCTCTTGACTAAACAGAGGGATTATATCAAATTCAACAAGTATAATTCAAAATCAAATATTTAGGCAAAAAAATAAAATTTTAAGGCCTTCTTTTGTTTTGTTAGAAAACTCAACTTAAGAACATAGCATTAGTATTCCCCTCTGTAGCTTGTTATGTTATATTCTGTGAGAGTTGAAAAGGTTCAGCATAGCAGTGCATAATATGAATTCACTCAAGCAGTCCAATTTGTACAAATGATTTATTCAAGTAGTTGTTCGTGCAATAAAGTTTCATTCAGTCATTTTATTAAGCAGTTTGCAAACAGTAACCCTGTCTGTGATTCCAGAAAATAGCTCTAACAGCTTTGAAACCAAGTTAGTTCAAACATAAAAGCAACAAAAAATAATTATAATATAAAATGAAGCATACAATACAACAACAACATCAAAGTAGACAAAGACGCAAAACCAACAATATAGTTAAGCCCAAGTGATTCATACCCGCAAAAAGAGACGTGTTGATGTTTGTGGAGCTTTCCTTGCACGCAACATGCCACGGTAATTTCCACTTGCGTAAGCGTTCTTTTCGCCTTTGTATTATATCTTAATCTTATTTGCTGCACTTCACTTGTTTCGATGTTGCAATGCAATTTCATGCATTCCTTTCCTCACGTAGGATACGTTCGTTTGACGAGAAATAAAACGGAAAAGAAGAATAAATGAAAATAAAATGAGGTGAAATTCTTATTTTTATATTTTATTTTAATTCAAAACTTTTATCTTAATTAAATTTTTTTTCTTTTCACTCAAATGTTTACTTCTTCCTTTTGGGTGAACTAACACTTTGATACTCAAAAATGTAATTCTTTGTTACTTACAGTAAAAATAGACAATAGGAGTGTAAGTGATCTAAATTAATAATTTGTTAATGGAACTTGAACTACATTGTTTAAAGTTTCAACTAATAATTGCTATCATTTTAAAAATATATATTAAATTATATTACAACTCACAATTATTAGATTGAGTTATTCTCTAAAACCAAAATTAAATTGTTGTATGTTGTAAGTGAATAAAAGTGAGAGTTTGAGATTTTCTTTACTCAATCTGTCACATAACACATAAAACTAGATAACTAGTATTTTTTGTTATATATTTATTATGTGGTCAAAATTGAGTTGGAATTAATAGGATTAGGAGAACTCGTTATCCAACTTAAATTTAATTGGGTAAACTAAACACAATATTACCTAACAACATAACTTATAAAAATGTAATTAGATTGAATAAGTTGAATTAGATTGCGGATTGAATGTAGTCAACTTATATTTCTAATTGACAATATATATATATATATATATATATATATATATATATATATATATTATCAATTATAAGGATAAAAAATATATTGTAATTGATAATATATTATCTAAAGTGTTTAAAAAATGAAAAATAAAATAAGCACATATTGTAAAGATTAAAAGAAAAAATAAAATTATAAGAATGAAAATAAAAAATAATAAATTATAAAGACAAAAAATATATTTAAGTCTATAAAAATTATCTTAAAAAAATAATATCAAGAATCAAAATAATTTTTTATCTTTTTTTTCTTATGATGCTATTTAATTTTTGTTTAAGAGTATATCAAATGTTAACTTAGAAGGAATGCAAATAAGCAAAATAATACTCCTTCAGCATATATAAATCTGACCTTGTATAAAAAAACATTTAAAAAATATAATAAATATTTTAAAAAAATTAAAAAGTAAAAAATTAGGAATTAACATTTTAAAAAATACTAACCTCTAATAAAAATGTTGAAAACTTCTTATTTTTTATCAAACAATCAAATCAAAGAAATTATTCAGCTAAAAAAATTACAACCTACTTAAAATGTTTTATAAAAAAGAAAATAAATATTAAATATTATTTCAAGTAGTAATGTTAACTAAAATTAATTTGTCATATATAGGCACAGTCACTGTCGTAATTGAACGAGACTAACATAAGAATTAAATCAACTAATGTGTTAAACGTAAAAAAAGAATTTTAAGTATTATTCTTCCTCTAAAAATTTTCCGCTTAAATCTTTTATTTAGGGAAAAAAATGAAGATTTACTCGAAATTTCAAAATAAACGCATCTTAAGAATATTATCTCAAAGTAAATTATATAAAACAATGCATTTTCCCCCAAGTTTTGAGTAATTCGGAATCCGCAACTGGAGCCGTTGATCTTATGTGTGATGGACGGTTGCATTAAATCGGAGCGTGGAAACTTGTGAACCCAACAGAGGCTCCGTATTTCTCCGTCGACCTTTTTTATTTGATTTTGATTTTGATTTTCGTTGCCCTTTCCTCGATTTTGCTCTTTCTCTCCAACGTCACCACACCCTTCCCTATTTCTTTCTTTATTTATTTTACAATAACATATAATAATAATTGTTACACTATGATATATAATATAATCATATTTACATATATATTCTCTTGGATTGATTCGATCCTCTAATCTATCTCCGCTATTCCTCATTCTCCTTCTTAAAATTCATCTTCAATTCAATTCTCTCTCTCTGTCTCTGTCACCGTTCCTCATTCGCATGGAGAACGACACCGCCGCCGCCGCTAACAATAACACCACCGCCACCGCCGCCGCGAAAGCAGGTTCCGGAGGAGTGAAATCGAACAACCATAACCTAGAAGAGGAGCATTCCAATTTGAATGGCGAGGAGCAGATGGCAGAACAAGTGGAGGCAGAAGAAGAAGAAGAAGAAGAAGAAGATCGACAAGCCGATGAAGGCGAAGGAGAAGAAACTGGATCTGCTGCGCCCAACCCGCGCCAACCTTCCAGAACCCCTTTCACTAATCTCAGCCAGGTCGATGCTGACCTCGCTCTCGCTCGAACCCTTCAGGAGCAGGTTCCCCATCTTCTTCTCATTCCTTTGTTTTAATTATATTCTATGCACGTGGTTCCATATGGAAACCCAAATTAAGTGAACTAGCTTAAGCTTTTCCAATCCAATTTCGACAGTGATTTGATTTGTGAATTTCGAGTAATCGAAATTGTTTTCTGTATCGGAATGCTTCAAACTGCTTAAACCCTATATTTATGCATGTAATGATAGCTGCCCAAGGACATGCAGACTCCAGGCGTTGATTGATATCTCTGATGAGACATTTTGCTTTACTGAATTTGTGTTAAGGTATAATGTCTACACGTCATGAAGCTGTGTTGGATCAGTTTTGCTGTGTGAAACTTATGATTCTCTCCCAAACTGTTTCCTCTTAAAAGAAGGATAATCAAAGCCGAACTTCACACCAGGAACTAATTATTCCCGTTGATTCTATACATCAGTGCCATCATGTGTTGGATCAGTTTTGCGGCTGACCAAGATTTTATACCCTTGATGTTGATAACACCTAGATATCTATGGAGAGAGAGAGAGAGAGAGAGAGAGGGAGAGGGAGGGAGAGAGAGAGCGTTGAATATAACGAATGAATGTTGTTGTATAATGAGATTTACTAATTTGTTTTCATTAGGCTCGTTGCCTCCCCATGTGTGTATTTACAATTATATACTTATACTAAGTATAAATACAAATGTTGATTTTTTTTTTATTTTTTTATTTTCATATTCCTCTTATTTATATTGTGTCATTTAACTATTGAACAGGAAAGGGCATATATGATGCTGAGAATGAATAATGATGGAAGTGATTATGGAAGTTGGGAAGGTGGAAGCTATTTGCATGATGATGGGGATGATTTTGATGATCTACATGATGGCACTGATGTGGATGAGGATGAGGATGAGGATGATGATGAAGATGATGAAAATGAGGAGTATGAGGATGAAGATGCATTTGATGCCCATGCTCATGCTAGTGCTGGAGAACATGATAATCCCAGTATTGAATTTGACCCAGATCTATTTTCAAGTGATGAAGCATATGCAAGAGCATTACAAGAAGCCGAAGAGAGGGAAATGGCAGTTAGACTGTTGGCTCTTGCTGGGATAAATGATCGTAAGTTTTCTTGGCTATGACTGTAACTTGATGGATTTTTATTTAATTCTTTTTTATAATCATCCACTTAGAACCACTAATTTCATTTTCAATTTCAGGGGAGGAAGAGGACATAGAGGAGCATGGTGCTAATTCTCAGGTAAACGTCTCTATTTTATGTGTATCTAACTGTCTGTATATGTGCACTCACACACACCCATGAATGTTTTACCAAACATTCAAAAGGTGTGAAATCTCAGTACTGTATAATTTGGGGTATATCTTATGGTTCCTTGGAAAATAATACCCGTGGATGGATGTTTGCTTTAGTTATGGACATAGTTTGATCCTATTTTGAAAATTAATTTAACTCAGCGTAGACCTTTTCTTTTGGGTATTTTGGAGATTTTGTTGGTCTATCCTGCTACTGCATCATTTTTAGGGTAGACTTGAAAAAAAACGTCTACCCCAAAAAAGCTCTACATTTTTAGCAGAACAGAGGGTGGGAAAAAAGAATGAGTTGCTGTGACTTAGAAGCCTTGCCCAATGGTAAGGCTGTTGCCTTGGGTGTGGGGTTAGGCTGCAAATATCTACCCACCTTAGACCTCTTCAGGAGCCTCATGCATTGGGCAGCCCTTTGTTGTATTATTTGAACTCCCAATATTTAAATTTAGGTAAAAACAATTTTATGTTATCTTTTTTCTGTTTTTCTTTGAAATTAAAGGTTTGCTCTTTAGGGCAAATCTTTTTGCACCAGAAACAAATAGGGATGAAAACAAATCTATTGGATGATAGGCTTATGGTGGGAGCCATTTATTTATCCAATGGTTTATCGTTGTGGCATAGCAGTTTTGGGGAGCAATCACTACAGTGAAGAAATCCGCAAAATCGAAAACCCCCTGTTTAATTTGTAAAGGAATTTGTCTCTCTATACAGGATAGTGGTTGCTATTACAGTCCAGTGATGCTGTGATGGTCAAGACTCTATCTAAAATGCTCTGATATTTTCAGATAGTGGCTGCTATGTTGACAACTTGTTAAAGTTCTGTGTCAATAGCATTAACATGTTTTAAATGGCAATAACTTTGTTAACAAAAAATCCCATGCATTATATGGGTCAAAACCTTGGAGATAAAAGATTAATCTCATTTCTTTGAGAATAAAGAGAAATTATTAGAAAATATATATAAAAAAGTAAATGAAAGTTTAAGGCTATAATTATATCATTGGACCAACAATTGGCTCAATTTCTTTCATTTTAACTCAAAATTGCTTATTCTGATTTAGCTTCTTCATCTTGTTTATTAACGCACAGAATCAGTTAGGCTGGATTGATTTGTTATTATTTTTTGGACTGTAGATTTTGATTGTGTTTCTCATGTAATGTTGTTTTAATTCTGTAAATGCTTCTTGTTGTTCATCTGATTTTGTAGGATGCTTGGGAGGATGTTGATCCAGATGAACTTTCATACGAGGTAACTTTGATCTATGTACCAAAGTTTCTGCGATGCTGTCCATCCTCCCTGTCTCCTTGTGTCTCATGTATAAGAGTAAATGTCAATTATTTCAGGAATTACTGGCATTGAGTGAAGTAGTTGGAACTGAGAGCAGAGGTCTTTCAACTGATACTATTGCCTGTTTACCTTCAGTCAACTACAAGACTGGGAGTGATCAACATGGAAGCCATGATTCGTATGTGCAGATTGTTACTTCTAACCTTAACTGTGTCCATGATATACCATAGTGCCTGATTGCTGTGGTCCTGTGTCAGGTGTGTCATTTGCCGGGTGGACTATGAGGATGGTGAGTCCTTGACAGTTCTTTCCTGCAAACATCTGTACCATCCTGAGTGCATTAACAATTGGTTGAAAATAAACAAGGTATGGTTCTGCCTTATCGTTTACATTTGGTAGCATAGATATGGTCAATGCACATATTTTCATGTAGTTAATAGTTTCCAATTTCCAGGTGGTAGTTGTAGTTTACGGTTCCATTAGGTCCTTAATACATGCACCTGTATGCAGCTGGTTGGATAATGCTTTTGTGCCCTAATCCCAAGACAGTTATAGGGCATATAGATATTCTTTTGTGATTGTTAGTCTTGTTCTGCTTGTGAGGTGCTTTAGATACCTTGAATTGAACTTGGATCTGTTTATTTTTTTAATCCTGATTTTTCTATTGAATATTTTTAACAGCTGTAAATCAACAGCCCTCTTTGATTTTATTCCCATGTTTCATGCCTCTTTATCTTCTAAACTTTTATAGCTGTTTCTTTTATAGCTGTTTCATGCCTCTTTTGAGTTTTTAATAAGAAACTGGTGTGGAGTTTGAAACATTTTCACTGCCGCTAGTAGATATTGATGCCATCCATTATATATTGTTTCTGCACTTGGCAATTAAAGGCTAGACTAAACTACACTTTGACTTGAATCATTACGGTTTGGGAGGAAGCTTTAGCCTTAAAGAAATAATTGATCACAAGTTAAACTGTGAGAAGGATGTGAAATGAGAAATTGAAGAAAAATGGTTTACAATTACAATAATTATAATAAATTTTGAAGGATCTTTGGTCAAAAAATGGGCATTTAGAGTGATTGAAAAGCGATAGAAATCAATGATACCATTTTAATAGAGTGATTGCAGCTCAATTTGTTGGGTTCAATGATTTTTTTTTATCACCAAGACGCTCCTTCTTGAAAAATTGCTTTAGGCTTGAAATACGAGTCACAGGCCAGTTTACCCTATAAAAAAAGACAAATCAGTTTGTGAGACCACTTGAGTTGGTAAAGTTGAAGCATGAACATGAATAATGATTGGTCCACGTTATTGTACAGAACACATCTTTTATACTGAGCCCTTTTATAATGATGATTGTTCAAGTTTCATTTACAAAATCTAATAGTAATGTATCAACAACTCATAAATTTCCTCATCATTTTGATCAAATTAGATTGGTGTAACCGTTGGCTTTTTGTCTGCAGGTTTGCCCAGTTTGTAGTACTGAGGTATCTGCTTCTGGGAGCAACTTGTAGGAGGACTTAATAGATGTTCTTCACTTCAAATTGAAGAAAATTTGTGCCAAGTTGGGGGCTAATATCCCTTATTTTAATAGCATTTCCATATTAGGGAGATAGTCTGTGCTATGTCTCCAGCTCCTTCATTTTAAATGTAACATGTGACTTTTGGAACCAGCTCTCTACATTGTCTTTATTCTAATGGAAAATGAATGGCATTTAAGTGGCCAGTTCTTTTACAGGGTCCGAGGGGATAACTGTTGTGATGGTTATTGTGGCTGTTTTTTTCCTAAATTATCGTCTAACTTCTGAGCATGCTAACATGAGGGGATTTTGAACAGTAGTACTTATAAGCCACCATGTCTTTTGCAGTGAAGTTAAAAGGTGGGGAGGGGTGGAAATGACTATTGGATCGTCAAATGGGCTCGAATTTAAAAATAAATTAATTAATAGAAACGGAGAAAAAGAACGGGACAAATGCATTTTGGGTGTGATTTTGATATATAATGTTGAACATTTGTAATTAAAATTGATTGAGTGTATAATTTAAAGTGAGTTTTATTGATGAAAGAAAAAACAAATTTTAATGCATTTTCAATAGTTTGGATTTGAAATGACAAGCTGAAGGGAAAGAAAGAGCAGAAACAGAAATTGATAAAAACAAGTGAGATGATAAAAATTGATAAAATGACATATATTCCACGTTACATTTATATTTTGTCATATATTAGCAGCCCTAAATGTCATTAAAAAACAAAAACTTGATATCATTTTTGGGATATTATATTTTGCAATTACTTTTTATACATTAAGTTTTAATAGTTTTAATTTGTTGTTTTAAGCTTTTAAAGTGTCTATTTTGATAATTTCTTTCCATTTGCGACTCTCTCTCCTCACCTCCTTGACCACCATCCTATAATCACAGCACACAGCAGATTCGGGTCTCTCTCCAATGTGACCCTTTGAGGTGTAAGGTTTATAGATAGATTCATTTTCCCTCGTCCGCACCACACAAAATTCCCTCCAAAACTCCGACCTTTTGGCTTACTCAACGCTTCGTCTCAAGTCCACCATGCTTTCTCTGTCTCTAATCCATCCCCACAATAATAATAATAAATTAAATTAAAATATGATTTCAAACCTTTTTCCCTTTCTTTCTCTCTTCCCTCACTACTCACTTGGATTTCCGTCTAAGAAATATTTTTGGTTGAGTTTGGTAATTTAATTCTCCAAATGACTTCCCTTTTTATTCTTTTTTTGGTTTAGAGAGGTGCAGATCGTGACGCCAAGAAGGGTAGACGGAAGCACAGATCTCATTATACTAGCGTTTTTTAACATATAGAAAAAAAACAACCATTGCAAAACATAATAGATCAAATATAAAAAAAATAATATATTTCATTTCTTTATTTCCTTCTCCATTCAAACAATACAAGTGAAAATTGTTTTTTTTTTCTTTATTTTTCTTGTCTTCATTTCTTTTCCTTCTTGTATTCTCTCATGGATCCACATGAAGCATAACCACCAACTTGACAAGTATGTATCTTGAAAAATTCCAGAGCTCAAGTTCTCTTTGTAGGCAAAAACTATCAGTAATAGATGTGTTTTTTTCTGTACATTTGTTTCTTTGCCAATTCCATCAATTTGATATGCAACATCTGGGAAAAAAAAACTTTCCAATACTGGAAGTTACATGATGGGGTTCACAAAACCTTTTGAGTATTTCTTTGTGGGGCCCACGAAACCTTTTTGAGTCTTTCTTTCTTCCACTGAAAACTTCTGGAGAGGAACTGGACTCCCTACCTCATTTAGCAGTCACTTCCATCAGTTCACCGACAATGTGTAGGAAGTTTTCCCTCTTCCACTAAAACTTGTATACCTGAGGATGCTCTGTGATCCTTGGAAAATTTATCAATTGGATTACAATGGAGTAATTTTTATCATGGGATTCTGGGAAAAATCCTGAATAAACCACCTCCTTAAAAATTTCAAATGCATATCTGAAAGAAAAGCACTTGGAAATGCAATATAAATGAACGAGTACGGTTTCATATCTTTCTGTTCCATCTGACGTAAATAATGGAGTGCTGCAGTTGGCCTACAGCATTTGCAAAGACCATAAATAAGTGCCATGAAAGCAATTCAATTTGGAGAACAACCTTTTCTTTCCATCTCATTCCAAACCAAGAGTGCATCATCAGGCCTTTCTGCTCTGCACAACCCTTCCACCAAAGTTGAATAAGAAATGACATTGGGCTCCCTGTCTTCTCCAGACATTCTGGAAAGAAGTGCCATAATCTTATCTACAAATCCATTTTTGCACCAACTATCTATAAGCAGATTGTAAGTCACAGCTGAGGGAGAGAGACCCTTCAGAACAATCTCGTCCAGCAAATTTTCGGCTTCTCTGACTTTGTTGGCCTTGCAGAGCCCTCTCATCAGGACGATGACCACGAGAACACAAATCCGTGAACAATTTCAACGCTCGATCCACTTCTTGAATCTTGATCAATCCCCTTATTGATGCAGAATAGGAAACTACATCAGGAAGGAAACCTTGTTGAACCATGCTGTCTAGAAAATTACACTTCTGGAACTTCTTCCAGCAACTTAACAATCACACTTCTGTCCGGAAAAGCCGATATCAACTTAGTAAAGATTCCAACATCCGGCACCACACCAAACTCCATCTCCGTAAGCAAGCTCAAAGCTCTATGAGCATCTTTGTTAAGCAGAGTCTTCCAATGAGAACATCAAACAAGGAAACGGTAGGAGTAAAACCAACCCGACACATTTTATCGAACAACTGAAGTGCCCTATCAACCCGACCCTCCTTGACAAACCCATGAATCAAAACACAAAAAGTCTTTTCATTTAGCCTCATCCCATGTCCCTCCATCCTCTCCACCAACTCAAAGGCCTTATCGACGTCACTCCATTTGGAAAACGACAATGCCAGCATGGAGCAAACATGTCCATCAACCCAACCCTTTTCCCTCATCAAACCTGCGAGCATTGTAATAAGCCTGCATGACAGGGGTGAGCGTGAACTTGTCAAACTCCCACCCAAACCCCTTCATCTCCTCCAACCTCGCCTCCATCAATTCAACCTCATCGAACTTGGATAAAGCCTCCAACACGCAGTTTCCAAAAAACTTCAAAAATTACTATAAAAAATTTATTTAAATAAAATCAAATAATTTTTTTAGCCAATAAAAAAATTTATAAATTAATTAAAATGTATTGTGTGGCATAATGTAAGCCTTCAAAATATAGTTGTATCATATTAATCAGATAAATTTGAATCCCAAGTCTAATATGCATATTTTGATATTTATTTTGGTGTTAAATAACCTATTTTAATTATATATATAAAAAAAACTTGAAATGATGTTACGAAATTATTGGTTATTCCGATGCGTATATGTGTGGCCAGAAATTAGCGAGAAAATATATTTGGGCAATGCAAGAGAAGCACAACACAAGTCATGACGAATTGATCATAACTCTTCCTTTCCTTTATCGTTTCATTTAGAAAACATGGACACCGTGACACTGTCACTCCTTTCTCTCCCTCCGGTTCCGGTCCGTACAGTGTCCGCGTCTGCATCAACCTCGTCCTCTGTCCCTCTCACTCACTCCTACTCCTGCTCGGCCAGGCAGAGGCTCTCCTCTCACAGAACAAGACTCAGTTTCCGGAATCATTCCTCTGCGGTTCCAAAACTTACGGTGACATGCGGTGCGGCTGTGACGGAGATCAACGAGACCCAATTCAAAGACACGGTGCTGAAGGCTAACCGTCCGGTTCTTGTTGAGTTCGTCGCTACTTGGTGCGGTCCTTGCCGTCTCATCTCTTCCGCCATGGAATCCCTCGCTAAGGTTTTCTTTTGCTTCCAACGACGCTTAACTTATTTATTGTTTGCAACTAGGTTAACATTTTAGGTATAAACTTCAATTTGTGAGCTTTTGACTGGTTAAAAGGGTAAATTAGAAATTTAGTCCCTATACTTAGACATAGTTCTGTGTTTCAATACTTCCATGAAAAAATTCCTCATTTTAGTCTCTATAACATTTATGAATTGGTCCCTGCTGCTGGCTGAATGTACTGTGGTGTTATATATTTCATGTTTTTTTTGGCAAACATCTCTCCTACATGACGATAGGGATCAACTTGACAAACATTTGCCAATCGAGCAAACATGTAACACTGATGATAACTTTAGCAAATCGTAGGAATCAATTTGTAAGCATTTTATAATAAAAAAATAAAATAAAAAATCCTTGTGTGGAGGTGAACTAGTTTTTGGGAATTTTTTGTTGTGGTACTAAATAATGATAGGAACCAGGAAGTCTGATACAAGGAGTAAAAATGTGAAATGAAAATACTCTATTCAACCAATAACACACCGAATGCAAATCCCCCTACTCTAGCCCGCTTCTTTTGAGAAGGCTGCTCCTTGTTAGAAAGAACTTGATTGTTAGAGATAAGAGATGTGGTTTCTAGTCTATCTATTTTTATATACAAGGAAAATGAAAAGTTGAAAAATCATTATATAATTATCCAACAATTGCAATTGAAAAAGAGGAATGCTTGCAATACACTCTCTCTATTATTAGTTATTGAAATTTATTGGAAATCACAAAATTGTTTGTTTCTCACTCTATCTAATGAACCCCACTCGTTATTTTGTAGTTTTCAATAAATTTTAATAGGGGAATGTGTATTGGAAAGAATATGTTAGAAATTGTGTTGCTAGTACTCCTTATAGAAAAATAATTCAAAAAATTGCCTTAGAAAAGAAAAAGAGAGGTTTGAGATGTTTTTTCCTCAAACTGGATTAATGATTGATTTCTAGGTTTTGCATCGAGGTTAACCAACACCTGATAGTAACAACGTATACAATGGTGAAATGGAGAAGAAAAAAGGGAAAATAGTTCTAGGCTTTTGAGAGGCCTAGTCTCTCCCACTAGTCCCTCCTAGCCTATATTCTCTCTAACTACACACTCTCCCCCTCTAACTTTCTGCCAGCTTGGCAGTTTGTTACACCATTTTTTTTTGTTTAATTCCATTCAGGTGCACCGCAACCCATTGTCTGGCCTTACACCTGCACTCTGCCGCACTCTTCTTTTGTAAACTTTGGTGATCTTGGGCCTTGGGCTTGTATCAAATAATAACTGTTTGATGATTGTTGAATGAATCCCAACATAATGCTGCTAATGGTCATTGGTGGAAGAGGTATGGCAATAAAAATGTAAAATAGAAGTCTTCTTGTTTTTATGAATTTAAGAAAGCTTTTGGTAATTGCTGACGAATGCAGTCACAGTAACATTAGAAGAATGACTTTGAGCAAACATCATTCTCTCTATAATTTGTCTCCATTTTGTTAAAACTCATATGAAGTTGGAGCCAATTGTATTAGTAGCTCTTTTAGCCCTTAATCTTTTTAGGCACATACTTGAAACTGACATTTGCAATTTTTTAATGCTTGCAAAAGTTTGAGACAATTAGTTTTGGTTGGATCATTCTGATTCATGATTCAAGGAGCAAAATTTTCACTGAATGTGAAACAAATAGTATGATTTTCCTGAAAACTATAGTCAAGTGTTCTTTAGGATCTTAATTTGTCTCCCGTGGACCCTGATTATTTTTTATAATAATAACTTGCAGGAATATGAAGACAGATTAACGGTTGTAAAGATTGATCATGATGCCAACCCGCAGCTAATTGAAGAGTATAAAGTTTATGGACTACCGACATTAATACTCTTCAAGAACGGGCAGGAAGTTCCAGAAAGCAGAAGGGAAGGTGCAATTACAAAATTGAAACTTAAAGAGTACGTGGATGCTTTATTGGAATCAATATCAGTTTCATAGTCATCATCATATTCATACATGTTTCAAAGTTCTGACCTGTGCTGGGAGACTTGCGATATAGGAGCATATCTGTTTGTTTCCATATCTTGTATGAAACAGTTTAACAGGTTTATACAGTTGTATAATCTATATAATATCTGAAGCTGCAAATACAGCATAATGTGGTGAAGGAAGGTTGTGCTAAAGGGTTTCTACTCGGGGCTGGGATTCAGTCATTCTAAATCCAAAAATAAAATTTGTTAGAGACAAATACGAAGAAAAATAAAATAAAAATTGAAAAAAGACAAGTATTTGGCTGGGTAATTGGATTCCAAAATGATGGCATCCTCTCAGTCAGGCTCGTGTTCAGTCCTTGCAGCGGAGTTTTGGGGAATTTGGCATGGATTACGTCTAGCTTGGAATCAGGATTGTTGTGTATTTTGATTTTGATTTTGATTCTAGCAATGCTATTAATTTTTGCTAACTGATGACTGTTGCAATATTCATCCTTGCTATAATTTGGCGAAGTCCATAGGGACCAAATCAATTGAACTAACATGTAGCAAGAAGTGAATCAAGTAGCTGATGCGTTGGCTAAATTTGGGATTAATCTTAATCATCATTCTCAGGTGTTTGATTGATGTAATTCCTTATTTTATTTTGAGTTTCTTAAGGGCCGAGTTAATCTTTTTATTATTTTCAAATTATTTATTAAATTAAAGTAAAATATCTTGAAAGTGACTTAATCTTTTTCTCTTTCAAATTTAATTTTTTTAATTTGTCAAACATATTTTTTATTTTTAAATTTGTTTCTCTTTAAATATAATTTTTTTAAAAAAAAACTTTACCTGCATTAATTATGTTGACATCTCTTATAATTTTAAACATTATATATATATAATTCTTAAATCTATTCTCACAAAAAAAAAGTTATAACTCGTGTTTTAGTTATTTGTTTTTTAAAATTTACCTAAATTAAATTTTGAATGATTGTCTTCATCTATAATTATTTTTACTTGCATCTTTTACTTTGAGAATTGGGTCATAAATATAAATTCAATGATTTTATTTTTAATGGTAACAATATCTAGCAATCGATTGGGTTATAGATTAGGTTTGTGAAATAACCTTATTTTTTTTATACCCTTAAATCTAACATCATACCCCTCTTAGCTATCACAATTACACGAATACGGGATAGAGTCTAATAAAATTTTCGTGAGTGAAAGCAATATCATTTTTTTAATCAATAATTCAACATTTCTTTTGATACATAGGGACTCAAGCTCTATTTTTTCTTTTCATTTTCAGTCCTTATATATATATATATACACACATATATATACAATATATATATATATACATATACATATATACATACACATATACATACACATATACATACAGTATAATGGGCATCCTTGATTCAACTCTGAGCAGTAGTTGGCTTGCGATCATTATCAACCTGTGGAACAATCTTTGACCAAAACCAATGTGACCTCCACACTAAATGCATTTCTTCAATGGGGATGTTCTTTGTCTCAGGCAACAACAGGGCAATGAAGAGGGTCATGATGAGCACAAATGCAGCAAAGAAGAAGAAAAGGCCAAACTTCAAGTGGCAAAGCATGGCTAGGAAAACTTGAGCAATAGCAAAAGTGAACAACATGTTTACGGCAACATTGGTGGCTTGACCTGCGGAACGAATCTCAAGAGAGCAAATCTCACTAGGCACCAACCATCCTAGTGGACCCCATGACCATGCAAATGCAGCAACAAATGCACATATAAAGAACAAAATAAGGTCGGCTTCTCCTGAAGAAAATGACCCTTCGCCACTCACCCCGAACTTCATAGCAATCATGACTCCAGTAGCAATCTACAAGCAATAATATATATATATATATATTATGATATATATTATGACCTTTAATTAGTCAATTAAGCTATGTAATGATTTGATTTAGCTTACAAAGTAGTACTAACTTGGGTAATGTTTATAAGAAACAAGCTGTATTATAATTTACATTATAGCTTATTTCTTATAAATAGGACAAGAGACAGTATTAATCATTAGCTGAGTTAATAAATTTTTTACCTGGCAAATAAACATTTGAACACCACCTTCAAGGAATAAAATTTTTCTTCCAACCTTGTCCACAGTGAAGATGGAAACCAAAGTGGCAACCACATTTACACCTCCGGTGATAACTGAAGACATAAGGGAAGCATCGTTGCCAAAGCCCAAAGTCTTGAAAAGGACAGGGGCATAAAACATGACAACATTAATGCCAGTAAGTTGTTGGAAAAATGGAATCAAGGTGCAAAAAATGAGTTGAGGCCTGTATTTTGCTTGTGTGAAGTTCTTCCATGGGTGCTCCACCTCTTTAGCTGACTCACTTGCATCAATAAGAGCTTGCAACTCCTCTTCAACATTGTCAATGCCGCGGATCTTTTGCAACATTTTCTTAGCTTCTTCCTTTTGGCCTCTTTCAATCAGGGAATTAGGTGTATCACCTAAGAAAAGAGCTCCAACACATAACATGACTGCAGGAATAGCTCCAGTACCCAAAGAAATTCTCCATCCATTTTCTAGTTTGGATGTTCCATAGTTGATAAGGTTTGCAGCTAAGATGCCAATTGTGATCATCATTTGGAAGCCCATATTAAGTGCACCTCTAATCTTTGCAGGAGCCATTTCGGACAAATATACTGGAACAGACTACATATTGAAAATAGTATATATGTATACGTACAACAATAATTAGAAACAACACAAAAAAAATTTAATCATAATATTAACACTAAAGCAAAACGCGAATAAAATTAGTATTTGAAGTAGTGGGTTGGAAAACACATGAGATCTTTGACTCGGGACCAAAAAAAAAAAGTCAGTGTTATTATCGCGATCTTACCTGATTACAATATCCTACACCGAAACCAAGCAAGAGACGGCCTATGATAAGCATTTCGATGTTGACGGCGAAACCGTTCAACAATGCGCCCACAAGGAAAAACAAACCTCCTAAAAACATGGAGGCCTTGCGTCCCATCATCCTTGTGGTGGAAGAAGCAAAGAAAGAAGCTACTAAAGCAGCAAGATACAGAGAAGAGGTAAATAGTGTAAGGAGCTCGTTGTCAAATTTGCAATATTGGCTTCTATGGCCGACATCATCTTGCATTTGTTTATAGACACCGGGAAAGAATTTGATGAGAAATGGTTCCATGGAAGTCACTCCTCCGGTTATTCCAAGATCATAACCGAAGAGTAAGCCTCCCATGGCTGCCACAAAGCATGTAACCAATACGAATGCAGTGACCTTCCCTTCAAATTGCTTTGCATTTCCCGAATCTACATAACCTCCTCCTGCCATTGTTTTAAGTTGTTGTAGTAATTATTACTACAAATCTCTCTGGGTTGAATACTAAGGTTGGATCGATGATCCTGCTTGATGATGTTATGTTATTGCAAATAGACAACTAGCTCCTTGTATTCATATCCCCTCTTCCTTCAAATTCTTGCTTTCTTTCCTTACTTCTGTGTTGTTTGAAAAAGAATTGTGATTTTATAGGGGGAGCGGAGCTGCTCTGCATCTTAGCCTCTCGTAAAACTAATGGTCATCACCAAAATTAGGGAGTCAAACAACTTTTTTACATGCGATAGAAATTGCAGATATCGTTTGTATTAGCTAGAAATTAGAGTCATATAAACAAATTTTACTATTATTAGATTAGAACCAGGTCAAATACTAACTTTAGAAAACTAACCCAATTACAAACTCCAGACGATGTTTTTATAATATTTTTTCCAGACAATTGTTTAAATTGATTGTAAAATAATCAATTGTATGTCTGAAAAAAAAGCCAAAAAAAACATATTATAGTAAAAAGAAAACAAATAATATCTCTTAAATTATGCGTGATTTCGGTCTTTTGAATTTTCCAAATCAATTAAGTCTCTTATTTAAAAATAAAAAAATAAATTTCGCCATTCTACCAATTTGTTTCTACCTAAAACTCTTGAATATTTTTTTTCTCATAAAAATACTCACAGATTAAATCAGTTATGTTTTTCTTTTTTTCATAAAAACATCACATTTCAAGATACAGTGAATAATGATGCATTTGGAATTAACGTCACCAAAGTTTTTTATTTGTTTTGTTTTTACTGGACGTCACCAAAGTTATGCGCTAACTAGTCAAGATACCGTGAACATAAATGGATGATGAGACATATGGGACATGTTTACTTTCCAATAAGACTCCCATATTTGGAGTATATTATGTCTAAGTTAAATACTTTCAATTGCTTGATAGTATAATGGTACCACAAAATACAATGACTACTAGTGTACAAAATTTGTAGTGTTTAGGTCTCAAGGACTTGACATTCGTCAACTTAACTCTGTAGAATGTTCATAAGCCCTTTCGAGCTGGGCATCAAAATATTCATATTTATTTTCTTCATCTTCGTCAACAAGTTTAACAATACCATTAACTTTAGATAAACTGTTATTTTCACTGAAATGTCCTACGAGCTCATTAGCCTCTTCCCTTTCTTCATCTGTTTTTGGTAAAGATAGAAGGACATTTTTAGCTTTCTGATCAGGAGGAATTCCATTAGACTCCATTTCCTTAAACCAATGAACAGCACTGTCGAAGTCTCCACTTTTTCCATATGCATCCATGATAGTAGTCAAAATTGTCTGATTGGCCTTGATTCCCCGAACAAGCATTTCTTCATACTTTTTCATTACCATCTCAAGATCATTTATCTTAGCATACCCTTTAATCAAGGTTCCATAAGTGACAACATTAGGCTCAAAGTCATCTTGTATCAATCTTTTGAAAAACTTCTCAGCACCCTCCATGTCATCTGCATTGACATAAGCTGATAACATGGTAGTGTATGAGCAAAGATCTGGAAAGTATCTGCACCGGAAAAGTACAATGATACACGGAGAATGCTCAGTGTTGTGCACTAAAAAATAATGTTGACAGTAACATATATTCTCTAATTATAATTTATTCGGTACATGAATTTTAATAGTGTTTGGATATAAGTTGGAGGACCAAAGTGAGACAAAAAATAACCAGAGAACGAAAAATGTATAATTGTTTGCCTAATATATATACACTGAAGAAAGGAAATACTATTTACCTATCCCTTCTCATGCTCTTAAACACAGTCTGAGCTTGCTCTACCATTCCCGATATAGAAAATGCATCAAGTAAAATATTGTAAGCCTTCCGAGTTGGTCTGTGGAAAATAAGAGAATACTATAACTTTTTTAATAATAATAACAATAAGAGTAGTTTAGTAGATAAAAACATAACTAATTAAGCAACAGAAACAGAAAATAACAGTTTGCATAGGAACAAAAGATAAGAGATGAGGTTGCCATGCTAAAGATGGGAATTTTAATATTTCAATGATTTACTCATAAATCATAATAGCAACAAGATATACTGATGTCTGAATAATAACTACTAAAAAATTGCATTATGTAATTGATAATAACTTATTACAGTAAATTATCCAGCTTTCTATTAATTCTTCACACTGGTATTTTTGTTTTTATTTTTTGACATACCTGACACCAGCGTCAAGCATTTCCTCAAATACAGCTAATGCTTCTTCCTCCCTCCGGGCCTTCCCATACGCACTTACAAGTAAGGCATAGCTCACAACGTCGGGTCTGAGATCAGCTCTTTGCATCTAAAATTAGGCATTCACTTCAATATCTGATGAGTTAATTATAATCAAGAAATTAAAGGGGGGGACAGAGAAACAAGATGCAAACTAATTTGCTATGAAGCACCAATACTTGAATTTGCTTCACGTATCTGTATCCGATACCGGTTCTCTTGGATACTTCATCGATATGTATGAAGTATCCAAATCTATGAAATGTCAATACTTCAATTTGCTTCCCTTATCCAATACGATACTCTTGGATATTTCATCGATATGTATTGGTGAAGTATCCAAGCCTTTAAAGCATTTCATGAAAATCCAATAGAAATTGTATGAAACATATATGTATATTTGTATTTGCAAAATTGCAATTATATATTTATCAAGTTTTACGAATTTTTATATATTTCTAAATTTCTAAATATGTATCTTACACGTATCGTATCTTATATATTTTTAGAATAATCGTATCGGATATGTACGTATAGTATCCGTGCATCATAGATGGGAAGTCTTGAAAATGCCTCAGATTAAAATAAATTATCTGTCCATGAAAGTCTTGACAATATAAGTGCTTCTTGTGTGCAAGGAGTAAGGACTTAATTTCACCAATTGCCATATTTTAATAAAATTCTGACTGAATTAGCATGGATAATGGTTTTCAAACCATAACAAAATTCAAATAATCTCCTTGTAGGAATTAACATTTAACAATCAGGTATCTTAGAATTAGAATGTGGGTTTGGGTCTAACTCAACCCTTCAAAACTGACTTGTAAGGTAGACGATGCCCCCACTTAGATACTCTATCTTGGCACTATCTCTAGCCAGTGTGGGACATGCGTTTTTCCCAATAAGGTAAGACTGTTTTGTACCTCTACAACAAAAACACAAAGCCAAAAACAGTTGAAAATTGAGCCTATACTTATGAAGAAGGAGATCTAGAATTTCACATAAGTACCCAAACATGTTGCTATTCATGTAGAATATGACAAGACAATTTGATTTAACACAAGTTTTTCCTCTTTTGGAAATAATCAAATAATATGATGTTAAAAGTATGCATATTCTGCCTTCAGAAAAGAATGTTGTCTGTGATAAACATGCACTGAGTACAACAGAGATAAAGTCAAAGATTGTATACAAGATAGATATTTAATTTTACCTGATCATATATGTTTGAAACTTCCTTGTAATCTGTTTCAAATGACATCAAGCTATTATATGTTACAGTAGTTTGTTGAATTCCCCGTTCAGCCATCAGTGCAAATGTCTTCCGAGCCTTTTCATAACTTCCAGCCTTCTTATACATATAAATCATCATATTAAACATCTTCTGGTCTGGTTTCAAAGGTGAATTTTCATCATTCAGTAGATTGTCAAACAATTCTTCAGCTTCCCTATACTTGTTACCCTGTAGGTGAATTAAATATATAAATGCAACACTGAAAGTCAGAGACTCAACAGCAGTCTGTACAGTATTTAAGAAATGTACACTGAGTTCAACATAGTTATCAAAGAAACATGAGGATATGTGTTGGAATTGAAAAGCCATTATTAGGCCCTTATTTACAGCTAAGAATTCTATGGCAAGACTGAACACATTCATCGACACAATCCAAAAATTTAATTTCCACTACGGAGCTTGTTACATTAAGAAGGTAGACAGTGAATGTATTTGACTTTTATTCGAAAATTTTCACAGGAAACCAGAAGTACAACAAGCACCACCACTAGTGGCTGTAAGAGATTAAATATTAAAGGGAAATAAAAGAGCATAGGACAAGAACGTATGGTTACCTGAACAAATGTCTTAAGTATTATCTGGTATGTGAAAGCAGAAGGTTCAGGACCCCATTTCTGCATCCTTCGGAATATTGCTTCAGCATTGTTATATCTGCCTCCTTTTCCATAAGCTTCCATGAGTGCAGTTTGAGACACTACATTTGGTACATAACCATTCTTATTCATCAATCCTAAGACCTTCTCGGCACCATTGAAGTCTCCTAGCTTCCCATAAGCCGTGATAAGCATGAAGAAATCCATCTTCCCAAAATCCCACCAGTTCTGAGTCCGAAGCCAGTCAAGAATCTAAAGAATCACACAATAAAGCAGTTAGAATCAATAGTTCACTATCAAAAGCAAACAGATAACAGTTGTATGTATTGGTAATGGTATATACCTCAACAACAAGGTGCCACTTTTTGAGTTGCTTAAACCTAATCAAGGTACCAACAAGAAGGTCTTTAGGAATATTTTGGTTATTAATCTTCTCAGAAGAGAGAACAGAGACAGCAGAACCCGATTCTTCGATTTCAGTCATGATTCTCCTCCAATTCTTCTGGTCAGCTTCATCTGCAGCATCCTTGAAAACCTCGAATTTCCTCCTCCTCTGCATGAACTTTCTGGGTTTCAACATTCCCCGACAAACCACCTCCATTCTCCCACTCATCCTCACACTCGCAATTCCATTGCTAACACACACACAACACAACAACACAGTGAATAATGAGTGAAACGTACACAAAGCAATAAAAATTGAGTAAGCTTACCCTGTGCGAGTGTGTGGAAGAGGGAGTTGTCGCAGGTGACAGTGTGACTTGGAAATGAGACTACACATTTAGCATACAGCACTAACCGATCGCCACCAGAAGAAGAAGATTGTATTAAGGAGAAAGTAAATATAAATAAAATATCTATCTATTCTAATATCCATAATCATTTCTTGGGCCAGACTATTATTTTTCAGGTTGGCCCAACAACTTCGGGCCCGCCCCAGTTATGAAGTATACACTCTTGTGTGTGGGTTATGGGCATTTCTATTTCTATGGCCTTTAAATACTCACTTCATTTTTTTTATTGGACTTTAATCTACATAATAAAGATTTATCTATAACAATTAGCATAGATTATTAGAGTAAAACTTTAAAAAATTAAGAAAAATACAATAATCATTTAATAATATATCAGTAATTTGACTCATACAACATGTGAGTAACTTTTATATTTTATAGTAATAAATTTAAAAATTATAAAAATCCAATATTTAAAATTACATAAAAGCGTGTAAATGATGAAGAATTATTCAATTTAATAATTTTTTTTGTGATAAATTACTCACGTGATCTATTATCTTTGTTTTAGATTACAATTTGTTCTCTTATTTATTAAAAGTTATAAAATATTTTTTAATTTTTTTAGTAAAATATCTCTTAATTAGTCTTTAATAACATATTTATAATTTTTAAACACTTGTCATTTTCTATTTCAGAATATGATTTCAATTTTTTTATAAGTAAATTTTCACCAATAATTATTTTATTAATGATTGAATTCGAGATTAGATTCAACTATGTAGAAATTATGGGACTCAATTAATTTTCAGACAAAAAAAAAAGAACATAAAATTTTCCAATTTAATTTAAGAAATTTTTCTGTTTTCCGATTTCTCAAGATTTTCTACACATGATTATACTTTTTTTTTATACATTCACGAAATTATACTTTTTGTGCAAAAAAAAATTATTAAATAACCATAAATAATAGAAACACAAAATAAAAAATAACATATAATAATAGATATGTATAAAAAATTAAATTATTAAACTAAATTTAATAATTAGTACATATACCAATTCATAATAAGAAAAATGATTATAATATATCAAATTTAGCTAGTAAGATGCCTACATCTAATATCCATAATCATTTATTGTATTTGGATCTGGCCCAACAACCTTGGGCCCGCCCACTTATATAGAGCGAGATGTTCTTCAGTTGGTTGGAGAAAGAAAGAAGGAAAGCAAAGTAGACGAGTGATTGCGTTGCGATTGACGACGACGAGGAATCATGTCTTCCGGCGGCGGCGGTGGTAAGCCGTTCTTCTGCCACGTGTGCAGTCAGAGGATTACGTGCTCCGATGAGTCGGAACCATTCTGCCCGATGTGTATGGAAAGTTTCGTAGAAGAATGCAACCCTAACAATCCCAACCCTAATCTCTTCCCCGACAGTGATGAATCTTCGGATCCCGAACTCCCCTTCCACCGCTTCTCACTTCTCCCTCTCTTGCTCTCATCAGTCTCTAGGTCCCGATCCGAACCCGACGTGTTCGACCCGATGGTCTTCCTCCAGAACCACCTTCAGGACCTTCGCGCCGACGGTGCCAACATTCAAGTTGACTTTGACCATCCTTCCAACGAGAATCAAGGCTTTCGCCTTGCGAACATCGGCGACTACTTTATGGGCCCCGGCCTCGAGCAGTTTATTCAGCAGCTTGCCGACAACGACCCCAACCGCTACGGAACGCCGCCCGCCGCCAAGGACGCCGTCGAGAATCTCCCCACCGTTACCGTCGACGACGACTTGCTGAACTCCGAGCTGAACCAGTGCGCTGTCTGCCAGGACGAGTTCGAAAAGGGTTCTAAGGTGACACAGATGCCCTGCAAGCACGCGTATCACGGCGACTGCTTGATTCCGTGGCTTCGGCTGCATAATTCATGCCCTGTGTGCCGCTATGAATTGCCCACGGACGACGCCGATTACGAGAACGAGGTTCACGGTGGTGATGCTGGGTCGAGGACAGGTGGGAGCGACGGTGGAGGTGGGAGTAATAGACCTTTTCGCAGGACTGTTAGGATATATTTGCGCCATCCTGATGCTGGTGACTCTGCGCAGGACGGTGCTGAAAGGGAATGGAGATGGAGAAGTTGAGATTGAAATTTATGTAAGTAGCTCCTCTCTGATTCTTTGGTTTGTGTGTTTTGTTTGTTGTATATGATTTTGGTTGTTATGCATTCTTTCCTTTTAGATTTTAGATACATTAGGTTTTGATTGGATTTAGGATTGACAATTGATGGCATTCAAGTATATCATTATTTTGGCTTTAGTTTTGTTAGTTGTTCTGATACCTCCTTACATAGTGACAAGGCTTTGTAATTACTGTGATGGGCTTTTAAAAATTATTCTGTGTATTCTCATTTTTGGTCATCTTCATATTAGAGGTGTAAATTATTTGAACTGCATCTGAGATTTTAACAAGTGGTTTGTTGAACTGCTTATATTCTAATGTATCCTAATACGTTTGTGTTCTGTATAGTTTTGATGATTATAGCTCCTTTTCTCCATGATTTTTTCATCAAAATTCATTTTGTAATCATTTTTATGCTGCTAATGCTAACTCTTGGTGAGAGCTTTTGACCATGGAGCTGCTTGTCCCCAACTCTTCCCCAAAGAAGTGGCTAAAAAGAGGAAGGGGTTTAAAAACCTTGGGTTTCATCCTAAAGTACTAAATCAAGTACTTCTTTTACTTTTGGAGTCTTGAACTACTATAGAATGAAGGTGGAGATGATGAGAAAGGTTAAAAGAAGTTAGCAAATTGAAAGTAATTAATTGATCCAAGATCTGAAGATTCACTAGTACTTTGCAGCATCATGGTAAAAGCCCATGGAATGGATTGTTTTCCACTAAGTCATATTGAATGCTGATTTTCGGTAGGAAATTTTAAAAAATACTCAGAACTGGACTTGTTCCTTAAGTAGTTGGAAAAGAGATGGGAAATCAATATTATTTTTTTTAATTTTCTTTTTTTCCCTCTTGTATTGTATGCAACATGTCTAAGCAACAATATTTGGGCAAATGGATGATACACATTCTTTTTTCTCTACTTTATCCCCCTCCCCAATTCTTTAGATTTATATTTGTATGTTTCTCATACTTGTATGCTTATGAAGGGGGAAATTTATTTACGGTGAAATTTTATTGGTTTTACTGTTTCTATTCTCATATTTTACATTTCTTATTTACTATGCTATGGAGCAAGCTAATATGTGGATTGCTTGTTGGCTTTTAAATTCTGTAGCCGGATCATTGTCACTGTATATTCTGGACCAAAAAAATGTAAAATTGCATCTGTGTTTGGTTTTTTTCCATTTTTTTATATATTTGTTCATCCAGTATTTATGAATCTGTATCAATTGCTGATAGATAGTTTGTATCTGCTGCAGGTTTTGTTTCATGTTGAAAAACTGGAAACTATCTTGTGCAGCTCTGAGCTTCCGTGAATAGATTGTAGCATTGCAATGTTTACAGAAGTCCTTGTGAGGAATGCAAGAAATGTTATTTCCCGTGGCAAGGAACTTTGTTCGATCAAAGGTCTTTGTTTGTTATGGTAGTAGATAGCTGGAACATGGGAATGCACGAAAACACAACTATTGAGATTTTAGGTACTGTGTTAATGAGCGTTGATAAGAAACTTCCCGTTACTTTTGTACAGATCATCTTCCAAACATCCAATATTGATTATCGTCCTTTTGTACAATATGAACTAGTCATGGTCTATATTGCTCCTGTGTGTGTGTATAAAACGTTTTAATTTAGAAAAATGTTCTTTTGACCTATTTAGAAAAGGTTTAATGTTACTTTTGATTCATTAAGTTTTATACTTCTTTCGTTTTCTATTAAGTTTAAAATGTTCAATTTAGTTATTTATATTTTTGAAATGTGTCATTTTAGTACATTATGTTTATTATGTTTTCCGTCAAAAATATTTGTGTTCCGTTCACACATTTAAATTTTAAAACCATTAATTTAAAGTAGGGATGGCTTTTGGTGGTTAAAAATTGTCACTATTTATAATCTTATTAAAAAATTTAAACCAACAAAAAGAAAAATCTCACCGATGATGAATATGCTCACATCATAGAATGTAAATATTAGAATCCATTTTCCAATTCTAAATATTAGAATATCTTAGCTTCAAATTAAAATTTAATAATCTACAAAATCCCCCAAAATTACACTAAATACATTAATCAACAAACCCTAAACCCCTAATCTTCAAATCCTCCTAATTCATTGCACGCCCAACATCACCTCTCAAGTCTTTGAACCCATCATTGAGGTTTCAATTTAGAGTTTGTCGAGATTTGCATTTGCAATTGAGTTTATGGTACAAATGAAGTTGATGCATCTCTTTAAGAAGATGGAGGAGATGGAGAGGTTGCAGTTCCTCAATATCACACACAACCCTAAGTATCATTTCCTTAATGAAGGATTTGGTCATGGTGGTGGAAGGTGACGATAATGGCACGAGAAGGCACGCAAATGATGTTTGATTGTTGATGGTGGTTGTGGTGGTTTTGGAGTGGTGATGCTCTGATGATGGTGTCGCGGTGTTGCACGTACTATGTTTAGACACGATGATGGGTGAGATAGTGGTTGTGACATGATAGATCTAAGTTGTGTTCTGGATCTATGTTTTGGGCACACAACAGATTTAGGTTTTAATGGTGGTGTTCAAAGAAGAAGATGATTTGATTTAGGCTTGAAATAAAATAAGGACAATGGTGATTAAAAATCATCACTATGTTAAATTGATTATTTTTAAATTTAAAACATTGACAAACAATAACGTTAACGAAAAATTAAAAAAATGATCAAAACGGGACATCTGAAAAACATTAAAGACCAAAATTGAATGTTTAAAATTTAATGTATTAAAGCGAAATAAGTGTGAAATTTAATGGATTAAAAATAACATTAAACCTTTAGAAAAAGGTTTTACCTATTAGTCCATTATCTTACCTGTCATCAGTGTAATCTAAACAACCTCTTATACTAAATAATTAAACGTCTTGTATTTTGATTAAATAGGTATTTTAGTCCCTGATTTGTAGCCATTTTTCATATTAGTCATTATTGAAATGTAAAAAATAATTCATATCTTTACATGTGTTATGCAAATAAGTCCCTCTTGTTAAAATCAAATTTTTTTTATTAGTCAAATGTCTATTTGACAAGTCTTAGTCTATGTAAATAAACCCACATGACAAGTTTGAGTCCATGTCAGCAAACCATGTGACAAGTCTTCTGCTTCAAAGCTTCAGCAAAATCTCCTGGTTCTTCTCTAGCCTCTTCTTTCTTTCATCTTCCTTCCGCTTCAAAGCTTCCTGCAAAATCTTCCATCACTCCTGCCGCTACACCATTGCCGTTCACGTACTTTACTAAGCTTTCGTTCGCTACTAATTTTTTGTTTTGTGGGAGTGAGGGAAGAATATGAGAAATGGAACACCAAACTAGCCTCTTGCCCTTACAATGAAAGCAACAAAAATTAAATAAAAGCATCAATATCTTGTTTACCAGATTTTTCCGCAAACCCAATGAAATAAAATTGAATCTAGCAAAAGAGAAATCAGTGAAGGAAGAAGAGCATCGAGTCAATAAACTAGCGGCGCTGCAAAGGGGGAAAGAAAGGAAGCGCAAGAGCACGAAAATAGTAAAAACTGTAAAGTAAATAGTAAGTTTTGTTAAAATTTCATTAACTTTAATTTAAAGGTTATTATTTGTTTAAATTGAAATTTTACAGTTTTTTATTTATAAATTGAGGGGATCCATTCCCCAGCTCTAAACAATGTAGCACTTATACTTAGTATATTATATCATTCAATTAATATGCAACATGAATTTATAATAATAATTTTAATATCAGTGACTGTGAAAGTGGAAAATGGAAAGCCATTTGTGAAGTTGTTTGGAATGCAATAGTAGCGTGGATATTGGGTTTTTCCCCCTCATTTTGAAAGAAACCCTGGCTGGTTCCATTTCTCATATTCTTTCATCTTCCCTCACTCTCCATAACTCCCGAGACGCCGTTCACGTAACCGTTAACGAAGCCGTTACCACTGTATTCGCTGGCGGCAACTCCATTTGACGTCGTCCACTCTGTCAATGACGCCGTTTGGGGGTAATTTGCGGTGCAAGAAATTTGAGCTAGAGTGGGAGTAAAGAGGAAGAGGAAGCCATTGATTGATGAGTGAGTGAGGATCAAAGTGGAAGCGGCATGAGAGGCAGAGCAAGAGTTGAAGTGAAGTGGGAAGAGGGTGGTGGTGGTGGCTGGTGATAAGAAAAAGATGAGCCCCTGAAATTTTGACTCTTTATCCTGACGTTCACGGCTATCAATGCATATTAGTCTACCTGACAATACCTGGTATTATAATCACCAACAATTTCGAATTTAACAATAAAAATTATTTTGCAAGACTCATTATTTTTAATATTTCAATAAATTAAGGATTAATATACAAAATGATTTCAAAGTGAGAAACTAATATGTAAAATAACTATAAAGTCAGGGATTAAAATATGAATCTTATTTTAAAACTAGCTTAATTTGACTTGTTTCCATACATAGTACACAATACTCTGAAAAAGTTATTAGATATTTGGAAATAAAATTTACAAAGAATGTAGGACTAATTTTTTATGGTTATTTGCCTGCTTGTTTTTTCCATTATAAACAAAGAACATATATGATTCTATTTTCTCCAAATATTTAGACAAGTAAAGCGGACCGAGCAAAATCAATTGGAGTTGTCAATTTATGATAGAAAGGTATGTGAAGAAGCAACAAACACCTCTCTTATTCTCTTATTCTCTTATTGTAAGTGTTGTCATGTTGGACACATTTTCAACATCAATACATTTGAAAATTTGTTTGACATTTCTAATTAGGTATCTAATTCAAAAATTACTTTTTATTTGCCTGAAGACTTGTCACCTTTACACATTAATACACTTGAAAAAACATAAAAAAAATGTTTAAAAAGATGAATATATCATCAATTTAGATATTTTGTTATATGTTACTCATATTTCATTTAATTGGATTCTCTTTATTTGTTTATCCTATAATTTAGACATTAACGGTGTCGTGTTCAGCGTTCATGCTTCTTCTGTATGTCCAAGTCCAACGCCTAAAAAATGATTGCAACCATTGTGAAATAAGTATTATTGAGAATTAGTAAGTTGTCCCAAAATCGTATGAAATATATAATGGAAAACATGATAAGAAACTCATGAATTGTGATCAATTTTTGTATTTGTTTTGTAAAGTTCATTGAAAAAAGTAATGATTAATTTTAATTGGGGACCATGAACACACACAAGGTGAATATTTTTCTCCCAATATGATTTATTATATACCAAAAAGTCAATCATGATTCGAACTCTAAATCACTTGATTAAGGAACAAAAATTGATACCACTTTTACAGTTATTGATAATTAATAGTTGATATCAACGCTCGCATTTATCTTAAAAAGTTAACATAAGTGTCTGTTTCATTAAGTGGTTAATTTGATCAATCAACACAAATGATATATTGTGTGTATACATAATTTAGTATCTCTTTTTTGTGATAAAGGATGTTTTACAGTGAATTGATTTCAAGAAACTGTGATTACCAAGTCACATTACACCAAACGGCCAACCAAACAAAAAAAAACTTATAAGTAATGGTCTACTTTTGGACGTGGAAAAAAATAATACTAATTCACAATTCATTCAATAAAACTTTATTTTCTTTTGTGACAATATTGAATCAGAGTTTGGTGCCGGTTGCTTGATTGACTGTGGCTCAAATAAAATCCACGAATAAGATGTTGACCAGTGAGTCAGTAACCATTTGCCCATCAACAATCTGTTCCACACACTTGTTTTTGTTCGGCAAAATATTTTTTTTTGAACTTGGTATACTGAAACAGAGTTTAGCCTTGGCCCGCAAGAACAGGTACATAGTCAAACTTTAAGAAAAAAATGTTTAGCTAGAACCGTAATATTAAGTTGACTTGTGTAGCAATAAACAACCTGCCCTATTATTTTTTTGAACTTGGAATAATCAACCACCATTCTGAAGCGTGCGGAACAAACTTTGAGATTCTTAGGATCCTATATAAAGGAGCATGATCATATCCTTTGGAGAGCAGAAGTGAGTTGTGTTTTTCGTTTATATCTTTTTCAAGTGCAGGGTTAATTAGGTTCCAAAAAAGAAAGAGCCTTAAAATTGAACATGAACAAAGCTGTTAGTCTTTATGGCCTTTTGGGGCTTTTTGCAGGTGCTATTTTCAGCTCATGCATTTGTGGGACTCCCAAGAATTCTAAGGCAGAGAATGATTGCAGTCTAATGGGCAAAATTGGTGAGTTCAGTTCATCCTTGTGCAATATCGTCATAATATTTTTACCAGCTCAAATTGAGCATATACAAGCCTGATTATATATCTATCTATCTGACTGCAGAAACATCACTCGTCAGCACAATACCAAAAACCATTTACAATGGCTTCGTCATTCTTGCAATCGAGTTAATGCACTACCTAATCTCAAGGGGTTACAAGTCAGCTGCACCTTATACAATGATCTTGCCATTTTGGGTGGCATTTACACTTTCAGTATCCTATATGTCAGAGTGATCATTAAGCTGAGACCTGATAGTAATAGTGATATCCAAGACTGATAACTGCATTCAAAATAATTCCTTACTCCAATCTTCTCAGAAGCATCAAGCATCCACTACCACAAAGCAAAGGAAGGTCAACTACAACTTGCTTCTCTACGTGGCACATTCTAGGTCAACTACAGCATGGAATGAGTCTTCTCCAAAATCATGCCATAGGGGAACATTCAAAGAAATGAGTCTACAGACAACGGGAAACAAATGATGACTAGAAGTGTTATTGACGATTTATTTGTTATGTTAATCGTTTTTGTGTTTTTGTTTTGTGCTGTTTATAAATAAAGATTTTTTTTTATTTAAAGTTAGAATGATGATTGTAAGAGGTATTAGTTCCCATGGACAGGAACTTTGTTCGATCAGAAAGCCTTTCTTTTTTATACAGTGGATAGCTGGAACATCAGGTTCAGGGATTGCATGAAAGCACTTAGGTTTTAGGTACTATGTTATCCCGTTATTTTTGTACAGATCATCTTCCAAACATCCAATATTGATTATCATCTTTTTGTGCAATATGAACTTATCGCGATCTATAATTTTCCTGTGTATAAAACCTTCTGATATAGAAATTGCTCTTTTAACCTTTTTAGTGTAAGGCTTTGCCTGTTAGCCCTCTAGCTTACCATTAATAGGTCTGCATAAATAGACCTTCGAATAGGCTTTCAAGTCAAGACAGACTCAAACAAAAATGTGTGACAATTAATCTAAACCATGTTCTATATTTTTGAAACATGTAAGCACTATTTAAAGTAAAGACTAGCTTGATTTGACCTTTTTTCCATACATCGTTCAAAAATAGTGAAAAGGTTATACACTAATACTTGATATGTTGAAATTAAATTTACATAGTATGTAGGACTAATTTTTTATGTTTAGTTACCAGATTGTTTTGCCATTGAGAACCAAAAACTTGATTCTAATTTCTCCAAATAAAAATTTATTTTAACAAGTAAATCAGATTGAGCAGAATAATTTGAGTTGTCAATTGGTATGTCCCTGTAACTAAATTTATTGAGAAAGAAGTCTTATGGGGGAGTTAATAATCATGGAGAAGCCTGCTCCAAAATGGTATGAAATATCTGGTCTGGTGTATATCATGAAAGAAGGGGTCTGGATAAGAAGCTTGAGATTGGCCTTTATATTTGTTTCTTAAAGTTCTGCAGTAACTTTGACAATATGAACTATCCCTCACTTCATCGCTTAAAGATAAGTGTCTGAGTCTAATGCCAACCAACCAGTGATTAATTTGATCAAATAACACAAATGACAAAGTCCTAATGTGTGTATTGAGATTGACTTACATATTTTAGAACCACGATATAACAACTGGATTCGGCTCTATGGCTCTGTATATTTGATCTATTTAAGAGAAATTAGTATGTTTCTTTATTGCGGAAAAGGTTGTTTTTCAGTGAATTGATTTCAAGAAACTGAGTGACTCAAATCACAACCAAACAAAAAAAAAAACAAATATATAAGTAATAGTTTACATTTAAAATTTATATCTTTTATATACAGTTAAATTTACTTTTGGACAGAAAAAAAAATACTAATTCACAATTTATTCAAGAACACTACATACTTATTTTCTTTTTTGTGACAATATTGTAACTGAGTTTGGTGCTGCTGGTTGCCTGATTGATTGTGGCTCAAATAAAATCCATAAACAAGATGTTGACCGATCCCACCATTACCAACAATCTGTGATTCTATTCTACGCGTTCATTTTCTTGTTGAGCAAAATATATTGTAGGAGAGGCTTGCCCCGCAAGAACAGGTACATATGATCAAATTTGCATTTCTTTACAATAAAAAACGGTTTAGCAAGAACCATAATACATTAAGTTGACTTGTATAATAATTGAACAACCTGGCCTATTATTATTTTTTTGAACTTGGAATAATCAACCACCATTCTGAGGCTTGCTGAACAAAGTTTGAGACTTTGAGGATCTTATATAAAGGATTATTCTCGGATCCTTTGGGAAGGAGAATTGAGCTGTGCTCTTCTTTTCTATCTTTTTCAATACTGAGAGGTTCCAAAGAAGAAAAAAGGAAAGAGTCTTTATGGCCTTTTGGGGCTTTTTGCTGGTGCTATTTTCAGCTCAAGCATTTGTGGGACTCCCAAGAATTTTAAGGCAGGGAATGATTGCAGTCTAATGGGAAAAATTGGTGAGTTCAGTTCATCCTTGAACAATACGGTCATAATATTTTTACCAGCATTATTTCATCTCACATTACATTCATCAATCATATACAAGCATGCTTATAATATCTTTCTATCTGACTGCAGAAACATCACTAAACAAGACAACACCAAAAACCATGTACAATGGCTTCCTCATTCTTGCATTCAAGTTTGTGCACTACCTAATCTCGAGGGGATACGACAAGTCATCTTCACCTTATACAATGATCCTGCCATCTTGGGTGGCATTTACCCTATCAGTTTCCCATATGTCAGAGTTATCATTAAGCTGAGAGTACAAGAGATATCAAAGACTGGTTGGTACCTGCATTCAGAATAAGTATTTCCTTACCCTGATCATTTCAGAGGCATCTACGAAGTGACACGTTCATGGTCAACTACAACTTCAACTGCAGCATGGAGAGGCTTCTTCAAAATAATACCATTTATCAGGGAACATTCAAGAAGATGAGTCTAAGACTTAGTCAACGTGAAGCCAGGATAAAGAAAATATAATGAATAAAGGAGCGTTTGTAAACAATTGATACTTTTTCCCATCAGGAAGAACATTCCCCAAAATATATCCTAGTTCTGTAAACTTCAAGTAGTATTTCAATGAAATGCCATACGTTTTATTAATGAACTCTCATGAATTTCAAATGCTTATTAAGAATCACGAGTCCTCTTCCAAGTATAACGTCAAATTTTGTGCATTGCACACCATCAAGCCTGAGGTTGTTCTTCATTTTAGAACTGAAAATGATTTCTGAATAAAAGATCCTAGTTTTGCTACATCCATTATGACAACTGAGAAGAACCATTTCCTTTGAGCCAACAGCTTGTTCGAAACATATGATGGCTAGAAGTGTTATTGACCATTTATTTCTCTCCTTTTTTTGTGTTATGATTAACGATCTTTTTATGAGTTAGTAACCATTTATTTTTCATTCGGTCAATTTTATTCCATTGCTAGTTGTTTTCGAAAGAATCAAAATTTGTATAGTATGGGTTTTTTTTGTCAAGAGCCAAAGAAAGTAAATAAAGTCCAGAAACTATGAATTTGATGCAGGAGACCAAAGACATTCTCTTGATTACCGGAAAAAAAATCTCTTATAAAACTATTGGGGTGAGAGAGGCTCGAACTCTCGACCTCAGGATAACTCAGAAGCTATGAGACCTACGCGCTAGCCAACTGCGCCACCACCCCGCTGTGCGTTTTGATACTTCTAACAAAATTAAAAAATATAGTTTTTTCTCTATTTTAAACTTTTGGCCCACATAACAATAATTTTAATAAAATAAAAATATTAATTAAAAGTGAAATATCTAACCCAATTAAAAACTCACATCTGCAAATTTTGATGGACAATTAACGAATACATAAATAAAAGCCTTATTTGTATATATATTTGAAAAAAAATTATACAAAATTACTTATAATATGTCTATATGTTATTTTTAACGCATTTCAATTAACTCTTCAAAATAATATAAAAATAATTTTAACTCTATTCTCTCTTCGACTATAAACAAAAAAAGGTATACATAAGTACTTGTTAAATAAGACCCCAAATGAGCCCTAAATTGTTTATATCTGTAAAAACTTCCCCTGACAGGCAGCAGTTACTGATTATAAGATCAAAGGACGTGCAATGCTTGATCAGTTGACCGACTTTGACAGGTGTCATGGACACCGAAACGGGTGCATCTTGTAATAACTCTTCTAAATAATGTCAATGTCGATCTTTCTCCCTTGACGAGTAAGAGGAAACATGGGAATCCCGATCTGTAAAATTGAAATGTGTTGGGAAGGAAGATGGAATGCTAAAAGAACAACAATTGCCAAACCCATTTTAACACAGATTCATACCATGCGAGGAATGGCGTTTTGACTTTCTCAGAATGTCCTGCATCCAGTACCACAAACACACCTGAATCCTTTGCTCTCTCCCTAGAACGGTGACCACGATCCTTGAGTTTGTCCCTCTCAGCTTCCTCTCGTTCACGCTTTGTCAGAATCCCTTCTTCGATCTCTATCTCTGGATTTTGTTCTGTCCCTGTCCCGATCTCTATCTCTTTCCCAATCCCTATCCCGTTCTATTTCCCTGTCCCGGTCCCTGCGTGTCTCCCCAATGGCCTCTGTTTTACGGTCAGACTTGGACTTCGGTATGGGTTCATCTCTTGCCTCTCCTTCTGTAGCCATGCCTTTGGGCTCATCATCAGACCTTTTAGAATCTTTCAGCTTATCAATGGCTTACCTTTACCATTGCACCCTTGCCACCATTGGATTCAATATTAGCTTCCCCTTGAGCTCCCTTTGGCACTGAATTGTCAGTATCAGCTGGGGGACTATTTTGTGGAACATCCTACAAATTGGCAGCGATTTAAAATGTTAGATCAAACCTTATAGCTGATTGTCAATAATACAGGTTTATTAATGCCGACATTTGTCTTATAATGTCCAACTGATGCTGATTTGCACCACCACTAACGCAAATTACAATAAATATGGATAAAGTGGGCATCTTTGGTGTTGATTGAGACTTTGATTCCGATGATTTGTTGGAGAATGTAAAGTCCCCATCCTTGCGGACAGGTATATATTGTGCCTTTGGAAGGCTATAAAGGTGGACTGCAAGTCCTGTTTAACTAATGGAGAAATCTCACTGATAATGGCATCACATGGTAACTAAAAGCTTGGATCAGGGTCAGGGGTAAAAAAAAAAGTAAAATGCACTTGTATACAAAAAAAAAAAAAACACAATAGGATTATGATTTAAGACAGATTCAGAAGTCTAGCAACAAAGAAATTAACAATTAAAAACGATCCCTGCACGAAATCACGTGTTTATATGTTATTGGTTGAAATATAATTTAAATAAAAGTTTTTGGTGGAAATCAAAAGCGTAGCATATGTATATATGTTCGTGTGTAGATGAATTCTTAATAATAAGTGTTTCCCTTAACAAAGAAAGAGGAATAAAGCAGAGAAAATCTGCAGAAGTCGCCAGAGGGGTTGGAAACTTCTCGTCGTGGGCCCTTTTTAGGGTTTGAATTGGGGCAATTACCTTGGAGTGGAGTCAAAGTAAAAGGGTGTTTAAACTGACATTCTAGAAAGAAGATTCAAGCAAATACCTTGAAATCAAACAGGGAGGTGCAGCATAACAGAGCAGGGAGCAACACAAACTGACTCACCTAACGGGAAAGCAGTTCGAGGGGACTCACGAAATGAAACTTGAAAGGTTTTCGACTAGTTTTTTGTGTTTCTTACTTACTGGGCTAGCCTCCAAAAATAAAAGGAATTACTATTTCCACTTCCCCTAATTACTAATACACTCCACTTTATAATTGTTTTTCCTAAAATAACCTGAAAATTGCACTCCCCTCTCTGTAATTCTTATTGCCTCTTCTATAGATGATTTTGCACTCCCCTTTTTCTGCACTCTTCTGTTGTTAGGCCAACCTCTAACCACCACCTCCAGACAACTGTGTGCAACCCCTACAGTCTAACTATAAAGTGGATGTTCTGTGTCAAGTTCCATGACCCCTTTTCTCTACAAACCATAAGCTTCATTGACCCTGTTAACACCTGCACTACTTGCACAGAGCCTAATAGGCACGATGGATGGCATACTAAATGTCACGCGCCAAGCAAATACATTAATTAATTAATTAATTATGTTGAGAGCAATACTTGAAACTAGGTCAGTGGACCACCTACAAAAGAAACTAAATAGCAAACAAAAACTAAATAACTCAAATATGACCAGCCCATTGTGATCCATAACATGAAGTAGACTGCATGGTGCAAACATGCATAATATTGAGTGATAATTCTTGTTCACAAACAGAGGTACAGCCACCAGAGTGGCAGTGAATTACTGGTCCCCAATCGGATAAAAGCTCTGGACCATAGTCAATTATAAGCATA
The DNA here is from genome assembly GCF_000004515.6 of Glycine max. Taxonomy (NCBI): domain Eukaryota; kingdom Viridiplantae; phylum Streptophyta; class Magnoliopsida; order Fabales; family Fabaceae; genus Glycine; species Glycine max. Next base: position 50,632,022 of record NC_038246.2, read on the forward strand.
ACCAGACTTTCATAATAACCGTTAACACAATAACTGTCATAAAAACCCCATCACATGAAACTAAAATCACAAGTAACAACTGAAGCATATCATGAATTCAGCCAACACTTTGTTGGTGGAATAACCCGTGGTGTGTGATATTCTACAGTCTGTGTTCTAAACACACAGTTGTTGTCTGCAAATATCATTAGTTTATCTAAACTGGTTTTGAAAAGGTTTAGTTTGGGGGAAAACCAAGGATTAGTTAGGGTTTCTTCCCAAACTATGGCCCACCCAAACTTTACCATACAATATATGCTTTGGTCGGGTTTATATCATGCAGATTATATACATATGCTTTGTTAGCATTTGAAAACACACCTAAATCTCAACAATTTGTGCAGGCTTCAAATTTCAATGGACCAAAACAAAAATTATTTATCCGTGACACAGCAAGGAGTAAGATTTGGGTTAGACAATTCATCAAACAATGTGTGTGCTCAATCAAAGATTCAAAGCAACCAGATACTCGTACACATTGTCAATGACTACATTACTGAATCTACAACCATTACTTGATATGCAATGTTATCAAACATGAAGATCCCACCATCGCTCACACACACGTTAATTCCATACGAACAACCAGATCACAACCTCATCAATTCATTGGCTTAACATATTTCGGTATTTTCATCAAACACCTAGAATCTATAATAAAGAAAAACATACAATTCACAGAGACATCAATATTCATTTATCCATGAGCACTGCTCAAAATCAGGAAATACACATGTGTGGAGCAGTGAAAGGACCATACCGTCACATTTTAACAAAGAATCGGCATGAATAGAGAATAAAAATTAATTAACTAGTCATAAAAAAAAAAAAAACAAAACTGGAAGGAAGGATATAGAAACACCTAAGTTCTGCCTCTGCATCAATTTAAAGAAAAATCAATTCATAAGAGAGAGAGCGAGGGGGGGACGCAAACAAACGAAAAAACATACGCAACTAAAGCAAGATACTAGCATTCAGCAGATACCGAATAAAACAGGGAAAAACACAACATGATTTAGGATCAGAGAGAAGAGAATCAGAATCGCGTGCTAACCTTATTTGCGAGTAGAGAAAGGTGATTAAGATTTGGAATAGTCAATTTTATTCCATTCCTAGCTGTTTTCGAAAGAATCAAAATTTGTACAGTATGGGTTTTTTTGTCAAGAGCCAAAATAAGTAAATAAAGTCCAGAAAGTATGAATTTGATGCAGGAGACCAAAGAGACTCTCCTGATTACCGGGGAAAAAAATCTCTTATAAAAACATTAGGGTGAGAGAGGCTCAAACTCAGGATAACTAGCCAACTGCGCCATCACCCCATTGCATGTTTTCATAATTTTAAACAACCAAAAATTATTATAATTTTTTTTATTTTTGGTCTAACTATAATACTAAAATTAAGTATAAAATAAAAATATTAATTAAAAGTGAAATATCTAACGCAATTAAAAACTCACATCTGCAAATTTTGATGGACAATTAACGAATATATAAAAGCATTATTTGTAGGCCCAATAGTATTGGGCTTTAAAGGTCCTACGATCTTCGGTAGAAGAACAAATACTACTACCTGTACGGGTTCAGTTCTCTTTCTTTTGAAAAATCGTAAGAGAAAGAGAAGAGATGGAAGAAGATGGCAAGAGAGACAACACTGATTCACCCACCAATTCGCAACAAACAGGTAACGAATATTCCCATCTCGATGTTTTGCAGCTTTTTCGTTTCAAAGAATAATTCATGCTCACTTCCTGCCAGTGAAATTGCAAACGTTGGAGTTGATAATTGGGGAGTTTCGATTTTTTTTTTTATAAAAAAAAGTAATAAATATGTCGTTTCACTTTATCGGAATAGGTACCAGCTTATAAGCTGTTAATAATCAACAATTTTTTTGCTCAGTTTCTCAAAAATTTTATTTCCTGCCCAGTCACACATACTGAAATTTTTTTAATCCTTCCTCCAAATTCACCTTCAACTTTTCTGTCAAGGTGGTTGAGAAGTAATTGTTCGTGACTAAATTGCTACTACTATCTTTAAATTTCTACTCTTTAATATTCCAATATTGGATATGAAAATCTCAGGAGAACATTTTTTTTCCCTTTGTCTAAATAGAATACTGTCATGAAAGTTATTTGCAAATCTGCATTCCTAACTTGTAGCAGTTGCCAAAAGTGAAGTCCAAAGAGGGTCGTAGAGTTACCCAAAATTGGTTTTGGTTTGAGAAAATAGAAATGTTAGAATTGGGGTTTTGATGTGTTGAATCAAACGGTGAGTTTTGATGACTAAATCTCAGCCGTTGATTTTAATCCAAAGGGGCACATTAATTAAACTTGACATTCTCCAGTTCCATGCAAATTGAGAGGATCCGGATCCACCTGTACCCCTGTTTGCTTTTTTGCAATCATGCTTTGAAGTTTTTATCATCATTATTGAAGTCATCCCTTTCAATGCAGCATCTGTGTACACCATCTACATTTTTGCCAATTAATACTCTAATGCCATTAAATTCTTCTTTTCCCAATAAATTGCATGGTGTTTGTAGATGTTGCATTTGAGGTTGTAGTTTATTCTTTGATTTAAAAGTGTGTTCTATAAGCCACTAGGATGAGCAGTAGTGTGGAATTTGAGTGTTTGCTCGATGCAATAGGTTCAGACCTCAATGCTGTCATTATAATCATTCAGCTGGTAGATTATAGCTTGAAAGTTATTCTTTCTTTACTGCCTATAAGTCCCTGCAGCACTTGCAACATATGACCCTGCATTAAGCTAACCATCTAATTTTTGTTTATTTAATTTAAATACCAGTTTCTGATGATGATGAAATAGACTACACAACCAAACCAGAGTTTTATGACCCAGATCTTGATGATAACGATGAAAAGTGGATTGATAAAAAAAGGCATGGACATGACTCTGATGCTGTGCTTAGCTGCCCTGCTTGCTTCACCACCCTCTGCCTAGAATGCCAAAGGTACAGACACTTAGGTTATTGCTTTGCTTTTCATGCCCATATGTATATATGTTTACTTAAACTAACATTTTAATTTTGCTTAAGGAATTACTATATTGGTAGATTGAAGAGTCCAAATATTTTATTTTCATCCAGAGCATTACTTTGGTTACTTGTGTGTGTGAATGGACTTGGAAGCTTCTTTGTATAATATCATAGCTGTTTCTGCCTATGTAGCTTTCTTGACCTAAATATAAGTGTTGAGGCATGGAATTGAAACCAAGAAAGAATTACAGTCAGTAGAATGGTTTTCCAAACCCTTTAAATAAAATAAATAAATGTTGATTTATTTTTGTTCATAGGAATATTTGTTGGTAACTGGTATGACTGAGCTTCTTGCAGGCATGAAAAATATTTGACCCAGTATAGGGCAGTATTTGTGGTAAACTGCAAAATTGGGAATGACAAGGTTTTGAAACAAAATACTTCAAGATCAAGAAAAAGAAATAGAGGGAAAGAAGGATTTGATGGAGATGATGCACATTCAACTAATATTGAAACATTCAAGCAAGTTTGCTGTTCCGTTTGCTCGACAGAGGTTGGTGTCATTGACCAAGACGAGATTTATCATTTCTTCAATGTTCTCCCGAGTGAATCCTAACTGATTCAGATGTATCTGCCCAGCAGTGTATAAACTATGTTGGTCTCTGAATTTCACTACCGTGCAAAATTCCAACTCAGGACTAGTTGATCTTAGTTTCTCTATGTTTTAGAGATCCATGAAGACACATTTCCTCCACTTCTAATATTTCTCCCCCGTGAGTATATTTTAGAGGTAACCGTCGCTGGAAGAAGAAACTGTCTGTGGGGCTAAAACCGTGGACATAGAGGTATTGCTTAAAAGAACAAAATTAACATCTTTGGATATCCTGTTTGACATGAGCTTCCTCTTGTATGCTTTTCAATGCCTTGTTAAATTATGTTTATTATTGCTACGTTTGTTTTTCATTTTCATTGTTACGGAGATCCGAATTATGCAAAAGCATGGAATACTGTTCCATGAGCTTATAATATACAACTTATATAATTAGCTCCATATCAAGCAGCATTTAATAAAATTAATGTATCTAAATGTTTTCAAAAGTCATGAACATTTCACTCGCTGGTATTATTTCTTAGGTGAAATCAATGCGTGTGTTTTCGTGATGTTTTTTCCCTGTAACAGTGAGGTTGGAATTTCTGACATGTAAACTCCAAAGTCTTCACTATCTCAATCTTAATTTAACTGTCGTGTATTGTTGATTCTCCAACGGCGATTTCCATTTATTTTTTTCCCCGACCGCTAATTGGATCCTGCCGCCAATGTTGACATGGTTTCACCAAATCCATAAACATGTAAAGAACTATAGTTTATAGATTTGTTTAAAACTAGCCACTAAGAAAAGAAAGGCCAGCTTTTGTCCATTATCATAAACGTCCCTCGCCCATGACACTCGGAGTATACATGTCGGGAAAAATGTATTGTATCATAAGATGATATTGATACAAGCAATGTTAATATGTTATCAACTTATTTAAATAGAACAATTTTTAATTTCTTTAATATGTTTTTTATGGGCTGTGTTATACCTGACGCATTTTTTTTCTTTTTTATTATTGATTAAGTGTTGAATGCTGTATTATTAAAAAAAGTGTTTAAAAGAATATGTGAGTTGATTCCGTGTATCAATATAAAAATATATATATAGGAACAGGATTATGATCCAATATTTAAATGGGCTAGTATGGAATGTTCCATCATTTCAAGCGGAGAAGTGGGAGTATGCAAATCAAAAAAGGGGTGGATCAAATTCAAATCCTTGACATAATTATCAATCGCTCCTTTTGAGTTGCTTTCGCTAAAAAACAAAATCGTAGTGGTTAGGAAACACATAATGCATGTATCAATATCAATACTTTAGCTATTTAGTATCAATGTACTACAGAAGAGGCAAGAGACAGCGCATGAAAATCACTATTTAAGATATAGAATATATGTCCGTGTGCGTTAGATATTGTATGTCATTTCGATTTAACATCGTGATCTATTTGTTAATTATTGATTACTTAAACAAAGTTCCATAGAAATCGCTACTACTCGTGTACCCAGAAAGAAAATATCTTGTATGATGTATGATAATTGTGTGCATTCAGTTAATCAGGATTTACAGTTCACTCCATACCAGCTCTTAATAATAATAAAACAAAAAAAAAAATGTGAGTTTGGGGCTGAGAGAACAAAAGACAAACACACTATGTCAATTGATCGCCTCAAATTATATTTTGACATTCTTCAAATTATATTTTGAACAATGTTAGGTTTTGTTCTAGACCCATACTAGGCTCAACATAAAAGCTTAGGTTTGAAAGCAAGAAATAAAAAATAAAATAAAAAACAACATAACAGTTTTGTAATTAGAAAATAAAAATACAAGTAAACACATGCTTAAGATTTTAGTTCAAATAGTTCAATATAGAAGGTTACATCTTATTCGTGAATTCTCTTAAAAAAATCTTATTTGTGAATTTGTGATCATAACTTAGAAGTTGTTACCAAATTGCACTAGAATTTGCGGTAGATTTCATCCTTAAAAGTTAGAGAAAAAAAAATACTTTTGTAAGATCCAATGCACATTTTTAATTTCTAATGTATAAAATGGAGAATTATATTAAAAAGAGAAATGATACTTGTACCATAAAACAAATTATACAACAAAAAGAGAGAAGGAGATAAAAGGAAAAAAAATTGAATTTAAATTATAATAAATGATAGCATTAAGTGAGAAATATATAAAACATGATGTTGTATTGCAAGTTGTTATATGATTATGTTTGACAAAATATTTTACATAGTTTATAACTTTTTTTATTAGTTGAAAACTCATTTGATTATTTGGCAAGTAAATTTTTTTTATTAATTTTTAACATTTTTTGAAATATTACTTAAAATAATATTTTTTTAAATGTTAATTTCTAACTTTTTATATTCTCTTCCACTTTAATCTTTAATATATTTATTTATTTTCCTTGTTACCTTTTTAAAATAAATCATAATTTTATTATTTTTTAATTATTTTAATCATTAATTTTATCAAACATTTATAATTTAATAAACTAATTTTTCACCTTTCAATCAATTTTGTCAAACATCACCCACGTGTATCATATTTTACTCTTTTAACTGAAACACAAGCATTCAATTAAATACAGCTGTAAAGGCTTCTTGTCAATTTATTCTTACTATAAGAAGTGCTACCAACACTTCAACACAACTAGCAACACTTTAACAAATTCTGTCTGATATACATTCTATTAAAAATTAGACAAAATTAAGAGAGAATTAAATAAGAAAAAAATAGTAAAATGTGTAATTTTGATCAGCAATGTGTTAGTAACACTTATCTTCTCCTACTCCTATTGTTAGGAAGGGATGGGTCCAATCTTTTTTGTTATCCTTACGTAACCTTCTCTTTGCTGTCAGCGTACTAGACTGCTAGTATTATGACTAAAATAGTCTGAGGTTTGCAAGCTGGAAAAGGACAGTACCCCACAAATTTTATTCACTGGCTGAAATCACTTTCCAATCAATGAATGATGGCCATGATCTTAAACAAGATTATTCATGCAAGATAATAATGCCAAGCTCCACAACGCTAATTTAAAGTTACCTTTTTTTTATTAAAAAATAAAACTTTATAGTCCCATTTTATTTGTGTACTAGTATTTTTTACTGTAAAATAACTTTTGAACATCTATTGTGTCTTAAACATTTATGTAGTATTTTTTAAAAGTTTAATGACTATAAGCTGATAATTATAAATACTTTTACTGTATCAATTAATTAAAAATTATGATTGATTAGAATTTAAGATAATTATTATAAAGTTAACTAATTTATTATATATTTTTGTATGTATATGATAGTTTGTAATTGATTATTATTTTATAGTATTAGTGAATCATCTATTTTTTTTCAAATACATTTATAAGAAAAATATAAAAATTGAGTAAAAAAAACATATATAAAATATCAGATGACGTTTAAGATTTAAGAATTTAAGAAGACATTTACTTCAAAATAATTGTTAATATTATATCTAAATATATGTTACAGTATTATTCAGTGCTGACAGGAATTATTTTAAAAATTTATGAAAATTAAAACTAATATTTTTTTCAAAACAATAAAACTAAATTTAATCATGTTAATAAAGATTAAAAATATTTTTTTTAGAGATTATGTGTATTTTTCACTGAAATCAATGTAAAAATGTATCAAATAATAGTATGTTCAATTAAAACATTCTAAAAATATATTTTTTAAAGGTGCGACTAGAAATTTTAATAAAAAAAATTCAATAATGTCATAAAATTTATAATTTATTATAACATGTGTTGTAAATGATTATTTCATACAACTTCCGTTCTCTTTTTCCTATTTAGTTTTTGAGATAGAAACACACAAATGTAAAATTAAAATTGTTATTTTAATTTATATTAAATTATTTTTAACTTTTTAGCATGGCTTAGTTTAACATTCTCATATAACAAGTGTGTAAAATATTAAAAGTTAGATAAAAATAAAAACAATATTGAAATGAATGAAGGTAGTATTTTAAAAAATGAATTAACATTCCATGACCAAAATTTAATTAATTATATTTTTGTTTTTGTCATAAAGATGGGTTTCAGGAAAATCAGAGTTGATTCTGATTCTAAGTTAGCCTAAGTTAGTCGTGAATTTATTAGTTCGTGGTTACTGCAGGTTGCATCATTGTTTTTTTTTTTTTATGAACGGAAAGATTAAGAAAAAAAATATTATGAGACAAGCCAATCAAATAGTTGATAAATTGGGAAATCATGCTTTAAGGGTAGATGTAAAATACCATGTTTATTTCTTTGCACCACATTTTATTGTTTCTGAGTTAAGAGCGGATATAGATGAGATTTGTTTTCCTTCAATAATATTATTATTCATTCACCAAAGACAAAAGATAAATTATGTTAATTTTTTGTATTATCAATTCCTTTTTGTCCACGACGATCGGTTTTTAAACATGGGCAAATCAACATATCCAGCCTAGTTTGGGTCAGAAGGGCCTTCGGGTAAAAGCCCAAACTAAGAGGCTCGTATTGGACAATTGCAATATGAAATGCATGTTTCACGCGGAATGCTATATAATTATTAGTGACTGTAGAAAAGGAATAATAATTTGGATATGAAACCGACGTGGCAAAAGAAGAGTGGACAATGAAAGATATTACAGCTAGATGGAGAGTACTGGAAACTTCCACTCATATAGCCAAAGTAAGCAATGTAAGATTTGATTATCTACATAAATCAATATTTTTTTTGAATTTTTCTTAAAACTAAATATTAAATTTAGGGTCAGAGTGGAATCTCTAATTACAATTTTATGATTAAGCTGCGCATTGCCTTAGTTAAAAAAAATCACTTGTACTTTTATAGGAAAAAAAATACTTGTACCAATAACTTTTAATATTTTATGTTTTAAATATAATTAATTTTAATTTTTCTTTTTGATAATTTTATTTTTATTTCCTTAAATATTGAATGAGATTTTTTTTTTATAATAATAATGTATCGACTGCTATCTTTTAAAGGTCTAATCCAATTATAGTTTAAGTAAAAAATTAAAAATAAATAGTGCGAGTAATTTACAAATGATAAAAAATATTAATATAATATAATTAAACTTGTCTTCGTTCTGAAAAGAAGAAGAAAAAAAAAATATTTCACTTGATAAAAATATATAACTGATAACAAATATGAAATCTATAACAATACAAGTCGAGACTTTCTTCCAAGCACCTTTATCTTGTTCAGTTAATAGTGCATTTTCGGTTTTGCCATTGATATCTATTATTGAGTATGAGAAATAACATTTTTTATTCTTTCATTCGTTTTTTACCTGCGAAATATTTTTTACCTTCGACAAACCAGTTCTCCTTTTTCCTTCTTCTCTGTATTTTATTTTTATAGAGATTGCAGAGATTCTTTTTGTATTTACACCTTATCAGAAGTGCAGTACCGATTCTTTCCATATTCTTTAGGTATCTTGACTTTCCATAGTTTTTCTTTTTAAAATGATTAAGATATTGACTTACGTACTTGTGATTTTTTTAATTGAAAATTCATTCACGGTTCTCCTTTCCAAATTCATTTACGGTTCATCTTTCTTTCCGTGGTATTATATATACAAGAAGCCTTTGTTTTCATCTCATTTTAAGAATCTTGAACTTTGTACTTATTATTCTTTATAAATCTTTTACGTTTTCTTAACATTTTTCGGGAATGCGAGCTGAAATGTCAATCATCATGACATGAGATTGGTCCTCTCTATATTGATCGCACAATGTATCACAGGGTAATGAACTTTAATTTGTTTATAAAATGGTTCTTTCGGCTATTGTTTTTTCACATGCTCTCCACCATTCACCTCATCTTCCATTATGGGTAGAAATATGTTTGGCATCGTGAGTGATATTTCTCCTACAAAATAAACCTGGAAACTGAAAGTGAGGGTTAATTCAAGTATATCTTCCTTCACACTTTGTTATTGCCTTGCTTATGAAATTGAAGTCATGTCTCATGTACCTAATATGATGTTTTAACTGGCTGAAGAAAAAATATGCAGAATGTGCATTTTTCTGTATTTCTGAATTAGTATGTTTACAAAGTACATGCCATTAATAACAAGGCGGTTCATAGGTTCATACCAGATTATGCATTACCCGTAGCTTGGTGTGTATTCCTTTAGGCAACAAGGTAAATAGCTAAAATACTGCTTTCTTTAATGTTTAAAACATTGTTGGTTTCATTATTTCCCGAATTGGTTTCGTTGTTGGTGTGTATTCCTTTTGATAGTTGAATTATACTTTTTCTAATTTATAATTTTAATTATTTCATTATTGTTGTTATTTAGTGTAACATTGTTAAGACAATTTCTCTTAGATCACATACCTTTCAAGTTAACATAGATCTGAACCAGGTAACATACTATTAAATTGCACATTTTTTTATATTAAATTTGCTTTATGCGTATTACAAATTTAGTGTTTATTTGTCTTATTTTATGTATATATTAGGAGATTATTGAAATACCATATCCTTGTATGGGTGAAATTGATGATGTGGTGAGATCTAGATCAATTTACTTGAAGACATTGAATCAAATTTTCATGAAGTTGAAATTGAGATCACCAATGGCGGATGCTTCGGGACATATGGTTTTCCACGTATTGCTATATTTTATAAATTGACCGGAAGAATTAATCTTTTGCTAGTTCGTAGGGGTCTAGATTGGAATATTTATATTTTTGATCTCCTTGAAACTGAAATTAATTATCTTCCTTTTGAGTAGATATTGACTTATTTATCCATCTTTCGATTACTACTACTCTGATGATGATGATGATAAGGTTAAATCTTAATAACCTTATTATTTATTTATTATATGTCTACATTTATTTACTATTTTTAATTCTCCACGTGGGAATGTTTCTTTATGGAAGCCATCTTTAAACTATCAATATGCGTAATTTTTACTCAAGTTCATGGATATTTTGTAATTTTATTAAGTATTAACTCATGTATTTATTTTCTTGTGTTTAAGATTTGTTTTTAGTCTATTTATTTACTTAAATATTTGAATACTCTTTTTTGTTTTATTAGTTTGTTTAATTCTCTTATATATTTTTTATGATTGTATTGGTTAATTTAAAATTTTGTATGTGTGTCCTTATAATTATAATTATGATAATAGATCTTTACAAATATGTTTCATCGAATTTCTTAGCTTTATTTTATTTTTATATAAAATGAAGAAAAAAAAACCCAATTATTTAACAAGTTAATGATATAGAAATGAAACTTCTTTTTATAGTTTTTAAACAAAATATTCCGATCAAGCCGTTGTGAATAAACATAAAGTTGTTAATAAAAAAATTAATTATAATTTTTAATAACAATCAATAATAAAATTTATTTTACTCTTTAATAATTTTGTTATGTCAAAAACATTTATATCCAGGTGTAGTCAGGCTGTGACACTAGTTTGAAAGTAAAGGGGTCCCATTCCGTCCTCTTCTCTGGGTACCCTATAATCTGGTTTAACAGTGCGTGTCCCATTTCTTAAATACTCAAAGTAATAACGATGCACAAAGGGACAAAGGCTTCTTTTCATCTTAGGAATAAACAAAAGCTAATAAAAAAAACACGGCTATATAAAATAACAATAACTATATTACATGTCTGTAAGTGTACCCAAAAAATATTACAAGTTTGTAAAAATATATAGTGAATTTAACTTTATTTTAGTAATACTTTAAATTTAGATTTGTATTTTAAAATAAAATAATATATGTATATATATATATATATATATATTAATGTTTTTATCTTCTTTTTCTAAATGTGTATTGATCTATAGATGTTGTTCAAATTTTTTCTTTAAATTTATTTTTTTTCTTTCTTATATATATTCTTTTTCACAGACAATTTTCTTCAAGATATAATTAGTATAATAACGTTTGTCCCATTTTTTTATAGTTTTGTTTTCTCCTTAAAGTTAAAAGCTAGATCGGACACGTAGTTTAAAAAAACTCTTAAAAAAGGTGCTTACTGAAAAGCTAACTAAAGTAGCTTATTTCATACTTATGCAAAGCTTATTAAATTAATTTGATAAAAAAAATTATTGTGCGAGATAACTATTTTTACTTATTTATTTACCAAACAACTTTAAATTTAAAAGGAGTTTTTAAGATTTTTTTTTTTTTTAAAAAGAGGTTTTTTAAAATGCAACCGTAACGTTGCAAATTCCAGAGAACAAAAATCGTTTGGTGTTGGCATTTGCAGTCGAGATGAACATGGAGTTTTTATAAAAGGTAAAGACATCTCTTTTTAATGGCATTCCAGCACCGATTGGGGCAAAAAGTTGGGCTTTGTTTCAAGCAATTCAGTGGGTAACACATCTTGAATATGACAAGATCATTTTTTAGAGTTGATTATATCAATTATGTCACTACTAATATCTCTAGCTTGCAACTTGCATGTTATTCTAGCAAAATGTACATTTTACAAATTCCCATAATTGTATTTTCCAATAACAAATAAACTCTTATTTTTAATTTTAACTTAAAAATAACTTGTAGGCTTTGATTGATTGAATCGAAAAAATGAAAGGAAAAAAATAGGGAAAAGAGAAGATTAAATTCTGTTTAATTTCTTTCATTTGTTTATAGTGAAGATGAGAGGAAAAATCTGGATGATGTAAGTCCCATTCTAAAAATTGTTTCTGTCCAAAAAAAACTGAAATTTAGATATAAAAAGAAAAAAAAGAAAACCCTGAATCTCTTTCATGCTTTTCTTTGTGATCTATTGTTGTTGTTTTTATGCGAGAGGTGGTTTCATGTATCTGTATGAGGTATTTTTAATTTTCCTCCACTTGCAATGAATGTATAAGGGTATTGATGTCTTTATAGAAATATAGGAAGAGACGTAGTGGGGTCCAGCACCCATGTGCCCTCCTCCTGTCTCCACCAGCTGCTGCCGCTCAATGATTAGAGCCCTGTTCCCCTTCAAGTTCAAGTTCAATTCCCACACCAAGGAAACTCTCTCATCTCTCAAACCCAACAAAAAAAAACCATTACTTTACTTCACTTTACATGTCGAACTCCGACGCCACCACTAACGGCGTCAGTAACGGCGCCATCATTGATGCGCAGAGACAGCAGGCCTTAGCCGTTAAGAAGCCGCCGTCTAAGGACCGTCACAGCAAGGTGGACGGCCGAGGGCGCCGCATAAGGATGCCAATCATATGCGCCGCACGTGTGTTCCAGCTCACGCGCGAGCTTGGCCACAAGTCCGACGGTCAAACCATCGAGTGGCTCCTCCGCCAGGCCGAGCCCTCCATCATCGCCGCCACCGGCTCCGGAACCACCCCCGCCAGCTTCTCCTCCGTCTCCCTCTCCGTCCGCGCCGCCGCCAACTCCCTCTCCTCCCCTTCCTCCACCTCCGACCACAAGCCCCAGTTACTCTCTCCCACTCCCTTCATCCTCGGCAAGCGCATACGCACCGACGAAGACTCTTCCAAAGACGAAGCTGTCTCCGTGGGGCCCTCTCTTGTGGGCCCTTCTACTCCTCCCGGACTGTGGGCCCTCCCGGCCCGGCCCGATTTCGGACAAATTTGGAGCTTCGCCGCCGCCGCTGCTCCCGAAATGGTGTCGGTGTCGCAGCAGCAGCAGGCTTCATTGTTCGCTCATCACCACCGTCAGCAGCAGCAGCAAGCCATCGGAGAAGCTTCGGCGGCGAGGGTGGGAAATTACCTTCCTGGACATCTGAATTTGCTCGCCTCATTGTCTGGTGGACCTGGGAATTCTGGTCGGAGAGACGATGAGCCTCGTTGATTGTCACATCTTCAACGGTGGTGGTGATGGTGGTGGTCGGTGGTGTTGGTGTTTTTTTCCGTATATATGCATATTCTCGTGTTGTGGTTGCTGTTTTTGTTGTGTGTGGCAAGCAGGAGATTCTTAGGGTTAGGTTTTTTCTTAGATTTGAGTGGAGAAGTCCATCGATTAAGAAATTATTCAATTAGGGTTTTTGTTTTACTTCCTGCTGGTTTGGAGAACTTAACTAGGTTTTTAGATGTTGGATAATTGTTTTAGATTCCGGGGCTTTGTTGGAGGAGAGGAGGGGAAAAAAAGGGGAGAATGTAATGAACTGATGATTTAATTTGTGAAATTGTCATGGTGAGAAATTTGTACCGATTGAGGCTGGAATTGGGTTTCAGAAGCTTGGTCCGTGTGCGAGTGCAGTTGAATTTGTAATGTAATGTTGTTGTACTCAAAGAGAGTTCTTCTAAGTTGAAGAGCATGGATTGGATTGCATTGTTGCTTCTGTTTCACTTTCATAGTGGGTTATTTTGGGCTTTGACTTACTGGGTCTACAAGTATGGTGTGGTTGAAGTGGTTGCAGTTGAGGTAATTAGTGCTTGCAAGCTTGTTTCTGAAGCCAGTGAATTGTGTTTCCAAAGTTCAATTGTCAGTCCCAGAATGTTGGAGTACCCTACTTTCCAACATGGGTTGAGAATTCATGTCTCTTGGATGTTGTTGGGGCATGTTTTGAGGGATTGAGGTTCATGTAAGGTGGTTATGTTGTGAATTTGGTGCAGCTCTCTGACTCTCTCCTCCACTTTCACGCTCCTTGATGGTGTTTTATTCGTTTTCAGAGGTGACTGGTGTGTGAAAGATGAAAAAAAAAAAGAAGAAAGCTCTGGTTGTACTCTGTATGACTTCTGCTTTGAGATTTTTATCTTCAATTCTTAGCCATTTCTTAGATTGATCAGCGTGAGAATAATGTTTTCTTGTATGTAAGTGGATTGTTTCGGGTGCCAGAATAAAAACCCGTCTGTTTCTTTCTTTACCTCTTTTCTTCACTTGTCACTTTCTTTGTTTCTATGTACACGGGAACTTGTTTTGCTGCTTGATGACGATTCAATTATTTCAGTGTGCTTTCTGTTCTTAAATTATTGTAGCCAAATTGACCCTTTTCTTTTCTGAATGTGTTGTGGCCTAGCAATATAATATTATAGGAGTAAATTCATTTGGGTGTTTTGATGCTCACTGACCACCATGTTTGATTTCGTAGGAGTATCTTTGGTTTTCTGCTATTTTTTTTTGTAATTTTCACGGTACTCTCTTTCTGGGAACTTGTACTCTGGCTATTTTCAGTATTTAAGGAAAGATAAGGTTAGGTACAGCCTGTATTCAAGTCTTAAAATAAAGATATACTCACGTACTGTTTTTGATGTTTCACCTATGAGTTAAAACAAATATGGTGTTGGTGCATTTGACGCAACAGTCAGTCTGGAGTTGTTACTGATACATATAAAAAACTCAAATGTGGCTGATGTGTTGTATCTCAATAATGGCATATTTAATCTGGTTGGTATGACTTTGACTTTTATTGCCACACCCTTGGAAGCTACCATGTGCCTCTGCACCCTGCCTTATCTTATCTGCCTCACTAACCAAATTTAACACAACGCTGAGAGCCGAGTTCAACTGGCAAAAGGATCACCTGAATCATTGATCTCATCCCGTCTGTTATAAACTAATTTGGGGATTCTATTTCAGTCATCTTCAAGAATTTAAAATTCATTTATAAGATGCCTGGCATAATTTAAATGAAATAGTAGGGTAGTTAATTGGATGAATGATTTATTATGGTTTAACTAAATGATATTTGCAGTGAAAAATGAAGGAATTGAATTCAACTTTTGCCCCCCCAGAAGAAATTTCAGTGCATCTCTATGGCAAAACATCTGTAAATATGATATTATTTTCTTGGTCCAAGTGAGCTGGTATTCTGACTTATTGGTCAGTTAATACTGATAAGTCGTTTTGGTCATGTAGCTACCAAGAGTAGAAAAGAATTTTCTGGATTGCCAGCAGGGAAAGTGAAAAGAGGTTGAGTTGAATTTGTGGAAATGTATTATCTCTTTCCGATAAACATTAAATAGGAGGCGTTTAGTAATTACTAGCACTACAGTATAACTTGCTCTAAGTAAAAATAGTATTAAATAGTTTCATAGTAAATTAGTATTGGTGTAATTAAGAAAATTATACCAATACCAATTATTTTGAAGTACATACAAAATTGTACTGATTATCTACTTTAGAGAATAACTCTATTTTACTTGGAGTAAGTTACACAACCCAAAAGTATCTGAAAAATTTATACAAGGCACAACACAACTATGATATAGTAGCAAGTCTTACGTCGTTTCCTTAATTTCTTTTGAAATAATAAATATCACACGGCAATTTCCTTTGGTGCATAACAATGTTTTTTAGTCAATAATAAAAAAAAAATATTTGTCAAAACAGAGGAATCATTGAAATTCTTTTTGATATACACGATCAAGAACAGAATCTATTAATTAGTTCTCTATTACTTATGCTAATATTAGGTGACATAATTATGTCAACATTAGTTGTGTATTAATTATGCCAGGCTTTGCTAGTACATAACAAGATAGTACACATAAGAAGATTTGTTAAACATGATTTATCATGCACATGAAAGAATTATACACTCATGTTGAAATTTGAAATTAATAATAAATAAAATAATAGGTTCACAATGTTTACAATAATTGATTTATTTTCTTCATAAATATGACTAAGAATTGAATTTTATTTAAGAGTCAAACATGATTTTATCACATTATGTCAGCTTGGTTGCTAGTTGCTACATGATAAGAGCCAAACATGATTTTATCATATTATCATGAACGTGAAAGAATTTGTGGTAGGATCGTGTTGAAATATTGTATGAAAATATTTATATTATAAAGAGTGGACACAATTTTTACGTGACGAGAGTTGTGAAAAAACTAAGATGAAAGGATTTGTCTCCAAGTTCCCAAATCGAGTATACCAACTCATCATTTTGTTCATCTTGTAAGTACTTTTCTATGCATGGATTATTGGTGGGGTTTTCATATTTAGGGATGCCAACATGTTTTCCTAATTATTGCTAAACAGAAGGGTCAGCTCCCAATAATTGATGGGCCCCTGGAATTAAATGTCGCGGTGAAACAAGTTAAAAACCATGTTATGATTTGGGACCATATTAAACCCTCGTATGATGGACTTTTTGAACTTACCTGGAAACTGATTCTGGACCCACATTAATTTTTAGGGCCGTTGCAGTTGGGTTATGTAATTGGTGCACAAAACTTCAACAGTACATATGTGGGCCGTATCCAGATCCAGTTTGTAGTTGTGCAGTCTTCCTTTGCTTTTCTGCCTGGTTGGATGTCATAGTAAAGTTAGAAATCAACACCTCAATTGACAAAAGAAAAGAAGAAACCAACTCTTTATTCAGTTCACTCACCCAAAGAAACAAAACAAAACAAAAAACAACGCTTCAAAACAGTTGCTAATTTGCTATAACAATGTCTGGGCCATGTTATTTGTACCCCCTTTCTGTTTAAGCTCACACCCCATCTTTTCTAATTTCTAAAATGACAATATTACCTTTATGTCTATCCTCTCCCTTTTAGCATTCTTCTCAAAACTCACCCTCCACCGGAAAGCTTCGCACCCTTCTCCCTCCATCGAAGGGAGATGGCAACATCAGCTGGTTCGTGGAAGGGTCTGGAGAGGATGAGCGTGGAGCAGCTGAAGGCGGTGAAAGAGCAAGGCGATCTGGAAGTTAATCTTCTCCAAGAAAGCCTCTCCAACATTCGCACCGCCACCACCCGCCTGGAGATCGCCTCCTCCGCCCTCAACGATCTCTCTCTCCGCCCCCAAGGCAACCAAATCCTCGTCCCCCTCACCGCCTCCCTCTACGTCCCCGCCACTCTCCACGACTCCCAACACGTCCTCGTCGACGTCGGCACCGGCTACTTCATCCAGAAGACCATGCCCCAAGGCAAACATTACTGCGACCGCAAAATCAACTTGCTCAAATCTAACTTTGATCAACTCCTCGAGGTTCCTACCTTTCTTCCTTTCCTCTTACTTGCACCATCTCTTCTTCTTCTTCTACGCTATCACCTATAATATTCTGCTCAGTTCACAATTTCATACTCTACTAGGTTTTTCTACTAACTTGAATTGATTTTTAAGTAATGTGATTTATGTTTGCATGTTTTTATTATAAAATCAAACACACTCTAAATACTAAATGTGGTTATTTTATTGCGGAGAACGATTGTTAAAACCTGTAGATAAATGCCGTTAACACGAGCATGGTGGATATAGGACACTATAGCATTGCAGATTTCCTGCAAAATGTCATTATAGGGATATGATATAACTTTGCAGCTTTCTCACGGTGGCCTCTGATGGCCACTTTTGCCATTGCACTCATGGTGGTGACCATGGAAATAGTAGAAAAGGCGGCAATTACTCTTTAGAGTGGGGGAAAAAATTCTACATTTTTAAACCCCAGAATTCCAGCATTCGGCCTCACATATTCTCTTATGTGCTCAAATATTCTGTTTTGCTAAACCAAACCTAAAAATGGAAAACCATTTTAATGAACACCTCCAACATATCCAGCAAAAGAGAACATCTCAGGCAACCAACTGATTTGGTTCTCTCAAGTAATCTCTCTGTTCATGATTCCCTTCTATTTTGTTTCCTTTTCTTCCTCCAATTCTTTGTTTCTCTTTATTCCTTTTCCATGCTGTTTGAATTTCTCTCTATTTTCTTTCCCTCTGTTTAGAGTTTTTCTCTGCTCCTCCCAACTAATGCTATGAGGCTTATGATATTTTCTCGTAAGTTTGTGGCATGTGTACTTTTTAATGAGTTTTAAACTTTTACTTCTTGCAACATGTTTCTAGATTGTTGTCTATAATTTTATTTATCATTAAGCTTCTACCATAGGCTGGAATGCTATCTATCATATTCTTATTTGGCTTTTGGGTTGCTGCCATGGAGGTTCTCTCTGCCTCTCTCTTTATTAATCAAGCATCCATACAGCTTAGTATAAATTTTCTAGACAAATGCTTGGTATCGTATTCTGTTATGCGTGTGTGACTCTGTGTTTGTGTATTATTCTACAGTGTTTTTTAGCATACTTAGTGTATGTGTATTTTATTAGCCACCATGCTCCTGCTACATGTAGTAATGCCATCTACCATTTTTATGGCAGATTTTTGGCTTGTTGGTTGCTGCCATGGGCTGCTATTCGCCATTAACAATTAAAAAATTGCCCCAAAATGTTATTTTGTTTATAAAATGGACTCAACAATATTTCTCCTCCCCACCCCACCCCACCCACACTTTGTTCAAGTCAATTACTTTGTTCGCATTGCCTTTTCAATGAATTTAAGAAGAATTCTCATATTAGATTGTATCTTATCCAAAATAATGAATTTGTACTATTCACACTGCAGGTTGCATCCAAAAAGAAAAATGTGGCAGATGAAGCTGGTGTTATTTTGCAGGCAAAATTGAAGCAACTAGAGTCTTCATCCTAAAAGTAGTTGGTATAGAATTTAATAATGTTTTTCTTCCAATGCATTGTACCATAGAAAATTATAACCAATGGTGTTAAGGTCAGTGATGTTATATGCTATTTAAACTTTTTATTTGTAAACTCCCCTTTTGTTGGCACCTTCAAAATTTGCTTTCGAACTATTGGATGTGCATTTAGAAAATGGAGTCAGTCAATGACAATTGAAATTTAGTGGGTATTTAGGAATTTAACACTGGTGTTTCAAGTACATTATCTCTTATTAGAGAAGACTGTTGCAGTCTCTGTTATTTGCGGGCATTTCTGGTGTGTTCTAATTTCACCAAAGATGTTCGTTAATTATGCTAGCGTGGGGGTAAAGAAGGGTGTCCTCCAGTAATATTGTGTTAGTCTGGGGGAATAGAGAACGGTTTCCTCTAGATTAACGCTATAATATGGATCAAGTTATCGAAGGGTTGAGAGTGTTCGTTTGGTGTTGCGGTCAACCTTTTCAAAGGTGGTAAAAAAACGAGGTTACGACAAATAGATAGTTTTTAGAGTTTTACGTGGTTAAGATTTTGGTCTTTACATTCCGTCAGATATCGATTGCTTTAACATTTTTTTTCTCGTGAATTTTGGACTCTAATGTTTAAGCCTTTAAGGAATTGGTTCTTATATTTTTTGCTTAGTTAGGTCTTATTTTTATAATTTATATCAAGGCATTATTTTTTATAATCTATGTAGTTTCTAATTATTAAGGTATTAGTTCTGTCAAAAAAAATTATTAAGGTATTAGTTCTTTAGGATCGAATTTTATAGAGCTAAAAATGTATTTATAAAAATTCCTGTAATGATAACATTCAAATTATGATAACATTACATTATGGGAATCAATTATTTTAACAAAATAAATAAATAAAAAGTCAACTACGGGTTGTAAATTGCAATAGGCCCAACGAAAGAAAACAATTCAAGTATCCTTTAAAGTCTGTTATTGAGAACTTTAATTCTATGGCTTCCTGTAGGAATTCCGTTTCCAATTACCCCAAAAAATAGTAATTATTAAACCTCATTTTCTACTCCAAATTGAAGGTCGGCGCAGTTTTGATCCTAACCTCATGAATTCTCCTAATCCCAGACGTCGCAGTTTCATATAACTTCATATGAATCACATACGAAAACATAACTACGGCAGTCGTTTATTAATGAACAAATTACACTCGCGTTTTCATATGTTACAGCTTATTACACTCAATTTTACTCTTTATTTTATCATACAGAAGATCTCGTTATTTTTTTATCATCCATTACATTATAACCCTTTTGATCCATTAACAGTATCAAAGATAACAAGAAAAAAGAGAAAGATTTGAGGATTTAGTGACGTCGTCATCACGTCCTCGACCTTGATGACTGTGGCATCGTCGTACTTGACAAAACAGCTGTTGAGGTGCAATGTGTTGTCGCAAGAGGTGAAGCAAGGTTGTCGAGCTGGATGACTACATATGACACTCAGCGAGAACACGGGTTGTTGGTGAGGTCGTCGTGACACTCGAAGAGGTCATAAATTGCGTTGGAGGAGGTAGGGACGGTGAAGTTGTTGTGATTGGCAAAGACGACAGAGTTGACAAGAGAGGTGAGGAGCAAGTTGACGGTGTTTTCGTAGACAAAATTCGATGTGAACTTGGACTAAGAGCAAACTTGCACGAGTAATAGAAATTTTTAAGACATTTTACAAAAAATTATCACCATTAATAACAATAACTATTAAAATACGATTTTAAAGAGAGGAAATAAATATAATAAGCGCTAATCTCGGGAATACTAGTATAATTTATTCTTTATTAATTAACAAGGTGCTTCTTGCATAAAGAACACAATATATTATTAACTACTTTCATGTTCAGTAGGGTGAGATTTCATGATAGCAAAAGAAACTTAACTAAAGTCACAAAGCTATCATTAAATAACATTATGTTCATCACTTCCGTCATAACATTATCAAAGTTTCCAGATTCTCCGTGTACCGTTATGATTCATATCCTATCATTTGTCCACAAGCTTCCTCTCTACCATTTAAAAAGGATGCACCTCAATTGTCAAGGAGCATCACCTATGGTGGATAAATCCAAATTATTTATCAACAAATGAAGATTCTGCAAGATCAATGGCACGAGCAAGAGCTGCAGCTTTGTTCTCGCACTCTCTTTGTTCATCAGCAGGATCACTGTCAGCCACAATTCCCGCTCCAGCCTGGAGATGGGCAACCCATTCTCTGCGTTTCTTCATATCCTGTAGGAGTACATTTGTGTCATAACGAGCATTTGTAGGGAAAACTATGGTCCTCAGAGCAAGGGCTATGTCCATATCGCCATTGAAAGATAAGCCTCCAAATCCCCCACTATATGGCCCCCCAACTCATTAATCAACTCCATGGCTTTGACCTGTTTTACAGCAACCGTAATAATGAGAACAATTTAGGACCAAACAAGTCGAACCAAGACTGCAATCTTAAACTAGTGACAATCAACAAAGGGTATATTGCGGTTCTCAGATATCTAGTGATAACTGCCGCTGGCCAACCTTTTTTCACAACCAAACCATTTATGAAGCACAAGTAATATCACAACTGAAGGGAAGCGCCAATATATATTACAAACTACATCCGCAGGGAGAGAGACTGCAAAAACGAAAGCTATGGTCTTCAAGGGAAAATTTACCTTCGATGCTCCGCTAACTGTACCAACAGGTAATGCAGCACGCAATGCATCCCAGCTTGTTAAGTTATCTAATAACTCCCCTGTGACCTGCAAAGACATGGTACAGTGAACAATCATCTGAGAAAAGGTTCTGCACTGGAATTCATTTCTGTCAAACCAAAACAACATAAAACTAAATGGTTCAAGTAAAACCAGAAGGAACTCTAGCTTATTAGCACCCGTATCATTCATGTTTAGTGGAAATTATATGAAGAACGGAAACTTTTAATCAGCAAATTATGCTCATGTGATGTGAAGACTGAAGGGACATCCTAGAGACAAGGAAATGCTTCTATCAATAAATTATACACATCAGGAGATAAAATCCTGGTTAGAGTTAATCAACAAGTAATGAACACTTCCACAGCCAAATTAAAACGACCTGACTTGCAATGAGATTCATAGTTTCGAAAGGGGATTTTGAAGAAGAAATTATGTATCCGATAGGAGACTTTGTAAGAAAATGGAAAAAAGATTTACAGTTTGTCGTACCAAAATAATAAATACTGCAGATTAGACAATAAATCAACAGGGATTAAACAAAAGCAAGTGGGACTGCTATTCAAAAGCTTCCGAGTCATTTTATGAGAAAGTTGAACTTCCAAGAAATTCAACCCATGCCTCTTGGCCCTTTAGATTTGACAGACTAGTATCCGTTGTGATATAATTAGGAAATATGAAAACCAAGGAAACAAGAACTGATCCCAAGAGATAACCTAAGATGCTCTAAAAGGATAACTGTCACATAGTTTTTCACATATTCAAACACGTATTTCCAAATTCCTATATTTTGCTCAAGGAACTTACTGTTGAGCTTATGTGCATGACATGGGAACAGTGCTCAATATTCATAAGCTTTTCAACTTGAACAGAAGCCGGTTTGGAGACCTGCATATTCATCTTGCATTAAGCACATAGCTAAAACATAAAAGAAATGGTTTACAACAGCATGCACAATTTAGAAAAAGTGTAAAATCATTATGATCATAAACTACCCAACTGCAAAGCAACTGTGTGATGCATATAAAGATAAAGATATATGTTTAACAGCAACATAGCATGTAGAATATGGTTAGTGTTACGAAATATTGATTCCTCCCAACAAGGTGTGGGAGATTCAAATTTTGTTTTGCACATACATGCTCTGGACATTATTCCTTCAATTGAAAACTATATACCTTTCCAACATCATTTCTCCCCAAATCAACTAGCATTACGTGCTCTGCACATGGCTTTTCATCATTTAAAAGTTCTTTCTCCAACATGATATCTTCTTTCGGTGTTTTTTCTCTTCTAACAGTACCAGCAAGGGGCCGATTGGTGATCTTTCTCTGTCAAAAAGGATATGAAATGCCTATTAATACTTGTTAGACCTGTAATGAAGTTCATAATTTTAACAAGTCTATAAAATTTAAAAAACATAAAAAGGGTTGATGAACAAGAACAAGGCCAACTATAAGCATATATTAAGATTATTGATACTGTGGAGAAAGAAAATTAGAAGATAAAGCCAACTATTTGAGTAATTATTACACAAGATTACCTTCTTCAACCGTGTAAGAATTTCTGGACTTGAAGCAACCAAAATACTTCCTCTGGCCTGATACCAGTATATATATTCCAACAAGTTAACTTTTGAATGCAAACTAACTAATAAAAAGATAATGGCACGAGAAACTGGCAAACCTGTAAATAAGTCATATATGGACTAGGATTAACAATCCTCAATGCTCTGTAGATTTCAAATGGGTCTGCAAAAGTTCTCCGTTCAAAACGTTGACTTAGTACAATTTGAAAAATATCACCAGCCAGTACGTGCTCTTTAGCCTGCAATACTGCCCTCTTATACTCCTCATTTGTCATGTTTGACATCTCCAATTTAGGACCAAACAGACGAGTGTATAACTTTATCGAACCTGCAGGCAGCCATGGGCTGAAATTGACAATTATAATTGTAGATACTGAAATTAAACTTAACAACCAAACAAAGTCATCCTTGACCTTAATTTGAAATGTCAAGTCAAGAAGAAAAACAATGGGGAAAAAAGAAAATAGCTTACTCACGTAATTATATCATGCACCCGAGAGATACTAGACTTTCCAGCCGGTTCTTTCCATCTTTGAAGGCCTCCTCAGCCGAAGAATATCGATCCACCCGAACCCAATGAATCACATATGCTTTCTGGATTGAACAAAGTCAAAGAAATTACATATGCTTTCTGGGTTGATCAAAGCCAAATAAAGAAAATAGAAATACTCTGCAGGACCAAAACAGTAAGCATGAATAAAGCGGTAAATAGCAGCAGAATTTTCTTACAAGCAACAATCACATGTGCACAGCACCTGTCAAACATACGAGTACCTTTTCCACGTGATCAAACACAATCACACTATCATAAAGGCCCAGATGAACATCAGGAGGGTTTCTGTCATCTGCTGGGGCATTAGAAAATGGAAGTTTCTTCTTTTCTACATAACGCATTGTATCGTAAGAGAAATACCCTACCCAACCACCTGCAAAGAGAAAACGACACAATCAAAATCGAAATTCCTTTTTCATCTCAAAACAGTCGAAGCAAGCAAGAAATCTCCATTGAATGACCAGAAATCTCTTTGCATAAGTTACAAAAAGGAAACAAAAAATAAACAAGTTAGCCTGATCAGTAAGTGCGGTTGCTTATACACAACAAACACAACCGCCACGGTGTCAGTGGTATACTATAATCAAAACAGAAAATCCAATAAAGAGAGAGTCAACAAAGTGCAGTATGCACTTTTTACATTATATATGGAAAGTACCTTAAGAAATCAGAGCGGCGATGCCGATGATTTCTGGTTGACCGACAATATAAAATATTTTTTTATGTAACACTCACGGTATATAAAAATTCAAAGTGATAAAGAAACGACAATTAGGAATAAGAGTCAATTTGACATGCCACAAAAGGCTTCAGGAACTTCTCCATGACCCTACGAAAAATTCAATTGAGATACAAGTAATCTTCTTTTACGTCTTCATACTACACTCTTAGTAGTCTATTACAAACAAATTATAAACTACCAAATATTTATCAGCAAATCATCTATAGGCTTTCTACAATCAACAAAATATTATTCTTGAACAAAGTCTCTTTAGACTTTCTGCAAATATTCAAGTAGTCTATAGACATCCAAAATCGTAACTTGTACTTGTTTGTTGTATAAGGAAGTTTTCATTACTTTTCAAACGACATTCAGAAATGACCTATGCCAGACCTCCATAAATATAATCACATATTTTTAAATAAATGTAAAGTATAACATGTATTGTATTTGGAAAGTCTTTTACTTTTGTTTTATTCACAAGCAAGTGACAACTTGGTATGTAAAGGACCTAAGGACAATCAGGTTTTGTGATCCTCTTAAAAATGCCTTAGGAACTTGTACAAGATTAGGAACATGTGATTTTTCAAGGGACTTTTTGAGCATGTACGGGTTGGGTTCTTGTATGTGGATAGAATGTTCTTATTGTTGGGTTGACATTGAAATAGGAAAGTGTTGCAACATAACATATTTATGAGTTAAAGTAGTAGGTTATTGGCTATCAACACCACCACCTCTAGTATATATATTTTGGA
The DNA here is from genome assembly GCF_000004515.6 of Glycine max. NCBI lineage: Eukaryota > Viridiplantae > Streptophyta > Magnoliopsida > Fabales > Fabaceae > Glycine > Glycine max. The sequence goes on from NC_038246.2 coordinate 50,657,413, forward strand.
AATTAGTTTTCAAAATATGGACTTCTAGAAACTAGTTTATGGGAAAAAACCAAGCATAGTTATTAAAACCAGATTGGTTCAGTGTTCTGGGTGATCTTGTTAAGATATAGGATTGAAAATGCAAGTGACCCCATTTAGCCCGATTGGGTTTGGACAAAGCGGTGATCCAGATCGGGTTGACCTAGTTTGACAAGGTTGATAAGTTTATTTTAGAATATATATTTTTTATTTTTTTATAACATGTTAAATTGTTAGTAACTATTGAATAACATATGATACGCTTTTATAATATTATTTTTTTATCTTGATAATAATATATAATAACTAATTATTATCATATTGGTTATGATATAATTTAACATTTATGTGTTTTATACATTTTCAATGGATTTGTTTATGATCATCTGACAACTTTTGCCGGCGAGGGATTAAAAGTTTCATTAGTAATTTAATGATAATATCCAAAAATTAATTTATAGTAATAAATGATTATAATATTTATAGTTTGATCATTACAATAAATTTATTTTGGAGTATAAAAATATAGATTAATCACATTTTGATATATATATATATATATATATATATATATATATATATATATATATATATATATATATATATATATATATATATATATATATATATATATATATATATATATATATATATATATATATATATATATATATATACACACCAGATCAGTAAGCGATCCATTAATTCGATCTCTCACCTATCGATCAGTGTCTCAATCGAGTTGGTGACTAAGCCGGTTTTCACAACACTACAACCAAGTATATTTTAGAAGCTAGTTTATTGTAAATCTATAATATTGGGAAAAAAAATAAAGCGAGATTCACCAACAAATATAACAGGGAGAATGAGAGAGGGCAACACCAACCACGGAGGAAGTGCTGAAAGTGAAGTGAGTGAGAAAAGAGAGGAGAATGGGTACCATAAAGGAGTGCAAAGAATAAAAAAAAAAAGAAGGTGCGAAGAAGGTGAAGGAGAATTTCGGGTGGAAGTATTTTTCGAAAGAATCACCCTTTATCTGGATATGCTTGTTTAGTTGGGCCTCAAGTTAGAGCCCAAGAAAACATCCATCTTCCACCAAACGACATCGTTTTAGTAGCTCTGAGGTTCTTTTCAAGTTCGAGCATCAACCTGAAAGGAAAACACCTTTGTGACTGCGTCTTTTCTCCAAACACCGCGCCTTCAGTGACGACGGCTCTGTAGCCGCCTGAGCCACCGCATTCACCGTCATCCACCGCTTTTGTTCAAATTCCTCTCACCTCTTCCTTCCGTTCACTACCCATTGCACCTGAAAGCACGAGGCTTGCTCGCAACACATTCGTATACCTCCTCCGTTTACTTAACGAAGGGTTTGAACCTTCGGAATCATAAGCGCACTGCGGGTGAATTCCTTTTTCCGTGTGTCCCGTTGAAGTTACGTTTGTTCGGTGGTTTTTTCGAATTCTCTGAACTCATGGCCGCATGGTCTTCTAGAAAGTTACTGAGAGACGTTCTTCTCAAAAGGGTAGTCTCGAATCAACTTCCCGGCGTCAGATGTTTTTCTTCTGCGCCAAAAAGTGCTCCTAAGATCGGTCACTATTCCAAGAAAGTGCGTATTCTCATCCCTTGTGTGTGTGTGTGTGTGTGTGTGTGTGTGTGTGTGTGGCATTATGCATTGTCTTGTTGATTCGTTTTGAGGTTGGAAGATGCTCGTTTCATTTAACATGCTGCAATTTGCAAACGCAGGGCGCGTGTTGCGGAGTGTGATTTCGTGTGTTAATGGATTGAAAGATCTTAGAGAGAATTTCATGGAAACATATTTAGGAAAATATGGAATGTTTGCATTGTGTGATTAAGTTTGTAGCTTGCATGTGTATGTATGTTGTAACTTTTATATTTTGTGTAGTTTACCTACATTGATTACTTTGAATTGCAGGGAAGGTTGTTGACAGGAGCCACCATAGGTCTACTTATAGCTGGTGGAGCTTATGTGAGTACTGTGGATGAAGCTACTTTCTGGTACTTCATTTGGGAGTTTGAATGTTGTATGCATTTTGTTTTGCTCCTCTAATTCTGTATTTGATGTGTTATAGTATTACTTGTTTTTCTTGTGAGGAAAAAGAAAAAGACTCTTCTGTACTCTGATGATTTAACTCTGAGTCTGCTGTGGATGTATTTATAAAATAAATACAATTTTTTTTAAGTGATTTCACCAGAAAAAATGCTTGATGCCTTGATTTGAAAATGAATGATCCGGATTTTGAGTTATCTTTTTGCAGTGGATGGTTATTCTCGGCAACAAAACTTGTGAATCCCTTTTTTGCTTTGTTGGACCCTGAGTTTGCACACAACTTGGGTGTCTCGGCTGCAGCTCGTGGTTGGGTTCCAAGGGAGAAGAGGCCCGACCCATCAATCTTAGGGCTAGAAGTTTGGGGAAGAAAATTCTCCAACCCAGTAGGCCTTGCTGCAGGCTTTGATAAAAATGCTGAGGCTGTAGATGGTTTACTTGCTTTGGGCTTTGGCTTTGTGGAGGTAGGCTCTGTTACTCCTGTCCCCCAGGATGGCAATCCAAAACCTCGTATCTTCAGGTTGCGAAAAGAAGGGTAAGAGATTATATTTTGTTTCTTTGTTCTTCTGCTTCTGATGAACTGATTGAATCTGTTTTATATTTTCTTTTTTTGACTTTTCTAATGACTTCTATTCACTGCAGAAGGTTGTTGATGCTAGAAGATGCTTTTTAAAAGTTTGCTTATGTTAGCTACATTGCTCTAAGACTGATGAATTTAATGTGCAGTGCTGTAATAAATAGATGTGGCTTTAATAGTGAGGGAATTGTTGCTGTTGCAAAGCGACTAGGTGCTCAGCATGGCAAGAGGAAACTTGATGAAACTTCAAGCGCTTCACCTTCTTCCAATAATGAGGTCAAACATGGTGGAAAAGCTGGCCCTGGCATTCTTGGTGTCAATCTTGGAAAGAACAAGACAAGTGAAGATGCTGCAGCAGATTATGTTCAAGGAGTTCATACATTGTCCCAATATGCTGATTACCTGGTAATTAGTCTTTTCTTATGTATGCCTTTTATAGAAAAAGAAGGGAAAGATAGACAACCTTGTATACTGTAACTTATCTTGGTATGACTGAGTGCAGATTATGAATAAACTGTACTCCTTTCATGCCTAAACTCTAACAAGCTGCTTAGTTATAAAAAAACCCTATCATGCTTAGTAACTTTCTTCATGCTGTTAGATAGATGCAGTCAAGGTAGTCAGTGACCTTTCCTTTTTTGTTGGGTTTGGCATGTATGTCATGCATTTTTTTTAAATTTTTTTTTAAACAGCAAAAAAGTGTTTGCAATCCCTCACTTTGCAAATTGTGTCTTGAGCTTGTTTGAACTCCATGATTAATAATGAACATTTACAGTTTGTGGTTTATCATCATTCATTATTCTGATTATGTGTAGTTGCATATAAATGATAACGAATTGAAAGATAAGTCTTCTGTACAAAATGTTGGATTACTAAGGAAAAGAAGTGTGGTGGCATATAATGACTAAAGAGATCAAAGTTTTATACCCAGGATCATTGTCTTTACTGCCTGCTTAAAATTCCTGGTCCCTGTCAAGGGATAAACTTCCCAAGGATCATAAGCTATTGCAATAAGGTCCATTGCTATTAAAGTAGGTTCCATTGATTGTTTTTATTTGGATTTCACTAATATCCTTTTCTAGGTGATTAATGTTTCATCACCCAATACCCCTGGTTTGCGCATGCTTCAAGGAAGAAAGCAATTGAAGGATCTAGTGAAGAAGGTAGAACTTGAAACTAGAATGTGAAGCTTTCTCCATGTGTTTTTTGTGTTGCATACTTGGGAGATTGACTCTAGCAAAATTTTCCTTTTTGTGAAGGTTCAAGCTGCTCGTGATGAAATGCAATGGGGTGAGGAGGGCCCACCTCCATTGCTGGTAAAAATAGCTCCAGATTTGTCAAAAGAAGACCTTGAAGATATTGCTGCAGTAAGCATGTGCATGTTAATGTATTTCTCCTATATTTTCATAATCTCATATGCTCTATAACAGTTTCAGCTATAATTGTAGGTCGCCTTGGCTCTTCACTTGGATGGACTGGTATCCCTCTGCTTCATCACTAATTTCAAATTGTAGCCACTAGCCAGAACTTAAATCTTCTAATCGCACAATATTCACTTCTTTTGCTCTAATTATTTATTGTTTCTAGATTATATCGAACACAACCATTTCAAGACCAGATCCTACCAGTAAAAATCCATTGGCTTCAGAAACTGGTGGCTTGAGTGGGAAGCCTCTCTTCAATCTCTCCACCAACATCTTGAAGGAGATGTATATCTTGACAAGGGTACGTCTGTTGGTTTTACTGTGTTGTTTGTAAATAGTACTGAGATAGAGGTGCATGCAATCCCATGTCTCTAATGCATGCCATTACTCTGGATCATGCAAGCAATATAGTATTTGTGGATGCTAATGTATTCACTTGTAAGCACTGAATTACAGCTGCCACATAGAAAATCCTCAGACCTGATCGAGTCTTGAAGTTCCTTTTGCTGTTAATTATTTTTAATTATAGATTAATTATTTTCAATATTTTTAATTATAGATTTACCATGTGTATAGTTGCACATAATTTGTGGTTACTTGGAGTAAAAGTTAGAGGCAACCACTTCATTCCTTGATGTGAAACTTAATAATATAACCTGCAAATACCGGTGAGGCTGTGACAAGCACTTGGATGCATTCTGTGTTGTACTGTATGCTATCTCATTGATTTCTTTTCCCTCTTTCCTATGCAGTTACAGTTTTTTATTTCCCTTTTTAGCAGTCTTTCCAATGCACGTCAAAATCATTTGAACTCTTATATTTTGTTCTCTAATACCCTTTTTATATTTTTGGGAAGAGGGGGGGGAGGGGGGGGAGCTGTTTTTTGTTGTGCTTTACTTATATATGTTAGTCACACTTAACAATTTGGCCCTATCATTTCATGTATATTAGGGCAGGATTCCTTTGATTGGCTGTGGGGGCATTAGCAGGTAAAACTACATGTTCCTTCACTCATTCATTAGTTAGCTGATTACTAGTTATCTACAGTGTATTTTTTTATGATTTTTAAAAAATGAATTATACAATAATTTGTCTGACCTTTTTATATTAATTTAGTGGGGAAGATGCATATAAGAAAATACGAGCTGGAGCAACTCTAGTTCAGCTCTATACCGCATTCGCTTATGGGGGACCTGCACTTATTCCTCAGATAAAGGTATGCACGAAAATTAGTGTGTATGCGCCAAAATTCTCGTGCACTTATTCCTCAGAATATGGTTGATGACTCAAATCACCTAGTGTGTGCACCAAAATTCTCATTCTTATTCTATTGGTTTCAGGCTGAATTAGCTGCATGCCTGGAAAGAGATGGTTTCAAATCCATTGTTGATGCAGTTGGTGCAGATTGTAGATGACTTTGGTCCAAATCAGAATCCCGTGCTGTAAGAACCATAATCTTATTTTAGGAGTAGTAATGTTCCGGTTTTGGCAATACTGAAATTGCAAAATCATTTTTTTAAGCTTGCTTTAATTTATACCAGATTTTATCTTAATTGTTTATTTTATTTGGGTTTCGCCACGTGTTCTGAATTGTAAAAGCAAGCCAAGGACTGCTGAGGCAACTCAAGCAGTGTTTATTTTGAGCAATTGTTTGAACAATAAATCGCGGCATCATAGAGAAATACTTGTGTTGGTTAAACCCATCAATAATCAAGCGGTTTTATCGCATGACAGTTTTATGTGATTATTTAATATACAATGATAAGGTATTGATTGTTGTTGATTGGAAAACCATAATTTACTTTTGCAGATTCACAATGGTAAGCCTTCATAGTATGTCTGCCTTTTATGTATGATGTCCGGACCGGTCGCTGATAGATTTGAGATCTGCTTGTTTATTATTAAAAATTAAGTATTATTTTTATGCAGCTTTGTTAGAAACTATTTTAAATGTGTTACCAAATATGCATTAAGAATATGGAAAAAGCACTGAAGACTTAGGTTATTTCTTTTAATTATAATTATTGCAACATTTTTTAAACATATCTTTTAAAATTAAAAAAATAAACTCAAACAAAGAGCATTTGATTAAAATATGCTTTATTGAGATCAATCTAAACAATTGACGTGTTTCCAAAATATCAGATAAGTCAAAGGCATGATTTTGGGCTCAGAAAAAAGGGCTTTTGATTAGCAGGTTCAAGCTTTGTTAGTATGGGGCCAGAGTAACAGTGCGAATAGCACGATGAGAACTGAGGAAGGGGGTAGATAATACATTGACCCAAAGAAGGGTACCTATATAAGTTTCGACCTAAAAAAAAGGGGACAATATCAGTGCATTGCATCTTAAGATTCTTAAGATTTGCCTGCCTTTATTTGAAAGGTCAAGAGGATGCTTTAAGGAGACGCTATCAGCAGCTCTCACTTCCACATTTACATTATCACTAAACCTCTAATCTAAATCAGACGGTAACAATTCAAATAGCCTTATCCTTCTTTGACTCCCTTCTCCACCCCGACGTTTCTTTGCAACAATCCTTGTTTGTCAAGTCCAATCATTGTCATTATAATATTATTGAAACAGCCCTTTTTTGCTTTTGGGCCACATTACTCTTATCATCATTCCACGTTTTACCTTTTTTCATATGTTCCTTCTATTCTTTTCCTTTTAAAGTGACATTAAATAGTTAGTTATTCATTCTTTATAGTTTGGTTCAATTTTGAGTGTATTTGTTTAAGGACGTTCGCTAGCGTGCCAAAGTTACAAAAGTGTGGCAACCGTACCACAGTTTATATGAGCTGAAAGGTATAATCATTTAAAATTCAATGGTTGGGACTTCTTTTTTTAATTTTCTGAATATATAACATATGGTATTTAATTAGACATTACACGTGTAAATAGGAAGACATTAACTAACACACTAAAAATAACACCCTTGTTGTGGAGGAGTCCGTTTTCCTTGTGGTTCCATTGTAGTTGAACCCTCCCATCGTCTACGATTGTTTTGTTGAGCTTTTATTCCAACCTCCTATTTGCATAATAGAGTGAATACAACCGTGGTGGCGGTTGATTCAATGATCGATCATCGAGAGGTGGATACAATCGTGATGGTGGAGGTTATAGTGGCAGTAGCTATGATGGTAACAGAGACTGTGATTACAGTGACAGTGGTTCTCATGGCTCTCGTGGAGGTGATAGTGCTTATGGTGGCTGAAGAAACTAGGGTTTATGATAAGGCTTAGTAATTACTAATTAGTAATTGTAGGTGTTGTGGTTTGAGTTTGAGCATGTTTGTCATGGTTTCATGTTCATGTGGTTCTTGTTTTTGGACCAATGTATATAAAAAAAGTTCAATTTTGTTACTGAAATGTGTTAGGTATATAAGTTCTCTTTGGGCATTTTTTCAAATTGTGCATAGTCGTTGTTCGTGACTATTTTCTGTTAGTGTCCCTGACCAACGAAGGTGATATCCCCGTTTGCTGGGTCGAAGAAAAATTCTAGAAACGAAGAAAAATAATTTTTGGGGGGTGGTAAGGAACCACTGATGATGAGAGGATTCAAGGATAGTGGGAACAAAAGGGTAGTGTTTAATGTTTCTTTTTCACTTGTAATATTATATAGGTAATTTCATCAATTGCTTATTCAGTAATGTATCCCAGAAAAAGTAAAAAGTCTCAGCTGTTGAATTTTTAATGTTATATCTAGATGGCTCATATAAACTTTGGCATGGTACCACACTTTCTTAATTGTGACACGCTAGCCAGCATCAGCATCTTGTTTAAGATATTGACGAGCTTTCAAATGATGTTTTGTTGAGCCATATGCGAGGAGAGTAAAAATTAGATGAGGAGGGGATGAATTATTTTCTTTTTCTTCTAAAATCTTACTCTCACACATATCTTTTTTTAAAAGATTTTCTTTAATATATAAATTTAATTATTTAACTCATAAGCTTATTTGTCATTTGTCATTTTTATTCTCGCACTTGTTATTTTGTGAATTGAAGATTGCTCCTATAAAATATTATAAGTTTTTTTTAGTATATTTTGTTATCACTCACATTTTTCTTGAGAAATTTTTTAAGATGTCATCTATTTTAAACTTTAAAATAAATAACTTAATCATGAAATTCTTAGGTTTATTAAAAAATATACTTGTTTTATTGATATAGGTAACACTAATAATTTTTTTAGATTATTTTTAATCGTATAGTTCTATACCTACATGGCTTATATACCTCTCTCATTCATGTGTGTATAAGATTCATTTATATATCCTTCCATGAGAAGTTTGTCACTTCGTCGAAAGTTCATTGCTTATGTCTCATTTTTTTTACATTGACAATCACTCTTTGTCCTCGTTAGCGTCTAATATGTCCCGTATTATTTTTTTTAAGACTCCTAAAAAACATGTAAGTAAGAAAAAAGATGCTACATATACGTGTGTTAGTTTGTAGGAAAATTATCTGTTCTGAAAGCGTACTACCATTTCATTATGCATTGTAATATTCTTAATCTAATTGAATTTTCTTTACCCAGAAGTAATCTTTTAAAAAATATTTTTTTATTTCATATATTAAAATAATTTCAATGGAAAAGAATTGACAATTTTTAATATTGTCATGTGATAGCAGAACTCATTTACCTAAATTTCATAAATGTAGAGTGGTTGTACTTCGGCATCAGGAACTAGTCAATTAAAGACTATGTACACTGCATATTTTAAAGTAACATCCACGAAGATGATTATGCATTGTCACCACACATTGTAATTAAGCATAGGTTGTAGTTTGTTGGGGATAGCATAATATAAAATGCAGATTTTAACATGTATTTTTAAAAAATGCTTACATAGCATATAAGAAAACAATTTTAATGTGACTTATCATCCAAGCCATTTTTGTGATCTATCTAGTTACTTTATTGATAATTGATAGAAACGTGGAAATAAGTTGTTTAGGCACCAAACAACAACATGGTGGAATCCTACCTTAAAGGAAAAAAAATTAACGATGTAAGACTTAACAACAAACAAGTTATTGGTTAAATTTAGCATAAAATAACTACCAAGTCATGATATTTATCAATTAGTAAAAATATATTTGTGAATTCTCATCTAACTAGTTACAGGGAAGTAAGTGAGGAACTAATAACTTTCCCCGTTATTATTACTCATTAGTACCCTTGATTGAGTCCCGAAGCCGCCACCTGCAAGGGTATTTTCGTCAATTCCCAAGCTCCAGCGAAAATATTGTACCTAGTACTAACTGAGTTTCTCTTCAAATTCGGTTGGCAAGGAAAAACGCGCAATGCAAAAACAATTTTAAATTTTAAATTTGTAAGAAACGGAAAGAATTGATTTGAATTGAATCGGTCAAGACCAGGAATTAAACTTTAAACTATTAAATAAAAAAAAAGCTTCTTTTGTTTTTTTTTTTTTTAAACTCCCTCCCCTCCTTTTTTTTTTTAATCCTTTTAAAAAATTGTGTGATTATTATGCTAAGTAGGAAGTGTGAAAAGCAAAGCCAAAAAAGCTGTTTCTTTCAAATTTTTCATCTTCTCTTCTTCTCCATACATTGTAAGGAACCAAACGTGGCCTTGTGAGGCTGAGGCTCTTCCGCGAACACATTGTGTTTCTTCTTCGTTTTCTGAGTTCTGAATCGCTCAATGCTCAACGATTCCACCAACGTAAACTCCGTTCTGCAAGATCTTCTTCGTCTTTGTCATTTCTCTTCACAAGTCTTCTTCTGCGTCTTCTGAGGTTAGTGTATCCGCTTCACGAGCATCTGATTAAGTTGCTGATTTCGTTCGTGTTTGTGTTTTGAGCGTTCTTTGGTTCTCGGCACGTAAAACGAGGAGAACTTGAAGATAATGAGGATTGCTGTTTGAAATTTTATTATCTTGATTTTTAGTTTCTAAGTGAGGCATTTCAACTTATTGTTTTTTTTTTTTATAAAAAATTTCAATGCTTATAATTTTTACTAACTTAGAAATTGATGTTTGAGTAGAAGTGCAGAACGAAAGATCTGTTTCTGTGTTAATGTTGCAGTATTTTTAAAAGAAAAAGAAAGAAAGAAAGGTTGAAGGTGGAAGACGTTTTCAACCTTGAAGGGACTTCATTAAGTTTGGGTCCATGGGATTAGGCTGAGTGGGTGCATGGTTGTGTTAGGTTCATGATTTTGAATTTTACAGCTTGGAATGAGGTTCAACGTGTCGATTTGACGGCTACTTTAAAGCCTGGAGCAATGGATTAGGGAGTAGAGAGTAGAGTGTGTATGTGGAGCTAGGGTCCCCTCTCCATTATGCTATCCTGATTAAGTCATTCATTGGGGCCTTGTTTTAAAGTTTGAAAGGCCCATTTGTATGGAAAGTTAGCTTTTTTGTTTTTGAAAAAATGTTTATCACTTTTTGCTTTTTCGCAATTTGCAATACCTGATGGTAACCTTTTTGGGTTATGGCAGAAGTCTATAAGGGAAGATGTCTCAGACATCCACTGTCCTGCCTGCCTTTCACTCCATCAAATCATTGCCTCCTGAGTACAAGTTTGCTAATAATCCTAACCCCGTTCTTGTGGAAAAACATGGAGATGTTAAATTCAGACGCAACAATCCGATTGGATCAAATGGCCTTGAAAATGGTGCACAGGTAGGGGAGGTTTCTGAAGAAGTTAACGGCCGTGCTGGTGGCATGGATCTTTCTGATGAGGACTCGCCGTATGGTGCAAAAGGTAGATCATTAAAAGACCGGCCATCTAATGCAGATGAAGACTCAGTATCTGTTTCGTTGCCCCCCCTCCCGCTTTTGACATCCTCAAGGGAAAGCAGGTGGAATGATACAAATCCTTATGGTTCAAAAAAGGTAATTTTGGCTTTGGATTTCAGTTTTACTCTGCTGCTGGGTTTTGAAATCAGTTTATAATTGTACCTGATATGTCGTCCTTCAGTTGGACAAATACTTTCATTTTTCTCGAAGAACATGTTCATGGAATTGATACATTTTCTTTCTATTAATGTCTGAGTGTGGATGTACCGTGCTGGGGAGGGAATGCATTCCTCATTTCTTTGATAAGACGTTTAGAAAAATTAAAAAAGAAGATAATTTCCATTAAAGCAAATCAGTCCTTTGTTTAACAAGTTTGTTTGAGCTCTCTTTAATAGATAGTTTAAAATATTTGTCTCTTTCTCTTATATCTGAAGTTCACTATTTCAGAAGCTTCAGTCATGGCTTCAACTACCAAATGGGGATTGGGAGCTGGTAAAAATAATAACAACTTCTGGAGACGAATCTGTTATTTCACTGCCTAATGGGAAAGTAAGATAAGTGGCTATATTTCTCAAGAATGTTCAGTTCTCTTTTGGTCTGATTAACAGTACTCTTTCCCCCCTTAATCATAGGTTTTTAAGGTGAAAGAGGAGAGTTTGGTGCCAGCTAATCCTGATATTCTTGATGGGGTGGATGACCTCATGCAACTAAGTTATTTAAACGAACCATCAGTTTTATTCAACCTGCAATATAGATACAATCATAATATGATCTATGTAAGTCTTTATATCACTTTAGTTTTTCTCTTAAATTTTGTTTCCTAATCATAACATACTGTGTTCAATTCAGACGAAAGCTGGGCCTGTTTTGGTTGCTGTAAATCCCTTTAAGAAAGTTCCTCTGTATGGCAATGACTACATTGAAGCCTACAAGTGTAAATCAATTGAAAGCCCTCATGTATATGCAATTACGGACACAGCCATCCGAGAAATGATACGGGGTAACTGTTCCTTACATTTACATATATATATGGAGGAACTTTCAAAAGTTATACTGCTTCCATTTGTTTTGAGCTATAACTTTGTACTCTGTCTCTTGCTTTGTTTACAGATGAAGTGAATCAGTCTATAATTATAAGGTCAGTATTTTTTGATTAATTCTTCTTTTCTGAGCAACTGGTTGTCATGAACTATTTGGCATTTCTTTATTTATTTTTTTATTAGATGCTTCAATCTAAGTTCTTATTTCAGTTGCAACTTGTGAAAGTATTGCTTGAATGCCGGTCTTATGTTTTACTCTCTCAAGTTTAAAGGATGGTCCAGTGTATAAGGCTCCCATGTGGGGCCCAGTTTAGTTTTACTCAAGGTTTTGAACCAAAATATATCATGCTTATTGCTTTTGTTCTTGTCTGCACTCTGTTTCTGGAGATTTTAGTAAGCCTTTTCGTTGTATAAGAGTTACTCAAAATCTCATATAGAGATAAGTCATTTCTTTCATCTGGCACATGTTTTGGATCAAATGCTGAATCATGGCTAAAATAATTTAGGAAAAAGATATTAAAAACGAGTTAATGGTAAAAATATTCAGTTCATGAATGATTAACCATTCTGCTGGTTGATGTTCAAAGAATGAGTAGCAAATTGAGTGGTCAAATGTTCTTATGCCTTAAGCTGTAAATATTTTTAGCATTGGTTCATTTTTCTGTTAGTTTCCCAAAGATTTTATCTATCCATATTATATAATATTATAGTTTTCCTCACTCTCTTGAAAAACTAAAGAGAAACTTGTATATTCCATATTGTTCATAAATTTGATTTGATATTCATGTCATATAGACATAATTCTCGTTTGTTTTCTGTTAATATTTCAACTTTCAAGTGTCTAGATGCATGGATTTGGTTTTGACTTTTAAACACTCACCTTGCATTTTATTTAGTATTGGGTCTCCCTTGTGGTCTCTGATTGAGATACTTTTCAGTTTTCACCTGTCTATCTATCCTTGTTGATGCTTTAACATTCATGTAACAAAGGGACTTTGCTTTACTGGGTGAAGACAAATATAATTTAGGGATGAGCTTCTATTTTCCATTCTTTGATTAGCATTGATGGAAACAAATGCTTCTTTATGTTGCCTGAAGTTTTCAGCATTAATAACTTCGTTTTCTTAACCTTGTGTGCCCCTTAATTGCATTTTAATTGGGACACATAATAATTCTTTTCATCTACATATTCAGTGGTGAGAGTGGAGCAGGGAAGACTGAGACGGCAAAAATAGCAATGCAGTACTTGGCTGCCCTTGGTGGTGGAAGTGGAATAGAGAATGAGATATTAAAGACTAATCCAATACTAGAAGCCTTTGGTAATGGAAAAACATTAAGAAATGACAACTCAAGTCGTTTTGTAAGATTTCCCATTTATCCTATTGGTTCTTTTAGTTGATTCATTAGGGAACTTTTGGTGCTGAAATCTCTCATAATTTGATTGAATGTTACAGGGAAAGCTCATTGAGATTCACTTCAGTGAAACTGGAAAAATATCTGGTGCTAATATTCAAACATGTAAGTTTCTGCAGGATGTGATTGAAAGCTTGTGTCTTTGCTTCTTCTATAAGTTTCCAACTAATTATGTCAATATTTGTATCCATGTATTGAATCCATGTGATGCTCCTGGCTTGACCATACCCTAAACAGTTTTGCTGGAAAAGGTATTCATTCTTTTGAGCTAGTTTTACATTTCAGTATGTGTCCATTTTATGTGATTGACCCTTGTTTTACTTGGTATGTGAACAGTCTAGAGTAGTCCAATGCAACGAAGGGGAAAGGTCATATCATATATTTTATCAGCTATGTGCTGGAGCACCATCATCTCTTAGGGGTAAGTGGATTCTTTTACCTTCTGTATCTGCCAATATATGTATTTGTTACATAGGTGGGTTATTGGCATACTTTTTATTTGAGAATGGCCTTGAAGAACATAGAATTTCTCTTTAAATAATGGTTATTTTATTTTGAAAGAGTTACTCTTTAGGAGAGTAGATTGCATGATTTTTAGGAAAAGGAGAAGAGAGAGACCAAAAAGGATGTTAGAGGAAATCATCAAGGGAGATCTCAAATTTAATAATATTTCTAAAACTTTATTTTTTAACTGTGCCAAATGACATAATGTGATTCTTGTAGCCGACCTCCCCTAGTGGGATAAGGTTCTTTTGTTGTTGTTTTAGTTGTAAATTTTGGTTTCAGTTTTTTCCTTTAATGTCCAACCCTTATCTCTTGGGTGGGATTGTTACTTGCAAGTGAATTTCTTCCTTTTGTTTAAGAAACTGGGTTGCTTTATCGTTTTTATTAAGGAGATAGCATGAGTTCAATAGTTGGAGGGTCTCTGCAGTAAGGCTCAATATTTTGAGTGAGGATTAGGCTCACACTGAATAGAGTGTGGAGAAACCTTGTAACATGAAAAAAATGCTATCGCAATTTGTAATACTCAAAAAAACTCTTTTAGCATTACTTCTTTTCATATTACTATTCATTCCTCTACAATCTGAGTCAAATGGGCATTTAGTTCCCCTTTTTCTCAATTAGACATTCGACTTTGATCTCTCCTTAATCGGGTCAGGATTGGAACAAACTAATGAGGATACTTATTATAACATAATCTCACATGTATGGGATTTGATTTCACTAATGATATAAGCTTTTTATTCTAGAATATTCCTCTACATAATATTAACTCATTAAGTTGTATATTCTTGTTTATTAGCCTTTGCCTTTTCATTGTTGTTTGATGTTTGATTTTGTATTGCAGAGAAGCTAAATCTACTAAGTGCTGAAGACTATAAATATCTGAGGCAGAGCAATTGTTATTCAATTACGGGAGTTGATGATGCAGAAGAATTTCGCATAGTTAAGGTACACATTATTTTTCATCACTTTTTGCTTATGAATGATCTGCATTCACATAGGTTTATATATGATTTTTTACAATTTCCATTTTGTCTTATGGTTTGAGTCTGAAATAATAGCTTGACATACATGAGTTTTTTTCATGCTATTTTTAATTTCCAGGAAGCTCTGGATGTTGTCCACATTAGCAAAGGAGACCAGGAGAATGTATTTGCAATGCTTGCTGCAGTATTATGGTTAGGAAACATATCATTTACTGTGGTAGATAATGAAAATCATGTTCAAGCTGTTGAGGATGAGGGTAAGAATTTTGTGCTACTAATGAAATCTAAAGCATAGGATTTTTCCTGCTTGATATTGTGCTCTTGATACCTAATTTCTGGTGCATATAAGTCTTGACCTTATTTTAGATGCTTTAATGCATTATATGTTAATTAATATCTCAATTAAAAATGGATTTTGTTTCCTGATTTCTTATAGGGCTGTTGACTGTTGCCAAGTTAATTGGCTGTGAAATTGAAGACCTGAAGTTGACTTTATCAACTCGCAAAATGAAAGTTGGTAATGATATTATTGTCCAGAAGTTGACTCTATCTCAGGTAAAATGACTACAGTGTTGACATTTACCTTTGTCTATAATTATGGTTGGAAAAAGTGCAACTTCCCAAGGGGAAAGATGTGCATACAAATTTATATTGAGTTTCTGAATCAGCATATGCCAATTCATTTAATTTGTTGTTACAAGGTAATAGAATGCAAAAGAAAACTTCATTGGTAATGGACATTGCTTCATTGGATTTTCCTTCTTGGAATTTCCACTCAATCTAAATATGAATGATTGTTGCTTGTCTTATCATGTAGGCTATTGATGCGAGAGATGCTTTGGCGAAGTCAATATATGCTTGTCTGTTTGATTGGTTGGTTGAACAAATAAACAAATCCCTCGCGGTTGGCAAAAGACGAACTGGCAGATCAATCAGCATTCTAGATATTTATGGCTTTGAGTCATTCAATGTATGTTATATTATATGACAGATCTTTTATATGTGTGTGTGTGTGTATTTATCACTATCCTTATCCTATTTAATTTTTTAAAATGTTTGCTCTGTTGTATGCGGTGGATTTTATGCATGCAGAGGAACAGTTTTGAGCAGTTCTGTATAAATTATGCAAATGAGAGATTACAACAACACTTCAATCGTCATTTATTCAAGTTAGAACAGGAGGTATGTGCCACATATTAACTGATTGCTTAACAGTGGATGAAGAATAGGTGCATAGCATTTTATCAGCCAAACTGAATAATTTCATTCAAATTTGCAAGTTCCCATTAAAAATGTGAATATTAAACCTGCAACATTTTTATTTGAACTCTTAGCTCTTCAACATTTGCAGTGACCAGTGAGGGCTTTGTTTCTTTTTTTTTAATCTAGGGTAATAAATTAAGTCTATAAAATATAAATTGTCTTTGGCCAAATCTACACCCAGCTCAACGAGCAAATTTCTGATACTTTTGTACTTCCTACTTTGACAACTATCATTCTTAATTTGATAATTTTATCTCTTTTTTTATTTTAAAGAAAATAAAATTGGGAAAAACATGATCATACATAGTTGGTTTGATAATTTTAATGGAGGGAATACACTGGGAGGACTGAATATTTTCCACTTCAACCACCCATGATAAGCCTAGGTGGCAGGTTACCCTTTGGAGTTGGCCCCCATGCTAATGCATTTTAAATTCGTTTTTCAAAAACTTCCTAGAGGTTAACACTAATCAGTCCACACTCCGTACTGGTTTAACAAAGCCGCACACGCTGAAACTGACTAGGCTACTACTATTTCCCCTTTATGTTGGTAGAAAAAGCTGAATACCAATCTTCCCTGGTTCCTTATTGGGCTCATGTCAGAAACTACCCCCCAAATATCCTTGTTCAGGACCACATAACTCAACTTCCTCTAGTCGTTGTTGATCTTAATTCTTTTCCAGGAGTGATCAGTATATTGATGTAGTTTTGGAAAGCTTATGTTTAAACAAGTTCTCATTTAAGTTGATGACCATCAAATGAAAGTTGAAAGTTGATGTCTAAAATGAAAAAAAAAGCTATTATTACCTCCAAAAACTAAACATTTGCTTATGCCTGTTGCTTGTTTACAATTTTGTTTCAGGAATATATCCAAGATGGAATTGATTGGGCTAAAGTTGAATTTGAAGACAATCAAGATTGCCTTAATCTTTTTGAAAAGGTACAGAGCTCCCTTGCCCCACTTTGACCTTTTCTGTGTAATCTTTACTCTGTTTTTATTACAATTAGAATATGGAGGCAAAGGCAATAGGGAAAACTTAATCTGCTTCTTCAGTGGGCCATATGTAGTGCTTATATATGCAATTCTGTTTCTTACTGCTGTTAAACTAAATATTCTGGGATATGATTTTGTTGAGATTTTCTGTAGAAGCTTTGTTTAAAGCTGCTGCTTTTTAGTTTTTTTTTTTTTTTTTTGCGAGACTGAAGCACATCTATTGGGCTTTTGGAGTGAATTCTGTTAATTCAGAGTTCCTTAACTGATGTTTAAAATTTTACAATGTTGATATGAATCCAACTATTAATATCATTTGTATTACTACTTGGTTAATTTGTTATGCTTTAACTCCTATTTCCCTCACAAGGCACTGATGTCTGATATTAAGGTGAATGTTAAGAGGATAAAGTCTGTGGCTAATATTTTTCTTTTCAACTGTGGGAAAACGTTATGTCTGATAATGATTAGAAATTGGAAATTCGACTGTCTTAGACTTTGCTTGTGACATGTGCAGAAACCACTCGGGCTACTATCCCTGTTAGATGAAGAGTCAACTTTCCCTAATGGCACAGATTTAACCTTTGCTAACAAGCTTAAGCAGCATTTGAATTCCAATTCATGCTTCAAAGGAGAACGAGAAAAAGCCTTTACTGTGCGTCATTATGCAGGGGAGGTATTAATCTGGTCATTTTTATGCAACACCGTGCTGGTTCTATCTGTTTATGCAAAGTGATTGTAAATTGCCTTGATATGAATGCGTCTAAGATTGCATTATAATGACATCCATTTTGACATTCTGGTGTGGGTTATATAATGTAATACAACTAAGTTTTATGGATAGAAAGACACTGTTCCACTATATTTGAATCCATGCATTACTTATAACCTTACTAACCATGATTCTGATTAAACTTTCATTGTTAATATTTTTGAATTACCAAATACTATAATTTTTCTTACCAATTTAAGTTTGCCCATCTTACCTTACTAATTGATAATTTCATTTGTTCTTCTCCAGGTCACTTATGATACATCTGGATTCCTGGAAAAGAACAGGGACCTTTTGCACTTGGATTCCATCCAACTTCTATCCTCAAGCATATGTCATCTTCCCAAGTTATTTGCATCCCATATGCTTACTCAATCTGAGAAGCCTGTAGTAGGTCCCTTACATAAGTCAGGTGGGGCAGATTCCCAAAAGCTAAGCGTTGCCACAAAATTCAAGGTACATAACCTTAATTATGATTTTTCTCTAAAGCTTGAAATGTTCTAATACTTAAGTAAACTAATATTTTGGTTTTCCCTGACTTCTATTCAATATGTTTTTAATGCTATTAATGGTAAACCATGCAAAAATACTGCATCCACAGCTTGAAAAAGGACAGCCTCATCTAAATATTAATGACCCTAATGATAAGTGTGACATGGCCTGTCAACGAAGATGCTTCAGATTAGTTCTTTTATCAATGCAGGTTTAGGTCTAACTTGTCATGACCCACTCTTGGACCATGACCGACGCATAGACTATAATTTCCTTAGTCTGGCTAGCCTAACCCATATTGAATAA
This sequence comes from Glycine max, assembly GCF_000004515.6. Classification (NCBI taxonomy): domain Eukaryota; kingdom Viridiplantae; phylum Streptophyta; class Magnoliopsida; order Fabales; family Fabaceae; genus Glycine; species Glycine max. Next base: position 50,676,026 of record NC_038246.2, read on the forward strand.
CCTGTAAAAACATATAATATATCCAAACAAATCTGTATATAAATATATATCCCGATCTAACAATTAGATATCAAGGTCACAGATTACAACATAGACTCTCGACATATTGTCCAAAATATCAACTAATAGTGATGTTGGTCATAAATACTAATCATCAAAGTGTCTCAAAACATCATAATTACATCATCAACATATCTATAAGAGAGAATCATTTAAATTTCAAAATAAAGGAATTTTCTCTATATCCATTACTACCCTTATCCCTATAGCTGCATTATACTAGAGTCACAAAAGAAAAACACTTCATCAAATGCAATGGAGGCCTATCAAAAGATAATCAAATTTCTGGGTAAGTCAGCAAATTCCAGGAAGTCAGCTACCCCACTACTTGTGTATATGAGAAAATAAAATAAAATAAAATAAGGGGATAAGTCACGAAGACTTAGTGAGAGCATAAAATACAAAGTGAATAAGAAGGAGAGCACAACATAGCATGAGTCTTTACATCCAAAAAAAATTTAAATGACATTAAATAAAAGCAAAATAAATACAACTTGCTTTTAGAAACTATTGTATAATCCCTTGAAAAATTTTAGAACTACATATAAACTTGCATTCAAGAATAATAACTTTATAATTAAACTTTCATTTCACTATGTGCACATAGACCATGTTATCTTTTTGTTGTGGCGAATGGTAATTATAGAACTACGGCATTTAGCTCGTAGGCTGCATTATCTCATGTACATGAAATAATAAAACAACGCGTTTTATAACTTAACCCAAAAAGTTAGCTCAAAGGTTGAGGGTTGTCCATCACTTATATTTTTTATCTTTCCACTATCTTTAGCTCATGTCAGACTTGGATAATACAATGGATGACCCGTTTAATGGATCTAGGATAGGCTCTAGGATAGGTTCTGGTACCATCTTAAAATGTGGGTTTGGACCTAACTCAACTCCAAAAACCGACTTGTAAGGTGAGGATTTCTTCTTACTTATATTGTTTATCTTGACACTATCTTTAGTCGATGTGGGACTTCAACATGTTCCCTTTTTTTGTCCACAGCTACTCGCCATGTGGGACTTTCACCACACCCTCTCTATCTAGGAATACCACAATTTATGTGGCTTTTTCCAACATTTTAACTGTACAAATAATCAATTCAATTCATATGTTTTAATTGTGAATTGGTTTAAGTTATCAAAGTAGAATGAAATACATATAGTTACACAACTTTTGTGGTTTGTACAAGTGAAAATGGAAGTACCGGAGTGGAATTGAGTGAAAATAATGTATCAAACCATTCGTTTTTAAAAATACTTTATCAACTCTGCATCCCCCATCTCACTCCTACCAAACAAAGCTTAAATATTCAGGGGTTATTTTGATAGGTTGGGACTTAGGTTACTTATCTTGCTTTAAATGATTTTATAAGTTATTTCTGTTGGCACCCAGGGACAATTGTTCCAATTGATGCAACGTTTAGAGAGTACTACACCACATTTTATACGCTGCATTAAGCCCAATAACCTCCAATCACCTGGATCATATGAGCAAAGCCTTGTACTGCAGCAGTTGAGATGTTGTGGGGTCCTGGAAGTGGTTCGGATATCAAGATCGGGCTTTCCTACTAGAGTGTCTCACCAAAAGTTTGCCAGAAGGTAGAACAACAAAGAAACTATGGTGATTGATATCCTTTCAAATTAGTCCCCATCCTAGTGTTTTTTGCACGTTTCTAACTTTTCTGTTATTGATTTGGGAGCGGTGAATCAGATATGGTTTTCTTCTCCTTGAAAATGTTGCCTCTCAGGATCCACTTAGTGTTTCAGTTGCTATTCTTCATCAGTTCAACATTTTGCCTGAGATGTATCAAGTTGGCTACACAAAACTATTCTTCCGAACAGGGCAGGTATATAGATGTCTATAAAATTTTTTACACGAATTATTCTCATTTCATATAAATTGTTGTGGCAAATGAATGTAACTGTAATGATTTTATAGAATCAGCAATTTTTATGGCTTTAACTATTTTGTTAACATCAAATTGAAAATGAATTAGTGAAGGAAATATTATTTAGATCATGTACTTTTAGAAATTGTGCTCAACATCTTACTCAAGTATGGTATAATGGTGAAAGTGTAATGAAGAAAAAAAAATGATAAGATTGATGTTATTTGCGGTTAGGGTTATAATCTGAGAATTAGTTTTTACTTAATAAGAAGCCATGGAGTTTTGGGCTTTAGTAATTTGGGATTTGAAGGAACTAGAGTTTCAACTTCTATTCTGATCAGGTGGTTCCTTTATAAAGTTATTGTAATGAACTACACCGTGTCTTTTCTGTTTAGTCATCCGCCTATAGCTGGTCCCAAGCCCGGGTTAAGGAGAAGAGGGTTGTGATAGGCCCTCCGCTGTCAAAGTCAAACTCTTATGGATTAGGTTTTGTTAATACTTTGTTGTTGTTGATATTGATACTCACTTTTTGATATTCCCACCCCCATTTTTTTGTAATTATTTTTTTGACAAAATATTTTTGACGGAAATTAATTTCTGTTGTGTATACAGATTCTTGATGGAAACTAGTTTTAGTTGAGTATCTTGGCAAAATATTTAACAGAAATTTGTTTCCATTGCATATCTTGACATGATCAAGTCAAGATAGTTTCTGTTGTGTATCTTGACATAAAGGAAACTAGTTTCCATCGTGTCCGACAAGTGAAAAATATAACAGGTTGGGTACTTGGGTTGAGTACCTGAGTTGATTTATTTGTTTTTTCGCATGACTTTGCTTTCTCTTTTGCATTATAAAACTGGTCCTTGTATTTAAGCCAGTCCTTGTTGTGTTCAATATAATTTTGTGTTATGTATTTAAGTCGTTGAAATAGTTTTATTCCCAAGGCCTAAGTTTAAACTTTATTTACTCCTCTCTTTTGCATTGTCTCTTTAATATGCTGCGTTGACTGTGATTGCAGATTGGAGTGCTTGAAGATACCAGAAATCGTACCCTGCATGGAGTTTTGCGTGTGCAAAGTTGCTTCAGGGGTTACCGAGCTCGTTGTTATCGCAAGGAGCTTTGGAGAGGAATCACTACTCTCCAATCATGTATTTTCTTTTTCTCACCTAATTCTTTCAGCCTTACACATTTCTTGAGAAGTCTAACTGACTGACTATTTTTTACCCGTTCATGTAGTTATTAGAGGAGAGAAAAGCAGAAAGGAATATGCAGCTTCGCTTCAGAGACATAGGGCTGCTGTTATTATACAAAAGCGGATGAAAACAGTATTTTCAAGGAACAGAATGAAAAATATTAATGATGCTGCAGTTGTCATACAATCATGTAAGAATTGTGTTCTCAAAATGCAAAGATAAATGTTACTATTTTTATATTCAAATATTTGAATTAGTCACAAAGTATTTAGGGCACCAAAATTTGTTTTAAAAAATTATCAGTTCTCTTTGCCATTCTCTCTTCAGCATAGGTGTTGCACTGAATGTTTCTTTCAAAATTCCCAAATTTTATTATGGAAGATAATTATACATTTCGTAGTACTATAGTTTACTGTAATGTGTGGTCAGCTGTCTTTTCAATGATATTGGATAAGTTTTCATTTGTTTTTACTGCATTTTGCAGTTATTCGTGGTTGGTTAGTCAGAAGATGCTCAGGAGATATAGGACTATCAAAATCTCAAGGCATTAAGGTACTTTCTTTTCTAATTTTGGAAGCTATGTTTTAAAAGGATTATTGTCATTGGTTGCTTGTAAAATTTTCATCTTTGTGATACTTACAATCATGAACTTCTAAAACAGACTAATGAGTCAGATGAGGTTCTGGTGAAGGCATCTTTCCTGGCTGAATTACAGCGCCGGGTACTTAAGGCAGAAGCTGCCCTGAGAGAGAAAGAAGAGGAAAATGACATTCTTCACCAACGCCTTCAACAGTATGAGAACAGATGGTCTGAATATGAATTAAAGATGAAATCCATGGAAGAAGTATGGCAGAAACAAATGAGGTCCCTACAATCTAGCCTCTCTATTGCAAAGAAGAGCCTTGCTATGGATGATTCTGAAAGAAATTCAGATGCTTCTGTTAATGCAAGTGATGACAGGGATTTCAGCTGGGATGTAGGAACCAATCACCGGCGCCAAGAAAGCAATGGGGCAAAATCAATGAGTGCTGGTTTGAGTGTTATAAGTCGGTTGGCTGAAGAATTTGAGCAAAGGAGTCAAGTGTTTGGTGATGATTCTAAATTCTTGGTAGAGGTAAAATCTGGTCAAGTTGAAGCAAGTTTGAACCCAGATAGAGAGCTTAGAAGGTTAAAACAAATGTTTGAAGCTTGGAAAAAGGATTATGGTGCAAGACTACGTGAAACAAAGGTCATTTTACATAAACTTGGGAGTGAAGATGGATCGATTGAGAAAGTGAAGAAAAGTTGGTGGGGAAGAAGGAATAGTACAAGAATAAGTTGATTTATTTATTTTATCTTATTGGGGTTTGGCTTTGGTCTATGCACTGTTTTAAGGGCATTGCCAACTATATATCGGAAAATGAGGAAAATACAATAGGAAAGATACGATAGGAGTAGGGCGAATAAATTACTGTTTACTGTAATTAGGTTAGCTGTTGCTAGCCACTCTTATGTATGAGAAACTTCTGCACGAGTTGTGGAGTTAGATACTCAATACGAACCGTGTGAGTCATGTAAATCATCACCCCACGCCTTGGTATGTGAATTGCATGTAAAAAAAATAGCGAGTTTTTCAGCATTACACGGGTTGTGGATATTTCTACATTTAAGTGAGATTTATAAATGTAACTGTAAATAATAATAATAATAATAATAATAAAATTATTATTTTTATCATTATTCTTAGATACGGTAAAATTACATTACATGTCTTAAAAAAAAGAATAAATTGTGATAGATCTATTATTCATGATAAATATTCTCATTATTTAAAAGTAAGCTTAAAAGACAGTTTTGAAAATTGAAGAAAAAAGTATAAAAATAAATTATTAGAATTAAGTGATTATTTATTCATTTGATTTGATATGATATATTAATTTAAATTTTGAAGAACAAAGAAATGATGGTTTATTCAGGTTATAATCTTAAAAAATATATATAATTTCAGTTTAATATAGTTTATTCTTAAAATTTAAATTGAGATTAATTAAGTTTAGGTAATAATATTTTCTTAATTACTATTTTTTTAATGAGGTCCAATTAGGTTATCTAATTTTTAAAAGTGTTTCAAGTCTTTTTATTTTTAGAAGTTTCAATTAAGTCCTTTTATTTTTTAAAATGAATTCAATTTGGTCTCAGTTAAAATCAAACTTAATATTTTTTTGGAGTATATGAAAGAAAAATAAGATCAAATTGAATTTATTTTTAAAAAATTAATTGAAAATTTTAAAAATAAAAGACTAATTGAACTTTTTTTAAATAAAAAAATTAATTAATTTTTTAATAATAAGAGGATCAAATTAAATTTTAAAAATAAATTAGAGAATTAAAATAGTAACTAAGTCTAAGTCTAATAATATTTGATAGAAATTAAAAATATTAATAAAAAATAAAAGGCTAAATTAATCATTTGATTCCTATAATTTCATGATTCTTATCTTTTTAATTCTTGAAAGTGATATTTTTAGTCTTTATAATTTATATTTTTTTTAATCTATGTAGTTTAAAAATATTCTTTTTAGTTCTTTGCATTTTAATTTTTTTTTAGTCCCTATAATTTAAAAATTATAAGGAGTATAAAAATGATAAAATTATAGGAACCAATTGAGTAATTTAACTAAAATAAAATCAAAGGTGACTTAATTAAAAAAGATGATAGTTTTTAGAATTCTTTCGTTAAATTTATAATATAAGAATAAATATTAGTAAGACATTTTCTTAGACACTTATTAATTATAGTTAGGTGTTATAAATTTATACAAATATGATCAATCAAATTTAGGGGTGGGTAAACGGGTCCAGGTTCATGGACTAGCCCGCGGGACCCGCAGTCCGCGGGGGTTTCGGACCAATTTTTTTAAACGGTTCATGCTCATGACATATTTTTGAACCCGTCCCGCTTAACCCACAGACTATGCGGATTTGGCCCGTAGGATCCGTGGGTTACCCACAGCCCATATTAGGTTTGATCAACCCGTATTTGTGTGACCTGATCCAATTATATTAGATTTGATAAAATAAAGATTTAAAGATAAAAATAAAAGAAATATATTAGATAAGATAAAGATTTAAAAATAAAAATAAAAGATTTAAATTAAAAGATGATAAAAATAAAAAATAACAAAAATAAAGAATTAAAATAAAAAAGATAAGTGATAAGTTGAAATTCACATTGTGAATGAGCGTGACATTTGTTTTTGTGAAAAACGAGTTCGTGTTGTGATATAAGCCAAGTTCCTGACCCGACCCGACCCATTGTAGGCTGTAGCCCAAAACCCATTATCCCTTCCCTTAACGAGAAAGATTGACGACGGTGCAGCGACAGTGAGTGGAACGCAATGGTTGGTGGTGGCGTCTCTCGCATTTCCCACCATTTTCGAGACTGCGACTTCCATTTCCATTTCCACTTCACTTTTACTTACTCTGCTTTTCAAACTTTCCACCTTTCGTCTCCCCCACTCCCTCTCAAACCTCGCTGGGGAGGCATTTCTCAAACCACAGTTCCCTCAAATTACCGCTGTTTTGGCACCCCACCTAAGTCCCCCGGCGAAATTCCTCTCCTTTTCGATTGTTTCAGGTTCTATTCTTCATTTCATCAAATGGGTTTTTTTTTCTTTTTCTTTTTATACTTTTCCTTCTTGCTAGTTTGATGGACACTACTTACTTGCTTCACCTTCTGAAAAAATTGAAGATAATAAAATTGAGGTGTGTTTTTTAAAAGTTGGTGATTTGGTGTGAGCTGAACAGATCTCTAGGGGTTTAATTTGAATGTAGTTATAAAATTCGTATCTTCAGATGATATGGTGTTATTAAGTTAGCATTCTTTGTTGACCCTTTGATTTACTCCAAGGTTAAACGTTGAAGGTTCTATGTTCGTGTCCGAGGAATGAGTTGCCTAAAGCATGCATGATAATAAGAATATTGAGGTCGTGTTTGATTTAACTTCTCAGTAAGCTAAAATTAACATATCGACTTCAGGTTTTGGTCACGTTAGATGAAAAAACTTCTATAGAATAAGTTGATTTTAACTTATGGAAGGAATTTAATTCATTTTAGCTTCTTATTTTCTTTTTCTATGAATACTTATTGTGAAATATATTCAATCAGGACATGAGTTTCATGTGCTAATTGTTCATTAAATATTTTAATCTTACAGAGAGAGAGAGAAAAGGAGAGAGAGAGTTGATTTCTAACGGCTTCTACATGCATGGCTGTAAAAAATTCAGATGAAATTTCTTAAACAAGATCTATGCGTAAATTGTGGAAATAAAAATCAACCGATAAACAGATATACTGTTTTTTATGTGCATTAGTTATTATCCTGCTTTAGTCAAGAATCTGATTCCTTTTCTTATGTGAAGCCAACAAGAAGAGGATCGTGAAATTCTCTCTGATGGAACATCTGCCGTGGCAGGTTTTTAGCCTCGTTCACCTTATACCTCTTTTACCATTTTTCATATGCATGTCTATATTGTTTGGAGGAAAATAACATGCTTTTTCCAAAAAGTAAAAAAAAGAAAAGAAAAAAGGATGGTTGATGATATTGTGGAACCGGTTCTGACTTCTGTGATTAAGATGTCTTGATAGTTTCTTATAAGAGAGGAGTGCACCTTGTTGTACTTCTTAATTCCCTTAGCACAGTATTGTATTTCTTCCTTAACCTTGTACATCTTTTTTGTCTTTAGTCTATTTATGGCCAATTAGTCATTCTTCTTTTAGTCTTCGTGTATGTAGATTTCTTGCTTGTTGGTTAAATTAGTACTGCTTTCTTGAGTGTGTATAGAGATCTAGTGAAGATGGACATGCAGAAATTGGCGTGGTGGAATTATGTACTATTTTGATTCTATCTTAATCATTACCAGGTGGAATTGTAGCATTGGGAAAGTTTGATGCTCTACACATAGGTCATAGAGAACTTGCAATTCAAGCATCAAGGGCTGGACCTCCATTTCTTTTGTCATTTGTTGGCATGGCAAAAGTACTTGGTTGGGAACCTAGGTATGACCTACAAACATGTTCTTTTGGAGAAGTTTATTTCATTTTTTCTTCTTATTTTCTTCTCCTATAAGTGCTTTTGGAGAAGTTTATCCAAACAAACTAGTATACATTGGTATCAAGCTAAAAAAATGGTTTACTTGGGTGGAGACTGTATTTAGCTCTTGCAGACTTGCACTCATATAAGGTGATCTTACACTTTATGGCCAATTGATGAAAAATGTGATTCATACTAAATTTCTGAATATAGGAAAGGTTTTCTAAAGGGACTAAAATTTTGCCTTGACTTAAAGGTAAGGTTGCCGTCCTGTGACCTAGGAAGTCACAGTTCAAAACAATCTATTCATTTGCAGGGTAAGGTTGGGTTGTATACTTCTACCCTCCCAAGACCTATTTGGTGGGAACCTCGTGTGCTTGATCACCCTATAAACGATCCTTGTTGCAACAATAAGGTTATGCCTTTGAGTAGGAGGTCATGAGTTCAAATCTTACAGGGTCTATCCACCTGTGGGAGTAAGACTGTGTACATCTATCCTCCCCAAACCCAACTAAGTAGCAACCTCATGTACTGGATTGCCCACTAGCCTTGCCCTTGATGCATAAGTTGTTGGGCAATGGAGCCAATGCTCATGAGTCATGCCTTACTGAACTCATGTTAGTGTTCCTCACTTTAACATTGCATATGAGCCATAGGATGGAATAGAATATAGATCACTGACAGACATATTATTAAAATGATTAAGTGAGCCTTCCTTTGTTAGTTGTTACTCTTCCTTTGTAATTTAGGTCTTAGATTAGTAATCATTCCTCTTTCCGCCGTTTGAATAATTGATGGTAGAAAGATAATTATAAACTCGAATGAAGCTGGCTATTGTGGTCTATCACAACAGCAACAAAAACAAATAAAACCTTTTTCCACTGGGTGGGGTAAGGCTTCTCATGAGAATTAAACCTAAAACATCCATCCTACACCCGTCTCACTTCATCCTTATCACTTGAGCTATGCCTTAGTGGCATTGGCACTTTACTTTGTCATTATAATAACTTTTCCATCAGGTAGAATAACTTTGCAATCAATATTGCACATGGAATTCATTTTAAGGAAGACAATTATGATTATATATATAAGTATTTAAAAAGATTCTTCAGAAGTTTGGTCTTTGTTTTGGAGTTCTTTTGGGTGATTATACACATGAAATCTTATGGTTGTTAAAATAATTCTGGACATAATTTTAGTAAATACCTAAACTCCTAACTCATGTTTACATTCTGATTGTTGGGGACCAGAGCATCATAATTGTTATCTCCATGTGTAAAATAACGTCTATTTTGTTAAATGTTTCCCTAACAGGGCTCCTATAGTTGCTAAATGTGACCGAAAGCGAATTCTTTCATCTTGGGTTCCTTATTGCTGTAACATGGTCCCAGAAGAGTTTGAGGTTGAATTTTCAAGCGTTCGACATCTCAATCCCCGACAATTTGTTGAAAAGTTATCAAAAGAGCTTAGGGTGCGGGGAGTTGTTGCAGGTAAATAAGTAGCTCCATAATTTACCATCAACACATACCAACCCCTTTATTATTAACATAATTTATTGGTATTTTGTTATTTTTCCTGAATAGCAACATCAACATGATTTATTATTTGAGCAATATTTTACTCACACATAAGCTGAAATAGAAGTCTGTACTGGATTCTGGAACTTCTGGTAGGTGAGAACTACCGATTCGGGTATAAAGCAGCAGGTGATGCCTTGGAGTTAGTTAAGCTTTGTGAAGAGTACGGGATGGAAGCTTACATAATAAAATCTGTTATGGACAAGAATCGTTTTTCTGCTGATATGAATTCTGTTACCAACTCCAAAGAGAGGGGACAGGTCTCATCTACACGTGTTCGTGAAGCCCTTGCCGTAGGGGACCTGAAGTATGTCTCAGAGCTTTTGGGGAGGCCTCATCGTCTCATATTAATGGCCACTGATCAAGAAAGATTCAGTACTGGGCAGTATAAAGTGTCTGCTCCTAGATCCTGCTTATTGAATCTAGCACCAAAGGAAGGATTATATGAGAAGTGCTCACTTTTACTTGATCAGGAAAATGTTGTGCAGTGTAGTGTAGTTATTGACAGCAAGTTTGTCCATATAGAAACAGATTATGGAGGTCTGAGTGACATTTTTTGTTCTCAAAATTTGAAGTTCTTGTTTATTGAGTTTGGTGATTCCTGCACTTGATTCAGTTTAGATAATTATTTCTATTTAAATTTTTAGTCTACTGAATTGTAGATGATTTTTATCCATCTCCCAAAGTAGAGTGATACAGGTATATATGTACCTTTCTTCCTTTTTTCCCCTCTTCAATGCAATATGCCTCCAAACTAAGTGATGAAATTGGGTCAACACAATTGATTATAAAACAATAATTTGTGAATCTCTTCACGACTATGACATTAGTTGTACGTTATTGGGAATCTCTTATTTTCTGGAAATTAAGGGTTAGTTTCGGAAATTAGTTCGTGCTTGCTAAACTTTAAGTCTTTCAAATAAATAACTATAGTGTTGTGATGCTCTTTCAAGGAATAAGTAGTGGTACAAATAAAGTACAGATTTACTTTAGGGTCTTATTGACGATTGCTATGAATTAATAAACAAAAAAAATTCTTGAAAATTATGGAGGGAGCGGACTGAAAATTATGATAGGAATATATTGATAAAAATAAAAAAGATTATGTATGGACAATTTTATAATGTTATTTAATTATAATTTATTATGATAAAATTATTAACTTTTATAATAATTATTTTAAAAGTTATATCAATGATAATTTATGATTGAATATTTACATCGTCAATGTATCATCATTCAATTTATATTGATAATATTTTTTTATGAAACCTTTTTATTTTTAATTTCTTAACTAGTCTTTAAACACCAGTTAGCTAGTAACTGTTTTTCAGCACAAAGTTCTTTTTTTTTTATCCTTGATGTTAGATAAACTTTAAGGCTGTATCTTTTTTGTCCTATATGTTGATGTTAGAGAAATCTTGTTTGATATTGTAAAAAAAAAAACCCTGTTTGAGGAAACTATCATTTCAATTTCTAAAAATATATAGAGTTGATACGTTAGTTCTAGTAAGAAAACTTTAAATTGAGGTAATTTTTAAAAAAATTAGTTCTTGAATTTTCATCCAATTTTTTAAACTTAATTATTCATTATTATTTTAACCCTGAATAAATTTATATTAATATTATTGTTTAAGTCACATATTTATATTTTATTTTAAATGACTATGACTGACAGATTAAATGTCAGGAATTTATTTAAAATTTTCTTAATTTCAAGAAATAATAATAATATAGACTTTTATCTAATGAGTAAAACTCTGTTGATATCATAGACCGAATTTGTGGGGGAAAGACCATGGGTAGGATCGGAGGTCTAAGGCCTTAATAGAGACTAACTGCGATCTTTGTTCTCTCAAAGAAAAAGAAAAAAAACTGCCATATTTGAGAATTAATATATAATTCTGAAATTGATATTATGTGCAGTGTAGATAATTAAGATTTGGAAGTTACCCTCCCTCCCGCAGTGGCAGCAGGTGGGTTTCGTTTTCGATCTGATTTGAATTTTTAATGCTAGAGTATAACTCACCCTAGAAAACTTGTTTCTGCATCTCTAGAGTAAATCTGCGTAAAATGCTTCTTCGGAGACTTGTTTCTGCATGTCCTAAATCAAAGCGCTGTTCAAGAACTCAACAAGGTCTGCTCTGTTCTGTTTTTTGAAACAAACACTGATATGTTCAAATATGAATAACATATCTTTTTATTTTGACTAAACAAGCTTAAAAGTTTAAATGTACTAACAAATATTGTGATAAAATTAAGGTTAAATTATTTAAATATTATTCGAGTTTTATGAAATAATTTTTAATTAAATTTTATTTATTTTTTTTATTAAACTTTGGATTAATTAATATTTCTTTTTCATAGGAGGATTAAGACAAAACATATTCAAGAGATGGGTTATTGGACCACTTAATTTGCTTTGAAATTTGAGTATTTGACTACTCTCATTTCTGATTAAACATGACAACCGATGCAAAATGTAAAAATGGTTGAGTTGTAATTGAACGTTACTTAATTTTTTTTCCAAGGACTTTTCGTTTGTTTTAAAAACGATTCTGAATATTGAATTTTCTTGACTTTCTTGAATCTTATCTAAGGACAGTGTCACTGAGGAGTAGGCACTTATTTTGACTAACATCGTCCCACCGTTATATTAGTTGATATGATATGATCATTACAGTTACAATTTACAAAAATCACATGTAAATTACTTTAAGGGGAAAAAGGTCCTTTCAGAGTCACATCGCCTCTCCCCTGTTTTCTCGGAACCACAAATTGTCGTGTGGTTGACTTCATTCTTGTCACAGTCCACCACGTGGCTCAATCTGAATGGTCCATTCTCCTTTACAATCACAAGTTCACATTATCTCGTTTTTCTTTTCTCCGTTTCAAAAAAATTCAATTCACCTTAGGGTTTAAATTCGATACCCCAATTCATAGAAAGGAAGGCTTGAGGAGGGGTCGGCGTGTTCACACTTCCAACCCAATCGGGCTGTCAAAACGACGTCGTTGACAGCCCGGTTCTCTGGAGGTAGTAGATAGATATGCACATTCCCAGTTTCAGGTACCAATCCTAAGGAATAATCTTTTCCGAAACCGAATATCCCTATTCCATTTCATACATATTATTATTATTATTATTATTATTATTCTCTGCTCCGCGTATTTCCTACGTGTGATTTCTGATTTCTGTGGTGCACGTTTTTCTTCTCCTTCCAATTGGGGATACTGACCCCACCTACCCTTTTGATTCTTCCTTAATGGGCTCTCTGTCTTTTCCTTAAAGCATTGTTCTTTTGCCTAAATTTTGGTATTGACGTCTGATTCTCATTTTGGGTTTGGAATTTTGATTGTAGATAGGGACAAGGGTTACTACTTATTGGTGTTGTGCTATAGTATTGCTTTGACAAGCTTTTGCGTTGAGTTGAATATCTGCAATGAGTTCGTTTTCTGGAGCCATTCAAAGACCTCTTGTAGCGGCTGCCGCCGTTGCTGTCGCTTCTTTCTCTGCTGATCTCTCCGATAAATTGCCATCACGTGATTGTTCTACCTCCGATTTGGCACATTCTACTCCTTGTAGCAACACACAAAAATCAGATTCATCCTGGGTTTCTCATATTTCAGACTCAAAGCTTGCTAACCTATCTTTCGTGACCCGAATTCCGGTGCCTGTGCCTCATGTTCAATTCCGGGTGCCGAGTTTGGGACACAATTGTGTTTCAAATTTGTACCATTCTTCGGTTGCTTCGTCCCCGCATCTTCGCAATTTGTATCACTCTGCTGACTTGCCTAGAGTCTCAAGACCTGCTGCATATTCCCATGGTGTCTCCGATTCAACAACTTCTGAGGTCATGTATAAATGGCATTTACCCGAGCCGAATGCTTTGGATGATTCGAGTTGTTCATTGACAAAGTCAAGGACAGTGGTGGTCTTGCTGGGATGGTTGGGAGCAAGGCAGAGACACTTGAAGAAGTACGCAGAATGGTACACCTCAAAGGGGTTTCATGTCGTTACCTTTACATTTCCAATGGGGGAGATCCTGAGTTATCAGCCGGGTGGAAAAGCCGAGCAAAATGTTCATTTGCTTGTCGATCACTTGGCTGATTGGTTAGAAGGGGAAAGTGATAAGAATCTTGTCTTTCATACCTTCAGCAACACTGGATGGTTAACGTGAGTGGAATTTGTTAAGCTCAAGCATAAAATTTAGCAGTGTTCTTCTATTATGTTGCTTAATTGGTTTGCTATTCATTGTTGCAGATATGGTGTTATTCTTGAACATCTTCAAAAGCAGGATCCAACTATCACGGGAAGGATCAAGGGATGCATCGTAGACTCTGCACCTGTTGCATACCCTGACCCATGGGTAATTGCTTAGCTGTTGTGAAACTTGATGAACGTTGCTGTTTGCTGTGCATATTTCCTATCTTTTGTAGTGCTCATGCTATTATTGCTAGCTGTCCTTTATATGCTCAATGTCTTTGTTGTTCTATATATCCTCACTGTAAAAAATGATTAAATAAATTGCCTTGCTGAGTTGTAAAGTGTAATGCATTGATCAATTGAGACCTTGGATATTATGCTTGATTTCTTTGACATTTCAGGAATTGAGACATTGGCATTTGAACATATTTGGTTGAGATCTTTGACCTTTTCAGTTTTTTTTGGCCTATATTCTTGGAGTGGGGAAAATTAAATAGAAAAAAGTTATGTTAATTTCATTAATTTTGAATCCGTGAAGTTTCTTTTTTATATTTTGGGTTTTGATTAAAATGAGTAAACTGATACATGATGTCTGCTATTCTTTTCTCTACTAATCCTGGTTTTAGAAATGTTGAGGTTTTATGTTAGATTAGTAGATATGATTTTAATTATCTGATTATCATTTCAGGTCTGGGCCTCTGGTTTCTCTGCAGCGTTTCTTAAGAAGAACAGCGTGGCTACTAAAGGACGTGTATTTTCTGATGAATCTGGCATTAAAGTATCAATTGGCAGTGAAGATTGGCGCAAACCTGCTCTAACAGAAGCAGCTTTACTACTAATTCTAAAGAAATTTTTTGAGATCATTCTGGATCTTCCTTCAGTGAATAGGTAATGACTCAAATTCTTCTTTTACTTGATTGTTGCTATGGAAAATGATGATATTGCATCCCAAGTCTTGCTTGCTTTTTATTCTTCTAGAATATTGCTATTTTTGGAGGGCATTAGACCATTGTTGATTAGATCAAGTTGATAATAAACTCTCATGACCCTTGATGAATGGTTGAGAAATATGATTGTACTGACAATTTAGAGATTCAAGCGTTCTCAAACAGGAACATATAAGCCATTGTATCATTGTTGAAATTCTGCAATAGTTTCTTTAGAAAAGTGATATCTTGCAATGCCCTTGTTAAAATGTGACATTATACATGCAATATTTTAGCATAATTCACATCTGGAAAGATTTATGCATGTGATTTTTGGAAATAGCAGTGCATTCCTTATTGACTAATGGTATGGCCTTTTGGTGTTGATTCACAAGACATGACCTATCATCAAATCAATAAATATTCAATGTTTGTTTGCGTATGACAACTTTGCTCCTAACTATAATGATATTGTTCAAATGCAGGAGGCTCTCTGATGTCATGAGCATGTTGTCATCAAGACAACCTAGCTGTCCACAGTTATACATGTATAGCTCTGCTGACAGGGTTATTCCTGCTGATTCAGTGGAATCGTTTGTAGAGGCTCAGCGTAGGGCTGGACATGATGTGAGGGCATGCAATTTTGTCTCCTCACCCCATGTTGACCACTTTAGGAATGACCCAAAATTGTATACATCTCAGCTCAGTCAGTTTTTGGAGGAGTGTGTTGTTAGTCGTTGTAAATCTTACTAATTCTTTACATTCCTTGGCTTACTCATACACCATATAGTTCATCCATTTTGATTTTTGAAAGCAGCCATTCCATTAATGGATGGTGCGATGGTGCTATGGTGGTTAGGACTATATCAAAAGTCAACCACCTCATGGGGATTACACAATTGTTCCCTCACAGGTTATAATTGATTCATTGATATATTGATAGTGTAAATGAAAAGATATGTTACACAATTGTTCCCTGACACCTTATAATTGATCTCTTGATATATTGATAGTGCAAATGAAAGATTTTGCAACTTTCTCTTCAATTGATTCTTTCATGCTTGGGCTGGTGAAAAAGTGGCTGATGTTAACGGAAATTATTTTCATTTTTGATATCTTAATGGAAAAAAAATGAAGGTAATGTGCGATTGGGAATATAAAATTAGACACAGCAGATGACTTGTGAATTTTTATATAAGGGATTTGTTGCATATTTCAACTTTTTTTTTGGTAAAGTTATTAATAAACCTATCTTAATTTTGATACGATTCATGGTAAATTTCATGGCAAATTTTATATAACAAAATCTTATTAATCAAATACTTAATTGAGTTGATTATCTATTATATAACAAATTTTAGACACAATAAAAAATGATAGCAGGGAAAATCTCTTCCGAAAAAATGAAATGCCCTTATCTTAAACAAATTGTCTAACTCAAGTTTTAAGGGTTAAGAAAGAAATTGGAAGAACGTGAAAGAAATAAGGTAGAAGCAGAGAATCTCTTCCGAAAGCAAGAAAAAGTGCACCCTAGAGCAATAAGACAGGGAAAATCAAAGCGTGGAAACGTGAAGAATAAAATAGAAGTAAAAAATTTGGTAAACAACTCAAAGAATTATTTAGAGAATAGAGACTATCGTTAACGACAAAAAATAATATATGGAGCGAGGCTGAAGATGGGGTGAATATTCGATTATGCTTGAAGAGTAGTAGAACAAAACATTCAAAGTTGAAAAATAATGCCTTGAAATTTAATGGAATAGACTCTTGCAGTTCAATTCACTAAAATGGACAACTTCAACTCAAAAGTATATAAAAATATAAAAAAAAAATACCACTAAAGTTTAACAAGTCATAACTTAAAGCATGTTAGGTTTGAACGACAAAATAATCTAATATTGGTTTGTTCTACTAATATAACCTTCAATAATTTGTTCTACTGGGTGGTCGTCTTGTTGATCTATCCTTCTCCTTGATGCCGAGAACTTCGAGCCACCGATCCAAGATGCAGCAGCATCTAAGGTAGCCTGAGAAAGTCTCATAAACAGAAACGATATTTCACAAATACTATTAAAATGAACAGAAACGATATAAAATAGCACTCACAATTTTTTTTTTATAATTTTAGTTAGCAAAACAGAAGAAAATATGTTGAAAACAATGACAGTGACAGCTGAACAAAAGAGTATATTTTTTGTCGATCGAAATTGCCCAATGAACCAAAGGAATAAAGGGGATTTTGACGTAAATTTCGCACTAGCTAGCTGTAGTTGACAATCATTGGTGCACCAAATGAAAGCTGAAGCAACACAACACTCTCTTCTACTTCTAATTCCCATCTGCAGTTATTAGCCCCAAATCCTGGGGTTACGGTTTCATCTGCGTCGATGGCTTCGAATTCGATCGACGGCGACGCCGTATTGGGGTCGGGGCTGTGCATAAACGACGTGTTAAGGGACGACGAGCTGCGTTCCATTCTGGGGCGTGTGGAGAGCGAGAAGGACAAGGAAACGTTCGGGCTGGTCTGCAAGCGATGGCTCCGGCTGCAGAGCACAGAAAGGAAGAAGCTCGCCGCACGTGCGGGCCCTCACATGCTCCGGAAAATGGCCGATAGGTTCACACGCTTGGTCGAATTGGACCTCGCTCAGTCCGTCTCTCGTTCCTTCTATCCTGGCGTCACCGATTCCGACCTCGCCGTCATCGCCACTGCCTTCACTTGCTTGAAGATCCTCAATTTGCATAATTGTAAAGGTCAATTTCTCTTTTTTCTTCTTCTGGCTTTCTATGATTTACTGCTACATATTCTCTTATAGTATTCTGAGAATTTAACTTATATGGACAGAGAAGACTAAAAACAATGTTTTTTTTTTTCTGTCAATTTATTGTGGTTATTTTGTTATGTAAAGTTTCATGTTATCTAGTTCGAGTGATGATTAAGGACCAAGGTTTTACATCACGGACAAATGTGGAGAGCCCAAAAACCTTGACAGTGCGGCTGAAATCACAGTAGTGGACTGTGTTTTTAAAACTCTGCTAAGGACTATCACTATTAAAGTGTTTTGTTTATTACTTATTAGTATTATTTAAATTGTTTAATTTGGAGGATTCGAATTTTATGATTGACAGGGCATTTTGTTGTTTGTGTGAATATACAGGAATTACAGATGCTGGAATGAAGGCGATTGGTGAAGGTCTTTCCTTATTACAGTCGTTGGATGTGTCGTACTGTAGAAAGCTCACTGACAAGGGATTATCAGCTGTTGCCAAAGGCTGTTGTGACCTAAGGATATTGCATATGGCTGGTTGCAGATTTGTTAATGATGGTGTATTAGAAGCTCTCTCCAAATATTGTCGTAACTTGGAGGAGTTGGGATTGCAAGGGTGCACAAGTATTACTGATAATGGACTGATAAACCTTGCAAGTGGCTGTCGACAGATCAGGTTTTTAGACATCAATAAATGCAGTAATGTTAGTGATGTTGGGGTTTCTAGTTTTTCTAGTGCTTGTTCGTCTTCTCTCAAGACATTGAAGTTGTTAGATTGTTACAAAATTGGTGACGAAACCATATTATCCATTGCCGAATTCTGTGGTAATCTGGAGACTTTAATCATTGGTGGTTGCCGGGATGTCTCTGCTGATGCGATAAAGTCGCTGGCTACTGCATGTGGAAGCAGCCTTAAGAACTTGAGGATGGATTGGTGTTTAAACACTTCTGATTCTTCATTGAGTTGTGTTTTAAGCCAATGCAGAAACCTTGAGGCACTGGACATTGGTTGCTGTGAAGAGTTGACTGATGCTGCTTTTCAGCTAATGAGCAATGAGGAGCCTGGATTGAGTTTGAAGATTTTGAAGGTTAGTAATTGTCCAAAGATCACAGTGGCAGGTATAGGAATTATTGTGGGTAAATGCACTTCCCTGCAATACTTGGATGTGAGGTCATGCCCGCATATTACAAAGGCTGGCCTAGATGAGGCTGGTTTCCATTTTCCTGAATTCTGCAAGATTAATTTTAATGGTAGTAGCATCAGTGAGCCTGTTGTGCTTCTTTGATACCCTAATTATTTTAAAAGATTGGCTTCATAGTTAAATGTTCCTATGTAAACTTTATTGGTAAGGCATGCCTTTGTAAATTTGATGAGAATCTGGGCTGTTCTGGTGTGGTTAGTTTTCTTGTGCAACCCATGTATGATGTAGCATGTATATCAGTGCACTAAATGGTATTGGATGTATCATATTTTATTGATCAGTTCAGTTGTAAATTTGAAGAGAACATTTTCCCCCCTCTCGCTTTCCACAAATTTGTACTTTTCACTTGATTAGCCCTGAATATGAGCATAAGATGGTTGCTTTCCTTTCTGTCACGGGAAGATTTTCGATAGAACTAAATTTCTATGTTTGATTAAATGGGTTCAGTTTAAATGATCATTAGCTTTGTCAAAATTAGTTTCACTCGCTTGGTCGAGTTGGACTACTCCAAGTTCGCTTCACTCATTGGTGGTTGCTGGCATGTCGCTGGTGACTGCTTGTGGTAGCAGCCTTAAAATCTTGGGGGTGGAAACATTTCTGATTCTGCAGTGAGCTGTATTTTAAGTCGATGCAGAAACCTTGAGTTGACTGAGGCTGCTTTTCATCTTATGAGCAATGAGGAGGCTGGATTGAGTTTGAAGATATTGGATGTTAGTTATTGTGACGAGATCACAGTGGCGGCAGGTAAATGCAATTCTCTGGTTAGCTAAGCATGGTTCTTCTTTGGATATCTCTTTATTTGCAGAGGCCATGGGCGTAGTGCTTGTTAGGAGCTAGTTTTTTTTGTCTTTACCTTTCTAACTAAAATTGTTATAAATATTACGTTGAGGGTTGTAACTGCATTTTCACTTGATTAGCCCAGAATATGAGCATTGAAACACCATTTTTTTATTACAAGAATTACTTGCTACAATTTGATCTTCTCGTGAAATTAAGAAAAACAAAGAACGAGGAACTGGAACATGACCAAATTAATGGGCAACAACTATACGAGATGAAATGCGATATTAATTATTTTAATGCATGTGTAAAGATAAATATGACCTGGCTGTAGTGCAAGGTACGATTTAGCATGATAGAACCCCTTTAAGATTATGCCAGATGTTTGATCTTAATGTTCATATATATGGAAGATTATTTATTAAGATATGCATCTTGTACTTCTAAAGATTAGCATATGTTTTAGAAATATTTTTAGTTAGTTTTAGTTTTTTTTTTTACTGTTTAAAAATTTATCTGTCCTTTTAATATTGTTTGGTAAAGAGTTTATTTTAGGAGCTAGTAAGACATTACTTAAAATGCCAACCTTTTATTTTTGTTTTTTTTTTATATTTTATTTCATTTTTACTGTTAATATTTATTAGATTTCATTTTAATACTTTTTTACATAAAGTATGATTTTATTATTCTTTTTTTTCCCTCTCATAAACAATTGGGTTTTATATTTTGTTTGCTATTACTTTTAGATATTTTTCATAATATAGTATTTATTTTAACAATTACAGTATTTATTATATTTATTTGATGAGTTTAGCGTCATATTTAAAAATATTAATAATAATAATAGGTTCATTTTATTTTAATGGTAGTATTTTTCTGCTCGTTGACAGAATTCATGAGTGGAACGACGGAGAACTGAAGAAGAAGGGGCATTTTCACATTTACTCAATCTAAGCTTAGTCATTGACAATCATTGATTCATGCACCAAATTAGGGTTCTTCTTTCCTGTATGTCTGAGGTAAGGCTTTGTTGTTATGTTACGCCAGTAATAATTCCCATTTGCAATCAGCCCTAAATCCTGGGGTTAGGGTTTCCTCCGCATCAATATCAATGTCTTTGAAACGGGGATCGCCGCTGTGCATAAACGATGTTTTAACGGACGACGTGTTGTGTTTGATTCTGGGGTGCGTAGAGAGCACCAAGGACAAGGAAGCGTTCGGGTTGGTTTGCAAAAGATGGCTTGGGTTGCAGAGCACGGAAACGAAGAAGATCACCGCACGTGCGGGTCTCCACATGCTCCGAAGAATGTCTGATAGGTTCACACGCTTGGTCGAATTAGACTACTCCCAGTTCGCTTCCCATCGCATCTATCCCGACGTCACCGATTCCGACCTCGCTGTCATTGCTAGAGGCTTCCCTTGCCTGAGGTCAATTTCTCTTACTGTGATTATTTAAATAAATTAAGGTTTTTGCATTTATTATTGTTATCTAAATTGTATTTGTATTGTTTTGTGTTAATATACAGAAATTACAGATTCTGGAATGAAAGCCATTGGCGTAGGTCTTACCCTATTGCAGTCGTTGGACGTGACACTCTGTACAAGGCTGACGGACATGGGATTATCGGTTGTTGCCAAAGGCTGTTGTGACTTAAGGATATTGCGTATGGCTGCATGCAAATTTGTTACAGATGGTGTATTGGTAGCTCTCTCCAAAAACTGTCATGACTTAGAGGAGTTGAGATTGGAACTCACAAGTATTACCGATGATGGACTCATAAGCCTTGCAAGTGGCTGTCATCATATCAAGATTTTAAACCTCTATTTATGCCAGCGGTAAAGTCAGTGATGTTGGGGTTTCTAGTATTTGTAGGGCTTGTTCTCGTCTCAAGACATTGAAATTGATGGATTGCTACGAAATTGGGGACGGAACAATATTATCCTTGGCCAAGTTCTGTGGTAATCTGGAGACTCTAAACATTGTTGGTTCTGAGGATGTCTCTGCCGATGCCATGAAGACACTGGCTACTGCTTGCGGAAGCAGCCTTAAAATCTTAAGTATGGATGGATGTCCAAACGTTTCTGATTATTTAGTGAGTTGTATTTTATGTCAATGCAGAAACCTTGAGGCCTTGGGCGTTAGGTGCTGTGAAGAGTTGACTGATGTGGCTTTTCAGCTTAAAAGCAATGTGGAGCCTGGATTGAGTTTGCAGATGTTGGATATTAGTTACTGTGAAAAGATCAGTGTTGGGTATATGCATTCTTGTGAGTAAATGCCCTTCTCCGAAAAATTTGTATGTGAGTTCATGCCCGCATATAACAGGCTGATTTCCATCTTCCTAAATGCCGCGATATTCACTTTTTATATAGTGGTATCACTGAGCATGTCCATGCCGTGTTTTTTTTTTTTTTTTTAAGGTGAGCTTGCTGTGTTTCTTTGGTACCATATATATATATTTTAAGAGATTGGCTTCTTTGCTAGATCTTCCTATGTTAACTTTATTGGAGTAAATAACTACTTTGTAGTTAAAAAGTGTATAGGACTGTCACTTTATAAAGGTCAGATGATTAAATTATAAAAGTTAGATGTTAGTAATATGTAAGGAACTTGTCAAGTTCATAAATTTCCTTTATAATGTCATCACCAATAGCATTTTTTTAACTATATTGATATATGATCGATGATGAAACAAAATTTGCACCAGTGAGGCGCTGATGCACCAACACAATTTGTTTCCGTACACCGTCAACACCTGTGTAACCCACCCATGAATCTGTGCAACTTCTGTGTCCTCTCTGAATCTGTTAACACCAACCATGAAGACAGATCATCATCAGGTCATTGCCTCATCACAACTAAGCCACACCATTTCACGAATCAGCAACCATCCTACGATCATCAGGAGGAGGAGCACTGTCCAAAGGTTTGGCTCTGATTTTTGCCGAAAATCTCAGGGCAAGAGAACTTTGGAAACACAAAATGTTTGATGAGGTTCTGATTGAAGACATTATGCGTAATGGACGCCTGAATAACATCAGTGTTGATGGCAGCCAATAATGCCTGAAATTAATCGAGGCTTATAAATCATTCAAATAACTCAAGCAGTCAGATACTTGGTACGAATATATCATTTGTGAATACGTTTAAAAAACGCAACTATATTATTTCCAGTGTGATATATGATAGTAGTACTCTCGTATTTGAAAAAAAAAAGTTCCAAAATAAATGATATGTTAGATTTTCAATGTAATATTATTAATTATCATTTTTAACTAATATTTTTTTATAAGTGTTACTTTAGTTTTTTAATGTAATATTATTGACAAGGTTAGTTTTATAAAATTACTAGCATCTTTTATTTATTTGTGTAAAAAGACTTAAGACACCACTTATTTTAGAACGAAGGAAATAGTAAAAGAACGTGCTTAAATATGTCATTTAATTTTTTATGTTAGCTCTGATTGAGTTGTGGACTGTCATTTTAATTTTTAATTCCAAGTGTTGGTTGATTTGGCATTTTATCTTGTGTCCGTGTTAATTGCAGTCCTTGGACATCTCTTACTGTTCAATGGTTGTCGTGATTCACATGCGACAGAAGCTCTCTCCAAAAACTGTCATAACTTTGAGGAGTTGAGTGTGAGAGGGTTTATTACTGAGCTTGCAAGTGGCTGTCCACATAATCAGGTTTCTAGACCTCTATAAATGCTATAATATCAGTGATGTTGGGAATTCTAGTATTTGCAGGGCTTGTTTGTCTTCTCTCAAGACATTTGAAATTGGGGATGGAACCATATTATCCTTAACCAAATTCTGTGGTAACCTGGAGACATTACTCATTGGTGATTGCTGGCTACTGCTTGTGGAATTAGCAGCAGCCTTAAAGTGTTAGGGGCGGATTGGTGTAAAAACATTTCTGATTCTGCACTGAGCTGTATTTTAAGTCAATGTAGAAACCTTGAGGCACTCAGCATAGGTGCCTGATAGAGTTGACTAATGCTACTTTTCAGCTTATAAGCAATGAGAAGGCTTGATTGAGTTTAAAGATTACACTTGGATGTGACCTCATGCCCGAATATAACAAAGGCTTCCCTCCATTTCCCTGAATGCTGCGAGATTGAATTTCCTAGTGACATCGATGGGCATGCCTGTTATATATATATATACTACATTTATTTTAAAAAAGATTGGCTTCATCGATAGATCTTCCTATGCAAACTTTATTCATAATAACTCATAAGGCATGCCTTTTTAAATTTGATGAGAATCATGTTTGTCAAATAGATATGATGAATTGGACAATTTTTTTATTCATAACATGTTGGTTGGATTAAAGTGTAATATTCAATATTAATGTAAAATTTATGTAAATATATAAACAAAAAGATTTTTTACATATAGTATGACACAAATTTGTTTATTACTTAAGATTAAAAAAAACTATTTTATAAAATATATACTAATATAAAATTCAATATTATTTTAAAATGGAAAATTCAATTATAGACTAATATAAAATATAGAAATTGATAATAATAATAATAATAATAATTTGATATAAACATTATTTTGGTTGGAATAGAATTAGGTTCAAATTAACAAGATTTTAGGTTTTTCAACAAAGATTAAAAACAGTAACAGCTTAATATTTATTTAAATGAATCATTATGAACTGTTTTTAAAATTTTCTTTAAAATCCTTATTTTTCATTATTACTTTTTATGCATTTTATTTTGAATTAACTAATATATAATGCATATAAATATAATATTAAAATCATCTAAATTTTGTTATATGTTAACTTAGTCCCATAAATTTTCTTTTCAGTTTTATTCTTTGCAAATTCTTTTTTTTAATACTTATAAGTTTGTACTTTTCAATTTTAATATTTTTTAATGTTTAATCCACATAATTTTGCACTATATGAAATAAAATTGAAAAAACACAAATTATTTGACTAAAGTTGAAAAAAAAGAAACAACTTACAAGACCAAAATTAAAAAAACACACAATTTAGGTAGATGAGGTGATAATAATGTCAATGTTAATGATTATGATAATAATGTCGATGTCAATAATGATAATAATGTCATACAGTTACTAATAATAATAATAATAATAATAATAATAATATATATGTGAGTGTAAATAACAACAATTAGATGAATCATATTGAAACTGAAAAAAAAATGTGTATTTTTAAAATTAAAAATTAAATTCATAAATGTTTTATTTTAGTTTTGAAAATTGGTAATTAAGTTAAAAATTATTTAACCACATTTTTATCAAATATATTTTGTTTTAAAAAATACATTTCAAAACTAAAAATAAAAAACTGCAAGCACCAACACGGATCCTTGGTACTTAAAAAGCAAAGGTTGTGTTTAATGTTTTTAACAGTTTTTTTTTATGTAAACATAGGTTTTGGGCATTTGTAGATGAAGACATATCAAATTGCAAATAAAATAAATAAACCTATGAACAAAACTGAAAAGTACATTATTTAGAAAAAAATTCTACTTACAAGAAATTGTGATGTGACTTGAGAAAAGAAAGATGTTCTGTAATTGCCACTTGCAAGAAAACAAGAACCCGATGCATTAATATTATGGTAGAAAAACTCAATCATAATAGAGAGGTGGGGATTAGAAAAGTTCAATTTTCCTAACTGAAATTGTGACAAAATTATAGACATTTCGTTAGTATTTTTCTACTTGTTTATTGGAGAAAATGAACCGTTAAATAAGACCCACTAATTACATTATCAAAATAACAAAAAATGAGAAAGATCCTTTAATAAAATACTAGACAAGTCGTATTATTATCGATTTTATTGTACCTTCCAAACAAACCCTGCAGCGATTTGTTTTTATCTCCGCCGTACCATGTCGGAAGCACCACCGTCTCAGCCATCGCCTCCAACCGCCAACGCGTCACCACCGCCGTACTGGTGCTACCACTGCGAGAAGCGCGTCTCCATCGAAACGCTCGCGAATCTCCCCGACGTCGTCTGCGGTGAGTGCAAGAACGGCTTCGTGGAATCCATCCACACGCCGTCGCGCTCTCGCTCCCCCTCCGCCTCCTCCGACGACCCCTACTTCGGCTCGCAGTTCCTCCAGGTCCTTCGCCTAATCGCTCAGTCGGCGCGTGACGACGACGCGTCGCCTCCGCCGCCGCCAAGCCGCTCTCCGGAGAACGATTTCCTCAGGATCGAGCTCGGTGGCTGGGACAACGATGAGGAGAACGACAACGACAACAACGACGACGAGGAGTTCGAGGAACACGAGGAGGCGGAGGATCGCTCCGGCAACGAGGATCCGCACGGAAGAGACGACGAGGATCTGAGAAGAAGGAGGCGCGAGCTGCTTCGGCTTCGGATTAGGGATTTGGCGACGCGCACGAGGAGCATGCGGAACCGGATCTTGGATTGGGCCGAGATTCTGATGGGCCTTGAGGACAATTCCATCGAGTTCCGCCTCCAGCTGCCGGAATCCGACCGCTACGTCGGGAATCCCGAGGATTACGTCGACGCGGCGGAGTACGAGGCGCTGCTGCATACGCTTGCGGAAAGCGACGGCGGAGGTAGGAGAGGAGCGCCGCCGGCGTCGAAGGCGGCGGTGGAGGCGTTGCCGACGGTGAAGATTGCGTCCGAAAGCGAAGCCGTGGCGTGCGCTATATGTAAGGATTTGCTCGGTGTTGGAGACTTGGCGAAGAGGTTGCCGTGCGGGCATGGGTATCATGGAGATTGCATTGTTCCTTGGTTGAGTTCTCGAAATTCTTGCCCTGTTTGCAGGTATGAGCTACCAACGGATGATAAGGAATATGAGGAAGAGAGAGTGGTTAACTCTGCTTCGAGTTCCGGTGGAGGTGGAAGTGCCATTGTTTGATTCCGCTTGGTATGCTCCGTCTTGCTCTGTTCTCTTCTGCCATTTGTGTAATATATTTCGTGGTTTCTGAATTTCTTCTTTTTTTGTTGTTGGCATTAGTGGATTTAAATCAAAGCTTGCGCCATGTTATTATTAATTTATTTGAAGCTTTTATTATGTAGTTGGCTTCTTAGCTTTCAGATGATGCTAAGATACTTGTATATAGCATTTGAATCAATGTGAATGTGATCATATCACACTACCTCAATGGAATTTTCACTTTCTCCCTGTTATGCTTGTCCCTTGTTGTAGATTTTTTGGTTGCTCGAGTCACTCATATCATACGTTTTCCTTGCTGCCTAAGTATAACTCCATGTATTTATCGGAATTAATCTTTGGGTCAAATTTTGTTTTTGCTGGGATGAATGATCTTGTATCCGTAGAAGAAGAAACGTTGTTTAGGACTTGGAGATGGAAAGAAAGGAAGAGTGAAGGACAGAGCTTAAGGCAGCCTTTAATGTTTTTTTTTTTTTTTTGCAACTGATCATAACAACAATGTCCATTATGTGAGTAGCATAAACTTCTAATTTTAATTCGGCAACATTTTAAAATTTTCTCTTTTTTTTTTTTAAGTAAAAAAGAACGGGCATGGCTCTGAAATCTGAATAATTTGGAAAGGGAGAGAGGTTCAGAACTGGTTCTACCATGTTTTTTGTTCCTTTGTGACGCATTAATAAAGTTTGATTTGATTAATCACTTCACCTTCAATTCTCTTATAGTTAGTTTGTCATATTGTAACTGGCATATACCCATTGTTTATCTCCTATTCACTAAACCAATCGTCTAAACATGTTTTACTGATGAATGTTCCATAAGTGCAAGCTGATGCTATGATAGCCTTGATTATGTTTTCACAGTAAGCATAAGTTTTAGGTTGAGGGAGGTCAGGAAATCATGGGTTAGTCCTTTTACCGCATTTCTACTTTTTTTTCTCTATGGCAGATAGATGGTTGCTTTATTTTCTGTCATGGGGTGATTTTTTATAGGTATAAATTCCTACGTTTGATTAAATTAATGTATTTATTTGTTTATTTAGCTAAGGAATGAAGTTGCCGTATTATTTATTTGTTTATGGTAGATAAAATTGCCTTTATAAATTATAACGTAGCATCTCACGGTAGCAAATCAACTACCTTCGGTTGTTTGTCTTTGATTATTTCCCAAAACAGAAAACTAATGAGTGGGAAGCCAGTCATTGTAGTTTGCAACTTCGCGTTGTTTGTATGGAATAAATGTTCGATGAATGGAAATGAGATGCTAGATTTATATAAATGTTCTAACTAGTTTTACAGGAGAAATGGAAACAAGATTCCTAAATTTATATGATAGCCCTTGATTTTCTAACGGGTTAACAGGAGAAATCATATCAAGGTTTTGACGTTTTTTATAATAGCCATCGATTATGTTTTATTTATTTATTTATTTTTGGTGATCAACTTCAATTTTTTTGGCGGACTTGTGTTGATGACCATGGAGTTTTGAAGGATTAAATTGAGAGTTTGCCCATATGTGATGTATATTCTGTGACTCAACGTGCAAAAATGTCGAACATATTTTACATGTCATGGTCAGAATTGAATATATTCCACTGTCTACCTAACAAAAAATTGATGACGGTCAATTTTGTCAATTCAACATAATTTCATCGAAAAAAAAGATGGCATACTATGCTAAACAAGTATGCAGGTGGTCAACAAAGTTTTGTTTTTTTCTCTCTTGCCTAACAATTGATTAATCATCTTTTGAAACAAAGGATACCGTAATTTGCTTGATTTTGTTGGATCGATAAACGATTGAATATGGCTTATTACATGTAATACATTTTGATAAGGACTTTCTTATCATTAGATGAAAACTAGAATATTACGTTAAACAAAATTATTGTTGATTATTAAATTAAAAATGAAAACCTTAATGTAATTTAAAATAGAAAAAATTAAACAAGGGGAGGGGGTGTTATGGAATAGCATAATCGTCTTTACTCTTTAACAATGTATGTCTTTTTTATTCTTTTATTTGTTATTACCACTATCACAATCATGGACCGTCTTTGCTCCTAATTGCTAGTTTGATACCACTACTATGCTGCCCAACCACAAGTCCACAACTTCCCCTACCCTTTTGTCCCCCCCCCCCCCCCATAAGAATTATAATTCAGAATCAATTCCAATTCTAACGAAAATGGAATTGGAATTACAACTATAAATTATAATTTCATTGGGTCTTGCTAATATTAAGAAATAAAAAGGGATTTTTTTAATTAAAAATCATACGAAAAACACATTTAAAATTTTATAAAAAAATATATTTTCATGCATATCAATAAAAAAACTCTTTTTTACTTTCTTAACTAATACCCTGATGATGCTGTTGATTAACATCTACCAACTTCATTTATAAAATCACTTCTATTTTATGTTTCTTTTGGAACATGTAAATTATACTTTACTCCCATCTAAGTTAAAATTCACCATCGTCTGTTATTAAATCTACCCAATAGAAACACTAGCAGCCAACGCCATCACTGGAAAATACCAGTGAATTACCTCTAAAAGGGTAAAAACAAATAATCACAAAATAAGCAGGCAGAAAACTGCTTCTCTGCTTATTTCTTAGTAACTTAGTTAGCTAAGGAACCATATTAAATATTAGGTCGGCTATGAATGTCATTTGGTGGGGGCTGTAAGGTAAGCAACTTTTTTGGATGAGAAAAAAGGAATGCCAAATCATTCCCTCATCATCCTTTTGCTCCACATAAGGAAAATCCAAATTTTAATAAAGATAACAAGCTTCACCCGACATTAATTATATGCTTAAAAATGAAATAGGGGAAGCCACTTTCACAGAGTTTAGTATCTTACAAAACGCGTCTCCACTGCACAACGAGGTTGCCAATGAATGTACAAACTACAGAGTACAGACTGCATGAAATGAACCTTCTCAAGTAAGAAATAGCAATGAAACAACGTCCAGCCTTTCTCATGCTGTACTGAAGGTTATTCTCAATTTTGTCTTAATTAGTTGAAAAGTTACTTGAAAGTAAGAAAAAATAAAAATTGAAAGGAGTTAATAGTTGAGAATTAAAAACTAAAAGCTGATAAGGTGACTTATTGAATTGAAAATATTTAGTAAATAAGTCGTCATGTTGTTGTTGTTGTTTTTTTTTTTTTTTTTTAAAGTTAACAAGGGTAAAATATACCACTCTTATAAGTCAGACGCTACTTCTGTTAACATAAAAAATAAATTTTTTAAGTTGGGGTAGTTTTTCCAAGAAAAATTTCTAACCAAACACTTTTACTAGCTTATTTTTGGTCAAATATTAACTAGCTTGTAAGCTACTAAAGTATTTCACCAAATATTAACAAGCTTGTACTTTTATCATTGTTGACAGAAAAGAGGTGGCAAGGATATACCTCTAAAATACTTAGGGTGTATTTATATGATTAACATGACTTCTGATCAACGCAGAAGTAACAATTTTCTCCTATCACATTTGTTGTCTAGAAAAATGAAAAATTGCCTTGAAAAACACAAAATGGGGTTCCTAATTGATTCCCAAAAGTTTAATTTTGATAGCATATTGTGAATCAATTGAACCAAAAGTTTAAATGGTTAGGTTACCAGTAAAGCGTACACTGGTCACATAACAAGAGATTGATCGCATAAATAAATATGTTTGATTAAATAATAATCGTCCGATTAGTTTTTGGTTTATTGTATATTAAATAAGATCTCATAATTGGTTCCCTAAAAACTTCCACGAAAGAATTAAAAATAAAAAGTTTTTATTAGCAATTGTGCTGTGAGTGCATTAATAAAATCAGTGCACCTAAAGCCGGGTAAGGGGTGGAAATGATTTGGGTTGGGTGTTATTTAAATTTGACCTAACGTGTTTTATATTTTTATGGTTTAAGTTTGAATGTGTTATTAATCTGTTCTTATATTTAGGTTTAGTTTTTGTATAAGTTCATCAAATCCGTTAACTTATTTAAAGACTTGTTTCATATTAAAAAATATAAAAAATATTATTTTTTAAATAAAATAAATTTTTTTCAATAGAAACAATTCAATAATTTTAAACCATAATATAGACAAAATTTATTTACAAAACATTATATGTGACTATGTGACATGTTACCCAAGCCTTTTAACTCTCATGAAAAAAAATAGTCAATATTTTTATTATTCATCTATATTTATATGAATTAATCTATTATAAATATTAATTAAAATTATTTAAATCGTCAGACTAGTAAAATAATTTTGTAATTTAAATAAAATAATTATAATATTATATATCATATTAATAATAATATTTTTATTATATAATATTATTTTTAAATGGACTGGTTATTCACATTTAATAGGTTTTTCTTAAAATCTATGACTTAACTTATTTAATTAAATATGCTTTTTAAAAAAAATTGAAATTGACTTTTTACTAAATAAATTAAGTCAGACCTTAAACAAGTTGAGTCGTAATCTCCCGACCAACAAGGCAGCCTGTTGAATGTTGATGCCTTATATATACATAGGACCATTGACTTTGTCTGAATTTTGATTAACGTTGATTGAGATAAGTCTCTACGTAAACTAAAGTTTGAGTTTTCTTACTGGTGCTGGAGAATAAGTCTCTACGTTAACGTTGATTCGACAAGCAATATTATTCTGTCTTGGTAAAGACTAAAGAGACATGATAAATTTACTCTGGCTATCAACGGTTGGCATATAGGTTCTTTTCATCAGTAAATATTAATTTATTAATTTTGTTAAAAATGTCAATTATAAAAATTTGAACTCATTGACTTTTTTTTCTTCTTCTTTCTTCTTTTTCCTAATCACTAAACCAATTTTACATTTCTTACGGACTCACAGCCATCAGAGTGGAGGCAATTGTTATTATAATAATGTAGTGTATAACTGAAAAATTACTTCTTTACTTATTGAAGATAGTATAATTTAGTTTATTTTTTATAGTGTTTATGTGTTTTTATTGCATGTACTTTTGGTTTCTTTTAATCTTGTATGGTATAGTTTGTGTTTGTAACTTTATATATCCATTATGATTAACTTATCATCAATCCAACCCTTTTATTCCTTTTACTTTTTTTCTATTGAAAAATGAAAATTAAAGGTCCATTCAATCACAGTAAAATGAATTTCCAAGCACATCTATAATTTTTCATGCATTTGTTTTCATTATTATTTTATATTTTAGTTACACAATTGTCAAATAATTAATAAATAACACTTAAATATTTAAGTTATAATCTTCATTTGATATATCTTCAAATGCAATAAATAATAAATATAACAATGAGAACACAAAAAAAATAAAAAAACATCAAGAAGTATTATTATGAAACTGCATGTCGCATGACCAATGCTTCACTTTTGTTGCTCAATATCTTTTTTATGCCATGAATATCATTAAGAATTTGATGTAAAACTGTGATAAAAATATTAAATTTGTAAAGAATAATTGTGATATATGTTTGTAATTCGAATGATATTATATTATATTATCAATCTTACCAATTCATATGTATATATTATCGTCCCCACAACTTAAATTTGTTGGATCCGTCACTTCCTACTGTTAACATATAATACATCGTAAGAATATCCATTATTGACTTTAATCAACATTACAATTTAGGCTAAATTAGGTTTCGGTTCAAAATTGTCTATTATAGAGATAGGGATTTGGCCTCAAGTCTTGGAACAGTTGCAGATTTTGCCCTTGTGGCATTTGTTCTTGCTGGTTTAAAATATAATATTTCTAACATAAAAGAAGAGATTAATTGCATGGGTAAATATGGTTGATTAAATGAATAATAGCCGATTAGTTTCTGGTTTATTGTATATTTAATAGGGTGGGTCTTGTTAAGCACCGGTTACCATTTGCTTATTGAATATCCTTGCAGATTTTGCCAGAAAATATGGCCAATATTTATTTTTATGAAGTTTGACTTTAAAATGTTAAAATTGGAACTAACTTTGCATGTTGGAAATGGAACCAAAAGTTTTTTTAAAAAAGAAACAACTAGTTTTTGTTTTTATCATTAACAAAATTATGTAAAATATTTGTACATTTTAGGAACCTCTGCAACTTCACAAAATAAGTGATGAAGCAGAGGGGACAAACAATTTTACTTGCACAGGTTTTTTCCTCTAAGCTTGAGGGACAGCCTGCTGAAGACATCGTAAAGCTTTCTGATAATTAAAGAAACCCATGAACCAGAAATCGAAATCATCCACAGTAACTATTTCTATGTATTTTTGTGAAGGCTTCTCCACATTCTGACTTTTGTTGACAGACTTTATCTTTGTAAGGGGAATTGAGACCTGAAATGACATAGAAATTGAAGTAACATATCAGCAAAAGTATGAAGAAAGATTAAGGAGATTGCTAGAAAACATTTGCATAGACTAGACACTATAAAAATAATTAAAAAGAAATTCACCTTATAATGGACTCTAACATCTTCTCCATTTGGGGAAGAGATCTTGATGGATCTATCACTGCAAAAAGCAACTTTATGGGTGGATATGAAGAGAAGACCAGCTATAGGACCAGATGTGGTTGATAAGTAGCATTGTGATGCTTTCAACAGCTTCTCCCCTTCTCTCACACTAAACAGTTGCATGAAAACTTTCTCTACTCCACCAACCTGAAGAATTCTGGCTCCCATACTTAATTTCCCTTTCACTGTATCTGTTATCTTTGGTCCAAGCCTCACTGCATTTTACAACAACAGTTTCAAGCCATCAATAAGAGCTTCATTTTGTTTTCCAATAATCATGTCAAATTATGCATCATACAAATTATGACAGAAGATTGTTCTATATCTTGCAACTAAGCAAAAGCGAAAAATAAAATTTAAGTTGTTAAAGATTATATATATACCATGCTCTCGGAATCTTTGTAAGAATCCAGATTTGTGATGAAAGGGTGCTCTATTTTGCTTTGATTTAGTGATGGACTTGCTGTATTTGCCACACGAATCAGGCAAAAGATATCTCTTTGACGACTTCCCAACATGGTATGTTGAGGCGACAGAAATTCCATTAGCTAGGTCATGAAGAAATGAGCCCTTCATTTTTGTTGTTATCTTTCAGGAATTTTCCTCTTATCTCTTGGAGGGTCTTTTGAGCAATGACAAGCTTGTGAATTATATTCAAGAGCTCTTAACACTTTGGTTGATGAATTCTTGTGTTCTATTAGGGTAAATATATATGGCCAAAAGGAAACAAGTTGACTCCTGACTTTTTGCTGGATGGGTCAGATATGGATCATCATGAAGACTAAAAGGAAAAAAGTAATTAAAAATTTGAAGATTTGCATGTTCGGTTGCCCATAGAAAAAAAGATACATGAAAAAGAAAGATGTGTTTATTAATTAAAGAATTGAAAGCAACTTTGTGATGCTAATTAAAAGTATCCCTCTGGATGTTGATTCTGTTGAATTTAAATATAAAATCCTTATATGCATAAAAACTTGGAACGTGTGGTTGGACTTAATGGTTGGCTGGCTGGCTGTTACTGCTTATATTGAGACAAAAGACGAATTAAGGTTCTGTTATGCTTTTAGCTTTCACCGCATTTGGATATTGACTCTAGGTGGCCATTAGTTTGCATATGTGATTTCAACAATGCATATTGAACTAATTGGTGTTGTTCTTTTATATATCTACATTCTACGGGTATAATGCTCTCACGTTTACTATTTCTGGCTGAAGGTTTTGTGTATGCAACTAGGGAAAGAAAATAAGAAAGAAAAGGTAATTCCATCAACCCCCTTATAAGAAATTAGAGGGAATAAAATCACCCAGGGCAATTTTAATTTCTGGATCCTCAGGGAAAAATAAATAAATACTAATAATACTAAGAAACTATTTAGCTTTTAGGAAATGCCACCCTTTTGAGAATGGGTGGAAGAAAAAATAGTAACATATTTTGGTTTGTTGGGACAATGCCACGTACATGATGACAAAGCACGTCAATTGGCACATTATTTATTCATAATTGCAAATGTAAAGGTGTCATTTAAGCTTTCTGAGCTGGAATTTTACCTTTATGATGCCATACCTCTCTTAAGTTTTACTATTATTAGATAAAGTAAAGAGGGGAAAAAGTTTGCACCCACCACATTGTCTAATGCCTGTCTTTAATAGTATATTTTAAGTGTTAAACTTGAGAACCAATAATATTAATTGAAGGTGCATATTTCATGTCTGAGATAGATCATGAATTGGTGTTGAAAATTTAAGCAAGGGTCTGAGGAATTCATTGGTCTCTCCTGGAATGAAGATCACAACTATCAAAATCAGATGGGGTTCCTCTATCTTTTCAAGTCATATCATGCATGCATAAGAATAGAAGAACATCCTTCTGGAGATGAGAAAATCATTTTGGACCTAGCTAACTAATAGAAACACAAGCATCATTCACTAATGAAACCCGCCACTGTGCTTTATTAGTGGGTGAAAAGACTATCATAAAGTGAGTTAGCTAGGTGTTAATGCTATATATGGCAAGGTTTAAACTTTAAAGAAAAAGGAGACATGGCTATGTTACATGACATGGACAAATCATTCTCACATCATCCCTCAATGTATAGGGGAAGACATACCTCAATGTTTTGTGGAAAAGGAAATGGCCAAATCATTCCCACATCATCCCTATGCCCCACACGGATCGAAAGCTTACACTTGAAGTTCATTCATCACTTTCTGTTTTGCATTTTGAAAGGGAGAAGAACATCATTATTTTGTTATATGTACACCACAATTGGCTTTACCTAGTTATAAGAGGAATTAATGTTGTTTGTACCCCTGAAATTTCAGGAGAGTGATTCAATTCACTAAACCTGAATCTTCTTTAAATATTCTTGTGCTTCTGATTTATGGCAATTCCTGTGTACATACATGTATTCTCGTGTTAAGTTGTGCATGCTGTCAAGTGGTGTGATTGATTGAAAGAACACCAGTTATGTGCTTCTAGTTGTCAAGTGGGTACCAACTAATGGTTTACAGGTATAAGAAGTTAACATTGATACTGCAGGAACCTTATCATGTACCCACAAAATTAAATTTTGTACCCGACAAACCCTTTCCAGTAACCATTTATATCACAATCCACTGCCTTGACTTTTGTAAAATAGGAAAAAAAAGGGAGGGGTCCATTTGTTTTACATTGCAAAATCATACTTATAAATATATTATTTTCATTTTACACGTTGCTATTTTTCATGGTATTTCAAATTTATCATCAAAGAGACGATGGAATAGAAGGGGACAAAGAACTAAATTAATTTCAGGTATCTGGATTAAAATACCACTTAAAATGGTAATTTTCGTAGCAATGGTATATTTTCATTTTATACATTTTTAAACTATGCGGGATTTTGTTGCCTAAAAAATGGTGAAAAAATATATTTAAATGTAAGCCCGCACGTCTTGTGATGCCATTTAAAAACCATTTCTTCAATATATAACATCACTTATATGAATTTTTTATTTTTTATTTGCGTTAACATGCTTTGATTTATTGTAATAAAACTAGATGGCTATACAGGTTCCATCAAAATATTTAGTGATTTTAGCACATGAACATGATGATCTATTGAAAAAAAAATAAGCAAGCAAAAAATATAAAAAAAAATTGAAGTTTCATAAACTTTTTTAAAAATAATGACTTTGAAAAATACAGAAAGGTGTGTCTACCTTATTTTTATGAACAACAAAAAAATAGCAGAATGTAGAGAATGATATGGTTAAATATGTATAAAAGAAGAGTATGGAAAGTAATCACAAACGGTTTTACAAAAAATAATAGAAAAAAGTTGAAAAGACAAAGGAAGCTAAAGTTAAGGATTGAATGCTATGCATGTGCTTTCTCATTTGAGTGATTGACAAGGTTACCTAATAATATAAGTATATATTAATAAGAAGCAAAGTATCACTTTATAAATATTGTATATTTATTTCTAATAAAATTATTTTAGCATATACTTTAAGAAGTTTCGGGGTTTTGTATCGACGTGCGTTGCACCGGAGTATTTGAGCCTCGTAGCTTAAAAATTGCTTACGCGAGAATGCATCATTAAAACTTTTGACGCAGGCATTTTAACTTTCTGATGCCAGCCTCCTTAATTTGAATGCTTTTGTGATAAGGTAAAGAGATGAGGTGTATCCTATATATATTCACGTATTGTTTGCAAGTTGCAACCAATATACCGCAGTTCAAACTACAGTATCATTTTAATTAATTTCTCTATCTACATGGCTGAAAGGTGAATTAGAATATTAAATTTGTGAACATTCACAGCAGAAATGTTTATGAGACTTCTCAAGGTCAAAGATATATAATTATATAGTCTGATCAACAATAAAGTTGCCATGATTCCATGATTCCATGTGTCGAATCAAAATACATACATTACATGACCTCTTCCGGCACTTGTTGATATGGGAAACAATAAACACAATCCCTTGCTTTTGGCATTGCATTTTAAGAGGGAGCACATGCTTTTGTGTTTGTAGAAAAGGGGATCACCAAATCATTTTCCATATGCATCAGGCAACTGCCAGAACATTCCATGTTGGCTAGCTTTTTTACTTTTCATTATACCACGGACCATTGAACGCATATATAGTTTTGTAGTTTAGGGGCCAAGTTGGATTTTCCCTTGCACTAAATGATGAAAATATATTTTTTATATAATCTCTCACACTTTTGATGTCCATTTTAACTGTGTTTTATTTCCTGTTTAGTTGTATATATTAAGAAAAGAACAAGTGAAGAGAGAGTAAAGGCATTTTGATATATCAAAATTCTAATTAAGGTAAACTATATGTATAAATGTAACAAATCATTTATGTCTCCTGTGTCTGTCCTTAACGTGAGAACAACAGGTGGATATTTCATTTGTGAGATCAATGCAGTATTGCAAATTTTAGTTAGGGAATGAATCTTCTGCATCACATGCACAGGCAGTCATTACTCATTACTGAAGCCAACGGTGTTCTTTTTGGGGTCAAACTATATTACTTGAAGGTTCTGTGGAAAAGCAAATTGCCAAATCATTCCTACATCATACCCATGCCCCCACATATAAAAAGCTGACAGCGAAAGTTCCTTTTTTTCATTTCTGAAAGGGAAAACACTGTTACTATCAGCATAGCATAACACACTTGACCTCACCTAAAAAGAATTTACTGTTGTGCTTTCAAATTTAAAGAAGTGGTCAAATTTACTCCACCTGTTATATATATATTGTTGCATTAGGAGTAGCTGTCTAACAATTAATCTCAATTTTTTGGGTACATATATTCAATTCAAGCGTAACTTGTACATGTAGTCAAGCGGTATGAAAGAACTCAATCTGGTACCCCGAGTTGTCAAGTGGGTTACCAGCACATGATTTACAGGTATAAGAAGTTATCAAATGATACATTAAGACCCTTATCACCTACCCATAAATTAGTTAATCTTAATACCCAATAAACCCTTTTCAGTATGGTCGCGGGGGGCCGTTCACAAAATCTTTTGAAATTTTGTATTCACCGAAAATAGTTTTGGCTGGGTCACAAAAATGGTACCCTAGCTAATGAACTTTTTTAATACATTCATTAGCCTCAAAGACAAGTATCCTGGGATTTAAATAATTAACAGGCCCATACTTTGATTAACTTGACCATGCCTTTAAAACAAAGATTGATGTAAAAATTTGTTAGCTACGGTGCTTAGCATTTCTGATTGTAATTCTAACAATTCCACGAAAGGAAAGTGGTTAAATTGTGAAAGAAAGTCCAGGCGTTATATTGCCACAATATTTGGACAATCCAAACTTGTCCGTTTCAGATGCATTAATCCCACAGCTAGAGCAATCCTAATTTATAAGATGGATAACGGTGAGATCAATAACTACAACCAAACTTAAGTTAAAATAATCAAACATCACTCAGCTATAATTAACTAGCTGAAATTCCTTCAAAAAAAAAAAAACCTAGCTGAAATAAGGAACAAATTTAATTAATAGTGATTAACAAAATCGACTCTCATTATATTAGAAGTGTCCATTTATCAATGTATTATATCAAACTTCCTGCTAATTAATTAAACTACTTAAATCAAACAGATTCGCATTTAAATAATTATACTCAAATTTCACTGAAAGTTAGATGTTATAAATACAAGCTGAATTACTAACTCAGGTTCTTAAAACATTTATATAATGAATCAATGTGTAATTGAGCCTCAAACTTGTACGTTTGAGAACGAAGCTAACAGTTTTCCTTCTACATTAATCTCCCTTCATAGAGTTCTAACATAAGCCCATCCCTTCCTCAAAAAGCATTCTGGTCCAAATAATGCACATATAGTTTGGATTCTGCAACAAATGATCTCCAAACAGTGAACTCTTTCATTCACAACGAGATATGATGAAAGCCAAGTCTGCAATTCAACTGATATGAACCACATCCATTCGCTATTATCACAGGTCAAATGTTGTGTCCAGTAGGATGGATATATACAATGAAGTGAAATCCCTTTTATCAGAGACGAAGCTCAACATCTTCATGAGAGCCGCCAAATTTTAGTTTGTTTCTGATCGTCCTTTGTATCTTTGTGTTTGTCCTGACAACATGAATCTTCAAGTTTGAATGGTGGATTTTGCTACTCAAGTATCTCTACTATGCTTGAGAAACTGCCTGCTCAAGATATTTGAAAGTTTTCTGATATTTTAAGACACCCATAAACCAGAAATCAAAGTTGTCCTCAGTGACAATCTCTATGTATTTCTGTGTCGGCTTCTGAGCATTAGCACTTTGGTTAACACACTTGACCTTCTTTAGTGGAATAGCAACCTGCACAAGACCGTATATACCTTTTAAAACTTCAACAAATCTTGTGTAAAGAGAAAACTGAGAAATATGATAGGTCAAGATAAAGTTCTAAATGAATACTTATAGGAGAAGAAAACAGTAATTAAAATGAATAAAACTTGTACTCTAAGTTCAAATCAACTTATGCGTTTCATTTTTGAAGAAGTTAGATGAGAGAACTTTTATAAAAATGTTGAGGTGCACAAGTTGTTTCGAACATATGGGAGAAGTTCGATTCATTTTACCTTCTTATTTTTTTCCCTAACTACAAGTACTTGTTGAGAAGTTTATCCAAATTTAACCTTTGTATATATTACTTCATGACTGACCTTGTAACGAATCCTCAACATATGACCTTTCCGAGTAAAGACTTTCATTGATCTCTCACTGCAGAAGGCAACCTTGTCAGTGGAGATGAAGAGGAAACCTGCTAGAGGACCAGATGTGGTGGAAAGATAACATTGGGAAACTTTCAACAGCCTCTCCCCTTCTTCCATGCTAAAAAACTGCTTGAACACTTTTTCCACTCCACCAACTCGAAGAATGCGAGCCCCTAAACTTATCTTTCTCTTAACAGTTTCAGATATATTTGTCCTCAGCCTCACTGCAATTTCAGAGTAATATAAGTATAATTAGATCCATTCACAAAGCTAAACAATTTCAGGTACATATAAATACGTCTGAACAAAGTTTGATGTTTGTGTGTAAAGGAAAAAAAAATATTTACTTTGCTTTGATGTTGTGGTTGAATATTGACATTGAGTGGCAGGACCAGGTAAGTATCTGTTAACTGACTTTTGAAGCTGATCATATGTTGCTGAGATTACTGGAGTTCCAACAATTTGAAGAAGTGAAGTCTGCATGATTGATGATTAATAAGGATTCTGATCAAGAAGAATGGTCTGAAATACTAGGTTGTTAAGGAAGTTATGCTAACTTGGGTTGATGAGTTCCTTGTATTGCAAAGAGGTATTTAAAGGGCTGAAAACTAGGAAGTGAATCCCTTTTTTTTTTTTATCCGCAGCAGAAGTGAATCTTGATACTTTGGTGGGATGACTCAACCTTAGATCATCAACCACGTTCGTGGTTGATATAAAGGCACTGTCATGGCAATTTGACGGAAAGTTATTCAAGATAATATTTTGACGTCATGGATGGATTGCATGTTTGGCTGCTTTTAGAAGAAAAGATGGTACACAAATATTAAACTTTTTCAAAACTTAAAATTTCTGGAAAGGTTGATTAGTTTAAGAGGCTTAGAGAGAGAGGTTTACATATCTTCAGGAGCAAGGTTCCACAGTGGTTGATCGAAGTAATTAAGGAAATAAATGCGTTGTTGCTGACAGCATATTGCCATTTGTCACAAACCATCGGAGAACTGCACGGTTTTTGAAACATGCAGGTAAGGAAATTAAAGCAGAAAAAGTTGAATGATGAAATACACCGACCGACTAGTTGCAATACTTTTCGGTTACACCTACTTACGTGAGGATGCATCAGCAAGGCTTTATGAGCTGACATTTAATTTGATCTTTCTGATGCCAGATTTCTCCAAATTCTCTTGTGATAAGGTAGGAAAAAGTAAAGAATTTGCAATTGACAGACTGCTTAACATAAAAAATCATTTTATTTTATTTTTGCTTTTTCTAAAACGGTTGAAGATTGAATGAGGATACTGAATTTATGAAAGTTCAATGCTAAAATATTGTTAAGACCTTACGAAAGTTAAAGTTGGTATGTGTCAATATACATATATTAACTTAGGATCTTGTTGAATAGTACTTTTAAGGTATTGGTTAAAGAATTAAAAAAAATTATTAATTGTGATAATTTTATATATTTTAATAAAAAATATTTTTCCTTTTAATTTTTTAATCAATTTTCTAAAGATACTAGTTAGTACTTACGATTAACATATACACTCTTCAAGATTAGGCATTATTAGGCTTGCTGACAGGACATATGCCTACATGCTGATGTGGGAAACAGCACAATATCTTGCTTTTCTCAAGGAAAATTAAAGGGCACCATTCCCTGAATATAGATATGCCTTTATCTTGTTTTCGAGTGATTGACTCATCATTGAAGAAATTGATATCAGCTACATCTAAAAGACTAAAACCATGCATACATAGTATTCATGCTCTCTTGGGGTTTGAAACTAAACTAAAAACTCTGGCAGTTAAGGCATCGGTGCTTTTTGTTGGGTCAAACTATATCCCTAAAGAGAGGTTGCTGACAGGGCTATGATGGGAAGGGATAATTAAGAGAATGAAGGCAAAGCTGTGGAACGTGAAATTGTTTATATATGTGAATTGGAAAGTGATCTGTGGCCGCATGTTGGTTTTGAAAGTCATGTGCTAGCGGAAGAGAAGAGTGTTGGACATACTTAAGTTTCCTTGAAAAGCAAATTGCCATGTGGTCTCATATGTAAAGCTGATATGTAGTAGAAGTTCCTTCTTCAGCTCTTTCTGTTTGAGTTTTTTTTTATTTTTTATCCATAGGAGTAAATTATAAACACTTATAACAATTCACGCATCTTATTAGCCAACTAAACTCGATCCCTTTATTCTATTTGAGTTTTGAAAGGGTCAATAATGCTACCGTTGCTACAGGTGTC
Organism: Glycine max; assembly: GCF_000004515.6. Classification (NCBI taxonomy): domain Eukaryota; kingdom Viridiplantae; phylum Streptophyta; class Magnoliopsida; order Fabales; family Fabaceae; genus Glycine; species Glycine max. Next base: position 50,718,137 of record NC_038246.2, read on the forward strand.
CTTACTAGAGAGGAATTAACTTTCTGGTGCTCTATCATCTTTTTCAGCTTCTCAAACATTTGTCACAAGAGAGATAGCCACTTATTTGCAACAACACATCTTGAATTTTTTTAGTAGAGTTTTTATGGAAAGTTTCTATAGAGTTAACTAATAACTAAGTCATTATTAATAAAAGTTCTTGTCAGAGGCTTAAGAACTAACAAAACTAAAAATATGAGATCCCTGAAATTGTAGAATTTCAGAGAACAAAAGAGAGCTGCAAAAACGAGAGACAAAAAATAAGTTCAAATTCAAAATTAAATTAAATGTCTAAAAATAATTATAGGAATAAAATAAAATTCCATTAAAGCTACTTCAAGTAATTTTATGCACACAAGCTAAGTGTCTTTAAATATATTTAACAAATAACAAGTTTAAACAAAAGACAATATATAAAAACTTAAAAGTAAGTATAATCAAATGATGTGGGACTTAAACCTATTGTATTAGTCTCATCCACACCACAGTTGGAAGATATGGTAACTATAGTTTCTGATTGTCGTTTCACCAATTCCACAAAAGGAAAGGAGATGAAATTGTGAAAGAAAGTCCAGGCGTTATTGCCACAATTCAGTCACAAAACAAGATCCTATGTGAATCATCTGGGCAATCCAAACTTATCAGTTTTCTGATACAGTCCCACAACTAGAGCAATCCTAATTTATAAGATGGATCCAGTGAGACGAACAACTTCCTGCTAATTAATTAAACTACTTACATAAAACAGACTCGCATTTAAGTTATTATACTCAAATTTGACTAAAAGTTAGATGGCATAAATACAAATTGAATTACATTACTTCAATGTGTAATTGAGCCTCAAACTTGTTGTATATTGAGGAAGCTAACAGTATTGTTCCCTCTTTCTAAGTATTTTTCCATCAATCTTTTCTCCTACAATAATCTCCCTTCGTAGAGCTCTAACATAAGCCTGTCCCTTCCTCAAAAGCAGTCCTCAGCACTGCCAGCCGAGGCCACAGAACACATATAGCTTGGATTCTGCAACAATTGATGCTCCAAATGGTGAATTCTTGCATTCACAACGCAATTTTCTGCCAGCCAACTCTGCAACTCTTCTGATATGAACCACATCCATTCGTTATTATCACAGGTCAAATGTCATGTCCAGAAGGATGGATATGTGCAAAGAACTTAAATCCCTTTTATCATAGACAAAGCTCAACATTTTCAATGACAGCAGCCAAAATTTTAGTTTGTTACGGATCATCCTTTATATGTTTGTGTTTGTCCTGACAACATGAATCTTCAAGTTTGAATGGTGGATTTTGCAACCCAGCTAAGCTTGAGAAACTGCCTGCTCAAGATATTTGAAAGTTTTCTGATATTTTAAGACCCCCATAAACCAGAAATCGAAGTTGTCCTCCGTGACAATTTCTATGTACTTCTGTGTTGGCTTTTGAACATTTTGGCTTTGGTTCACACACTTGATCTTGTTCAGTGGAATGGCAACCTGCACATGACCATATATACTTCAGAACTTCAACAATCTTGGATAAAGAGAAACTGAGAAATATGAATACAGGCTAGGATAAAGTTTTCCATGAACACTCAAAGGAGAAGAAAATAGGAGGTAAAAATGAATAAAACTTTTGCAAGTTAAAATCATCTTATGCATTTTATCTTTGAAGAAGTTAGATAAGAGAGTTTGAAAAAAGTTTATTTTAACTTGTGAGAGAAGTTTGATTTATTTTACTTTCTTATCTTGTTCTCCTATAAGTTCTTGTTAAGTTCACCCAAATTTGGCCTGTGTAGATATATTATTTAATGACTAACCTTATAACGGATCCTCAACATATGGCCTTTTCAAGTAAAGACTTTCATTGATCTCTCGCTGCAGAAGGCAACCTTGTCAGTGGAGATGAAGAGGAAACCTGCTAGAGGACCGGGTCCGGATGTAGTGGACAGATAACACTGGGAAACTTTCAGCAGCCTCTCTCCTTCTTCAACTTTAAAGAATGCGAGCCCCTAAGCTTAACTTTCTCTTAACAGTTTCTGATATATTTGTCCTCAATCTCACTGCAATTATAGAGTGGTATAAATTGAATTAGATCCGCTCACCAAGCTAAACAATTTCAGGTGTGTGTAACAAAAAAGAATTTTACTTTGCTTTGATGTTGTGGTTGAATATTGACATTGAGTGGCAGGACCAGGTAAGTATCTGTTAACTGACTTCTGAGGCCGATCATATGTTGCTGAGATGACTGGAGTTCCAACAACTAGCTCACGAAGAAGTGAGGTCTGCATGATTGATGATTAATTAGGTTTCTTTAAATTGAAGGGATTGATCTGAAATATTAGGTTTCTAAGGAACTTATGCTCACTTGGGTTGATGAGTCCCTTGTATTCCTAAGAGGCATTTAAAGGGATGAAAACTAGGAAGTGAATCTTGACCCTTTGGTGAGATGACTAACCCTTGGATCATCAACCATGACCATGATTGATATAAAGGCACTGCCTGGCAACTTGAAGGAAAGTTATTCAAGATAATATTTTGATGTCATGGATTGTTTGCTTGCTTTTAGAAAAAAAATTGGTACATAACGATTCATGTCAACTTTTTCAAAAATTTAAAAATCCTTGAAAGGTTAATTTTAAGAGGCTTTAGAGAAAGGTGTATATATATCTTCAGGAGCAAGGGTCCATGGTGATTGATAGAAGTAAGGAAATAAAAGCATTCTTGCTGGTAGAATATTGCTATTTTGTCACACAAACCATTGGAGAACTGCACTGTTTTGGAAACAGGTAAAGGAATTAAAAAAGAAAAAGTCAGTGATGAAATACACCGATTAGTTGCAATACTTTCCACTTACACCTGCCTATGTGAGGATTCATCACCAAGGCCTTATGAGTTGGCATTTGAACTTTCTCCAAATTCTCGTGATAAGGTAGGAAAAAGTAAAGAAATTGTGAAGTTTATCCCATGTGACCATCTAATATATATGACCTCTGCTTAAAATAAAATATCATATTTTGTCGTCTCTAACATAAGGATACTAAATATATGAAAGTTGAATGCCAAAATATTGTTAAGATCACTTTATGATAGTTCGAGTCTACATGCTGATGTGGGAGACAATAGAATCTCTTGCTTTTCTCAAGGGACCATTCCTTAATCTTGTTTTCTAGTTATTGACTCATCAGCCGCAACTAAGAGTCTAAAACCATTGCAATCTTGGGGGTTTTGAAACTAAGGCAGTCATTAACGAAGCCATCGGTGCTTTTTGTTGCGTCAAAATATGTAATCATAAAGTGAGATTGCTGACAGGGCTGTATATGATGGTTAAGAGAAAGCTAAGGAACCTGAAATTGTTTGTCAGAAATGGAAACTAATCTGCATGTGGCCGCACGTTGGCTAGCGGAAGAGTCTGTGACTGAGTTTTGGACAGACATACTTAAAAGTTTTGTGGAAAAGCAAATTGCCATGTAAAGCTGATATGTATTGTAGTACAAGTTCCTTCTTCAGCGCTTTCTCTTTGAGTTTTGAAAGGGTCAAATGTTACTGTTCCTATGACTGCCTGAAATTTTCATAACGTGGTTCAATTCTTGACGAATTCTGGGTCAAATGGACCAGTCCATGGGCGCCTCTTTTTTAAAAATATAAATAATTTTTTTTATAACATGTAAAAAAAATTAAAACATTACAAACTAAAATAAATACACAACAGTTGGAAGCTATGGTGATTTCTGATTGCCATCGCACAATTCCACACAAGGAAAGTTGATGAAATTGTGAAACAAAGTCCAGGCGTTGTATTGCCACAATTTAGTCACAACCAGACCCTATATATCTGTATCATTTGGACAATCCAAACTTATCCGTTATCAGATGTTGCCCCACAATTAGAGAAATCCTAATTCAAAAGATGGATCCAGTGAGACCAATTGATTCCTGCTAATTAATTAAACTACTTAAGTAAAACAGACTCGCATTTAAATAATTATACTCAAATCTGAATTCAAAGTTAGATGGTATAAATACAAACTGAATTACAAAATCAGGTTCTGAAAACATTTACATTTAAATGTGTAATTGGATCCTCAGAGTTGTACATTTGGGCAGCTAAAAGCATTGTTCCCTCTTTTTCTATGTATTTTTCCTTCAGACTTTTGTCCTAAAGTAATTTCCCTTCATAGAGCTCTAACATAGGCCCATCCCTTCCTTAAAAGCATTCTGGTCCTTAGCTCTGCAAGCCTGTCAGAAGACGTATAGCTTGGATTCTGCAACAAATGATGCTCCGAATGGTGAACTCTTGCATTTGCAATGTGATTTGCTGGCAGCCAAGTATGCAACTCTTCTGATATTAACCACATCCATTCGCTACTATCTTGGGTCAAATGTCGTGTCCAGAAGGATGGATATGTACAATGAAGTGAAATCCCTTTCATCATAGACAAAGTTCAACATCTTCAGTGATAGCAGACAAATTTTGGTTAGTTTCTGATCATCCTTTGTATTTTTGTTTGTCCTGACAACATGAATCTTCCAGTTCCAAGTCTGAATTTCGCTACTAATCTATGCTTGAGAAACTGCCTGCTCAAGATATTTGAAAGTTTTCTGATATTTTAAGACACCCATAAACCAGAAATCGAAGTTGTCCTCCGTGACAATCTCTATGTACTTCTGTGTTGGGTTCTGAATATTTTGACTTTGGTTCACACACTTGATCTTTTTCAGTGGAATGACAACCTGCACATGACCGAATATACTTTAGAACTTCAACAAAACTTGGATCAAGAAACTTGTGAGAGAAGTTTGATTTATTTTACTTTCTTTTCTTCTTCTCCAATAAGGACTTGTTAAGTTTGTTCAAATTTGGCCTATTTATATGTTACTTTGTGACTGACCTTATAACGGATCCTCAACATATGGCCTTTCCGAGTAAAGACTTTCATTGATCTCTCACTGCAGAAGGCAACCTTGTCAGTGGAGATGAAGAGGAAACCTGCTAGAGGACCGGATGTGGTGGACAGATAACACTGAGAAACTTTCAACAGCCTTTCTCCCTCTTCCACACTAAAAAACTGCTTAAACACTTTATCCACTCCACCAACTCGAAGAATGCGAGCCCCTAAACTTAACTTTCTCTTAACAGTCTCAGATATATTAGTCCCCAGTCTCACTGCAATTTCAGAGTAATACAAATAGAATTAGATCCGGTCACCAAGCTAAACAATTTCAGGTATATATAAATACGTCTTAACAAAGTTAAATGTTTGTGTGTAAAGGAAAAGAAAATTTTACTTTGCTTTGATGTTGTGGTTGAATATTGGCATTGAGTGGCAGGACCAGGTAAGTATCTGTTAACTGACTTTTGAAGCTGATCATATGTTGCTGAGATTACTGGAGTTCCAACAACTAGATTATGAAGAAGTGAGGTCTGCATGTTTGATGATTTTTCTGTTTTACCAAAGGGAATAGCAGCAGGTGAAGAGGAACAGGCTAGCTACGAGGTTGCTAAGGAAGTTATGCTCACTTGGGTTGATGAGTCACTTGTATTCCAAAGAGGTATTTAAAGGGATGGAAACTAGGAAGTGAATCTTGACCCTTTGGTGGGATGACTCAACCTTAGATCATCAACCATGACCATGATTGATATAAAGGTACTGCATGGCAACTTGAAGGAAAGTTATTGAAGAAAATATTTTGATGTCATGGATTGTTAGCCTGCTTTTAGAAAAAAGTGGTAGAGAAAGATTCAGGTCAACTTTTTCAAAATTTAAAAAATTCTTGAAAGATTAATGTTAAGAGGCTTAGAGAAAGATTTTATATATCTTCAGGAGCAAGGGTCCATGGTGATTCATTTAAGGAAATAAAAGCATTGTTGCTGATAGCATATTGCCATGTTGTCACACAAACCATTGGAGAACTGTACTACTTTGGAAGCAGGTAAGGAAATTAAACTCGAAAAAGTAAATGATGAAATACACCAATTAGTTGCAATACTTTTACTAGCTTATTGAGGATGTGTCACCAAGGCTTTATGAGTTGGCATTTGAACTTTCTGATGGCATTTTTCTCCAAATTCAAGTTGGGACTTGCATGGTGTATACACTCTTCAAGGGTAGGCATTTGGCAAGGTGACATGACATGTGCCGACATGTGATGTGGGAGACAACACAATCTCCTGCTATTCTTAAGGGAAATTAAAGGGGACCATTCCCTGAACATAGATATATGCATTTATCTTGTTTTCGAGTGATTGACTCATCATTGAAGAAATTGATATCAGCAGCAACTAAAACCATTGCATGCATGCTCTCATCATGTGGTTTGAGACTAAACCAAAGCTCAAACAGTCATTAACGAAGCCATCAGTTCTTTTTGTTGTATCAAAGGTTAAACCATATCATAAAGTGAGCTTGCTGACAGGGCTATGATGATGGTAACTGGTAAGGGATAAATAATATATTAAAAAAACATGACAATAGAACGTGAAATTGTCTATGTCAAAAATGGAAAGTTATCTGCGGCCGCAAGTTGGCTATGAAAGTCATGTGCCGGGGAACAGTAGGGGAAGAGAAGAGTGTTCAAGATACTTCTAAGTTTTGTGGAAAACCAAATTGCCAAGTCTCATATCATATGTAAAGCTGTAGGTACCCAATTAGTTGGAATGTGGATATCGGTTATTGGTTATGTGTATATATTCCAGTGTCAGTTATGCATGTTGTCAAGTGGGTACCTACAAATGGTTTACAGATATAAGAAGTTACCACTTATAAGTGATAAGTGATGCCTTATGATATACCCATAAAGTTAAATTTTCATACCCAAGAAATTGTACACAAAGGTCGACAATTTTCTTGAGAAAAATTGACTCTTATTTCTTATACGTGTTAGGAAGTCTCAGTGACAACTTCACTTTTAAGCTGAAATTTAACCCGTGAGTATTGATCGAAATATTTTAAATATTTTTGTTCTTACAGGGCTTATGTATATATAAATATGGAGGTAGTTAAAAAATTCTTCTTAAAGTTTGTATTCACCAGCCAGACTAGATTTGGTTCACAAAAATGGTATCCTAGCAATATTTTGAAGTCCAGAGGTCACATTGTCACGACTCAGTCAGAAAACAAGACCAAATATGTAGCCTGTATAATTTGGACTATACTGCCACCAAACCTTAATTTTAAAAACAAATATCATTCTACTGCAACTAATTGGAATAAGTAACAAAATTAATTAACAGCGGTCAATAAAATAAATCCACTAATTATACCAGAGTTTCATTTATCACTTTCAAGTTTTATCTGTCATATTCCTGTTAATTATTTAAGCTATTAACAAAAGCAAACTCACTTTTAAATAATTATATACAAATTTGATTAAAGAGTTGGATGGGAAGAATACAATCTGGAATACAATTTTAGCAACCTGGTTCTGAAAATATTTACAAATAATGAGCCTGAAACTTGTACAGTTGGGAAACTAGCAATTTTCTTCCCTCTTATTCCATTTATCTTTCCTTTAAACTTTTCTTCCACCGTAATCTCCCTCCCTTCGTAGGCCAGTCCATGGATGGATACCTTCTGCAAAAGCCATTTGGTCCTTAACTAATTAGCATTAACAACCAACCATCAACTGGAATACATGCGGCTTGCACTCGGCAATAAATAAGGCATCAATGATGAACTCTTGTACTCACAACCTTTGTCCAAAATGTGCTAGCAACCAAGTTTTGCAATTCAACTGATATTAACCACTTCTATTTGCTGTCACACCAACATGTTGTGTCCAGAACAACGGATGAAACAGTGAAGCTGTTTTTATCAAAGACAAAGTCCAATTTTTATTTTTGTTTCTGATCATCTCTTGTATCTTTATGTTTGTCCCAACAACATGAAGCCTCAAGCTCAAGCAGTGGATTTTGCTACTCAACTAAGCTTGAGAAACAGCCTGCTCAAGATATTTCATGGTTTTCTGATATTTCATGATACCCATAAACCAGAAATCAAAATTGTCCTCTGTGACTATCCCTATGTACTTTTGTTTTGGCTTCTGAACATTTTTACTCTGGTGGTTCACACACTTGATCTTCTTCAATGGAATGGCAACCTGTACACAACCATGTATACCTATCAGAACTTCAACAAATCTTGGATCAAGAAACTGAGAAACATGAAGAGGTTTTATGTATAAATTACTTCATGACTGACCGTATAATAGATCCTCAACATGTGGCCTTTCTGAGTAAAAACTTTCATTGATCTCTCACTGCAAAAGGCAACCTTGTCTGTAGAGATGAAGAGGAGACCCGCTAGAGGTCCGGATGTGGTGGAAACTTTCAACAGCCTCTCCCCTTCTCTCACACTAAAAAATTGCTTAAACACTTTCTCGACTCCTCCCACTTGAAGAATGCGAGCTCCTAAGCTTAACTTCCTCTTAACAGTTTCAGATATGTTCATAAGGCCTCAAGCAAAGCCAATTCAACTGTTATACTGAACCCAACTGAAGGGAGAAGAAAATCAGTTATACTCTCGAAACCAGTCCTTTAGATGAAAATTAGGCATGATGTTCATAATAGTTCATTATCAGTACCATCAATATTTGTCTTGGAAACATGTCTCGGTCTTACAAGGATACTCACCATGTTCTTGGACTCCTTGTGAAAGACTACCCGTCTTCCTTCCAAGTTTGTTCGCAACTGAATATACTCTACCTGAAACATAGAATCTCTCGTATTGGTAACCCTGTCAATATTTCATAATAAAATTAGATAATGGTCTGAAAAGGAAAAGAAAATTTTACTTTGCTTTGATGTTGTGGTTGAGTAGTGACATTGAATGGCAGGATCCAGTAAGTATCTGTTAACTGGCGTTTGAAGCTTATCATATGTAGCTGAGATGATTGGAGTTCCAACAACTAGATTATGAAGAAGTGAGGTCTGCATGTTTGATGATTAACAAAAAAGATTTTTGTTTTATCAAAGGGACTAGAAGCGGGTGAACAGAAACAGGTGGAGCTACTAGATTGCTAGGGAAGTTATGCTAACTTGGGTTGATGAGTTCCTTGTATTCCAAAGAGGTATTTAAAGGGATGGAAACTAGGAAGTGAATCTTTGACACTTTCTTTAGTGGGGCAACTCAACCTTGGATCATCAACCTTGATTGATAAAAATGTACTGATATGACAACCGTGACAATTATTCAAGATAATATTTTCACATCATGGACTGTTTTGCTTGCTTTAAGAAATATGGTTCGGTAAGGTTTAGCTTTTTGAGGCTCGGTTTATATATCTTCTGGAGCAAGATTCCAGGGTAGTTGATGGAAGGAAACAAATCCTGTGTCTAGTAATATATTTCCACACAAACTATTCGAGAATCGCAGTTTTGGAAATTAAACCAGAAAAAGTAAAGGATGAAGCACCCTGATTAGCACAGGCAGTCATCAACGAAGCCATCAGTGTTTTTTATGGGATCTAACAACAATCCATGTCATAAAGTGAGGTTGCTGACAGGGATATTGAAGAGTAGACTTTTTGACATTGTGAGAAAGAAATTGCCAAATCATACGCTCATCATCCCCATGCTTATGTTGAAGGTTCTTGTATTTCTTGGGATTTTAAGTAGCATAAGAAACTGAAATTTTAAATAAAAAAAAAAGATTGAACTAGACATTGTAGGGCTTAACCCCGTAGGGAGCCCTTCCAGAAATTCTCGAAGGCCAGGGGTGAACCCAGGCCTAAGAGGGGGTTTGGAAATAGTTTTCAACCAGCAATAGACGCGCCTCGGTTAGAACCTCACTAGCTGCGTCATTGCCCCAAGCGCAAAGATGCTTCACTACCGCGTCTGATCTCTCCTTTTATATTGGCTGCTCTAAGCTCCACCTCTTTTTCTAGTCGATGTGGGACCTCAACCAACCAGCACCTCAACCATCTCAGTTACATCTCTTTTTATATTAGCTGTCTTGTTCTAAAACTGAATTCAGAACCAATTTTCTTCCCTCTTTATTCGATTTCTCTGTCCTTCGAACTTTTCTTCTGTGACAAGTCCCTGGCTGGCTTAGCTTCTGCAAAAGCAGTCTTGTATTTCATAATGTGCCAATAGCCTAGTCTGCAATTCAGCCGATATTTGAACCTCGACCATTTACTCTCACAGACTAGAATGTTGTTTGTGACCATCACTTGTATCTTTATGTTCATCCAGAAGCTTCATTCAAGAAATTCACGGATGGTTTTTTTAATGACTTTTATAACATCGTATGCTAATGAATGATAAAATTGGACAAATCATTTGTGAAAAATATGCTAAAAACATTAACTTTGTATACTTGAGAATACATAGAAAACATTAAAATTATCTGTGAAAATTGTAACAAATTTTCAAAAAATCATTTTTAAATAACTAAATCTAAAGAATATTTGAGAAAATAATATACCAATTAAAATTAAAATTCAGCATTAAGCCGGATTATTTTCACGATATCTAAATTAACATCAATTAATACTACCATTTAATCTTGCCGCACCAGTAATTTTGCCATTATAAACCAACAAAATCTAAATAATTAAAATTAATAACCCAAACAACTACATATCATTTAAAAATTTACTAAAGCCAAACAACAATACCCGAAACTAACACATTGAAGATAGTTAAACTTATGTTGTAGGGTGCGCCATGCCCATGCTATAGTGAAGCTACTGTGTTGGGATCTCCCCTTCAAAAAATTAACATCACCTTATCCCACTAGATGGGATCGACTACATGTATCAACTTCCACCATAATCTTCTATCAAGTATCATATTTCCAGATCATTAAGTTTCAGATCATTAAGTTTAAGATCCTTTTTGATAACTTCTCTTATAGTCTTTCATTTCAAAAAGGATCTGATCTGAATAGAATGAACCAATGACCCACATATCAGATATTAATCTGATAAGAACAGATACTACACTTGATCTTAGCCAAAAGGCCGAGAAAGGTATGAGTTGCACTAATATGTAACGTGCAGTTTATAATAAAACTTCAGGTAATTGTTATCCTTACTTACCGATGTGGGACTACATTGAGCATCAAATGACTTTCTGTCTATAACGTATCCTAATGAGAGATTACACTTACACATCCATATTTCACAACCCATCTGGATTCATGCTCAACTCCCTATAACTGATTTACAAGTTGGATCCAGTGAGAATGTGAGATCAATAACTTCAACCAAACTAAGTTTAATTAATCAAACATCACTCTACTTTACTAACTTAAATAAGTAAAATACTTGATAACAGTTAACGAAATCAATTCAATAATTATAGTTGAAGTGCCCATTTATCAATTGTATTCTATCAGACTTCCTGTTGATTATTTATACTAATTAAATAAAACAGACACAACTTTAAATACTTATACACAAATTTGACTAAAATGTTAGATGGTATGATACAAGCTGAATTACAAACTCTGGTAAACATAATAAAACAATGGGTAAAATTAAGGCTGAAACCTGTACATTTGGGAAGCTAACAATTTTGTTCCCTCTTTTTCTATGTATTTTTTACTCCTCTACTTCCTTTATAGCACAGGTCTGTGCCTGGATGGATGGATGGATACCTTCCACAAAAGTAGTGTGGCCCTTACACTGCCAGCCAATTCGCCACAGAATACATTTAGCTTGGATTCTGCTACAAATAAGGCACCAAATTTTGAACTCTTGCATTCACAACGTGAAATGTTGGCAGCTAAGTCTGCAACTCAGCTGATATGAACCATGTTTGAATATCTATCATAGGTCATATGTAGTGTCAAGCAGGACGGATATATACCATGAACTGAAATCCCTTTTATCAAAGAGAAAGCGCATGATCATCAACGACAGCTGCAAAGTTTTAATTTGTTTCTGATAGTGTATCTCTGTGTTTGTTCCTGAGTACATGAAGCTTATAGCTCACACGGTAGGTTTTGCAACTCATCTAAGCTTGACAACATGAATCTTTGAGTTCAAAATTCAAATGGTGGATTTGGCTACTCAACTAAGATTGAGAAACTGCCTGCTCAAGATATTTGAAAGTTTTCTGATATTTTAATACACCCATGAACCAGAAATCAAAATTGTCAACTGTGACCATCTCTATGTACTTCTGTGTTGGCTTCTGAACATTTTCACTTTGGTTCACACAGTTGATCTTCTTCAGTGGAATGACAACCTGCACATGATTGAATATAACTTTCAGAACTTTAACAAATTTTGGATCTTGAGAAACAAAGAAATATTAAGAGGTTTTGTAGGCCAGGAAAAAATTAGAGAAGTTTTGAAGAAGTTAAATGAGAGGGATTTTTAAAAAGTTGATTTTAACACATAGAGAATTTTGATTCATTTTGCTTTTTCTATTTTGCTCCCTGTAAGTACTTATTCAGAAAGTTTATCCAAATTTGGCCTACGTATATATTACCTTTCTGAGTAAAGACTTTCATTGATCTCTCACTGCAAAAGGCAACCCTGTCTGTGGATATGAAGAGGAGACCTGCTAGAGGACCGGATGTGGTGGACAGATAACACTGGGAAACTTTCAACAGCCTCTCCCCTTCTCCCATACTAAAAACTGCTTCAACACTTTTTCCACTCCACCGACTCGAAGAATGCGAGCCCCTAAGCTTAACTTTCTCATAACAGTTTCAGATATATTTGTCCTCGGTCTCACTGCAATTTCAGAGTAATATAAATAGAATTAGATCCGTTCACCAAGCTAAACAATTTCATGTATATATAACTACGTCTGAACAAAGTTAGATTTTTGTGTGTAAAGGAAAAGAAATTTTTACTTTGCTTTGATGTCGTGGTTGAATATTGGCATTGAGTGGCAGGAACAGGTAAGTATCTTTTAACTGAGTTTTGAAGCTGATCATATGTTTCCGATGACTGGAGTTCCAACACCTAGCTCTCAAAGAAGTGAGGTCTGCATGATTGATGATTAATAAGATTTTCTGTGTAATTGAAGGGACTAGCAGAAGTTGAAGAGGAATGGTCTGAACTAGCTAAGGGAATTGGGTTGATGAGTTCCTTGTATTCCAAAGAGGTATTTAAAGGGATGAAAACTAGGAAGGGAATCTTGACCCTTTGGTGGGATGACTCAACCTTAAATCATCAACCATGATCATGATTGATATAAAGGCACTGGCATGGCAACTTGAAAGAAAAAAGATGGTACAGAAAGATTCAAGTCAACTTTTTCTAAATTTAAAAAATATTTGAAAGGTTAGTTTTATTAAGAGGATAAGCTAGAGAGAAGTTTATGTATCTTCAGGAGCAAGGTTTCATGGTGATTGATCGAAGTAAGGAAATAAAAGCATTCTCGCTGGTAGCATATTGCTATTTTGTCACACAAACCATTGAAGAACTACACTGTTTTGGAAACAGGTAAGGGAATTAAAAAAGAAAAAGTAAATGATGAAATACACCGATTAGTTGCAATACTCTCCACTTACACCTGCCTATGTGAGGATGCATCACCAAGGCTTTATGAATTGGCATTTGAACTTTCTGATGTCAGACTTCTCCAAATTCCCTTGTGATGAGGTAGGAAAAAGTAAAGAGACGGTGATGTTATTCCGGTGTGACCATCTAAGATGTATATATGCCTTTATCTTGTTTTCGAGTGATTGACTCATCATTGAAGAAATTGAAATCTGCAGCAACTGAAACCATTGTATTTATACATTTCTGTTTGTAGAAAAGGGAAATATCAATCATTTCCAGCCTTCCAGTTCCAGGTTGAGTTTTTTCCCTTGCAGCTCTGAGAAAGGATACTTGCCATGGGCCATTCACCACAGTTGAAGACTAATTCCTGTTAGTTGGCATGTTGTCAAGTGGGTAACAGTAAATGGTTTACAGGTATAACAAGTTATTAACTTATCAATGATACTTCAACACCCTTATCAAATCCCCCATAAAGTTAACTTTAATACCCAAGAAATCCTCTCACAAGCCTGAAATTGTTGTTTATTTGGCAGATTTTTGCAGAATACTACTCTGGCCTTTAAAAACTTGTAGATTCAGTTAAAAGAGAGCAAAATTAGAGGCCGTGGTGATAAGTTTTTTGGATTTTCTTTCCCCCCAACTCCAGTAAGGATGAAATGGTGATGAAATTGTAAAAAAAATAAAAAATCCAGGGGGTTACATTACCATAACAAAGTCAAAAAAATTATTTCTATATGATAAATTTGATTTAAAGATATAATTAAACGTTATATTTTATATTAAAAAAGTGAGATAAAATCTCATTACTTTCTTCATATTTTATATCTTTTACTTTTAATTATATAAGTTTAATATTTTATATTAAAAAGGATTTTAAAAAATAGGTAAAATTAAACTTCAATTCAAATTTCTTTAATAAAGTAAAAATGTCGGATTAGATAAGATAATGTTAATTCAAAATTAAAACAAATTAAATGATAAGATAACACCTAGGGAGTAATATCTCATCTCAATTAGTCGGCAATAGTTGCTTTTTTTTTTTCTTTTTCTGTATAAAATAAAACCAAGGCTTACCTTAATTACTTGAAAGTTCCAAAAACAAAGAGTGATGGGAAGGAGAACAAGTGCTTTTGTCTTTGCTCTAGTAGTTGTAGCAGCCAACATGTTTCATGATTCAGCAGCAGCACGAACCAGATACCTGAAGGTGGGTGATGCCATTGCCATGACCTCGACCAACTGTTCTACATCTCCATCTAACACAACTATTTCAAAAAAAATCAGCTTCTTTCTTTGCGATCAATATAGTGATGATGTCACAGTTACCTTCGATGATATGGTTCGGGACTTTTTCGGACAATTTGTTATAGTATCACCTAACCTACCAATCGGTCATTGGTAATCATTATCGTCGGATTCGCATTTATGTCAGCATTGTATTCAACATTTTGGTTCATCTTTTTTTCTCTTTTTACTTCAATGTGTCATACATTGACTTCGTGTTTTAGACTTTTGGTTGTTTGTTTAGCAATGAATATAGGAGATGCAACCTTTCAAAGTGATCTGGATGGTTTGAATTCAATGGAGCAATATATATTTAAAATGAGAAAATTCACAACAAAGAGAAATTAAATAGAAAAAAATAGATATTATTATTACATTAATTTGTACTTGTTATTTTTTAAATCATCTTAATTAAGATTTTTGATTTCTCTATAAGGCTTCAAGATATTTTTATAAGCTTTGATCATGTTGATCGACTATAAAATTAATTTTTGATTATTTAATCACATTTAAGATTTATCGTCCCTATTTATTACAAAAAGTTAATAAAGAATTAAAAATTGTCAAAAATTTGTTGAGGAACTAAAATATGAAAGATTAAAAAGTTGAGGAACTACACATTTAACTCACCCAATTTCATTTAAGGATCAAATTGAAGAGTCTAATTATATATATATATATATATATATATATATATATATATATATATATATATATAACTTGTATTTCCCCAAAATTCAAAACTTTAATGGATTTGAATAATCATGCTTTATTTGATGATGAATTTATACATGTATGTTGATAGATGAAATTCTTTGATTAAATATTTGTTTATTTATAGGAATCCAATTTAAGGATTAAAGTTTACAATTACTCACGCAAATTAGACCATCTTATTGGTTAACTAAGTTTGTTACGTGAGTTTGTTAACCAGCTTATTACTTATTTACTTACATAAAATGAAAAAAATAAACAATTTTTATTGGCATTTTTAAATTAAGAAAGAAAAAAATTGTCTAGGTTGACTAATATACCATTTGTGCCAAATTTCAAATAAGAAACTTTGTAAGGAAAAGGGAAATAATAAATACTTACATATGTCACTCCGGGTTAGGTCATTTATTCACAAGTTTAAATGCTTTAAGGAGACTCATGTTAGTATCTCTACATGTTATAAGAGTTGAACAAACGATTTTATCTTCGGATGGACCTACACTTAAGTTTTAGGGGACGATTGCCCCTCCAATTTTACTTTTGTAAACAGTACTAGTATTACGTAGGGTATGTGTGTACTGTACACATATGTGTGTTGTTTTCACGGTTTTAATTTTTCAATGTCTATAATTATTACTACTATCTCACATAGGTGATGACCGTATCACTCTAGAGATGAAACCGATAGTCAAATGTCCATTTTGACAAATTTATGTGTTGTATTATTGATCGTTGAAACTAAAAAGTTTACTTAGAAGTTGAAATGTTCGGTTAAAGTAATTTAAAAGTGTAAAAGGATAAAAAAAATAATATCATTATTTATTTAAAAAAATAACAAAGAAAATGAATAAATATATTAAGAATAAAAGTAAAAGAAAATATAAAAAGTTAAAAGTTAGCATTTTAAAAAATATTAATTCAAGTAGTGTTTATAAAAACATTAGAAGTTATTGAAAAATTACTAAAAAAAAGTTTGCTTATGGAAAAACCAAATGAGCTTTCAGCTAGTAAAAAAAACTAAAAATTAATTATAATGTCTTGTCAAACATAACTTATGTATAAATATATTATTTATATAAGTAAATAAACTTATTAATCGTTTTTATCATATTTGACAAGACCTACTCATGGTAGTGCTCTTTCATGAGCCTATCCACAAACTATGGGAGATACCTACAAAGACACTCTGACGCTCAAATTAGAAATGTAGAGGTATGCAAGTAATAGTATGTGAATTAGAATCAAAATGTTTTACCTGAATCTTGATGGTTTCTTATATAAGGAGAAATTGGATTATCTAATTTCAATATTCTCCTTTCAGATAATGTAAAAAGGAAAAAATAAGGTAATTAACTTATCTTTCCTCTAATAAAAAAATACTTTATGGTATTAAGATTATATCTTTATCTTATTACTAAGGGATAAAATTTCTCTTTTACCTTATTTAAATCTCCTAGAAATTCAGGATATGAGTAGTTGACTCGGTTGACCATCGAGTACAGGGGTTATTGAGTATGAGTAGAACATATGCTCCCAAGCTCTCAAGTTGACTGTAACAGATTATAGAAGTAAACAAAATTGTTTTAAGCCAACTGCTAGTGTCAATCTTTGGATTTAGTCAAGTAACTCGGTCTTTTGGTTTTTTTCACAACCAAAAATTTACCCAAAAGTTATCTATGGTCTAAGCCGACTGCGTGTAGCGATCTTTATTTAATCCGTCTGCGAGTTTCAGTCTTTGGATTTAGTTAAGTAACTCAGTCTTTTGGTCTTTTTTACAGTCAAAATTTTAGCCAAGTTATCTATGGTCTAAGCCGACTGCGCATAGCAATCTTGATTTAATCTGTTTGCAAGTTTTGGTCTTTGGATTTAGCTAATTAACTCAATCCTTTAATCTTTTCTGCGTCTAAGCCGGCTGCATGTTGTGATCTTTATTTAAGCCGTATGCGAGTTTGAGTCTTTTGATTTAGCCAAGTAACTTGATCTTTTGGTCTTTTTCATAGTCAAAATTTTAGCCAAGTTATTTGTGGTCTAAGCCGACTACACATAGTAGTCTTTATTTAAGCCGTTTGTGAGTTTCAGTCTTTTGATCAATGAGTCAAACATGAGTTTAGTCCGATTGAATTTCTCGGTAGACAGGTGTATTAGTAAAGTGTTGCTCCCCTTAGGATTGTCAAAAATACTCGACACATGATGACATCATCATTGGTGAAAAGGTTCATCTGGGTGAGGAATGTATCTACGTGTTCATCTGGATCTGAGAGTCTGTTGTATCTATCTATCACCAGCATCTTCCACCCGGGTTCGGGTGCTAGCGATATCTCCATAATGCCATCAATGAAAGGATGGAACTGATTCTCCACTCTATGGACCCTGTTCACTAACCGATGGAGTTCGTTCCCTCCATGTCATGTCGACTTCATTGGTCTTTGGTAGATGAGTTTGATGGGTGCCAAATGCACATTATTGTCTTCTCAGATCTTCTGGTATTGTTCTTCAAGGGCAGTGTTTTCCATTCGAAGTTGTTGTCGTAGTTTGCTATTGTTGATGATGATATGGTTGAAGGAAAAAAATTTCTCTAACCCCATGATAAGTGTCAAATGTTCTTACCAATTCAAGGACACTATAATGCTTAAGTTAGAGACGTAGAAGTATGCAAACAATAATATATGAGTTGAAATTAGAATGTTTTACCCAAGTCACTATAATCTCTTATATAGGGAGATGTTGGATTATTTAATCTCAATTTTCTCCCTTCAAATAATGTAAATAGAAAAAAATAAGGTAATTATCTTATCTTTTCTCTAATAAAAGATATTTTCTAGTATTAAGATTATATATTTATCTTATAACTAAGGGATAAAGTTTTTCTCTTACCTTATTTTAATCTTTTAGATATTCGAAGTCTGAGTAATCGACTGAGTCGATCACCGAGTTTGAATAAAACATTGATTTTTGCATTACTTATTTTTAAATTTATGTTTGATATAAATTTTAATTATTTTTTTACTGGTAAATTTTAATTAATTAACATTGTAAAGTTCTATATTTCGATGGTGTATGAATATTAAATTCATTAGTTTATTTTATTATAAAATTATCACTCTTGATAACTCATTTATATAAATGCGCAGTTTCTTAATTAAAAACAAAATTAATAATGTTTTTAATAAGAATTTAATGGCTATATATTTATAATGTAAAACATAGTTATACGGTTAATTAATAAAAAGAATTACCATTTACATGTTATTTAAGATAATTATTAAAAAAAAATATTATTAATACAAAGTTTATTTTTTATTTTACTAATAAATCATATTTAATCTTATTTTTAATTTAATTTAAATATATTGATAAATTATAAATATTATTAATTTTTTCATTTTATCTGATTTATGTAAGATAGTATTATTGATTTATATAATAATTATTTTAAAAGTTATCCTATGAAAAAAAAATTATAATTAATTGAGTGTATAGAAATCTTAATTGTGAGATTATATAGAAAGTATTTGTTATTTAATTAACAAGAGGAGTGACAGAAGCGATAATGAGGAAATGCGATTTAAAAATGGGATAAAGGCGGCGAGCATGAACGTGATCGCGAGTTGAATTGAAGACAGCTTCAGAATCAGATCTGGTGTGGTGTGGTGGCTGTTACTGTTAGCACTTAGCAGCGATGGCCAAAGCGTCGATATTCATTTACATACTCGTCGCAGCGGCGCTTCTCTTATTCCTCTCTCATTCCCCGGATAAGCACTCCGGCCACCGCCACCGCCGCCTCAAGCTCCGCTCCAACTTCACCCTCGCCCCCTCGCGCCACCACGCCGTCGCCTTCGACCCTCTCGTCGCTGAGCTCGAGCGCCACCGCGAGGACAAGGAGTGGGAGAAGCAGATAATCCACCAGGCCCATCCCGAACTGGAGTCGGACCCGGCCCCGGCCCACGAGTCCCAGCCCGAGTGGGAGGACTTCATGGACGCCGAGGATTACCTCAATGACGAGGACAAGTTTAATGTTACCAACAGGTTGATACTCTTGTTCCCGAAGATCGATGTGGACCCCACCGATTGGTTCGTGACGGAGCACGAGTTGACTCAGTGGAACCTCCAGCAGGCCCAGCGCGAGGTCCTGCATCGCACGCAGAGGGAGATGGAGCTTCACGATAAGAACCACGATGGCTTCGTTTCCTTCTCCGAGTACGATCCTCCCAGTTGGGTTCAAAATGCAGGCACGTCCCTTCTTTAGATCTCTTTCTTTCTTCTTTATTACTACGAAATTGCACGACCTGAGTAGGACTACTATAAGCAACAAGTACAGTTACATACTCAGGACTCCAACTTGAGATCAATTTGCTTTGAATTTCCACTTTTTTTTTTAATAGTTGTGCAAATGTATGTGATCACTGTCTTCTGAGCTACAGTATTGTGTTTTGGTTGTTGTGTTTTTTTTTTTTACCTTCATGATTGTGTGTTGCTGAACGATGTGTTTTTGATTTTCGTCAGATAATGAGTCTTTCGGTTATGATATGGGTTGGTGGAAAGAAGAGCATTTTAATGCATCGGATGCTGATGGAGATGGTGTTCTAAACTTAACTGAATTCAATGAGTGAGGCCTCTAGTCTACTGCTTGCTAGGAAACCTTGTACTTGATAATCCCTTTTGCTCTTTGCTGATGATTTTCCTTTTTGTTTTTTTTGTCTGTTGTCTTCTAGCTTTCTGCACCCTGCTGACAGCAAAAACCCTAAGCTTCTTCAGTGGTTGTGCAAGGAGGAAGTCAGGTAACTCAAATATCAGAAAAAAAGTCTATGAAGGCTTAATCTTAATACATCTGTGTCGAAATTACAGGGTTATGTTTTAGGTGTTGAGGGAGGAAATTGACAGAATAGAAACTTTGAATAATATTTTATTGTGCATTGTGAATTTGTGATGTGTTACAGAGTGATACAAGACATAAAGCACTAAACTTCATTTATACCAATATACTAAATCATAATTCTAACTGAATAAGGAAATAAATCACGGGATCATAAATAAATATCTAAGATACCCTAGATTATTCCAAGACATAATCAAGATAGTGTTGGATATTTTTCAAATGCTATAATTCTCCCTGTCAAGGTGAAGCTCAATATGCTTTAAAAACCCTTGGTATAAAAAGGAAAAAAATATATAATATGGGCTCCACCAAACATGGCTGAAAAGAAAACTCGAGGATGCTCGAGATATTGGAGTGTTGCACAACCAAGGAAGGAATTCATCACCACATGACTCATTAATGAAAGAGAAATTGCCACCTATATTATTCACAATAGGAGGCTGGTATGAATCACAGTCAATTCCTCTTAGAATGTGGGTTTGGGTCTAATTCAATCCCAAAAGTTAACTCATGGGGTAAGAGTTGTCCCCCTCTTATATATTCTATCTTTGCCTTATCTCTAGTCAATGTAGGACTTGGATTTTTCCCAATAATTCCTCACTAATCTATGACTCATTGGATAAATGAAGTCACCGGAATAAATGTAAATGAAAAAAAACATGATAACAACATTGGATGGATACAAGGCAGGGGCATCTAAGATTGGAGACTGGTTGGACCAGACCACTTCTGGGACTAAATTCAGGGTCATCAATAGCAAATTGTGGAAAATGGCATAAAGCCCAAAATCCGCCATATCATATAGCAGATAGTGTTCTGGGCAAATGGTGAAAGTTGCATAGCAGTTGAAATAAATTATGTATAACAAATTAAGTTGTATGCAACTAAAATTAAGTTGCATAAACATTGGCATCATATTGACCGAAAAGTTCAATTGTTCATGTAAACATTAAAAAGAAGTTAAACGTAAAAGACAAAATATCTATTCATTCTCCTCTACCTCTTCCCTAATATAATCATCATTCTCATTGTCGGATATTGAGCCATATCCTTCTATTTCTTTCTCCTTCTTAGTCCTCAAAATCAATGCCTTCTACCTCTTCCAATATTGCAACATCTTCAACTTCAGTGACTAACTTGTTGGCGACTACTCTACTCTCTTGAGATGATAGGAGGATGCATTTTCGTGGAAGCTGCACTATAATGGAGTCATGATAGTGGATTGTAGGATTTCTACAATGCCATAGAGTAATAATCCCACTATAGCAGCTATTTTGCATCTAGGACAAAAGCTAGCGTTATGCACTGTAAATTTGAAAAGGGAGCCAAACAGTAACCAAAACAACTATAAAGCCAAACACCATTGTAATCTGTGCAACCTATTAGGATTGAAGTTGAATGTTTCAATCCATTGTTTAGCCATCCCAGCTGATTACTTGTAAGTGATGGATGTATGGTTGGTTTGTTATTCTTGAAAATGAATTTTTCCTTGCAGTCATTTGCCTCCTCTAGAAGAAGTTTCAACTTTCAATATTTGTATAGTTTTTTCACCAACTATTGTGCCATATATTAGAAACGGGAACAATATTTGTAGTTAATTTTATTGTCTGATGTGAATGGATTCTTCAGTTTATATGGAATGGGCTTATTTATATCACTGCCTTAGCTTACTATTGTTTGATATACCCAATTCTTTTTTACAGGGAAAGAGATACCGACAGAGATGAGAAGGTCAACTTTAAAGAATTTTTCCATGGGCTATTTGATTTGGTAAGGAACTATGATGAAGAAAGTCACAATGACACAGATAATTCAATGGATGCTCCAGCTAGAGGGTTGTTTGCTCAGCTTGACAAGGATGGGGACGGGTATTCACCCTTTCTATTTTCATCATTAGTCTACATTCTTTGAATCATTATGATAGTCTCCTGATAGCATACATCTTTCGATTTTGGGTTATCATCTCGATCTTTGCAGGTACTTGTCTGATGTTGAACTACTGCCCATAATTGGCAAACTCCATCCATCTGAGCATTATTATGCAAAACAACAAGCAGATTATATCATTTCACAGGTACTGTATTTAACTTTACAATAATTACACTTTTATTGTCGACAAAGGTGCCAATTCTTTATTGCAAAGTCAGCGGATCATGCAAATGACTATTTATTCAATTGATATTGGCTTAAGATGGATCACATACATAACTGTTTTTTGAGTAAACGTTTTATGTGCTTTGATAGGAACCCAGATATTACTGTATCAGATTATAAAAAAGTGGGAATAATTCCCTGTTACAATAACAGATTCACTATTACAATAACAGCCACAAAGGTCATTCAAGAGACCTGTAGCCCACTATCCAATCGCACACTCAATCTTTGCTCGCTTCTCTATTCCTCTCTCATTCCCTTCTTTTCCTCCTTTTCCTTTATAACCTCTTAACTGATTTTTCTTTTTTACTCACGATACTCCTGTCATGTAAGCAGGTGATTACAGTTACCAACTTACAATCCCCTTGCTGACTTACAACTCCCTCACTAACTGTGAGTGAATCATTGATTCTGGCCTATGTGGGCCTCTCCTACTTTACATCCTAGTAATTGGTGAATATCTATTAGCTTACTTTGCCAGAGTGCCTTGAGACAAAAGTTTGAAATAAATATTGCTAGATATTTTCAGTACTCAATGTATCTGAAGTTATAATTTGATATAATTGATAAAGCTGATAAATTTTCTGTAGCTTGATAGTTCTGAGGGCAATTCTTCATTGCTCTATCTTTGGTGTTAAACTTAAAATGTCACTTCTTTCTGAGATCAATAATAAATCAATAATTTCTCTCACTATAGCCATGTAAATTGATAGCTGCACACTGCACTTTATGTGGTATTTATTGGTGATAGCATGCTGGCAGCTGCTTCTTAGTCACTAAAGATTCTTTTTTTGTTCAATAAATATTTTAGCTTGTAATTGATAATTGTACTTTCTTTTCGATCTCTTTAAAATCAAAATCATTCATTAATGAGTTCCCATTCTTTCTGGATAAGAATAATTGAAATTTATTTTGTCTGCAATTCTTTGTCTGCTTGTTTTCATTATTATTATAGCTTCTTGGGGGACTTCATTATTAAGTAAATAAATTTTATCATCCATTTTTCCTCTCCATTTTCCAGTTTTAGTTGTTGAAAATGCACATTTAGCATTTGCTTATGGTCAAATAATGTCTCTTTTCTGATATACTCAGTGCATAAATCACTACAGCCAGATTTATCTCCACTTCTTGCTTCTATTAAAATTTTGTTTTAGTAAATATGTACTGGTTTATGACTTATGAGAGAGGAAGGGAAAGAGCATTTTTTTTCCCATGGTGGGAGAGCTAGGGGTGCATATATTCTATTTAACAATGTAAAGTATTACTATATGTTAACAATCTTTCCCTTCTATACTGTTTTAAGAGGGAGGAAGGGGATGGTTTTGTTTTGTTTTCTTTGGTGGGAAAGCTGAGGTGCGTATCTTCTATTTAACAATCTGGAATTCTGAAGTATTAAGTATTATATGTTAACAAGTCTCTGTTTTTTTTTTTCTTTCTTTTTTCTTTTTGAGGGGTTATATCCATCGTGCTTGATTTACATGTTAAGATCTTTCAACTAGATGCTATCTTCGGATTAATTTTTCTTGACGATGGCCTCAGCATGCACTTCTTCATCTGTTGCGTTACATCTCATTAAACATCGTAATAATGTTATGAGAAACAGTTACTGACAAAGATGGCTCAATACGCACTCCCAACACCTGTTGCATAACATCATGCATTTATTTCATCAGTAACAATTGTATGAAGCCATGAAATAATGCTATGACAGGCAGACGAGGACAAGGATGGCCGTCTTACTTTGACTGAGATGATTGAGAACCCATATGTATTTTATAGTGCTATTTTCAACGATGATGAAGATGATGACGACGATTACCATGATGAGTTCCGGTAAATTCATGTTAGGTAAAGGCCGCTCTTTTGTCCCCTGATCATTTTTACCAACATTTAGTGAATATTTTCTCTATAATATTTTAAGATCATCATCGATTGCAGGATACCCAGAAAAGTTTGGCACAATTCTAGTGACAAGGAATCAGTATTTGAAGATTATGACACGACAGAATTTTGATGTTTGGGCCCTTAGTTGGTTCTTAGTCTCAATCATGGTGGGCTTTTTGTGCGATGGCAACACTTACTGCTTCTTTCCATTCATATTATCTGCGAGTTCTTATTTGCTGATGGGATCCACCGTGGCTTGTCGTAGAGTCACACCTGGATCAGTTGGAGGATGATAGGATCTCAACTTAAATGTAATATTTGTAGAATAATATACAAATTTTCAAATCACTGGTTCAGCCATCATTAATTAAGTAGAACGTCTCTATTCTCAATGGATAATACATGTACCATATGACTATGACTATAATGACCGTCAAGATCCTAGTAGCACTGTTAGAATATTTTTGGACCCAACAGCAATCATATTGTTTAGCAAAACGTTAATAAAAAGTTCAACAGTTTTGGGTTTTTCGATATAAAAGCTTAGGGTAACCGAGTGAAACTCCATTTCACTTTGGTCAATTTGTCTCTTACAATTTTTTTATTAACACGATATCTCAAAGTTAAATTGCCTTTTTCTATAAATGAGGAAAGTGAATGATTCTTTTAAGAGTTTGAAGGATTAAATTGAAGAAATTAAGGATTGTTTTTACTTTTTATTGTGCCTTTTCTAAATGAAAAAAAAAACATTTTTCAGTACAAGAAATGTTCAACAAATGACAGAATAACTAAATAAACTTTCCCTTTCAAAAAAAAAGAAGACTAAATAAACTTTCTAATATAACAATGTTAAAACAAGTAGGTTGCATAACATGGGTTGAGGAGACCGTGGCTAATGTCTCGAACCTGACCCAACAGGTGGGGAGAGTCTATCAGACTATTACCACGGGTTGTTGGCTTCGTGGTGGCTCGAATTTCAGTGTTTTTGGTCCAAGAGCACATCCCCTATAAGAAGGTGCACCATAAGTCCCTGCAACAACGAAAGACAAAACGCTCCCTATATTTTTCTGTTAGAAATTACAGTGAAGAATAATCCCACTTGAAACTTTCAAGTTGAAACTTTCAAGTGCGATCATTCGTTACCCTATATCTAATTACTTACGTTGTTTATTTTGACATTCAGTGATTATTGTCCTTTTTTTACAGATAACTGCTATTACAAGTGAGATTTCTAGCTACATTGATTATAATTAATATAAGCCCAACAACCAAGTTGTATTGCATGTCAAGAAATTAGAACAAAAATGACCTCTGGACACTCAAATGCTAATCTACATTCTTTCATACTGATAATAATAAAAAAAATACTAATCTACACCTGAAAGAGAAAGATAAAAAAGAGAGAAGTATAAATATTATATGTGATTTAAAAAGAAAAATAAAGAGAAAGGGATAGGTGTCAATAATGTATTTCCACTGTTGAAGTGCCAAAAATATTTATTACTCAAACTAAAAATTGAAGAAAAGTGAACCTTCACCACATTGCTAGCAAACTATTTTTAAAAGAATAAACGACAAGATAGCTTGTTAGAGTACTGGTACTAATACTCAAGCGCAGATACCAGCTATTGTCAACTTCAAAATTAACTCTAGCATTAAGCCTTCTATGATATGTCAGGATTTAAAACCGTCCACGCAAGTCTAAATAATTCTATTTGACAACAAACAAGTCAAGCACAGGATTTAAGGCGGTACTACACATATTGTTGGATCCTCTAGAAGATGGTGCACCATGATAACCAAAGACAAAACACCCTTTTTATTTATATATGCTTCTGCAGGTTACTGTGAAGCTGGTTTTCTCCACGTATTCTAATAATTAAGTACCTATGAAAGCTACCAACTTATTCCCTTTCTCTTTGTAAACACTAGGGGAGCTGGAATTGTCTGTATCCAGATATATCTAACAATCCTTATCATCGATCGAAGGAATTAACAAGAAGTTTCCCCACAGTATTTAATACTCTTTGTTCCTTGTCACCTTGTGCATGCTTTTTAAGCTAAACGTTACAAGCATCCTCTAGATCATAACTGAAACTGCTAAGGGTTAGATTATCTTACTCACAGCTGATTCAGGCTTGAAAGTTAATTTCAAATGGCTGAAAGCAATTATTTTGCAAGTAACAGCAGAAGGCATTGGATTTGGAAGAATATGAATAGTGTTGGTGAGAAAGTGAAAAGATATTCAGGTTTGGCATGGAGAACAGCAGTGAAAGTAGGGAAAGAGGATCCAAGAAGGGTGGTCCATTCTTTGAAAGTGGGCCTGGCTTTGACACTAGTTTCTTTGCTGTATCTAATAAAGCCTTTGTTCAGAGGGATTGGACAAAATGCCATGTCAGCTGTTCTCACTGTGGTTGTGGTGATGGAGTTTACTGTTGGTAAGGCTAGCTAGCTAATAGCTATACTCATTTCTCAGTCCAGGCATAATCAAACACTAAACGTAAACGTATATGTATATATACATCATCCTTTTTGCTTATGTATATTGCAGGAGCAACATTAGGCAAAGGACTGAATAGAGGGTTGGGGACTCTGCTGGCAGGATCATTGGCATTTCTTGTTGAGTATATTGCAGACATCGCTGGTCGGGTTTTTCAAGCTGTTTTCATTGGTGCTGCAGTTTTTGTTTTAGGTAATTAAGTATCACCACTTATTAAGTGAAAGAATCTTTGCTTGTAGTTTAATCGTTTTAAAGGGTAATGTGTTTCTTGGTGAATTACCAAAAAAATTGAGGAAGCAAATCTAGTCATGCATCAAATTCTGGATAGCATGGAGTCCGAACTAAAACCGACAGCTAAACAATATGCACTTCATAACAGTAGCAGGATTGTGTTAGAAAGTATTCTTAAGATTTCTTTACGCATAAAATAGCACAATTGCATATGATTATACAATCATCATACACTCTTTTTAGATTTAAATATAAATAAAATACCTAATTTTACATTAATTACAGGTGTTAGTTAAGTTCATTTATTTTTCTTCATTTCATATAAAAAATAAACATAGTGTTTTAATCATGTCCAAATTATAGAAAAGAAACAAACTTTAATCCAGTAAATTAAAGAATGATAATAATGGTAACTTAATGTTGTGACTTAACAACTGACACTAAAAGTGGTAAAAAAAATAAGTTGAGAAATTTTACCCGATTAAAATTTAGATTAAGAACTAAAAATAAAAACCCAAAATGTTTAGAGACGGAAAATATATTAAATCAAAAACAATTATATTATTTAACGTTATTAATATATCTCATTATAATTTTCAATAAAAAATATTTATGAAATCCTTAGAAATGATTGATAAAATAAAAACAAAAAAAAATATTAAAAACAATAACATGAGAAAATTTGGCCATTAATACGGTAAAATGGTAAATCATGGACGAATCTGAATCATTCCTTGCAGGCCCAAGCCCAACTGAAAAACGGAATCCAACTTTCACAAAAGCTGAGATGAACCTCCAGTCAGAAAATCCCATAAGAAACCAAAGGACCAAAAAAAAATAAAAAAAATAAACCTCATTCCCAGATTGCTTTGGTCTCCTTTACTTTTATTTTTATTTTCTGTTTTTATCTTTTAACCATAACCACAAATTCATCTTATTTTCAACCTTTTCATGTTTTCAAAAAACTGTAAAAAAAAAACCAAAAATATTTTTTTGTTTTTTCTGTACAAATCTTTGAAAATAGAAAATGTATTAAAAATAACGTAATAATTTTGTATTGAAAAAGGAAAGTAAAAAATGAAAAAACAGAATAAAACATTCCAGTCTATCATTCAAACAAATTGAGATAGGAAAATTGAGAAAACATGCCTATAGTCTAAAAAGAAAATCCTCCTTTACAAATTGAGAACTTGTAGTCAAGTTTTTTCTCCTCATGTATGTTATAACTTGTAATCCTCATCTTCAAAAAGTAAAGAACTTGTAATCAAGTATTTTGTCCTGTAATTGAAGTTTCCCTAATGTTTTGCTGAGACATTATTTTTGGTTGGCAGGAGCTACGACTACTTATGTGAGATTCATCCCCCATATCAAGAAGAATTATGACTATGGTGTTATGATATTTCTCTTGACTTTCAATTTGATAACTGTGTCAAGTTACCGTGTTGATAATGTGTGGGAAATTGCAAAAGATCGTATAGCCACCATTGCTATAGGTGGTGGCCTATGTCTTGTAATGAGCCTATTGGTTTTCCCAAACTGGTCAGGGGAAGACCTCCATAATTCCACCATATCAAAGCTCGAAGGTCTAGCCAACTCTATAGAAGGTAATTAATCTGAACTTAATTTCAAGGTATTCTGCCTTATGTTAAAGAACAGTACTCAAGTTTGTGAAAACAAAATAAATTGATGAATAATACACTATTTAATTATGAACATAGAAAAGGTTACAATGGAATGCTACAATGTATATGTAGTTCTATTGTCTTGGTATATATCATTGATGGTCCAAACAATCATGCAGCTTGTGTAGTGAGATATTTTCATGATTCTGAAAATCAAGAAACTCAAGATGATTCAACTGAGGATCTTATTTACAAAGGTTACAAGGCTGTTCTAGATTCCAGAGCTAAAGATGAAACACTGGTAACTGTGCGCTTTCCTTGTGAAGTTAAAGAATGTACAAAATGAGTGCTTTTTGTGGCAGAAGTTCTGATATGGACGTGCAATTAAACAGGCATTACAAGCAAGCTGGGAGCCAAGATGGTCAAGGTATTGGCACAGAATCCCATGGAGGCAATATACAAAAGTGGGAACTACTCTTCGCCAGTTTAGTTACACTGTTGTTGCCCTACATGGGTGTCTGCTGTCTGAAATTCAGGTACTATATCTCAATCAACTAGTTTAGAAAAAAAAAGAAAAGAATTACACTTAGAAAATGTTATATACATGATCGATGTCAAAAGAGACTATTCTTGTAACAAGAAAAAATGTTTCTGGTTTCTTATGAATCACTTTTATATAAATAGAAGAGAACAAATATATATCTTGAAACCTATGAATGAGCAGAAATTATTATATGATCTACAACCATCCAGTCTTGTCCAATTTCCAAAAAAAACTTAACAATGTGACACACGGATATTGGCTAGGACCATATAATTTCAGTCCATATAATAATTTCTCGTGAGTTAGGTCTATCAATAAAAAATGAAAATGTCAACATTATTCTTTTGGCTATCATCTTTGCAATAATAGGTCGGAATAACCCCTAGTATAAAAATATTATTATTATTTTTTCAATTTGTTCATAAAGTATTGATATATGCTTTCATCTTTACATGAAATAAGACACCGGGGTCGATTCGAGCCCTATACAAAGACTCTTGCATCAAACTTGCAGAAGAAGTGTCTAAAGCACTAAGGGAACTGGCCAACAGCATAAGGGACAAACGTCAATTCTCCCCTCAAGTACTCTCTGATAATCTCAATGAAGCTCTACAAAACCTCAACGATGACTTGAAATCCCAACCACAACTCTTCCTAGGCTCAAAGAAGTTTGGTGGAACCACACATCCTGAAGAAGACACTAAAGTCTCATTTTCAAGTGTTAGGGGTGATTGTTCTTCCATGTTTGAATATAAATCCAAAGAGCATTCTGGTGAAATGTCAATGGAGGGACACACGAAGGTTTTGAAGCCACTGATGAGTAAGATTGCGATGACTAGCCTTGAGTTCTCAGAAGCACTGCCTTTTGCTGCTTTCACTTCTATGCTTGTGGAAATGGTGGCAAAGCTGGATCATGTTATAGATGCAGTTGAGGACTTGGCCAAATTGTCACGCTTTAGAGAGTTCAGAGATGAAGATGAGATTGTTGTGACTTGTGAGAGACCAAAAGTAGCTAACAATGACTTGCCTTCTTATGCATTAGATTAATCCACTTGGATTGTTATGGGAGTATATATACATATTCTCCCTCAGCGTTTCATGTTGTTATCATCCCACCAGCAGAGTTAAGTGTTTAAGTGCGTGAATAAGGCATATGTGGGTATAGCAGTTGTTTAGTTTTAGGTCTTCTTAAAGCATAAATGTAATCAAAAGCTAATAATTTTATTAGCAGACGTTTTAATCACAACGTAACAATTTGTGTGTCAAAGAATCTCAATTGATTCAGTAGAATGCATGAATGTTGAAATCACCCCATATCCTTCCTTCTTAATAGTTAGTTTTTGATCTATGACTTCTTTATAAACGAGTGGTTAGTTCATGTAATAATGTCTAATAAGGTTTGAGTTATGATAGGAGAGTAACATAATAATATCTTATTTGAGACACAATATTTTAATGTGAAAAATTCTCAATTGATAAGGGAAAAATTATAGATAAAATTAAAGAAATATTTTTATTAAGTGGAGAAAAATTACAACTTCTCTTTAAATACCAGAGAATAATTACACTCCCTAGTCTCATAATAGGATAATACACATCTCTATGAATTAGGAAAAATACTTTGAGCAATCTCATGTTTTGTCTCTTGGATGAGATGCTAAAACTGATCAAATGGACGGCTATTTATAATCAGAGATTTGAGTTTAAGCATTGAATTTCATTGTAAAAGTTTCTGCCTTTGAACCAATTTACAAGCCTAGCATATATGGATGTAGATTTTACCAAATGCCTTTTTTGACTTTTATTTTATGTCACAAAAGTACTAACTTTACTATTTTCCGCGGCACAGGAAGCAAAAATAACAGGTGCAGGAAGTAATTGCCGGACTAGAGCCACCTAAACAGGCTGTAACTGCTTGTCGGCCCATTAACGCGTAACATGATTCCTTCGGCCCATGGATTAAATAAGTTGTAGCTTTGTGTTAAAATAAAAATAAAGGCACCACTTCTCCCTTTTTAACTAGCTTTCTTTGCCAGTTTGCCTCCCCACTGGATTTCACTAATTGCATTGAATTTTTTTTATCACACGTACGGAGTTTATTTGGCATTCAGCGAAATTTTAATCCACATATTACAGCTAATCTGGTTGGCTATATTTGTAATGCAGGTTTGCTTAAAAAAAAAAAAAAGAATAACAATAAGAAAAAAAATCATTGATGTAAATTTTAAGAATTATATCGGTTAAGCAGTAAAAAAAAAAACAATTATATTGGTTATTAACTTATTATAGTTAGATACATATATATTTTTTTAATCAACCATTGTAACTCCCCAAGTTTTCACTGAAAATAAAAATCATGGTAGGTGAGTTACAGTGGCCACTAACCAAAAATGAATATCAAGTCATAACTTTAAAGCGATTATAATACGTTCCTAAGCAACAATAACGAGTAAACGCAAAAGATTATTCAGAAATACAATTTTGTCGGACAATCACCTGAAAGTGTGTTTTCTGTCAAGGACATTATTTAATACGAAAATCAATTAAAGCTCTAGATCTAGTTTAGATTAAAAAGAAATGATAATAAAATAAAAAATAATAAGAAACATTTAAAAAAAAAGCACCTCAATAGGGGTGATCTATTTATCTATTTATAAGTTTAATTACTTTATTTAGTGACTATTTTTTTTTTCTTTTTCCTATATTCTATCTTTTATCTCTATACATTTTTTCATTTTGTTTTAAAGATCGATGCAAATTTCATTTCTTTTTTTGGCTATAGAAAACTACATCCTATCATTCTATATAAACAATAAGAAATAAGAAAAATTAAGTATGAATAGAACAAGAGAGCCGGGGATAAAAGAAATGAGTTTTAGAAATCTATATACAAGTAACAAGTAAATTCTTTATATGTAAAAAGTTCTAAGAGTAAATTCTTTATACTTAAAAAGTTCTAAGATTTTATTGGACAGAATAACAATTGCAAAGTTTGAGATCATCCAAAAAATATTATCAATTTTAAAAGCCTACTCGGATATTCAATGTTTATCAAAGTTTATTTAATAAGAACTTAATTTTTTTTTCAATAAAGAATTGTCATTATTTAATACTAAAATCAATTAAAGCTCTAGATCTAGTTTAGATTGTCCACATAGAACAAATTTAGAAAACAGAAAATAAAAGGAAAAAATATATTTGATTAAAATTTAGAAAATATTTTCTTTAAAATATTTTTAAAAATACACTTAAAATTGAAAACAACAAATAAATGTTTTCATTAGAAGAACTGAAAACGCGATAACAATATGATAAATATTTGTTTTATAAATCAAAATAAATATATTTTTTAAATCTTAAAAATTTGAAAATAAAAACTATTTTCAGAAAAAAAAAACACTTAACTAAGTGCTACCATAATTTTTCTTTTCCTTCATGCTGTTTTCAATAGGAGAAAATCTTATTATATCTCACATTAAATGTGAATATTTCTCAACAAGACGTGTTATACTTCTACTCAACTCCAAGCTAGGAAGAATTTAATGCAGCCCAATCCTCTAATTTAGATGCTCAATTTAAGAAAGCTTTAAGCTTTTAACCAGCCATCCTACAAAATGTTTAATTTATATCTTCTTTTTTCCAAAGATAAGCAGGTTAGCTTCACTTTTGATTTAAGTATGATAAAATACCAACATGCATACATAGGATTACAACTGTACTTGCAACTCAAAAAGTAGATATCAGCCGTTGTCAATTTCTAAATTAACCAATATTATAGCACTAAATTTCTTGTGCCATGTTAGCCGTCCACGTTAGTCTAGACAATTCTATGCTGAAAAATGAATACGGAAAACATAGAGTAACATGGGAGAGAACATATTGAGAAGTCACCCATAACAAGGTGCCACATGTCCTGTTACAACTTATTTATATTGAGACTCGAGAGAGAGAGACAGGTATTAGTAACTCACCCTTTAACGATTTTTTTTTAACATACTTTTCATTTTCTAGTTAAATTTTTTCAAAAAAAATTATATAATTATAAGAGGAGCTCAAATAAGAAATTATATTCATAAAATTATAAAATTTTGTGATTTTTGATAAATTTTATTCAATAATAATAAGTTTTAAAAAATGTGGCAGAGAATGTGTCACTCATAATTCTATCTTGTTTTTTTTTTTTGAAATTTTTTTCTATTGTTATATAAGCTTCCGGTCACCACCTTCACCAATATGATAACAACCCGTTTCTGTAAGGTTTGGTTTTCTCCACTGAACATTGACTCTAAGTACCTGTGAAAGCTACCACCTTCTATTCTCTTTTATAAACACACTGGATTGCACCAGCAAAACGGCTGGAACTATCTGCATCCATATTATAATTAGTCCCATCATTAAGAGGAAAAAAAAATAAAGTTTCCCTATTGTCTTTATTACTTGTTCCTTGTCACCTTGTGAAAGCTTTTAAGCTAAACGTAACATAACATACCCTTGATCATATCTGAAACATTAATGATTATTCTGTTCAGAAATTAAAGCTGATTCAGGCTTTGGAAGTTTCAATGGCTGAAACCAATACTAGTAACAAAAGCTCTAGCCAATTGAGGTATGTTTATAGTTTTGCCGATAAGGTGAAAAGTTTTCCTGGTTGGGCAAGGAGGGCAACATGGAAGGTTGGCAAAGAGGATCCAAGAAGGGTGGTTCATGCTTTGAAAGTTGGCATGGCTTTGACACTAGTTTCTTTGCTGTATCTGATGGAGCCATTGTTCAAAGGGATTGGGAAAAATGCTATGTGGGCTGTTATGACTGTGGTTGTAGTGATGGAGTTCACTGTAGGTAAGGCTATCTCTGTCACATGGTTTTGTTTTTAGATCATAGATTCAATAGGTACTGAAGAATCCGTTTTTTTCATCATTTTGGTTTTGCCTCTTATTGCAGGGGCAACATTATCCAAAGGACTAAATAGAGGATTAGGGACTCTTTTAGCAGGATCATTGGCATTTCTTATTGAGTATGTTGCAGATGCCCCGGGTCGGATTTTTCGAGCAGTTTTCATCGGTGTTGCAGTTTTTATGTTAGGTAAGCCTTTACTATCATAGTCATGAAAGAAACTTTTGCTTTGTAGTTTAAAAAAAAAATTGAAAGGCTTTCGGAGAATTACCAAAATAGAGATAACCTCTTCTGTTATAGTTTTTTCTGTATTCTGGTGAATTAGTTTCCTGTTTCTTATCCATATAGTGCCATGCCACAAAAGTATCTATTTGTTGAAATTTTAAGACAAACCAATTGACATGTAAAACTTGTGTCTATCATACAAAGCACAAACATTTAGAGTCACATGTCAAACCCGTTTCACTTTTGGTTGGCAGGAGCAATGACTACTTATGTGAGGTTCATCCCCTATATCAAGAAGAATTATGACTATGGTGTTCTGATCTTTCTCCTGACCTTTAATTTGATAACTGTATCAAGCTACCGCATTGATAATGTCTGGAACATTGCAAAAGATCGCATGTCCACCATTGCCATAGGTTGTGGCCTATGTCTTGTGATGAGCATATTAGTATTTCCAAATTGGTCAGGAGAAGATCTCCACAACAACACTATATCAAAGCTTGAAGGCTTAGCCAACTCTATACAAGGTAACTAAAGTGAAGTTTTAAAGATAGAATGCTAGATCAGTTTTTGTTAAACAAAGAACTGTTGAAGATTATGTTAAATATGAAATTGTTGCTTTAGCCCTTTGATCTATATACTATCATTGATGGTCTAAAGAATCATGCAGTCTGTGTCAGGGAATATTTTTATGATTCTGCAACAGAAGCAACTGAAGATGATGATTCATCGGAGGATCCAATTTACGAAGGTTACAAGGCTGTTTTAGACTCCAAAGCAAACGATGAAACACTGGTAACTCAGTGCTACTTTATTGTTTAGTGAAACATGTCAGAAATTAGTGCTTTGTGATACAAGTTGATGTGTATGGAATTGAACAGGCATTACAAGCAAGCTGGGAACCAAGATGCTCAAGATATTGCCACAGAATCCCATGGCATCAATATGCAAGAGTGGGAGCTGCTCTTCGCCAATTCAGTTACACTGTTGTAGCATTACATGGGTGTCTACGGTCTGAAATTCAGGTACTAAAATCAAATAGTTTTTGGAAATAAAAAAATTAACTTAAAAAAGAGTTTGTATAATGTCAAAATTTACTTAAAAATTAATTTTAATGTGCTTCTTCTTTCTACCCTCAAAAACGTAAATATATCTTAAAAGTATCCTGAACCCTGCTCGAAGCATCAAAACATTTGAGAGGGATATGAAACTTCTAAGAAATGCTTATAACAGATCTTAATCGAGTGAGTTTCGTGATACAAGCTGGTAGCTGCATTTCTAATTTTGCTGTTGTTATCTTTCACTTAACTCTAAGTAAATTAAATCATACAAATGATGGTTGTGACAATTTTTTTTTCAAATTAAAACAACTTACTAGTTGATCTAGGCCATTATGCCACCTCATGTTTTCTTTCCCTCAAAAATTGCTTCCACTTGCTTCCGTTATGTCCATCATTGAACTCCAGAACCTGGATTATGATCTGTCATGTTATTGATAGCACATGGATAACAATCACTGGATACCTGGATCTAAATAATATTCAAGACCATTTTGTCTAGCAATCATTATTCTTTTAGCTAGCATCTTTTATAATTATCGGAATAGTAGACTTAATATATAGTTAAAATTTAATTTTTGTCTCCATATTTCTTTTTTGTACAAATTTGGTCCCCTACTATTTTAATTGTGTTTGGATTTATTTATTAACTTAACATTCAATATTTAATGAAAATATGAGTAAGACATTCTACTGCATTGTCACATTAGCAAACGCGACACTCCCTTGCACTGCACTAAAATTGTTTGATATTTCATGAATCACATGACCGTTTCCATTGCTTTGAGAGTCATTTGATATTTCAATCATAGCTCGATCAAGACCTTTGTTGAATAATTAAAAAACAATAATAAGAGGATTAAGCCTATAAATGCAACTTCTAATTTGATGCTTATTATCATGATTTTATTATATATATATATATATATATATATATATATATATATATATTTTTTTTTTTTTTTTTTCTTCGTACCCCATTGCCCGGAGGCTCTTCGCTATGCGAAGGTATGGGGGAGGGATATTGTACGCAACCTTACCCTTGCATATGCAAAGAGGCTGTTTCCGGATTCGAACCCATGACCAACAAGTCACCAAGGCACAACTTTACCTCACCAAGTCAATGGAATATATATATATATATTCCATTGACTTATTTATTTATTAACATTTGATTCTTAAGACACCAAAGTCAATCCGTGCCCTGTACAAAGACTCTTGCATGAGACTTGGAGAGGAAGTGTCAAAAGTATTAAGGGAACTGGCCAACAGCATAAGGAACAATAGTCAATTCTCCACTCAAACACTCTCAAACAATCTAAATGAAGCATTACAAGACCTGGACAATGCCTTAAAATCCCAACCACAACTTGTACTAGGCTCAAGGAATGGTCGAGTTCAAAAGCTTGAAGCTGAGGACACAGCAGCAGCAAGAACCTCATTATCGAGTGTTAAGAATGATTTTTTTTCACCACGAAAGAAGGTTTTAAGGCCGCAACTGAGTAAGAGTGCCATCATTAGCCTTGAATTCTCAGAGGCATTACCCTTTGCTGCTTTCACTTCTTTGCTTTTAGAGATGGTGGCTAAACTGGATCATGTTATGGTTGAAGTTGAAGAGTTGGGTCGGATGGCACACTTTAGAGAGTTCAAAGATGATGATGAGATTGTAGTGACTTTCGAGAAATCAAAAATGATTATAGCTCAGAATGGCTTGCCTTCTTATGGAGCAGAGTAGTTGGTAGAGTCCATAGGGAGCAATGAGAGATATTAGCAGAGTTACATGAGTACATAGATGCATGCATGCATACATTCGTGTGTGTATGTAAAGGAACTTGCTCGTCTTTTTACATGGAAAAGGTGTACGTAAAATGCTTCCACAACAATTATTACCCTCAAGTGCAAAGTGAGCTCCAATGCTTTTGTTAAGATTTCTCACGAGCCTTGTGCATACGGATTACGGAAGAATAACATATATACATCTGGGTATATGATTTTACAATTTTAGCTTATGGATTTCAGGACTCTTTGGAGAACAAATCTCACCATTAAGTTAAAAATAAATAAAAATATTATGTCAGGGTTAAGAGTAGAGTCGAAGCAAGTTGGGGTCCACTTTCCTTTTTTTTCCTGATTTCTTTATTTTGTTTTCTATTTTTAATATAATTACTCAATCCAATCTATTTAATATTGGATGGGTTGAGTTGGATTAAGTTGTTAACAGGAAAATAAATAAAAAAAAATTAATCCAATCAACCCAAGATAATTATGTTTAATTGAGAGTTGAAATATAAATTAGATTAAACTCAACACAATAGACACCACTTACATTTCTAGTTAAGCATTGAAAGGAGTAAGACAAATGTTTTTTATATAATTAAAAACTGAGTGCTTTTTGATATAATTTATTGAGCGTTTTTTGAAATTTGGTTTCTGTGCACTTAATTACAAATTTTCTACCTTACTCTTAAACATGGTCTGCACCTAAATTTTAATATAAGTTCATTCAATAATATTTTTTTATGAGTGAAAGGAAGAGAAAATAAAAAAAAAAATGAGATAGAAAAAAAGAAAGATAGAAAGAGAAAGGGATGTAAAATGAATGTAAAAGAAAGAGGAGATGGAAAAAAAAATCAAAAATCAAAATCAAAGCTCATTAACTTTCTCTTTCACTCGGATTTTACAAAGATTTTATGGCATCAAAACTGGAATGTAAGGAAAGGTCTAAGGTGCACCCAGCATTATTGTTGGTGCACCAACATATTTAGAAAATGGCAAAAATGCCCCCTCATTATTTTTCTTTTAAATGGCACCAGTATTGCTGGTGGTTTTTTGTGTTTAACGCTTGCTTTTATCATTGTGGTCCGGTTTCTCCCATTGGTGGTTGTTTTGCATTGTTAAGAGAGGTAGCGGTTTGGTGGAGGTGAAAGTGTTACCGATGTTGATTTTATTTTGGCGGAGGTACACATTTTCTGGCTTTTTTGGGTAACTGGTGTTATAGTAGATCTGAAATTTTTAACATACGGATGAAGTAAATCCGTAAGTTGTATATGGATAAAGTACATTTGTAAGTACGAAGTACAACCTACGGATGTAGTTCATCCGTATGATTCATATGAATGTAGTTTATCTCTATGCTTTATATGGATGAACTACATTCGTCTACTTTATACGGATGAACTACATCCGTAAGTTGTATACGGATGAAGTACATTTGTAAGTACGAAGTACAACATATGAATGTAGTTCATCCGTATGAATCATATGGATAAAGTTATACTTACGGATGAATTTCATCTGTATGAATGTTACAAATTCATTAACACATACAGATGAAGTACATCCGTATGTGTAAAACTACATCCTATTCCTATTTTTCCTACTACGGATGAACTATATTCGATTTTATAACCTACATCCTCTAACCTACAACAATAACCTGGCCAAAAACACGAAATCAAATGCCATTAATGGGGAGGAACATGATACTTACCTTGACGGCGAAAAAGCACAAAAATGCAACTCAAAAATGGCACCAATAGACAGAGAAGAAGATGCGTGGAGGAGAGCCACGATTGAGAAGAAAACCAGGATAGCATAGAAGAAGAAGAAGAGTAAGGGTGCTGGGTGCGTGTTTTTTTTTATTTAAATTTAAGCCAAGGACATTTTTGCCCATTCAAGTTAAATGGTGAATGCACCAGCCATAGTGTTGGGTGCACCTAACAACACCCGTAAAAGAATTGGAAGGCCCAACTAAAAAGGAAGCCCATAAGGCGGCCAAGACTTGAAAGTGTTGAAGAACAAGTCTCATGTGGGCGGGTTAAAAACAAATACAGGAGGAGTTTATATGAGGACCATGAATCAAAATGTCATAATATGCTAATAATTTAATTAAATTTCATATACTATATTTTTTATATTATTATATAAATTTGGATTGTCATGCATTATAAGATTATTAACTTTTATATAATAGTTAATTAAAAAATCATATTTAAAATAATTTTTAGTTGATTCACAATCTTTATAATGAGAAGTGAAATTTAAACTCAAATCCTAATTTATGGTACACAATTAATTTGTTCAAAAGACCAAGGTTGTGTTATTTTAGTGAATCTCATTTTTTTTGTTAGAATTTAACAATCAATGAATTAAAATTTATTTAAGGATGATCTCTTTCAACATAAGTTTAAAAATCTATTTGAATAAATAACTTAGTCAACATCTTATTAAATTTTTATGCGTATTTTGAGTATTAAGAAGATATAATAATATTTTTTAAGTTATAAAGTTACAAGATCATATTTACTTATTATTATTTTATCTATTATTTAATTATATATATATTGTTATTCTTCTAAAAAAATGTATTTATATTATTAGTTAATGTTTGTTCAACCTTGAACCTTAACCCTGTGTCTTAATTAATTTAACGAGTGGTTTGATAAAAAAAAAATATTCCAGCTTTTTAGAACTTTAAGATAATATTTTCTATTTTTATTTTCCGATTTTAAAAAATGTTTATTTTGATTTGATATCTTCTATTTTTAAAATATAAAAAAAATGAAAATTTGATTAGGGGAACGCGGTCTAAGAACGATTGGTCTGTGCAACAGGAGGAGATTTTTACTGAGCGAGATCCAAAACGAGGATTGAAGATGGTCCAAGAGAGGTTGTTGAGGGGGTGCTAACAAGTCTTTACCGTGACGCTGCTTTTCAATTGAAAACAACAAATTATTGTTTTCTGTTTTCAACCTATTTTCTCTCCAAATGTTTTCAAAAATTAAAACAAACATATTTTCAACTACAATTTCCTGTATTTCTTGTGTTAGTGAAAATAAAAACAAAAAAACAGATAAGCCAAGCTAATTCAAACTTGTAGAAAAACTTATTTTATTATTTCTTGTTATATTTATTTATGGAGAAACTTATTCAGCCTGTATGATATCTATAAGCTTCTGGTCAGCACCTTCACCAATAAGATAACAAGACAAGCAGTTTCTGTGAGGTTGGTTTTCTCCACTGAACATTGACTCTGTCTCTTTCTCTTTTATAATCACACTGGATTGCACCATCCAAACGGCTGGAACTATCTGCATCCATATTAATTAAGAGGAAAAAAATAAATAAATAAAGTTTTCCTACCGTCTTTATTACTTGTTCCCTGTCACTTTGTGAAAGCTTTTAAGCTAAAAACACAACATACTCTCGATCATATCTGAAACATTAATACTAATTAATATTACACGTGTATAGTTAATTGGTGACTTTTTTTTTTGTTTTTTTGACAGAAATTCGTGACAGTTAGTTAGTTATAAGAGCATCTTTAGTTTTTTTTGGGAATTCTCTTGGGATATAAATAGAAATTCCCTGCATCATCTCATCGTAACATCAACATTTCAGTTTTTCCCTAGTTTTAGATTTATTCGGATGGTATCCTTGTTCTTGATCTTAAATCTTCAATCGTCTTTCTTTGACGTTTGATCTTGATCTCCAATCTCATATCACTAGTCGATCGCTGGGATAGGCTATGATATCATCTTAGCATTTGGGTTTGAGCCTCACTCAATCTTACGAAACCGGTCATATCACTAGTTCACGTGGGATTTCCAACAATTGTTATACTCAGTAATTGAAACTGGTTCAGGATTTGAAAGTTTTAATGGCTGAAACCAATACAAGCTCTACGAAAATGAGATATATTTATAGCTATGCTGATAAGTTGAAGAGATTTCCTGGTTTGGCAAGGAAGGCAATATGGAAGGTTGGCAAAGAGGATCCAAGAAGGGTGGTTCATTCTATGAAAGTCGGTGTGGCTTTGGTACTAGTTTCTTTGTTATTTTTGTTGGAGCCATTGTTCAAAGGGATAGGGAAAAATGCTTTGTGGGCTGTCATGACTGTGGTTGTGGTGATGGAGTTCACTGTAGGTGAGGCTATCTCATTGGCATTGTTTTTGTTTTTGGATCATAGCCTCGTAAGTCAATAGGTATTGATGGATCCATTCCTTTTTTCCTTTTGGTTTTCCTCTGATTGCAGGGGCAACATTATGCAAAGGACTAAATAGAGGAATAGGGACTCTCTCAGCAGGATCATTGGCATTTCTTATTAAGTATTTTGCAGATGCCCCTGGTCGGATTTTTCAAGCAGTATACATTGGTATTGCAGTTTTTATGATAGGTAAGCATATACTATTAGTCTATTGTTATCATGAAAGAAATTTTCTTTGTACTTCAAAAATAATATGAAAAGGCTTTTGGAGAATTACCAAAATAGAGATAAAGTTTTCTATAGTTTTTTTCTGAATCTGTGGTTAATTATTTATGCTGTTTCTTTGTCCTGCCTCATATATCCATATAGTGCATGCCAAAAAAGTATCTAATTGTTGAAATTTTAAGAGAAAATCAATTGATATGTAAAACATGAGACATCAAACCTTTAGAGTCACATGCCAAAACCATCGAACTTACCATTTAAGTGGGAATGTGTTAATCCTTGTCCCATGTTTGTAATTTTTATTATCCTCAAAAGCAAAGAACTTGTAATCAAATTTTCTGTCCTGTGACTGGTGTTACCAAATGTTTTCCTGAGCCGTAGTTTCACTTTTGGTGGGCAGGAGCACTAACTACTTATGTGAGGTTCATTCCCAATATCAAGAAGAATTATGACTATGGTGTTCTGATCTTTCTTCTAACCTTTAATTTGATAACTGTATCAAGCTACCGTGTTGATTATATCTGGGACTTTGCAAGAGATCGGATATACACCATTGCCATAGGATGTGGCCTATGTCTTGTGATGACCATATTAGTATTTCCAAACTGGTCAGGGGAAGACCTCCACAAGAACACCATATCAAAGCTTGAAGGCTTAGCCAACTCTATA
This sequence comes from Glycine max, assembly GCF_000004515.6. NCBI lineage: Eukaryota > Viridiplantae > Streptophyta > Magnoliopsida > Fabales > Fabaceae > Glycine > Glycine max. Next base: position 50,760,472 of record NC_038246.2, read on the forward strand.
CAAGGTAATTAAAGTGCAAAACAAAGAACCGTTGAAGATTATTTGTTAAATATGAAAATGTTGCTTTAGCCCTTTGATTTATATACTATCGTTGATGGTCTAAAGAATCATGCAGTCTGTGTCAGGGAATATTTTTATGAGTCTGCAAAAGAAGAAACTGAAGATGATGATTCATCGGAGGATCCAATTTACGAAGGTTACAAGGCTGTTTTAGATTCCAAAGCAAAAGATGAAACACTGGTAACTCGGGGCCCCTTTCTTGTTCTGCGAAACATGTCAAAAACTAGTACTTTGTGATGGAAGTTCATATGTGGAATTGTTGTGTGGAAAACAGGCATCACAAGCAAGCTGGGAACCAAGATTCTCAAGATATTGCCACAAATTTCCGTGGCATCAATATACAAGAGTGGGAGCTGCTCTTCGCCAATTCGGTTACACTGTTGTAGCACTACATGGATGTCTACAGTCTGAAATTCAGGTACTAAATCAAATAGTTTAGAAAACAAAATAACTTAGAAATGAGTTTGTATAATGCCAAAATTAACTTAAATGTGCTTCTGCTTTCTATTGACTTAACTTTCAACCCAAAAGAGAAATGTAAATCAAAAGATTATCATTCCCTAAAAAACGTAAATACATCTTAAAATTATGCAGAACACACTGTCTGAAACATCATAACATTTGAGAGGGCTATGAAACTTCTATGAAATGCTTATATCAGATCTTAATCCAGTGACTTTCATGATGCAAGCTGGTAGCTGCATTTCTAAACTCTCTATTGTTATCTTTCATTTAACTCTAAGTGAATTAAAGCATAATTCATACAGATGATGCTTGTGACAATTCTATTCAAATAAAAAGAACTTACTAGTTGATCTAGGTCATTATGCCAGTTCATGTTTTCTTTCCCTCAAAAATTGCTTCTATTATGTCCATCATTGAACTCCTGGACCTGAATTATCTGTCAACAGCACATAGATAAGAATCACTAGAAATATCATTTTGTATAGCAATCATTATTCTTTTAGTAGCATCTCTATAATTATCGGAATAGTAGACTTAATTTTATTTTTATTTCCTTGTTATTGTTGAAGTTCAATTTTGGTCTGCAAAGTTTTGGGGGGTGAATTTGGTCCCCTAACTATTTTAATTGTGTAATTTTGCTTTATTTATTAACTTGACATCCAATATTTAATGAGAATGATGACATGATACTCTACTACTAGTACATCTATGCTGACATGACACTCTCTTGGTTTGTAAGATGTCAAGTTAACAAATGGATCAAAACTACATAATTAAAATAGTTGGGAACTAAAATCCGGCAAAAAAAAAAATATGGGGCCAAAATCAAATTTCAATAATAATAGGATGACTAAAAGTACATTTAAGACTACAAAATGCAACTTCTTATTTGATGCTCGTTATCATGATTTTATAATATATTCCATCGACTTATTTATTTATTAACATTTGATTGATTCTTAAGACACCAAAGTCAATTAGTACCCTGTACAAAGATTCTTGCATGAGACTTGGAGAGGAAGTGTCAAATGTATTAAGGGAACTGGCCAACAGCATAAGGAACAATCGTCAATTCTCCCCTCAAACACTCTCAAACAATCTCAATGAAGCATTACAAGACCTGGACAATGCCTTGAAATCCCAACCACAACTTGTACTTGGCTTGAGGAATGGTCGAACTCGAACCCTTAAAACCGCAGTTCAAGCAATTCCACTTCCACATCCTGACCAAAAGCTTGAAGAGGACACCAAATTCTCATTCACAAGTCTCGGGAATTGTTCTTCTACCCCGCGTTTAAGGCAATCCGTGGAGCACTCTCGTGAACTGAAAAGGAAGGTTTTAAGGCCACAAATGAGTATGACTGCGAGTGCAATCATTAGCCTTGAGTTCTCAGAAGCATTACCCTTTGCTGCTTTCACTTCTTTGCTTGTAGAGATGGTGGCTAAACTGGATCATGTTATGGTTGAAGTTTATGAGTTGGGCCTAGTAGCACACTTTAAAGAGTTCCAAGGTGATGAGATTGTTGTCACTTGCGAAAAACCAAACATGAATAGAGCTCAGAATGACTTGCCTTCTCATGGAGCAGAGTAGTTAGTAATAGTACTAGTATAGAATCCAAAGGAAGTACTGGAGCATATTCTTCCTTGCAGTTGGTGTTTATTATCCCATGATCACAGTTACATGCCTACATTCATGTATGCATGCATACATTCCTGTGTGTATGTAAAAGAACTTTTCTCGTCTTCTTACATGGAGAAGAGTGCACGCAAAATGCTTCTACAACAATTACCTTGAATTGCAAAGTCAGTTCCTTGGTTTATTATAGCTAGCTTAATTGCTTTGATTTAGTTTATGGATTTTTTAGGATTGTTTGGAGAACAAATCTCACCATTGTAAGTTGAAAATAAATTAAAGATCATATATATAAAGGTTATGAGTTCAAAGTGGTAAGACAAACACGCCACTTGTTGAATAAAAAATTCACTGCCTCACTTCAACTCACTCTTAAACATGGTCTGCAACTAAGATTAAATTTTAATATAAACTCATTTAATAATGTTTTTTTAGATGGGTACAAGGAAGAGAAAATAGATAAAGGTGATAAATGATGTGGACTTTACATAAAATTCTTATATGTATTATGTATCAAAACTGTGTGTAAGGGAAGACGTAAAACGTAAATAAAATAATTGAAAGACCCAACAAAAAGGAAGGCCGAAAGGAATTCTTTCTATTTTATTTTGTTATTTCAGATAAAAGAAAATAGAGATGTTATACACATAACAATTTTTTGTGTCTATTACGTGTCAAATCATTTATTACATTTTAAATCTATGTCTCTATTTTCTCTTTCTCTCTTGAAGTTATATAAATTATTATACAGTTTGTTATACAAGCATCATTTTTTCCAAAAATAAAATAAAAATAATGTCTATATATAATAGAATGAAATTCATCATATACATTTGTTATAAATACAATTGATTAAAATATAAAGTTAATTTAACAAAAATATAAACATGATAAAGTAATATATAAACTAAAAGATTGACATGACAGCTTAATAATCGCGCTTATAAATTATTAAAAGATGGTTAAACATGATACCACGTTGTTTATTAATCAAAGAACCTCTCAAAATGAGAGTTACAAACACAACCAAAATGAATTGAAAGATCAAACAGTAAGGTTGTACTAAATTATTCATGAGCAAGTATAACCACTTGTTTGCCAGCACTGCGGCCTTGGAACATTGCTTCTAGTGCAGCTGGACCGTTCTCAAGACCCTCAGCTATGTCTTCAACATATGTTATCTTCCCTTCCCTAATGTAAGGCAAAACAGTATCCAAGAATTTAGGATAGAGGTGATAGTAATCATAAACTGTGAAGGCTTCTACTTTGATCTGCTTGTATATGATATTCACTAAGTTCTTGAGGCTCATCAAGATCATACTGTGAGATCATTCCGGCCACTGCAATTCGTCCACGCCTTCTCATGTTAAGAAGGGCTGCCTCAAGCATGTCTCCCCCAACATCGTCAAAGTATATGTCAATGCCTTCAGGAAAGTACCTATCACCATTTAAACCAACGGCATTTAATATGTTTAGCATTCTGGCTCACTAATAAAACAATTCCAAATTTAATTAGTTGAGAAAATTGATTTCCTTATCTTGTGAAATATCAATTACAACAGTTTATTAGGATAATTAAATTTAATATTTGTCTCTAAGGATATGTTAAGTGCCAATTAAGGCAATTATTATGTACTCACCTCTTCAAAGTTGCATCCAGGTCTTGTTCCTCCTTGTAATTAAAAGCCCCATCAAACCCGAACTTATTCTTCAAAATTTCAACCTTATTTAAACCAAAAACAGAACAGTTAACTGAGGTTGTTGTTGTTCAAACTAGATAGAGGCAAATTGCTCTAGGTTGCATGCAATATCTCTACCTTATCTTTACTTCCAGCACTTCCAACAACATAGCAGCCCATCAATTTTGCTAGTTGCCCAACAAGTTGGCCAACTGCACCAAATGCTGAAGATATAAACACATAATCTCCTTTCTTAGGGACCCCAACTTCATAGAAACCTGCATAAGCAGTCATACCAGGCATACCTACAAGTAAAAGAATTGTCATTTGCATAAGCTAAGCTATCCAGTTATGAATAGGAAAGCATAATGGTGTCAAGTCATTTACCAAGAAGTCCAGTATAATAGGAAAGAGGAACATCTGTATGGTCAATTTTGAAGAGGCTATCGGTCTTGATGATACTGTACTCTTCCCATTTCGTAACTCTCCACACTAAGTCATCTTTTTTGAAGTCTGGGTGTTTAGAATCCAACACTTTACATACTCCATACCCAATTATTGGCTGAGAGAAATATTTCATCACCACAATATGAGATCAAAACTTAAAAATAGGTCACACACATTTCTTCTACATAATTTATAATTCCATATATACTTGATCACTTAGAAGAAGAACAGAGCATTACTTTTACATTCCAATTCAGTAATTTATTATTGCATCATTATGGTGTCTAAATGTGATATAATGCATAAATAAAAATCAAATTAAAATTATTTGAGTAAGTTTAAAGAGTTAAGAATGTCGAGTTTGATACTTGACAAAAATAATTTTGTTAGACTTTACTTATCTCTTGACCGAACTTCGAATTAGTCAGAGTCTCTTTTTCCATATAAACTGGAGGGTTAACAAAAGAAGAGTTAAGAATGTGGTTAATAAGATTAAAATGAGTTATCTCAAATGAACTTGAAAATTGAATTTTATGGGTCAGTCATATCATCATGCGTTTGTGTTTACTTCAATAATAATCAATTTATTGAATTCAAAAGGCTTAATTATAAATTATACCACTCAATTTTTATTATTTTGTAAATTTTACTACCTAAGTTTTATTATGGAAAATTTTACCACTCATATTTTCAATTTTTGTGCATTTTAACATCATAGACAAAAATACAAATTATTTTAACTTTTGACATCAGTTGTAATTATAACTGATGTAAAAAAATAATATTTTACATCGATTATAACTACAACTGATTGATGATAAAATATACAAACATAAAAATTTGGATGATAAAATTTACAAAATTTTAAAAGTTTGATGGTAAAATTCGTGAGAAAAAAAACTTGAGTGATAAAATTCACAAAATCATGAAAATTGAGTGGTAAAATGCACAAAAATAAAACTTAGGTGTTAAAATTTATAAAATAATAAAAGTTTAATGATAAAATTTACAAATATGCCCATTCAAAAAACAATACTTTTCAAATCAGCTAGCAAATTAAACAAACTCGTGTACACTTTCAATTAGAGAAGAGTAGATCTTTTCTTTTGTAGAGTTTATTTTTAGTGAATATAAAAAATAACCATTATAAGAAGAATTCTGGGGGGCAAGAGTAAAACTAAGACATCAATTAGTTACGTCTTTTGTTAGGAATTGGGACTTCTGATTAGTGGGATAGAGTGATATCCACATTTTATTCAAACCAATGCCAGATTAAAATGAATTTTATATTTGAAAAGGTTTATGATCAAATGAACTGAATTACAAATAAGCATAACAACAAAAATCAAACAGGTGAATACCCATTTGACCCGCCCGACTTTGAAGGAGAAATCCCACTTTGACCGAAATCAGGATCAGAGTCGATATTGGATGTCATTCTCGTCTCGCTCCCATACCCATCCGGATGTGTATATATTTATAATTATTAATAATATAATTATATGCTTGTATGTAATTTTATAATTATACATAATTTGTAACTATTTTCTAATTTTTTTTTTATAATTAGTTAAAATATAATTATTGACTTAATCTATCATTTATTTAAAGTATATCTAACAAACTAAATTTTTTTAAAAAAATACTGTAGATAAATTTTCCATGAATTTCCTTGAACCTGATAAAATCTAATGAGATACGGTTAAGTTTCATTTTTTCACACCTGCCTTTTATAAACCTGAATCCGTACTGTACTGCCATTTGCGGGGAGGAAGATAGTCAAATCCGCCCGCCTTGTCATCCCTAATTATGAATTAATTGACACCAAATTAAATATAGTAACACAGTATTCCAGTTCATTCTATGACATTTTCACAGATAAAGCTATTTGGCATTGAAGCAAGGTTCATGGATATTAGATTAAGGACGAAAAACTAAAGACCAAATGAACCACCAGGCATCTGAACAAGGGCAGGAAAAATTTCATTGTTCCTTTGCTTTCTTACGTGCCAGAAAGCGCTCTTTTGCTGCAGCCACAGCATCTTGACTTCTTTTGTGATGATCGGGCTTTGGTTGAGAATCTGATGGCAGTTCAGCTGAACCCTTTTCCTCCATAGAAGCCTCAGGATTTGGCTTCGTTTCCAAGGGATTGAAACTTCTATCAGAAGGATTAGAAGCTTCACCCTGATCCTCCTCAAGCTTTACTCTTGGGGACCCCGCTGGTGAACTTGAGTTGCCCAATGAATGTTGCACTTCCTCTGACACATTACAATTTTCGTGCTCATTTGATGCAAGGCTCACTCCCTCATGGGTCTCTGGAACTCTATGCTCAGCCTGATTTTCACGTTTCCTTGCTTCAGCATCTTTCGCGCCATAAGCAACATTTTTATCTAGGTTAGCATAAAAATCAAGCAAAAAGTCCTTCTTCTTGGTAACCTATGCAAATATTAAATACAAAATATGTCAATAATTTAAAATAGAGGGATAGGAATTACACCATAAACAAGCAGGTCAGGTTAATTAAAAAATTTTAAAATATACACTAAAATGAAGAAGAAAGGAAAACTTTTAAAATCCATTACTAATCTAGGTTGACAACCAGAAGAGATATGAAAACATGATAAAAATAATAAAGAACAGAAGCATACATCGTCTCTTTCCTCTTGGAGTTCACGCAGTCGTTCTAGCTCCATTTGTCTCTCTCGTTCAGCAAGCTTCTTTCTATATGCTTCAGTAATAAATTTGTCTTTGTCAGCATACAGATGGTCATCTTTGCTTCTCTCTTTGGCAATCTTTTTCTCATAAACAATCTCACGATACTGCTCTCGCTCTTTTGCTTTTTTAATCAGATTTTGGATGTATTTTGGCTGCATTGCAATGATTAAAGGTTGATGATGAGTACCAATGTCATTTAGAAAATAACCCAAAATGAGCCAATTTCAACACTATCTCTCACAAAAGTAAAACAAGAAAATAAATTTAAACAAAATATTAAAAAGGAATTCGCACATAGCCTATTTGAAAGCCACTATCAACATTTTCGCTATTCTAGCAATGTGTTGATAATGGAGCTTCCACACCTTGAGAGAAGTTGTGTCTATACATGTCAAACACCAATACCCAGATTGACACTAACACCTTTATACAGTAATCTTAAAATCTCACAATCTCATAACACATCATGAATATTTTAATTATGATTCCATATGCTCTACTTGATGATCTACCAATCTATCATCTGTATATATGCCTCCTTATATCTAGGTTTTTTCGGTGTCATTGTGACATCTGCCATGTCCTTTGTCATATGTCACTACCCTATCAAAACAACAAAAGGGTACTTGCAAATTTTTGTAACATAAAACACATAGATTACTCATGATATATCGAAGACAACCCAACAGAAAGTTATCTGATAACAAAATGTATAAGGATTTCATCGCTATCTTAGCACAAACCAACTATTTTAAATTTTAAATAAATAAAAGGAATTTTTTATCCAAAAAAACAAAAGAAAAGAAAGGTACGACAGTGTATCTATATGTTGCTAATCCCAGAGTCATCATAATTATGATGTAAGTTGGCAGAGATTCTCAGTTTCTCATTATATTTATATGATTCTATACAGTTGTAAAAACAACACAATGGTTGTTTGATTGTAATTAAGAAAAGATTATTAGAACTGCAACCATACCTTTCTCTCTTCACGATCTTGTACCAATGGACGAGCAACTTTCTCTTTCATTTGGTCATAGACTCCATCATAATCAAATACAGATGGATCTTCCTCCAGGGCTTTCTTTTGCTGCTCCTCAACCTTAAAAAAGGAAAAACCAAATGGAAAGTGAGATTATAACATAAACAAACAAATACAACAGTCACAATAATAAACACCGGTTTAAAAGTATCAAAACACCAAGGAAATTACTACAGCAAGATCAACATACTTCCTTGAGACGTTTATTCTTGCTAGCCTGGAGAGCAATTTCTCTCTCAACATCATTCTCATCATCTTCATTAAAGCCAAAAGGGTTGGCGAGGGAAGGCCTTGGCGGCTGCTTCTTTGGCTTAGGCGGCCTAAGGTTCAAGCCATACTTGCTCATTTTTCACCCAGATTCTTCACTGCAGTTTGACACAAAGTGAAGCATTACTTGTGTGTATCATTCGAATTTAATTTTAAATCAATGCAGAAAACTGTAATCACCTACAAAGGACTTCACTAACTGGCAAGCTCATCTTAGGAAAATCAAATTGCAACTAACTTGAGAGTTTTTTCTACATGTATTTGATTTAATCATGGTTACTATTACACTTTATACATGTATGGCGCGGAATTTTGGCCTTCCGGCATTGATAACACTGAGTGTAAACAACAATTATAATCACGATGACCAATGATACCTAGGTTTTCCAGGTAAGTTTGAAGTTGCAATTATGCCCCCTTAAAATTTAGACAAAACAAGATTACGAATCTTAAAAGGGATAAGGAAGGAGGAAAGGGTAACATTACCTGCCCGTGAATCAATTCACCGGCGACGATGACGCGGTGGTCACGGAAGGGGTTGCGTCTCCCACGTTCTCCACTCTAGTAGAAAGGGGAAAATGTAATATTTTTTGTTTTTTTATTGTGGTTATATAAAATTTATATATTAAAAAAATACATTATTACATTTTTCCTTTGAATTATATTTATTAGTAGGGATAATTTTTAAAAATTAAAAAAAAAAATATTAAGTGTAGAACAAATGTATAGACAAAAGGCCTTTATTTTAAAAGTCAATACTCAATCGGCCGGTTTGTTTGGCCCATCCACCCTTGAAGAGTTGGGCTAAAATAGTAAAATTTGGTGAGATGTTACTCTCACCTACCTTTTGCTATTCACAGCCTGTGTTTTACAAAAGTTTATTTTGAGAATACCTTTGTAGGGAAACATGATTTCATTAAAAAAATACAAATCATGTTTCTGTTACATAAGAGGGGATTCCAAAAAACTACACAATAAAATATGATTTTATTGTGTGTTTTGTCAACTTGTACTTCTCTTACTTAATGAATACATGTTTTCGTTTATCAAATAAGTAAATTGACCAATAAATATAAATAATACTCCTATTTAAGTACTATTAATCAATAAGAATAATGAAGGAAGGCAAATAAAAAAAATTATAAAAAAATAAGAATAATGAAGGAAGGCAAATGAAAAAATATTTACGACAAATGCACTAAATTGACTTTCTGTTGCTTTCCCTTCCATTTCAGTAGCGTATGTATTTAGTATTTATCTTTTGAATCTTGCTGCTACAATTTCTGTTTACAGCTAACGTGTCACCTCTCCCTTGTTCAGATCAATGATGCTAGTTTTTCTTCTTCCCCTTGCTCGTCTCAAATTCTGTGGGTCCAACCCAGATTGCCTTGTTCTGATTTTACTCCTTTGGAGACTAAAGTGAAAGTCTTACCCATTGATTAGAAAATCAATGGTTGAGAGGTTTAAATAGCTACATATTTTATTAAACATTTAATTGTATGCTTTTAATATGATCCGACCATTGATTTTTCAATCAAAAAACTCCTCACTTTACTCTTTAAAGCAAATCCTTCACTTGTCAACTTCCTTTTGTTCACGACCAGCTCTAAAGCCTTCAAATATTTTTTTGTTTTAGTTACTCTGCCAATTTACTAAATAATTCTTCTTCACTTTATCATGCCTGTAATATCTTGGTATTTCTTGATGCATATTTTCTGTTTTTTCCAGCACCTCTACATGGTTTTGCATTTTTGTTTGATGTTGAATTTACTAGGCTACTAACACCAGAGCCAACTTAACCTGTTGACCATCATCCAGTGAGTAGTCAGAGACAAAAGTTGAGAGAGACCCTATTTTTAACTTCCAATTCCAATATGCAGGCCTAGTTTCATTGTTCAAGAGATGCATACATTCCCTAACACTGCAGTACAGGAGGTCAAACATTACTTGATGGGAGTATGTTATGGATATAACTGAAGCATGTATGGAGCAACTATATATAAATTCTAAACACAACTCAAATATATTAAAATAAGTTATAAACAGTAACCTATTAGAACTGTTACTTGATATTTTTATCAGTAAAACAAGGAGGACAGAGACAAAAAAAAAAAAACTAGCTTCTAACGTGATGGATTCCTATATCATCCGCCAGTAACAAAGAAAAGCATATCAGCAGGGGCAGCTTGTAACATATAACAGCCATAGTCCGAGGAGTTGCCTTATTTCGCTAGGAAATCAGAACATGTATTTCCACTGTTATTTGATTTACAGAATAGGAAAATATAAATTATTGCAATGGATGGACTAATCTCGTTCTCTTAAATTGTATATGGAGATCAATCACTATGTAATAGGAAAGAGAGGGTAATGAGTAGATTAATTGAGAAGAAACATGAATCTTGTTCTACAAAATTAGTTTTCAAAATTATAATATAAGAACACGTGAATCTTGGCTATCAAATTATTTTTATTTATCCAATGAACTCTAAGCGCCGTTCAGTGAGTTCTGCCATCTAAAAATCAATTGGAAGAGGACTCTAAATCCTGAGGGATAACGTTATTTTTTTTAAATTAACAATATACGTGTATGTCATCGAATCTATCACACGTAATATGGGGGCAATAATTATCGTATAGAAGCTGCGTAAATTTATATGAAATTTCAAGTGTTGAAGTTTGATTTGGCTCTATATATGCATGCCACTGGAAAGTGGAAACCCTTGTTTTGTTAATCTTTTATCTTTGTATTCGTATATGTTCTTTTTCCATTGTTAACAAACAAATATCCGGCTCCAGCTTAATGATTTCGTTTGTGAACTTCTTCCAAGCGCAAATCTATTATAGATAGATATCCTATAGATTCGTATGTTTTTATGACGTACCTACGTTATTTTAAATTTTTCACTTTTTGGAAATTGGCTTCCAAATAGAATAAAAAAAATTTATCGTTAATTCAGACCGACATTGATGAAAAACAGAAGTTAACAACAAACACTTGATAGTTAAATTGTTAATAGCTATAGTTTGAATTTATGAACATTGGCTAGACAAAGCATTATTACAGCTGGTACGATCGCACTTGGAATCCAATGGGGACCATGCTAATTCAAATTATCTGATATAAACGGCATCTAAATACAAGATTGAGATTCATTGTATAGACTTTCATTTCACGATTAGGAACAAAGTAAATAATTATTAATTTTATATATATAATATCGTATTTTGTAATGGTTTTATTATGTCCACTTAATGAAGCCAACAAAAACTACCACAGTATCTTTTTCGAGAATAATCTCCATTGATTTTGGATAACGACAATCAGAAATTGACGAATTATTAAGTGGTTCGTTCTGTACCCTGCTTTTGGTTGCTGAGTCTCTGAAGGAAGAAGCATGATGCAAAATAATTAAGTTTTGATTTGCTATCTAATCTATAAATTACATTAAAACCACAAGCCAAACCTGTAAACTAGCAGAAAATAATTATAAAATTAATAGAAAAGATTCTAATGCAAAATACATATTTACTATTTTAAATAATTGACTCACTTAAACTTTTAACCAGTGCTAAATTAATAGTCTCTTCCATGAAAAAATTAACTTGGTTCTATGTAATCCTTAAGCACACAGCAACCTGATCTCCAACTATTACATGCATTTAGATATGAGATATAATACCTTGCTGACTTGGAAAAGCTGGAGAAGGAAAAATTATTCCTGGTTCTCTTATATAATATAAGAGCAACTTTTAGGTAGTAATAATGGCTCAATTATTGAGAACTCGTGCATGTCCTTGTACATTTCTAAAACTCGAGTATTAGTTTTCTATTGTGTTTGTGACAATCCCACTATTATCTCTCATTTATCAATAATATCTTTCTTGGTTGGTCTTGTCGTATTAATAAGCATTAATACATTTGAATATCCTTCGTATCTTGTCCCTCTTGCTCCTTTTTTGTCACAATTTGTTCTTCATTCGTATGTTTATATACTTCACCATATCATGACACCAAATCTTTATGACATTTTAATTAGGAGAAGTGGAAACATGTTTATATGGTTTTCTTTTTTAGTAGGACTTTATGTCTTAATCCAATAGGAATAAGCATTAAATTCTAATGGTTCCGTCGTTTATTAATTATTTGGACGTGGCATGCGCTTGCTTCTCATACGTTTAAGCTAAGTGACTAAAGTGAGTGATATACGTACAATCACAACTTATGTAAATTGAGTTGTTAACTAATTAATTGTTATTGAAAATTTTGAATTTGAATTTAAAAAAATTATCTTCTTTTTAAAGGCATTTAATTTTGTTTTTCTTAACTAGGACTTTTGACTTTATCTTTTAGATATGAATAGATTTTATTTTTCGTTTATTAAAGTTTAGTTCATTTAGATCTTATTTTTCAAAATTTATTGGTTTATATGTGTGTGTATATATATATATATATATATAGAGAGAGAGAGAGAGAGAGAGAGAGGGAGGGAGGGGGGAGAGAGAGAATTCCATTGTGAATTTTGATCAAAATTTTAACATTTAAATAACAATATTAATTTTCATTAAAAAATATCTGAAATTTGAGTTAGAATATCTCATCCTAGAAAAATACTTTCAAATTTTTAGGGGAGTTGGAGAGCTCTTGATGTTCCCACTAGCAATAGGTGTTGAAATTCAATTCCATCTTTTGTTAATTTTAACCAATTTCTTAAAAACAAAATTAGTCTAGCTAGTTTCAATTAATAAATTTTCAAATAACATGATACTCGTGGAAGAACATTTTGAATAGTAATATTTACTTTATGCTTCATTAATCCTAACCCATTTAGCAAGGAGATTTTATTAGAAAAAGGATGAGAAAAGTTTGCAAGATCCCCTAACCCTATGTTGCCTATCACTCCAATCAATATTAGCTGCCAAATATTGTCATACCAGGATGAGCTCAGCCGCCATTTTAGAGCTTCTTTTTTTTTTTTTAATAATATCAAATGTGTAAAAGAAAACAATCTGCTTTTAAACTAGTAACCCACTTATTAAGGGGGAAAAGGTGATGCGAACTTTAATATATTTTAACCTGTATTTTATCAATTAATCGCAATAGATGCACGGTTTGGGCAAGAAAAGAAACATCGCTTTTCAACCAACATATATATAATGTAAAATAACTGGTCAATACCTTACAAATAATATCAACGGAATTAAAAGAAGAAGAAAAAGTCCAGACACATTGCTTTTGAAAATATGGGTAGGTGTCAGAAACCTAGAGCGAATTTCCCCTGTTGATCAACTTTGGCGATTCATGACATTATTTGATATAAAATTGTTTTTTTATATATATTTATGATCAATTAAGCCTTAGCTTAAAATTAATAATAGTCCTTCATGATTCAAGAGATTCATTGTTTTTATTTGGTTCAAAATTAGTTAGTCAATGTATGAGAAGGGAGTTTAGACCATTAATGATCAAAATCCTAGAAGTTTTGTTATAAGCACAACAAAGATTAACCTACGTTGTTGTTATCTTTCTGTGCCCTTCGTCCCACAATTCCACTGAAACACTTTCTCAGTGTGTTGGGCTCTGACGAATTGCAAAGTTCTTCTTTAAAGAGAGAAATGCACAGTTACTTGTCCCACTGAATGACCATGATTGTGGTTGTGCTGATTTAAGGCTCACACTCATATAGAACATAGAGTCATAGAGATCCATGTTGTTCAATTATTGTATTAATTGTTACATGTATATATGGACATGCATATACGTATGCTTGTAGAACAAACATGTTGTCAGTATAATATATATGCACCTTTCACTCTTCTTTGTGTCTCGTTTACAAGTATATTGTCCTTTACCCAACTGCCCTTCACATCACACGTGCGTGTCCTTTAAACACACCAACATCACCGATATTTGCAGGAATTATTAGGTATTGTATCCAGTGGTTATGTATCCACTATCCAGTGGCATTTTAGAATTTGCCCACAAAAAAGTGGGGGAGGAGGGGGAGGGTTTTAGAAGCACTAGGTTAGGCTGGACACACTTGCGATTGTTTACTAAATTATATTTAATGGAAATAGATGTTGGTTATTAAAACAACATCACCTTTGTTTAGAAATCTAACATTCCTTTTGATTATTTTTTTTATTCATAGGAATCAAAGATAATATTTTATTTAACCAACTGAATGAGATCAAAGAAAAAAAAATATAAAATAATAAATGTGATAATTATTGTGTAATGAGAAACAAAAATAAAGTAAAAATAGGTATAAAATAAGTGCTTATTGATAGGTGAAAAAAATCAGAATTGTTTTACTAGCATCATACTAAGGTGGGGGTGACTAAGGTCGGTGACTGTTCGTGTTCTTTTTCTTTATTATTGTACCCAAAGGCCCATTGAAAGTTTCCCATTAAAAAAGGCTAACATCATAAAATCAATAGTATTTCACAATAATATTCTCTTTTAAAAAAAATCGAAGTCTTTCACTTTTGAAGCTTCACGCTATTCAAGGAACGTATTGGATATTTGGATTAGAGACCGAAGAAAAGAGGGAAAGGAAGAGAGGACTTCGTCTTTAGTCTTTATTTATACTAAGCTGAAAGCAAAGCTGGCGCGTATCCTAGTCAATAAAGTAATTAAGTTCCAACTAATTCCCTCTTAGCAAACCCAAACAGGGGAAAAGAACAGTGACATTGCATGAATCAATGATTATAAAAGTGATACATAATATATGTTACATGCATAAACAGAGCCCAACAAATGAATTAATGCTTGGAATCCACAATTTTTTCTTCTGCTTTTTGCAAATAATTGATGGAAAAGTTAAGCCTGTATTCCACAACTAATAATTCCTATTCCTTCTATTGTATATCAACGCACCCTCAACCAACAACACAGTTTCACATTCTTGTACTGTTAGTGCAATTAAAAAATAGAGTACACTGAACAACAACTAAATTTAATAGTACCGTACTACAAACGGGCAAGCTGATAATTTGATAATATATATTGTTTTTCATTTTGCCAATAGATTTAATAATAGTATCTTTTAGGATACTTAATTCCATTTCATCTAACATATTAACTTAAGTCTTATGCTTTATTTGATGGGAGGAAATAGAGGGGATAGGGAGGGAAATAGAGGAACAGTGGTATAGATTTCATGTGAGTCCTAAATCTATTTTAAGATTTGCAATCTATTTTAATTTAAATATCTCTTTTTTTATTTTCATTCTTTTTGTTTTTATCCTCTCTATCAATGCAGTAATTTCTTTCTTGAAATCATATGTTTGTCTAATATATAGCCAATCTTGTTATTGTGTAAGTGTACCTGCCCTTCGTTCCTTCTTATTCTGGTCTAACTAGGAAATTTCTTGCAACTTTGCCGTATCTAATCTAATGTAATGAAATACAATCAGTACCAAGGTCAATGTCCTTGATCACTTTCTTCCCCACATAGCAGTACTACTAATCCTCCTTTCTCTTCCTATTAAACAGATCATGTTGGCGTGACCCAAAAAAAGGTCTCCCCTCTCTTTCCCTCCAAGGGCCCGTCCCTTTCTCCAAAACCATGCCACAAGTTAATCTTCTTAGCACTAACATCATGAGTAAATGAAAGACAACATTCAAATAAAAGTAAAAATATGCAAAACAAGCACACTATCGTCCGGTAATTTGGTCATTGAGCACTTGTAGTACACACAATGTAAATGTAGTAGCCAACAGCAGGTGAATAAAAGAAAAAAAGTAGGTGAAGACAAAACATGCACAATGAATATACAAAATCTAAAGTTAATAACCATGATTTTACAATATCAAATCCCTTAACAAAAACATTATGTGCCACCACTACCACCAACTACCTTTCCATCTTGCTGTAACTCACCACTCGTCCGTCAACACCACTCTCAGGGTCAGAGATGCATGCCCCTTTTTTTTTCACTCACCCTCTCAGACTCAAATAAATCATTCCAAACACTAAACTACAAAAACAGAAACTTCTCCTCCACACAATTATTTCTACAGTAAACAAACCCCTTTTTTCCCTCTCCACACTCCCAAAACCCAACCAAATAAATCCCTCCTCACTCCCCCCACACAACACACACTCCTCCCATCATCACACCATGCTCACAGTTCTGGTTCTCCTCTCACTCCTTCTTACCATCTCCACTTCCCACAATATATCATACCCTCATTTCCAACAACTCAATGTCAAACAAATAATCCTCACAGAAACCAAACTCTACCCAAACCCAACCCAACCCTCCAAACACCCCCACAATAAAAAACTCAACAGTGCCACCGAAGCATCTTCATCAGCAAAATATAAACTGAAGCTAGTTCACAGAGATAAAGTCCCCACCTTTAACACCTACCACGACCACCGAACCCGATTCAATGCACGAATGCAGCGAGACACCAAAAGGGCCGCCTCCCTCCTCCGGCGCCTCGCTGCCGGAAAACCCACCTACGCCGCGGAGGCATTCGGGTCGGACGTGGTTTCCGGAATGGAGCAAGGAAGCGGAGAATACTTCGTGAGAATCGGAGTTGGAAGCCCACCTCGAAACCAGTACGTGGTCATGGACTCAGGCAGCGACATTATATGGGTCCAATGCGAACCCTGCACCCAATGCTACCACCAATCCGACCCCGTTTTCAACCCCGCCGATTCCTCCTCCTTCTCCGGCGTCTCCTGCGCCTCCACCGTCTGCAGCCACGTCGACAACGCCGCCTGCCACGAGGGACGCTGCCGCTACGAAGTTTCCTACGGCGACGGCTCCTACACCAAAGGCACACTCGCACTCGAGACAATCACGTTCGGAAGAACCCTAATCCGAAACGTGGCCATCGGGTGCGGCCACCACAACCAGGGAATGTTCGTTGGCGCCGCCGGGCTTTTGGGCCTCGGAGGTGGGCCCATGTCCTTTGTGGGCCAACTCGGAGGTCAGACCGGCGGTGCCTTTAGTTATTGTTTGGTCAGCAGGGGAATCGAGTCGTCCGGATTACTCGAATTCGGACGAGAAGCAATGCCCGTAGGCGCTGCATGGGTTCCCCTGATCCACAACCCGAGAGCCCAGAGTTTTTATTACATTGGGCTTTCGGGCCTGGGAGTTGGGGGCCTGCGGGTGTCCATATCCGAAGATGTTTTTAAACTATCCGAATTGGGCGATGGTGGGGTTGTTATGGACACCGGGACCGCCGTGACGCGGCTTCCGACGGTGGCGTATGAGGCTTTCCGGGATGGTTTTATTGCCCAGACCACGAACCTGCCCCGGGCTTCGGGAGTATCCATTTTTGACACGTGTTATGACTTGTTCGGGTTTGTGTCGGTTCGGGTTCCAACCGTGTCGTTTTACTTCTCGGGTGGGCCTATTTTGACCCTGCCAGCTAGGAACTTTTTGATCCCAGTCGATGACGTGGGAACTTTTTGCTTCGCCTTTGCTCCTTCTTCTTCTGGTCTTTCCATCATCGGAAATATTCAGCAAGAAGGGATTCAGATTTCGGTTGATGGAGCTAATGGGTTTGTGGGATTTGGACCCAATGTTTGTTGAGTAATAGTAATAGTAATAGCCATTGCCATGTATATCAACCAACGATATGAATTTTTCTAGTCTTAGTCATGTAACATATAAAAGAAACAACTAGGTCGTCGTGCATGTGGTAATTAATTAACTATTGTATTTAAAATAATAAGTTGTTTCGGTTTTTGATTGAGATGCTAAAAGTAATGCTTTATGGAACTTGAAGTTTCTAGTGTTTTTTATTCAAAAGTGGTTCACTCAACTTAAGCTAAATATAATGAGCGCTCAAAAGAATCATAGAAAAGTTCATTTGCTCTATTGGATATTTGAGTAATATTTATGTTGTGGACTCATATTGGATCCAAGAGAATACTTTTACTCAATTTGAAGAGGAAAAATGATTTAGTCTCGCTACTGGTGGGTGGACATTGCTCTGACATCTTTTCCTTTTTTTTTTTCTTTCTTTCACATACGAAGATTCCCCCTTCTGTGTGTGTTTGAAAGCTGGTAGAGCAATTGAATCATGAGAGAAGGGGAGCCACCACCATTATGGACATGTGAAACCATCAATAGGGACTCTGGTCTACCTTTGTTGGAACCTCGATATGAGGGATCTAAGATTATTAAGATAAATCACTGTTGTCTTTTTTTCTTTTTATTCCTTAATGTGGTTGATTATTAGCACCAAGCGCAAACACTTACATCAATGTGGTAAT
Source organism: Glycine max (assembly GCF_000004515.6). Lineage (NCBI taxonomy): Eukaryota > Viridiplantae > Streptophyta > Magnoliopsida > Fabales > Fabaceae > Glycine > Glycine max. Next base: position 50,779,021 of record NC_038246.2, read on the forward strand.
TTTAGCGGTGAAAATGATAGATACTTCTCTTGTCCAGTCCTAATGGCTTTGTTAGCACTTTACAGGCCCATCATAAAGTAAGGCCCTGTTGGTGAAAATTGGTGAAAGGAAGGGAATTAAGTCATGTACGCTTTCATCAGAGATTAAGATCATATAGGATATACTTTTGCATTTTTTTTCTTACCTAGACACCGCATCAGAAAAAGCACTTGACAAAATCATCAGTTTTTTATACCCTCGTCGTTATTTCGTCAATGTCAGAAGCCTTTGATGTATTTGATATTTCTACCAACCGTCTGATGCAGTTTTTTTATCACCAATTTTTAGTGATTAGTTTGATTGCTTTTATTAACTGATAAATTTAAATCTATGATCTATCCTTTTTTCCTTCACTTTTTACCATTAAGTAATCCTTATATCTTCTATTGATGTAGTTAATATCAACAGGTAAGAACTTCTCTGAGCAGAGTCTTGTTCGTTCATGCCATTGTTATTGACTTGTACTTTGAATATGAAAATATACCAAAAATATGAATGCGATCACAAAATCTAGTCACTGCAACAAATGCCTTGTGTGCTTGACAAATCCTTTGCATGTAATTCCCTAGTCTCAAATATAAGAAATATAAGAAAAAAATATCACATACTAACTAAGAAAATTAGTTAATCATATTTAATGACATCCTTAATTAAAATATAATTTTTTTTCTAACTTACCTTTCATTAAAATTTGATATCAAGGATAAAAAAATAATCAATAAAACTAAAACTTCAATTAAATAAAAAATATTTTAAAAATAACGATAAAATTAATTAAAATTTTCTTAAGAAAAAAAATTCTTATATTTTCTTATATTTGACTTGGTCAAATTCACTGGAGCTGGGGGCAAAGTAAAATCAGCAATTCAAAAGTATGTCTAGCAGCTAGAGAAACAATCTAGGCTTTCCCTGCACAGTTGAAGACTATAAAGAAAACTGTACACTACAACAGAAAGGGCAGTTGCGCAAGGACATATTTTCATAAACCATATAATTTAATTAGTATATTTACAGACACAGCCTTCAGCTATATAGCAGTTTGGAGGACAAAAATGCCCTTGTGGACTTCAAAACAGATCAAGTTACGACTTGGATCAAGCAAGCCTGGCCTCGCCTGCCAACTTGTGCAACCGATGTCAGCAGGCACTGAAAAAACAGCCATACCCTCCTTAAGAACCATCCTAAGTCCTAACTCCTAACTCCATGCCAAACCGCCCAAAACTTCAAATGGGGAGAACAAGCAAGGAGTGGTCTAGAGTCTAGACCATGAAAAGATACTTCAGATCATCTACTGTGAGGCGAGTTCCAGTACCGCCAGCATGGTCTTCCCCAAAAGCAGATGCAACCATTTTTCTCTTATCTTCCTGCCAGATGATACAACACAAGAACGAAATCAGAATTTGTCATTCCACAGATACATCCTATCTTCACCCCAATCACAAAATTTGTCACCCCAGTATATCAAAGCTTACTAAAAAAATAAAAGATGACTTCATGTGCTAACTTCCCCATTATCTTTTGGAAGAAGGGACCTACAAAAATTAAAAGTGACTTGCGCTTTTTATGAGATCAACTTCCCCTTGAACCTTAATAGAACTTCTGTTGATCTCATAAATGCCAACCCGCAGGTTCAAAAAAAAAAAACTAAGTGTGCAATAAAAATGTCATATTTCAACTAGTCAATTTTGTTTGATGAATTTAAAAAGTAAGCAATAGTAAATAGGTGAGGGAAAAGGTCAAAAAGAAAACAATTCAAAACTTGTAAAGCAGAGCAGTTTCCCCGTTGGATACTAAACCTCACTCCTGGTGATGGATGACCCTAAATCCAATTTTTCCACTAAGTATGGACTCATTTTGGCACCTAAAACAACACTCAACTGACAGATACAAACCTGAAGAGCCAGTATCCTATCTTCAACTGTATCTTTTATAGTGATCCGTGTCACAGTAACAGGACGAGTTTGCCCAATTCTGTGAGCTCGATCAATAGCTTGATCTTCAGTTGTTGGATTCCACCAAAGATCCAAAAGTATAACATGACATGCAGCAACCATATTCAAACCAAGGTTTCCTGCTTTTAGTGACATCAGCATAACAGCAATCTGAAACAAATTTCAACTAGTCAGACACCAAAGTCTACCGAGGTTGAGACACTAGAACTGTAGAACACAGTAGATAATGCAAGTTCAAGGAGTTGGAAAACATACTGATTAAATAAGCAACAAGCATTATTGATATAACCATGAAGAGGATTAAATTTCATACTACTTCACCTACTAAGCAATAGGTTCACATTATTGATATAACCATGAAGAGGATTAAAAAAGTTATAGCTTTAACAATGTTGGGAAGGGCCAAACCTCAGGTTCAGTATTGAAATCCTTAACAGCTTTGTCCCTCGCACCCAGAGTCATCCTACCATCAAGTCTCCGGTACTGTATACTAAATTGTCTCAATGATGTCTCAACTAAGTCCAACATGCTAGTCCACTGGGAAAAAACTATAGCCTTTATTGGTCCTTCAGTTGTGGACTCTGAATACTTTATTGTGTGTTTTGTAACCCTAACATCTGAATCACAGTCTTCAACATATAAATTATCCGAAGACGGTGAATCTCTACAACCTCCAGAGGAGTTCAGTAAGTCAGAACTAGAAATCTTCAATTTACAATTTGACTGCAGAACCTCAAGAACAGCTTTGATTTTAGATGAAGTGTAGTCACGCTGCTGCACTAGTGAATAATCACAAAGATGTGAATTTGCTGAACTAAGACTGCCACCATCATCAGAGATGCAACTTCTCAAAGTAGCTTTGGAGAAAACAAGATCGTCGCCAATTAGTTCTTTACAATTAACTGAAGGGCACATGTTATCATCACCAGTCAAATATTCTGATACACATTGATAACAGAAGACATGGCCACACATCGTAATAACAGGCTCTTCAGGAGGATCCTGTTGAAACCACAAAACATATCAGCCAGAGCAATTATTAACAACGTATTGGTACTGTTTACAACCCATCTATAACGGGTTAACTGAGAAATCAAAATCTAAAATTCCAACTAAGCAATTATAATAAGAGTCACATAGATTCAGTAATCAATCAATAAAACATGGTATCAGTAAAGAGGATCGTGTCCTTGTAATATTTTCTCTTCATCCCAATAAAAATTTTCCTTTCACAACAAAAAATAAAAAACATGTCCTTGAAAAAAATAATATTTAAGAGCAGGAAAACAATAGTGAACTGTAGATTAAATAAAAAGAGAAGTTAGGGGTTGCAAATGATGGTTTTGGATATTTACCTACACTAATAAAAACTTTCCCATTGAAAAGCATCCCCCAAAAAATATTTCCTATTATTCTGGGATAATAAACATGTCTATTTTGCAAAAATCACAACTAGAACCCCTAATGGTTTAAAACTCATTCCTAATCATAACCGCCACATCCTTTTCTTGCAAGAAAGATGTTAAGTGTTCAACTTCAGTCAATTTAGTAAACATCCATGGGGAGTGTAAATATACCACACTCCTAAAACATGGCCACTGTAAGCATATCCATAAGAACAAAACAGCAAAACTTATAAGATATAATCAAAAAGATCTGGAGTACCATCACTTTCATAGAGAGTGTACTCACAACAAAGAAAACAAATAATAAAAATATCACATCTGAATTTAACTCACATTGCAAACAAGACATATGGCAAATGTTGCTTCCAAACAATTAAAAAGATTAATCAGCATATCCCTTGGAAGATTTTTTGCCATTTCAACAGAATCTTTCCCAACAGGATCAGAATCAAAATCTTTAACAAGAAGCGGGTGGTCACAAGCCTGTCGGAGACGTAAAAGCATTAAAAGAATATTAGCATAGTTTTGGCTCACTGTCCCAGCAGCAGCATATGCCTGCAAAGTACAAACTTTTCATATCAGATCTACAACACTTCAGAAAAATAAGATCAGCTGAACAAAAATATTCTAGAATTTGCGGAAGTGTATGCTAGGCATTAATAAATTAGATACAATAAATGAGATACAGGAAATTAAAAATCTCCTCCCCCAGCACTTCTTAAATATCAAGTATATTTATTGACAACTAATGATGCAACTAGGTGGGAATCTGAAAGAAATTCCCTTATCAGGCTTTTCAAAAGTACAAAATTGAAGCTTTTGTACGTTTATGAAAGTAAGAAACAATTTAGTAATCATGCATGATTTTAAAACAATCCCAAAAACAGACATGAAATGAAATTGATAGCATACGCATTTAAAAATTATTTATTAAAGTAAGGACTCAAAACAGCTATATTAATTTAAAATTTTACAGTCAGAAATATCTTGTCCTTGTGCCTCGATGCTCTAAACCATATGATAGGACAGTTGTGATGTGTTGTATGGGAGGTATGTGTATTTACTGTTTAGTAACCGACTAACTGTAGGATGGTTATGTAATGTTTTTGTTTGGGAGTTATGTGTGAGGTTCTTGAATAGAATGTGTGACAGATTTTATTCATTGTATTAATTTGTTATATATACCAAATATTATATTCTTATTCTTATTATAAATAAGTGATAACCGATTTGTATTTCAAACACTGCACCAATATAGTATAATATCACTAGATTGACATTTGTGCTTAATTTAAACGTCAAAAAATATCCACTAAATGAAAACTGTTCTAATCAAAACAGAGAGAGTCGAATTCTCATGGTATTGGGTGGGAAAATTTTCAGAGGTGGACACCTATGTGCTTGAACAGATTAAACTTAGTTATAGATAAGAGAGCTTTCTTGCTCTTTTGTCCTCATTCCCTACCAAATCCCTATCACCTCAACAAAATTAATACAAGAAATTCTGTTCTACAGGTCACGTTGTTGAATATTACCTAGAGGCTGCCAATATTAGTGTCTATCCCTTCTGCCTACAAATAGACAATTACTTCTACCACTATCATAATGTGTTTCTAATCACTAGGTTTAAAATCTCTTTAGCAAAAGGACATTCCTGGATTCTCTATTTAAGAGAAACAAAAAAGTATAATTACAAATTGTCCAGGTTAATGTAAACAAATTTGAAGGAAGTAAACCTTAAATTGAAGACGCGAGTCTGATTCCAATTTGGTGTAGAATGCTCGCTCCTCAATCGAAAAATCCACCTTACTTAGCTCAATTGTCTTGGGAGGCAAATTGATTATTGGCTTCCCATCAAGCAAAGTTCCTAGACAAATGCAAGAAATTGATGTTATAAAACAGAAGAGACCAATACTCATCCCATGTTTTACTCTAAAATCCAAATCGAAGGAAAAACCTCCTCAAGTACATGAATCAAAACCTAGATGGCTAAAATTTTCAGTCCAATCCCTTAACCAAACAATGTAGGGATGAGTATAATTACAAGTCATTACATTCTACATAATGGTATGGTAAAAGAAATTAGGGATGAGTTCACTAAAAATAAGCAATAATCCATCACTTAAAAACATGAAAATTTTGCTAAAAAATAGCAAAATAACAACAGGCTGACAATGTAATACTATTCACACACTATAGTCTCATAAATAAATTCACTAATTGTGCACTGATGAAGGAAAAATGTTCTAGCAGATTTTTTACCAAGTTATGGTATTCTGGCCAATGAAGGTTGGCTCAATTGATAGGAAAGAACAGCATTGACACAACATTCAATTCCTACAGGTGCTCCTTCATTGGCAGGTCATCCGAAAATAACCCACTATAAGCCCAAGTTACCTTGGAATGGGCCAAGGTTAATAGGGAAAGGCAACAATTTTTTGTTTACAAAAACAAAGTGTTTAATATGCTATAGAAGGACTTGCTATGCGTAAAACGTAATAGTAGAACATACATTATCGGTTACAAAAATAAATGAGGATTTCTCGTGTCCTGATAAATTCCAAAAATTAATACCTAGAAATTTCTAGGCTGTAAAACTAAGAGGTGTATCAGAGGAACATACTGGTTCATTTTCTCAGCAACTACCGGATTAAATTATCCAAAGATGAATTTGATGACAGAGGATGAAAACTCCTTTCATGACATCTAATCTAAAGAAGTGGTATTATACCCATTTGCCCATCCCCCATGGTGGTGTTTAAGGACACTTCCAAACCTGACATGATTAATGCAGGAATGAGTAGTCCCCATATCAGATGAGTGAGAGACATCAAACTCCCATTTGAAAGTCAAGGCTCTTCCTGCTTAGGCCTTTAGGGGTATCCCATGTACATGTGAAATTACTAAAGTATTTTTTCTATTTTAACTGATATAAAAATATAAACCTATGTCTAGCATTCTCATGGAAAATTTTCTGGGAGAAAATAACAGCAAAAGAAAACTGACACCAAATACAATATATGGTGTCAGTCAATATTGCCCCAGAAGCCACAGCCAAATTTATCAAAATTATGGAAAGAGACTTTGCAACCCTCAAGGAACTCTTTACAGGTTCATGAATGACAGTTTTATCTGATTCTTTGAGAGAACAGTATACTTTACATTATTCCAGGTAGATCTTGGAATACTTATCAGAAGACATCCTATACAAGAATGAATTTCTGCTGATACAGGAATGGTAGTACACTAGTATCAAATGTCAAACGCGATGAAATGAAAAAAGATTATCTAAATGATGACTATACTTAAGAGGAGATCAGTGAGAATATTGCAAGGACTCTGAAAACCCATACCATGCCAGCAAAAAGGTAAAACACAATTTATCAGTCTGGACATGAGCAAACAGAATATAAGAAATTCACCTTTTGTACGACGTAGCATTATGGCCCTTAAAACTGCTTGAAGTTTCTTGTAACCTTGAATAGTACTTTTGGATATTGGAACTTTTATTGTATTGTAGAATGATTTGTATACAGCATAAGGATCATACTTTAGGAACCTAAAGTAGCTATACAAATCATCAATAGTATTTTGAATAGGAGTTCCAGATAAGCACCACCTTCTTTTGGCTCTAAGGCTGCAGCAAGCTCTAGCCACCTGAGTTCTATGATTCTTTATTGTTTGAGCCTCATCTAGAATAACCCTAAACCAACCAACTTTGGCAAGAGGGCCAGAACCACATTCAATAGAAGAACTGTCAATTCCCTTTCCACCTTTTTTACTCTTCTTATTTCCATTAAATGGCTTTTTCCTCTTTTTACTAACAGAAAACTCAGAGGATAACCCAAATCTTTCCCCATTTTTTCCATCAATATCATCATCCTCAACTAATGGTTGTTTGGGAACTTCGTTAGTCACAATAGAGTATGTTGTTAGAACCACATCAAATTTTGCAAGTTCAACAGGATCCTTTGTCCTACTGCCCCCATGATAAACCAAAACAGAAAGCTTTTCATCTCCAACTTTTTCATCAAGTTCCCTGGCCCACTGTCGAAGAACACTAGCAGGGCAGACAACTAGTGTACCGGCAGCTGGCCTTTTTCTACCAGGTGCCTGTGTTGAACTGCTTGGTTCTCTACTAGGTTTTATATCATCAGATTCTTCACTATTTTTATGCTTTTCCACATCAACACTACCATTGTCATCATCATCGTCCAAATTCAAAGCTTCAGTTTTATGACTGCATGTATCATCTATTTTTGATTTTGACTGTAATGACCTCTGTGCCAGGATGAGGGAAATCATTGAAATTGTCTTTCCAAGGCCCTGCTTGAACGAGGTTTTGATGTTCAGGTAACAAAACTCAGAATTAAATGTAAAGAGCCGTTGATTAAAAAACTTATCATCAAATATTGACCTGGTCATCAGCCAAAATCCCCCCCAAGCAATGCAAACTCTTGGTTTCCTTCTGAAGCATCCAAGCCAATGCAATTTTCTGAAATACAAAGTGATAACAAATAAATGGCCCAGAACAGAAATAATAGAAGCAATTTAATAGACAAGCCATAATACCTGATGTCTCAGAAGAGAGACAGACAATACACCAGCAGGTAAGTCATATTCTGTTTTAGGTTGACTGATATCCTGCGATAACCAAACTCACAATTGACAATATTGAGTCTCTAAGACTATAACGCACACACACACAAGCACTGAAAATATAATCTTCAAAGCACCTTCCACAAATCACATTGATACAGGACAAACATTGATAAATCATAAAGCATAATATTAAACACCAAACCATGTGAAACTCAAAATTAGGTTTAACCGTTTTACTTCAGGACTAATTGTATTATTCCATGCACCAACTATTGTAGTGGGGTGTTAGTTCATTTAATTTTGTATTTTCAGTCATTGAGCTGTTTTTGAAATTTTAGTGCTTGGGTGGTACTTGTTCTTGAATTTATGTTAAGTAGGCATAAGCCCATAACTAAGATTTAATTCTTTTAGTTTCATGTCCAAGTTTCTTTAATGGTTTTAGCATCAGTAAGAGCCTCGGGCACTCCCCTGTTCTAGCAAGACAAGTGATAGGAATTAGGAAGCTTTTTAAAATAAATGTGATGCTTCGTATTTGATAATTGATATAGCAACCATATATATGAATTGTGAATTTATAGTAAAGAAATCCACTAGACCTAAAACCCTATCTTCACAAACACTATTCAAAACACCCAAAAAACCATTAATTGGCCCTTCAAACCCTCATCTCCATATTCGATATGAGTAAACTATCTTTCTCTCAACTCAACCCAAAATCCCTTTAACTCACCTGCTTTCTACCCTTGATCAGCCCAATAAACCCTAATTCTGATCTGCTAAATCCTAATGTTTCTGCCACCCTACGTTACACATTCATGCAGCAAATGTCTACTTTTCTTTATCTTTGAGGCTTTTCACACAAAAGCAAAACGCACATTTGTTGGTAAACATTTATCATAAACACAATACAAAAACAAATCAGGTTCCAATAATCCTCAACAACAAAGCAACAACCAGAAATTTTAGTAAATAGTGTATTTCCAGAGAATTAACCTCCTACTACACCACAAGGATAACACAATAATAATTTTAACACCCTCAAATCAAAAACAATTCTAACAACCTGACAACCATGTGAGGGATTAAACACCTTTTAAGAAAGAAAATTGACACTGAACACCAAAAAATGAAGAAGAAAATTTTAAAAGAGGGAGAAAATCAGCTTCACCACTTTTATATCCAGGAGCACTGCATCTTAAATTCAACATCTCAACAACCAAAACAAATTTCCCAAAGGAGTCAATTTTGGCAACACATCACATATAAGTCCCAAACAAAGCTTCATACTTAAGGAAGTAATTTTTCATTAAACGATTTCTGCTCAAACTTAACAGAGAAAATATCTTCTGCATACAACTTAAGAATTTAAGGAATCTACAAACACAATGATAAACAGCATGTAATACCTGTAATGCTGCCTCATAAATTAGTCTCTCATCACTTTCAGCAGCCCTTTCATCACCTGCTCCAGCACGATACGCAGATTCACTAGAAGTAGCAAACTGTGGAGATATAGCCTTTCCAAGCATCAGAGGTGAAGGAAGAATCCTATTCCCACCATTTTGATACAAGAAACGATCTTCATCATAACCCCTGCCAAAATTTTCATGAATGTAGCCCCTGTCACTGGACGTGTTAGGTCCTACTCCATGGGGACGGTTCTTATATGCATCATGAAGTTGACTACTGTTCGTGCTATCTTTTAAGTTTCTTAATCTGCTGTCTGGTGCAAATGAAGAAGGAAGAGCCCTTGTTGCTGAAGGTTGAAGAGATGACTGAAGGGTCCTCTTGAAAGCTTGCTGAGATGACATTTTCTCATAATCTGCACCATGATTATTTGAAATTCGGGAATTAACTGTCTGATGCTGACTTGTGTTTCCATTCTGGGCATGGTAGGAAGGTTCATCTCTTCGTGCAATTCTGTGGTTCAGTGTATTGGTGCTGGACACGGGTGGGGTTTGAGGCTTGACTTGTGAATGATTATAAACATTAGAAGAGCTTGGGTTCGAACTATTTGCCCCTCTTGAAAAACTATCCCGCCTAGACCATCCACCATTATCTGCACATAATATTGCATGTATGATGATTACTAATTTAAAAAATATACATTTTAAAAGGGAGCTTTTACTAAAGATCACACACCCAAACTCTTTACAGTAGTAGTAGCCCATTGCGGAAGTGTCCTCCCTTGATCATCTATCTCCTCCAAGTCATCATCTGACGAACTAATATATATACACCCATCCATGAAATCAAAATAAGAAATTCTCTTTCCTCAGCCACCCGAGAAACAGAACCATTAAAATGCCGAGCCAACCTGTAGTAAAAAGGTATCATGAACATCCCATTCCACATGACAACAAATGATAAATCCACAGTTAATAGTTATAAATCTTGTCGGATAGTAGCGCATAGCAGCTAACTCTGAAAATGCTATAGCAGGAAGCGGAATGACCATTATTTTAAATATTATACTACAAAGTAAATAATGTATACACTACACATATAATTGCTCCAAAAATCAAAATTAAAGAAATTCATGATAAATAATAAGTCACACAATTTACACACACAATTACCATCAATCTATCAGCAATAAGAACATAGAAATGAAGTCAAAAAAACAATGAAAAATGATGGTGAAATTAATAGAAAAGGAACATAACAAATTAGATAATAAAAAAATCAGAAGAATGTGAACTGGAAGTCTAAAGGAAGACGAATGGAAAATGGGGTAACAATAATCCTATAAATTGTGAAGGAGTAGAGGTCAAGACATATGTAAGTTTTGTGGAATATTTTCCCAAAAAAAACAAAATACTGATGTTCCAGGGGTAAAAAAATGGATTTTTAAAGCCTACATCATGATAGCGTCGTTATAGCGTGCAAAAAGCCACTATTACGGCTGCTATTGCTGCCACTATGGCCCAGGGCTGCTCCACTCTACTATCCCACTATAATGCTGCTATACCGCACTATTGATTACTATGGATAAACCTTCCCCAAATGAAAACACCTTCTCTCACAGCTGTTCTATAGGGCTTTGATATTAAATCAGAAACTCAACCCCCTAAAAGAGAACAAGATTTCCAGGTTCTATTGGTGAAATGATGAATATGGCCCACATTGTGAAGCATCTACTTCAAACTTGAACCATATTCCAGCTTCCTTATTAAGCAGATATTCATTAACAACGTAAGGGGAAAAAAACTAAACAAAAATAAAATAAATATGATGTGAATCACAGTAAAGGAAAATAGCATTTATCTAGTAGCAACCCACCTGAGGGTACACCTTGATCCATAATTCCCAATTTTTTACAACAAGCAAACGCAATTAAGAGGTTACAAAAATGTTATCATCAATCTCATTATTCCTTTTTCATGTAAATCCAACCAATAAATGGGAGGTGGAAAGAAAGGGAAGTATAACACCACAATGACCACATAAATATCAATACAATATCAGAGCAACCCTCAGAATAAGAGTTGAAGCAAATGGGTTCCATTTTCAAAATTCTTTTTCAGATAAAAAAAAAATTATTGACAGAAGAGAAGAAATATTGCAAAATAATTAACAATATATTGTGACTTAGATTGAAGGGCAAAACATCAAAAACAACATCCATCTATTTTCTTTGAATATTAGTAAAAAAATAAATGCCCCCAAGACAGCATTAACAGTCCCACTACAAAGGCGGTATGAACTATGAAATTCTCTCATCCATCCATCTATCTTAAAAGACCTTTCCAACCAACTACATATTAAATTCACAAGTAGAGCTCAAATCAAAACAATCAGTGAAAGACCTACAGAAATTTTCCTCCAAGTAAAAACCATAAAAAAAAAAAAGTACATCACCAAAATCAAAAAAAAAAAATCCTCCTCTTATCTATCAATCTGCCACCCAATCATCAATCAATTCTAACGAAATTACATCATCAAATTGTTCTGAAATCCATATTAAAACGCAAACAAAGACAATTACCACTAACATATACACGACCATCGTGCCTAAACTATAAACACGTGACTTTCCATCCATTAAAATAAAAAGTACATGTATTTCCACCATTGAAGAAATCCGTAACGACAATTGTAAAAAAAAAAACACCAATGAAAATAAACATCCAAAGCAGATCAACCGCATTGCAAGGGGAAGAGTGGAACCAAGACTTAAAACGTGCAAAACCACCAAAACCTCAACCGTTGCAGAAAAGGGAAAGGTGGGAATCGAGGAATTCTGAGTGAGTAGTTGATGATTGCCTTTTGATTTGAGAAATGTGTAAAAAAAAAGCAAGCGATCTTTGGAGAAGAAATTGAAGGAGGCAGCAGTTGAGAATTCACAGAGACTAGGGTTCTCTCTAGTTTGACACCAAGAAGCAGTAAGAGAAGATCAAAACGACAGAGGTTGGAGGGAATGGAAGTTCACTTACCCAAAATCTGGGGAAAACACGGAATGAGAGATTAAACTTTGACAACAACGATGATTCACGACTCAGACTTGCGCCACAGTCTTACGTCCTGTTTTTTTTTTTTTCCCCTCTTATACGTAAGTATTTGTACACCTTGACAATTGACTTTTAACTTTACTTTCAAAAAATAATTTCATTAATAAATAGTTAAATAAAAGTTGCAGAAATTTAATTTTATAAATGATAATTAATATGTAGAAATTTACTTGGTATTTTATTTTTCAAATCATATAAAAATTGATTGTAATCAAATATATAGTTGTTTGTGAGAGAATATGAAAATAGTTAAAAATATTTTTGTAATTTATAAAAATAGGTTATAATTTATATGAAAAATAGTTTTATTCTCCTGTTTGATAATAAAATCAACTTATCTATAAGTACTTGCATGAGAAACATTTATTTAATAAACACTTTATTAGGCTGATTATTCAAAACATAAAAAATACTAATAGGATAAATTAAAACAAAATCTTGTAGTAGTTTACTCTTTATTATATATAGAAAGAGTGTAATCAATTGTTTTATGTAGTTTTTAAAGCGGAAAAAAAAAGACAAGTATAATAGACAGGCCAGTAATTCTCGTGTGAAAAGTGTAGTTGATAACATATTTATCTTTTTCGATAATTTCTCATGCAAAAATTCATCGCTTAAGAGTTCTAATTGAAAAGTTAAGGGTTGTTTGTGTTGTTACATACATGGATAAAATTATCTTTGATTCTTGGGAACTTATAGTTAATTCTTTCATGAGAAGTCTGAACAGTACTTGTATTTTTCAATAATGTCATACCGCGAAAGTCCATCATTTAGGAGCCTCAATTAAAAAGTTAAAGATTGTTTGTGTTATTCAATATATAGGAAGATAAAATCATCTTCGATTTGTGGGAACTAACGGCTTTTTTTCTTATTGATATTTTCTAGATATTCAAACACATCACACATCTAAAAAGAAATATCACCATTTTATTCAATATCATTGCATAATCTTATGTTAAGGTGGTTTGACAGTACAAAACATGTCATTGCATGTTTTTTAATCTTATGAAAAAAAGGGAAGAAATTGAGAAGAACATTGAGGATAATTTGTTAAAAATGATATCATGATACAATATATATATATATATATATATATATATATATGAAAATTTGATTTTTTTAACCAAGTTTGCTGATATTATGTGATCTATAAAGTTGACATGACCTGGTGAAAAAATATTTTGTTCTGGTTATTATTGTGTTTGTTCACTTTAAATTTAATAATGACAAGTCATCTTTTAGCTCAAATAAAATTTAGCGGTTTTTGTTGTTACTTTTTGTACCAAACAAGGATGCTTAATAATATTTCAAGAAATGACATGATCAAATTATGGATATTGTTGACACAAAAATAATTGACCAACAACTATTTAAGTCACCATCGATCGGTTAATGTAGTAGATCCATGGCGTGGGAGAAAGTTTAAAATCCTATTATTTCATAAAATATGGGGAGTGGATAGTTATGTATAAGAAAAACGGTCACTATTTGACAGTAAACATAAAAAATAACCTTGAATCCACAAGTAATCACCCAGATCTTTCCCCGCTTTGATTGAATTTGTGTGATAAAAAGAAGGGTAAACATGGAAATACAAGGAAGAAAAGTAAAAAGAAAGATTAAAAATAAAAGAAAAATTTTGGCCATGGATCCAAAAGTACAAATATCTAATTGTGGAAACTTCTTGTACTGCCCCTTTAAAATTATATAGTTTTGATGATTTTTAAAATTAAATGTTATTATTAAATATTAATATAAGTGTTATTCCTATGTGGTAACATAAGGACAACATGAGAAGGGATAGCAGAGAAGTCAAATCCCATTATAATTCACCTGTTGTAATCCTTATACCTATCATCAATCTATCAAAAGTCAAAAATATATCTATCTGCGATCAAATATTTTGGAAAATGATATCAACATTCTCACTTTCTCAGCCTAATTTTAGGCCTTTCACAGTGAAAGATATACATACCCTTGCATCCTTTTTATTTGTCTCATGGCATGGACACTACCACTACTCTTTCACGAATAATATATAATGATAATAAATTAAATTTACTAAAAAAACAATATAATAACATGACACATAAGTTTAAACGAGCTAAATTTTGTATATCTATACTTTTTTTAGTACATTATGTTATAATCAAGTACATAATGTTTTTAATTCTTATACTTTTGTTAAATCTTTTTTTTATTATTGTGTAATTTAGTCATTTAGCTTTATAAAAAAGTGTTTTAGGATAATAAATAAAAACAAGTTTTTCTTATAAAGTTTATAGATTAAATTACATGATATAAAAATATAAAAACTCAAGAAATTCAGCAAAAGTAAAAGCACTAAAAAAAAAAACTTCGTCATTCAAATGTAAGAGTTTTGAAAAGTAATAAAGTTAAGCCATATTTATAATTTATTATAAATATATATTTTTTTTTATCTAAAGAGCACTTGAAAAGTGTTACTTATATAAAATTATTATTATTATTGTAACGGTGCATCCGAAAAGTGTCAGCAAACAATTATAAGTGTCGATAAGATGTAGTTCGATCAGTTGATAAACAACTTATTCATATCTTTAAAACATGTGAATTTGAATTTTGTTATCAACTTGGTAGATAATTTTGTAAGTATTCTATATAAGTCTTAAAATCTATCTCAACTTTCCTTAGTCCTTCGTGTTCATGGGTGTAGCGTTGACCCTCCTAGTCGGTCTTTCACAGCGACAATGCAATACATTGTAGACTAGAGAGAGAACAAAACAACTATACTATTATTGGCCAAGGAAAAAGCTACACTTCAAACTTCCCCTCCAAGCCATCCACAGTGCCACTAGATAGACCAAACAAACATAAAAAGACAAAAAAAAACTCCATCCTAACTCCTGAGTCCTAACCTTTGTGCAGCATTAACACTTTGCTTTCATATCTCTTTCTATTATAGCTATCTTCATGATGAATTTGAGCCACGCCTGGTGGTTCTGCATGCCAAGACAAGGTTTTGGAGGAGAGGCAGATCAAGGCTCGCTCCAATAACAACAACTACTTCAACTATGACCCTTTTAGCTAGAGGCCAGAGGCTCACTTCACTGCATAGAACCAACTAGCTAGTCTTACCATGGTTTGTTTAGTCTTCTTAAAGAAACTTGCTAATTGAACCCCGATTTTGATAAGTACGCTTCAATCTTAAATACCCATTATATTCTTTCATTCATCTCTCTCGCATGTTCTTTTTTTAACTCATAGGTAGCAGTATTACCCATGTGTATACATGGGTATCGTACTAGTAAATCAGTAAAAATATGTCAAATAAAAAAAATGATCTAACTATAACAATAGTCAAAGTGAGTCTAACTTTAAATATAATTGTTTTGATTATACTGATTATCTTAAATGATTTGTTTAACCTCATTTTTACCTTCCACAAGGACAACAACCATAAAATAAAACCGTACATAAAAAAATCACGTATTAAGTCATTCATTAATTTTTTCCTTCTCAGCATGATGACATGTTTGTAATAGTGTACTCTGGTCTCAAATATAAAAAATCTACTTTACACTAATTCAAAATTTTATTTAGTAGTATTTAAAGTATACCTACATTTAAAAAATAAGTATAAATTATCATTTCTTGCACACACGATATAAAAACAAAAAAATTATTAAAAATAATGTCTCAATTGAATGAAAGACAATATATAAATAATATAATTAAATGATATAAAATCAGTTAAAATTTACTTATATTTAAGATCAAGATATAAAATATTGTTTTTACTTATGTTAGAAACAGAAGAGAGTAATATTTTTAAGTAACACGAGCTTTCAATTTAAGGATTTTTGTTACTTTACGGGTACAAATGGGCAAGTCACTGTTAAAAAAGACAAAATTTTATGGATTTCATGTTATATTTAATAATTTTTTTCTGATTATATAATTTTATAATTAGGAAAAATGTGTTGTAATTCGCATTCAATGTACTGTGGCCCGAGTAAAATGGCCCAATGTAATGTGGGGTAGTTTGAAAAAAAAAATGAATGGGCCCAATTTAACTTAAGTAGCTTAACCTTACCAAAAAAAATTGATACGATGGAGTAAAATGGAAATGAAAAGGGAAAAAGGCGCGGTCATTGGCGCTAAAACAAAAAACATGGCTATTCGATTTTCCCTCCTTTCATTTCATATTATATAATTGTAATTCGCATTCTAACCCAGCGAGTGAGTGAGGGCATTGTTGTTTAGGTACAGAAAAATGGCATCATCTCAGTCGAAGAAGAGAGTTGACGCTGTCGATTCTCGCGCTGCTTCCGTTCTCCTTCGCGCCAAAGATGGAAGTGCTTTTGCTCGATGGTTCGTTACTCCCTCTCAACTCTTTTATTCGATTAGTTTCAATTCATAAGTATTCTCCTATTTTATATTTCCGATTGATTGATTGCGCTATGCTGTTTATGTTTTTTTTTTTTTATTTGCGATTCGATGACACTGAGAAGCGTATCTCACTTCAGCTTTGGTTATTTGTGTTTGCTGATGTGATTCTGTCGTTGCGTGTGTTTTCTTTGCAGCGACGACTGCAAGAAGAATGTGCCGGTTGCACTCATCGACATGCACAGTTGCAGCCTTGAAGCTAAAATTAAAATGAACCTAGGTATGTATAGATAATCGATTCTTCCATTTCTTCGGTTGCTTTGTCACTTCTTCTGATTTTGATTTCGTTTGATTGTTCAGATGCTCAAGTTGTGGAACAGGCTGCTGAAGCTAAGAAGCCAGAGAGGTGATTCCCCCCCGCTTCTACCTAATTTCCTCAATCTGTGTTTATAAACGTTTGGATTTGCTCTTGTTGACTTGTTTCTTTTTCAAAATGTGTAGGAAGAAGCCCAAATCCAAAGAGCCTATGGCAAAAAAGGCTAAAGTTGAGAAGGTGAAGAAAGTCAAGGATCCTAACATGCCTAAGCGTCCTCCCACAGCCTTCTTTGCCTTCTTGTAAGGATTATTTTGTTTGTTAATGATGCTGTGGTTTTGCTGGAGTGTCTGATTCAGGTAATAATCTGTTGCAGGGATGATTTTAGAAAATCTTTCAAGGAAGCTAATCCTGATTCTAAGGATGTTAAAAGGGTAAGCAAAACTTGTTGAAGTTTGTTTTTGCCCTTTTCGGTTTTCACAAGTGAATTTGAGTTTGTTGATTGGCTTATTTGTTATGGAATATAGGTTGGTAAAGAGGCTGGTGAGAAGTGGAGGTCTATGACTGATGAAGTAAGTTCACATTGTTGTGTTTTGGTTCAAGTGTTTCCTTAATTTATTAATTGTGTGATCTTGATCAACTGTCATGATGTCTTGATTCTTCAGGAGAAGAAGCCTTATTTGGATAAAGTTGCTGAACTTAAGGCAGAGTATGAGAAGGCTATGGAAAGCTATGAAGCTGGTCAAGATGAAGAAGTATGCTTATAGATATTGTTTTTATTCTAAATGTGCTTTATAATGATGTTAATTCTTCCCTCGTTCTAAAGATGTTGCTTTTGGTTTAGGATCAAGCTGGGTCTGACAAGGAAGCTGCTGCAAAAGAAGTTGAAGAAGAGCTAACTGACGAGGAGTAATGGTGGCATTTTGGCACTCCTTAAACCCGATGACTACTATTTTAAGGGCCACATATTGCTTAGACAGACTAGGGTTGTAAATTTTGGAACATGTTCTAGTTGGAGTTAAATGCCGTTAAAATCCATGCGCAATATTTTTTTTTTTTTGTAATGTACATGAATGGTAGTCACTTTGTTTTCTACAAGAGGCTTGTTGACTGGTCTGTTTCTGTGTTGATTATTGCTTGCATATATTTGAGCCTTTGAGGCAATTGGTAAATAGTCTGATGGCTACAGCGATGTTCATGAGATTGACATGTGCGTTGCATTCAGTACTAGGAGTTGCTTTGCTATGTTGGCTTGATTCACGCCACTCTTTTTTTGTTTTTTTGGATAAGATTCTTTTAAGGGTAGGGTGTACTCTCGGCACTGTGGTCAACCTTTGAAAGCAAGGTCCATGTGCTGGGGTTTTGCAGTGACATTTTTTTAGTGTGCCCACACAATAATATATAAAGCCGTTGAGACTATTCTAATATAGAATCTAAAGCACGTTATAAAATGAGTGCATATTTTATTAAAAACAATATTGAATTATAAAATTGAACTTAAGCATTGTGGTCGACCTTGAAAAGAAATATTCAAATGTGGTAGTGCGCCCCTATTCTATTTTGCTCATGTAACAATGGTCACAAGGCATGAGCATATCTAGTACTATGATAGGGTCAGCATCTCACTGACCCATACTCCCTTGTTTCTTGCATGGTTCTAAAGGTTTGCCACATAAGCACAAGTTGTGGGCGTAAGCAACCGGTCGAAAGATGTTGAATGGTCTAGTTTGTGGTATTTCACCACACAGCCTGTTTGCCCTGAAGTTTGCATGCTTTAGACCAGTTATCTGTGACAGGCTACTCGGTATTTGCCCTGTTAATCCGTTTATAGATACATCAAGCCATAGTAGTTTCAGCAACTGACCTAGACTTGAAGGGATGGTACCCAGTATGTGATTTCTTGAAATGTCCAGTCTCTCAAGATCTATCAAGTTTGAGATAGAAACTGGGATTGGACCTGATATGTTGTTGCTCCCCAAGTTTAGCACCTTCAAGCTTGAGCCTTCCACAAATTCAGGAATGTGACCTGAAATAAAATTGTTTGACACGTCTATAACCTCCAAAGAGCTGCTAGTCCTGTTATTTATGATTGTTGATAGTGAACCCACCAGCAGATTAGCATGCAAATCTATGGAAGACAGTTCTGTTGGCAATTTGATTTCAGAAATGTCAAACCTCAACTGGTTGTTTGAGAGCTTGACCTTTTGCAAGCTGGACATATTTGTGAAGAAATTTGAAATACCTTCAACCAGATAGTTATCTGATAGGTCAATGGAGCTCAAAGAGTCAGGTCTTGTGAAGTGTGGAAGATCTCCCTTCAATTTGCACCCAGCTAGATGGACATCTTTGAGTTGCTTGCTTCTGATCCAATCAGGTACAATTCCAAGGCTGAGATTATTATAAGACATGTCTATGCTCAAAAGGGCAGGGATACCCTTGGAAGGGATCACTGGTAAGGGATCTGAAAGACAATTCCTTGATACATTAAGGTACCAAAGGTTCTGTAATCTTGATATGGACAGTGGAATATTCCCTGTGAGCAGATTGCCACTGAGTTGAAGACTAGTCAGGGATTTCAGATTTCCAACCTGATCTGGAATGTTCCCTGTGAGCTTGTTATAGCTCAATGACAAGTCTAAAAGATTGACAAGGCCGAACAAGGAAACTGGAATTTTTCCGGTTAGAAGGTTAGAGGATAGGTCTAAATAAGTCAAATTTTTGAATTCCCCAAGAAAATCCGGGATGGTAGATGATAACAAATTGTAGCTGAGATCAAAGTATTGCAAATTAATAAGGGTTTTGAAACTAAGAGGGATAGGACCTGTGAGAGAATTCTTTGCTAAATTAAGTTGGGCAAGGTTTCTCAGAGCCCCAAGTGTTGGTGGGATCTGTCCTTTCAGATGGTTCCCACTCAATGAAAGGCTCTGAAGCAAAGACAAACGACCTAAACTTGGAGGAATGCACCCTCCAAGGGAATTGTCTTCCAGAATTAGCTGGGTGAGGTGAGTTAAGTTTGAGAAACTATTAGGAATAGGTCCTGTGATATGCTTCATACCACTTATGACCATTACCTCCAAGAAATGCAAGTTGCCCAGAGAAGGAGAAAGAGTACCCTTCATGTAAGTTTCATCATCATCATCTCTCCCTGGCCTTTGAATCTGCAACACGTTTACACGCCCTGTGGATGGATTGCACTGAACCCCTTCCCACCCACCATCGCAGCAGTCTCTGCTAGTCCACGTGGACAGTGTTTCTGTTGTGTCCTGTGAAATGCTTGCTTTGAATCTGAGAAGAGAAGCTCTGTCTTCTTCTGAACAGATTGGTGTTGAAGAGGATGTTGTCTCTGCCACACTTCCGGAGAACTGAGGACTGAGAAGTGAAAATATGAGAACAAGATCCACAACCCATTTCCCAAGTTGCATTTTTGGAAGGTGGGTCTTGATCAGATTCACGGTGTTGCTGTGTGTGAAGTTGGGATCTGGCAAGACAAGAGGACTTTGTTAGGGTAAGCAAAGCAAAAGAAAATTTGAAAAGAAGATGAATTTAGGGAGAAAAAGGAAAAGGGTAGAAAAAGTACCACTCCGACATTGGTTTGGTTTAGTCTATTATTATTGATATTTCACGTAGACAGGAAGGTATAATGATGATGAAAAATGAGAGCAAGTGGTGTCTGAGAATTATAAGTGATAATTGGAGATCTGCATGCAGAATTGAGCAGTCTCTTATTTATAGTTAGAGAAGAAAAAAGCTTGTGAATGAAATGAAATGAAAGGGGATTTTATTTTAGGAGCCTTGGATCAATTTAAAGGACTTCACATGGAAAATTGTGACCGTTTGATGGATCACGAGGTTCCTTGGTGTATTTGAACGTTGGAGCGCACTAGATTCAAATTCTTTCCACTGTCGTCGTCCTTTTTATAAAATAATAATAAAAATTCACTTTCAACCTCAACCTCAACCTAGGCTTTGTAACACCTCCACAAGCTACATTATCATTTCCTCTTCTCTGTCTTGCAGAATTTAAACCACTTGATTTCACAAAACATACTACCCAACAATCTTTGTTTTTTTTTTATAAAAAAAAATACTCTAAATTTAATAATAAAACTCTTGTCAACAATTTTTTTATAATAATTTTAATTTTCAATAAATTTTAAGTAATAACAAAATATATTAAAAAATGTTTAACAGAAATTGAATGCGTTCCATAAAAAAAAAGAAAAAGAAATAGAATGCGTTAATCGTTTTTATCACTCATCTACTACACGCTTTACTTGGATGATGAATGAGGCATACACTAATGTTTTCATTACGACTGAGCCTTGATGTCATTTTCATCCAATCCAACAACACATTCGATTTGTTTTACGGCCTCTTTTAAGTCTTAACAAGGGATTGGTTCTTTTATTCTTTACTTGGAGTTTGTTTTTTCTTTGGATTTTTCTGGACTTTTATTTTTGTTGTACTTGAAGAAATTCAAAAAAAAGGATTTGAATTTTTTTAAATGAGAAAACATAACAGATAAAATACAATTATAACTTTTAATTAAAATAATAATAATAATAATAATAATTAAGCTTTTAATAATTCTGTAATTTATTATCTATATTGTTATACTTTAAATAATTTATTTTAATCAATAGTTATAATTAAATTAGAATTTATTGATAACATCGTCTAATCACATATTCACAAGTTTTTTTTTAGAGGACACATATTCACAAGTTAAAAGTTTATTGATTTTTATAATGAATATTTTAAAAATCATAATCTTTTTATTGATTGATATTATATTTTTTTATCTTTCTAATATATAAAGATTAAACTCTTGTCTCATTTTTTTTATTGTGTTTATTATCACTCTTATTTTAAGAAAAAATAGTGGAAAAGTATAATAACTCTTATAAGAAGAAAGAGATAAATAAATAGTCAAATATATTATAAAATTAAACTCTAATATTTATAATTCATGTTTCACTTCTTAATTCATTTAGACTAAAGACACCTTACAATGATATCAATATTAAATTTATTAGAGTAAAACTTCTTGATCCTTGGATTGGCTTACATATAGCATATTCATGTTGCTATTGTAAAGCTTCAAAAATTAGTTCAAAGTAAAAGTTAAAAAAAATATTTTTTTTAAAAGTACGCTTGACATGTAAGAAATGGTAACCAAACATGTTAGTGGTAAGGTTATATAATTTGTAACTTACTAATATTAATAAAAATTAATAATCTCATCGTTACTAATTTTGTTTTTCAATAATTTTCTGCAGTAGAAGTACTACTAATAGACTCTTTAATACACATTTATTATTAATTAAAAATCATTAAAAACTATGAGTAAAACTTAACTAATAAAAAAATATAATTCATAAAATTTTATAACTTTTAATAAATTTCAACTCATACTAAATAGTATTCCAAACAGTGTATTAAAAATGTATATTACTGTCATTTATATCATGATGTGACAGAAAAAGGAATTATGTATACTATTTGGTGTGGATTCCTTTTCAATAAATAGTAATAGATGGAGCAACTATCACTATTTATTTTTCTGGAAGTAGGATGAATATTGAGTTTTCCCTATCAGTGAGCATGCTTAGCTTGCTTTCTTTACAGCAATGCAATCACCACTGTTTAGCATTTTAAAAAGCATTAAAATGGTCTATTTTTTTGTGGTTCCACATTTGGTCTTTCAATCCGGAATTTGTCACGCATTGACTATTATGTTTTTAATTATTATTATTAGTTTGGCTAATGCTCTCGCCGAGCAGCTTAGTGTATTTTTAGTTTTATTTTGTATAGTAAAAATTAATGGATGTTAGTTCAACTTGTATGATTAATCATGTTCAGATAATATGTATCTTTTACTAAAGATAATAACTTAAACAATAATTAAGATGAATTCATGTTTGAATATATTCGAAACTTGTAATTATGCAAAATCTTTACAAGTATCATTAGTCACGACTCGTTGTTAAAGATTTTAGCTTGCATATGAATACTTTTACCCACTACCTTTGGTGATTAAGAACTTTTTCTTTTTCCTTTTTTAAACATGTTAATGTTAATTTTTTTAGCCATTTATTTTCGGGATCTTAATTAGCATTCATCTCCTCTCATAGATATATTCATAGTCACCACCGTAATGTTGAAGATGATATTCGTTCCGTGACGAGCTTTTAATATATTTTTGTTGTCAAGAGGGTTGTATGTGTGTCTTTTAATATAATTTTCATTTTCTTTAAAATATGCATTTTTTTTAATACCACTCTTCCCGAGTGTTGTTAGCACTTAACAGAGTCCCCACCTCTTGTTGAATTTTTAGTAAAGTTTGAAATCTAAATATCAATAATTGAATATAGAAGTAGTAAGTAACTATTAGAAATGAAGACAAATACTTGGATAGTGTTCTTTTTCTTTTCTTTTCCCGTCTTTTGATGCAGAGTATGTGCACGAATCATCTACCAAACCTTAATTACCCTGTCACTACACAAATATGAGTTATAATGATATAAATTATTTATACCCATGAAATAGGATTTTGCATGATCTAACAATCTCTTTCATTTTGTCAAACAAAAAAATTATCTTCCATTATGAAACAAACCTTAAGATGATATGTACGTAACATGTGGGATTGAGAGACTAAATTTAAACAACAACTCAGGTAACTTAGGGCGTTGTTTAGTTTCATGGTGGGAACAATTAAATTTAGATGTTTAGTTATTATTAAATAAATTTGATTTTTGTTTCAAAATCTCAATTTCATCAAAAGTGATAAAAAAAATAACTATTTTGTTGGATTGATTTTTTTAAATTTTTTTATAGTAAACATGCTTTTAATATATAAACATCTAAATATAAGTAACTTTATTTGAAAACCAATTTTTATCGAAATCAATTTTACATGCGGTTTGACATCTTTCAAAATTGGATTCACAATGTTTGGTTTAACTGGTGCGAGTATTTTTTTTACCAACATAAGTAAACAGAAACAAAGATAGCAAATGAAATGATACAAATATTCTCCAGTAAAACAAAAAAAGAAGCAAAGATACTGAAAATCAAATTCATTAAAAATGTAAATGCTGATCTAAGCACGCACTTAATAATATAGACCCTCCATTTTGCGTAAAGCCATGTCTTGCGTTGCGACCATATACTAATTAACTTGCGTTCCCGAAAATGGATGAAGCACCTTTTACAGCCAAAATTGCCAGACAAGAGCAATTAGAGATACGATTCTTTGTCCACTTTCCTGTGCATTTAGTAAAACCAATTCCATGTTCAAAATGAGCAAGTGGTGGTTGGTTATGGTTAGGGTGGGGATGATTAATATATGAAATTGAAAACTAAATTCCGTATCTAATTTCAGCTAATGACTGCTTAATCACAATATTGAATTGTCTTATTAACCGTCTAATCACAAACACCATGGAGGCACTCAGCCACGTAGGTCCCCTCTGGCCAGTGGGAGTGATGTTTGATTTGGTGAATGAATGGTCAAGTTGTAGGCTAAAGCTTCACCAATTACCGATTTTTGTGTTTTTTTAAACATCCTAATTAAGACATTTTGTTATTCCATTAAACTTCGAGGTATTTCAACAAGTTTCAATTAATTGAGTTATTTATGACACTAATCTTTTATCTAAGTTTAGTCATATTAATTTAAAGATTTTCACTCCTCTCTCTCTAATGATGTATTTTTTTTAATCAAATTCATATTTTTTTCACTAACTCAATATGTCTTGATAACTAAATTATACCAAATGAATAAATTTTAGATTTGATTTAGATTTTTTTTTACAAATAGTTATAAAAATTTATTTAAAAGCAACATTTTTTTTTCTGAATGAAAGCAACATTTGATTATTTTTACCAATTTTTGAACAGGTGTTTAAAAAAAAACAATATCATTAAGAATAAATAATCATGTGGGTTACGGCTAGATTTGAGAGTGCGGGAGGTCAAAGTAACCTGCAGTATTATACATAGCTGATATTGTAATATTATATCATGTTTATTTTATATATCTTGATGTAACCCTATTTACCTATTCGATAATAAAAACAAATGTTTCAATCTCAAAGACATAAATACATTTATTGAATCTCAATAAATCAATGTTTTTGAAAGCATAATATGATTAAATAATGATAGTATTAATACCATCGAAAGCATGAATGAACTTGCATACAATTATTTTAGTTTAATTAGTGATTTTAAATCTTTGTACTTTTTGTATATAAAAAAAATTACACTTTACGTACATTATAATTAAATTCATGTTAACTATCCACTTGGTGATGAGAGAGGCGAAAAGGCGTTATGGCATTAAGAAGTGGCAGTGGATATGTTCATGTGCTGTAGTCTCTTCAAGTCTTGTGTGCGATATGTGACAATGAATGATATAGTTAGTAATAGCAGTGTTTGTTTTTTGTTTTGGGTTGGGTTATGTTTTTCCCGTAACTGATTGAAAATGGTGTTAGATTGCGCTGATTGCGCCATCAAAGACATTGGTCCATATGGGATGATTGTTGTTGAACTGAAATTTGGATTTTGGAGACTTTAAAGACAGACACCGTCCCAAATTTCTTAAAAGCTAAAATTATAGTCCAAACGGGTAAGGGGTCCTACACGTCATTCTCATCCACTCATTTACGTCGTTGGTTATAAAATGATGTTTGGAAATCTTGTCTAGAACAGACAGATTAGTTGCAGGTAGGGAACATGGGAAATAAGTTTAAGAACAAAAATATGATTTCTTATATTTCTGAGTTGTTTCAATTTCAAATGGTACTTGATAATGCCGTTGGTTTAGGTGTGTCTCCAGGTTCATTGATTTTATTTATTTGAATCTTTGACTCACTTCTTAAAAAAGGTATTTTCATTTTTTAATAAATAATATTATATGAATCGATTTTATATTGTTATCCAATATGATTTTTTCATCTATAATAAGTTATTTGACTTTCATTATAATTATATTAAGTAAGGATAATTTTTAAGGAATTTAGTTTTGGAAATACGAAAATAATAATGTTAGATTTGGATAGCCAAGTTGTTTCTTGTTCAATGAATAGTAAATGTTTTATCTTTTGTTTTGTCTAAAATTCATGTATGAAAATCTTGTCTAAAACACGCACAAATGCATCAACCTTAATTGCCACATCCTCCATTAGTAGGTATATTATAATTGCACCAATAACATGCTTTCTGAATTGCAAAGGTAATTTCAGATTTTACTCTGAAATTGTTGGCAATGTAATTCCAAAGATGATGATGGTATTTACGCAGATGATCCGAGTCAACCTGACTTGTCCCGTTTAGAGTCTTCATGATGAATGCATAAGTGAAGGCTTCTTTCTGGAGCTACTCAAATCTACATTCACATACAGCACATGAACAAAATAACGAACAAGAAATTACAGTACTCTGATTATATTTGAGAAAAAACTTTTTTTTTTCTCTTTAGTAAGATTATCTTTAAAGTGAGCAAGAGTATAATCATTCTTAAGTTTTAACGAGTTAAGATTACTATACATTTTAAATTGAGCAAACAGTGAATATCCTCATATTCCTCACTGTAGAGATAAAATTGAAGAAAACTCAACTTGGCTAAATGTCTCGATGATTACTTATTAAAAAAAATAAAATGAATCAATTTTTTATATAAATTAAAATCAATTTATGTACTTTAATAATTTTAGAAGTTTTCTCGTTTACTTTCTTCAAAAGTTAAAGGGCAGTTTGGATTTAGAAAATATTTTATGTTTTCTTTTTTATTTAAAAATGTCATCCTATATTTTCACTTTATTTCTTGTTTTCAAAATTTTGTTCAATATATAATGAAACAGCTTTTTATTGTTTTTATTACTGCCTGTTTATATTTTCAATTTTCAGTTTTTCTTATGAAATTTTTTAAAAATAGGAAATAAAGTGAACAGAAGATGATGTTTTTGTCATTAAAAATGGAAATATAAAACATTTTTGAACAAAATGGCCCTTGTGGTTCACAAGTTGATTCATTTTTACTTTCTGTATACAAATGTTTATTGAACAGTTTATTATTATTTAATGATGATGAACTGATGATGATACTTTATATATATATATATATATATATATATATATATATATATATATATAAATATATTATTCTTGCTATTTATATTTTAAAATTTGACTTACATTTAACAATACCGATAAAATACACCAGAAACTTGAGAGAAATTACCTTTCCGACTTAGAAGAATGCCCAGCACCAAACTCGCATTTAAACAGCAGTATGTTATCATCAATCTTCGATTTCCTGAGTTTTGCCACAAACTTGGCAGGTTCAGAATACAAAACCCGTGTGTCTACAAGCACATAATAAGAGATGCACATGCATGGATGATAGATTTGTGAACGCTACACATTTTTAAGATAAAACTAATCATTTACCCTTAAAAATTAATATCAAATCCAAACACGCAGAAATGCAACATCCTTAATTGCCGCATTCTCCATTAGTCAGATATATTACTATTGAATTAAAAAAAATATATATTACCAATAGAATTGCAGCAATGACATGCTTTCTGAATTCCAAAGATAATTTCAGATTTTCTTCTGAAGTTGTTTGCAATGTAATTCCTAATTAAGAGGACCCAAACGTCTGACAATATAAGCTCTCACTCAAAACCATGATGGTATTTACGCAGTTGATCTCACTCAAGCCATGGATGATAATAGATTTAGAGCCTTCATGATGAAGGCAAAAGTGAAGGCATCTTCCCGGAGCTTCTCAAATCTACATCCACAATGCATACAACATATGAAAGAAAAATTACAGTAGGCTTATATACTTGAGTTTTTTCTTTCTTTTAACTAAGAATATCTTTAAAGTTAGGAAGAGTATAATCATTCTTAAATAATCACACAAATTTAAACTATTACAAACCACATCAAATTTTAAAACAACGTTAAATTATCAAATTTTATATATTAAATTTAAGATCATGTTTTTTTGAGAGTAACCTCTTAATTCACACATAAACACAATGCTTCACATAATTTACCTTTATAATTTTCTTACTAATTTTAAAAGCTTTATTTTTATATTTTATCTTTAAATTTAATAAATATTTAATATAACCTTTAAGTAATTATTATCAAAGTGAATAAATTAACTATCCATGATAGTTTAGTTTAAAAACACAATATACCCTCCGTACATATCATATTTACACAATAAAATCATGTATCTTAAAAAAATATATAATAAAAGATTCCATTGTTAATAATATTTTTACACAACCATTTTAACTTATCACATTTTTTCTCTCCAAAGGGTGTCTTATTTTTTATTTATTTCAAACTACATTTTTTATAAAAAAAAAATGCTCATAATCCATATAAGAGAAACGTATTAATTTTTTAATTCAGAATACTATTTTAATTGATAAAAAAATATTGTGACATAGAACAATGTTTATCCAAGTCATAAACAAAAAGTTAAACTCTTCTTAGGATTTCTAATTTTTTTGGGTCTCCAGATTTCTAAATTTAATATTGTTAATAAAAAATGAGCAATGAAAAGTTGTCCTCTTAAACGGATTCACCCAATTCAACATGAATTAGTTTAAGATCTAATGTGACTCCAAATACCAAGGATCTAAGATAAAACGAAAATACTGTGGCGTATAGAAAATCATATTGCTAACCCGAATCCAGTTTAACACTAATTCAGACATTTTTTTGAAAGATAAGCAATTATACCAAATCCAAACACGCACAAATTCAACATCCTTAATTGTCACATCTTTCATTAGTAATTGCACCAATGACATGCTGAGATTTTATTCTGAAGTTGTTGGCAATGTAATTCCTGAGATGATGGTTTTTACGCAGTTGATCTGACTCAAGCCATGGATGCAACAATCGGTCTAAAGCCGACTAGTCATGTTTAGAGTCTTCATGATGTATGCATAAGTGAAGGCATCTTCCTGGGGCTTCTCAAATCTGCATCCACATACAACACATGAACATAAAAAATAAATTACAGTAGTCTGATTATATTTGAGAAAAAAAAATCTTTTACGTAACATTATCTTTTAAGTTATGCAAACACACACTTAATCATTTTGAATTTTGCCAGATCATATTAAATTAATAAAAATTGTTTTGATTCACATAATTTATCTTTATAATTTTCTTTTTCTTAGTTTTAAAAGTTTTATCTCTATAATTTATTTTTACCTTATAAAATAATTTTAACATTATTAACAATGAAATCTTCTATTATATTTTCTTTCTTTTAGGAAAAGTGATTTTAGCATTGTTCAATAACAATGATACTTTTTATTAATATATATATATATATATTTTAAAATTTGACTTCAATTTTAAAATACCGCAGAAAATACGAGAAATCTGAGGGTGAAAAATGTCCAGCACCAAGCTCGCATTTAAACAGCAGTATGTCTTCATATCCCTCAGTTTTGCCACAAACTTCGCAGGTTCAGAATAGAAAACCCGAGGGTCTACAGCATGCGCAAGCAGATAACATCATAATAATTAAGGTGCACATGTCACGTGTAAAATCAAAGTATATCTTTCCAACTAAATTATCAGTAATCACCACACAGAAAGAATGCCTTGGCTTTAAATATAAAGTTCAAAACAGGAACAGTTTCGTTACATGAATCACATGTGCCTACCATTTAATCCTTCTGTAACAAGAATGTTTGGATAATTCTGTGCCTTCGCCTGCATAAAATGAGGATTTAAAAAATTGATTCCTAAAACTCATTTCATACAGAAGAAAATAAAAAAATAATAGCCAATGAAAGAATACAAGGCATCAAGCACAGCAGCCATAAGGTTCTCACGTTATCAACGGGGGAATATGATTTCATGTAGAAGTAGAATTCCTCCTTTCTAGGATCATCCCATTCCTGCAGTAACACAAGAAAACAATCTCATGTAAAAATGAAAAACAAGAGAAATCATATCATAGACATTCTGTGGACTAGCTTGGATAATGAAATTCAAGAATTTTGATAGCACATATGAAGCCAAGACCTGCAGAATTATAATAATCTTTGAAGAATATTGATGGCTATATAATGCCTCTTATTACTATCAGTTTAAAAGGCAAATGAATGGTATGAGAATTAAAAAAAAAAAAGAAAAAGAACCTTCTTATTCATAATCTGAGACATTTTATGACAAATAATATGAAAAAGAAAGTTAAAACAATTTCCCTGGCTTAAGGTACCAGAAAAAAAAAAAAGTTAAAAACAGAAAAAACACACAGGGACTGAGGGACATCATGCAATGACCATGCATAAATCAAATTAGGAACACAGTATTTCAAAGATAAAAGTAAAAGCCAGGGTCCGGTTAAAGCCACAAAAAAATGGAAAAACGATAGGGTGCACAACATGGTTGAACAAGATTAGAGTATACTATTAAAAACAAATATGTAGAAGTAATTTCTCTAAACACATGGCTTGGCCAGACAAATTCATCCATTTTAGCAAGGAAACATTTCCAGCTAAAACACATTTCCAGAATCCAATTAACCTGTATTCAAACGTTTTCAGATATCCATATGGAAAGAGAGAATAAATGAAATAAAATTACCTCCCATTCTGAGGTAGTGAGAGGAATAGTTGGATCAAGCATTGTTGTCACAACATCCACAAAAGGTACCCCAGCAACAGCAGCCTTGCATAAATCTGGTCTCATATTAAGAACTGCACCAATTAGCAAACCACCAGCACTTCTTCCTTCGATGCAGTCTTTCCTTAGAACAGAATTTTTTTCAATCAAATACTCAGCACATGCAATAAAATCAGTGAAAGTGTTCTTTTTCTTCAACAGCTTTCCATTTTCATACCACTGCCTCCCCATTTCACCACCACCACTTATGAGCTATTGCATACATAAAACCCCAATCTAACAATGAAAGCCTTGCTGATTTGAAACTGGGATCTATGCATATCTGTTGACAATGTGAGGTCCACTAAATTATAAATTCTAGAAGAAATAGAAGAAGTTCAAAGGTGTAAAGACCAAAGGAACAAACAGGATAACAAATAGTGCCCACTGCTCATATACAAGGGGGAACATAAAAAGTAAACAGATAACTATATGCAATTCAGTACAAGTAGTAAGCATTAAATACTGATTGAGAAACAGCAGCAACTTTCATCCATCATCCAATACAAATCAAAGCATTGGATTCAGCATTGTTATTGTTGTATGCAATTCAATTTATATAAATTTCTATTCTTTTACCTCATACAATCCATATCCATAGAGTAATAATGGGTCTGATCCATCAAGTTTCACAAGATCTTTTCGGTAAACAATCAATATGGGAATCAAATAGTGCCCACTGCCTTTCAGTGACATAACGCGTTACAACAACAACAACAACAATAGAGGCATGATTACCTTAACTATTCCCATTAGTACCAAACACCTTTTCAGACCTAGATTTACATGTTCACCCGACTTATCACATGATTCATTTTATTAACAAATAAATATTATGATAAACATCAGATCCCTCTTACATCAGATGGAATTTGGAACTAGTTTGCACATTCCTAATACCATGAAATGAATATTACATCAGATCCGTCTTAAAAATGTTGAGTTAAACATCAATTTTGCCCCTTAAATTGACACTGAATTAATATGATCCCTAATATTATAGAAAAATAAATTTAGTTTCCAACTTTTGCAATTATCTATCTATTTGATCCGGGGAATTGGTGTTACTGGTCAATTTGGCTTCTTAAGTCTTAACATTACCAAATCAATCAATCAATTTAGTCCCCGAATTTGGCAACTTTAGTCCTTGAGAGTGAACCCTAGTGCAATGGTAAAATTGCACCTTGGTGAACCAGTTAGTCATGGATTCGAATCCAGAAATAGCATCTTTGCATACAAGGGTAAGGTTACGTACAGTGACCATCCCCCATACCCTCGCATACCGAGGAGCCTTTTTGCTCCAG
Organism: Glycine max; assembly: GCF_000004515.6. Classification (NCBI taxonomy): domain Eukaryota; kingdom Viridiplantae; phylum Streptophyta; class Magnoliopsida; order Fabales; family Fabaceae; genus Glycine; species Glycine max. Next base: position 50,811,238 of record NC_038246.2, read on the forward strand.
GATACGTTAGTTTTGTTACTTTAATCCTTATTTCACAGTCATTAGGCAATTTGGTCCTTAACATTGTGGACCAATTTGACTTACGTATACCAAGTTAGGAACCAAATTGACTAATATGCACCAAAGTCAGAAACCAAAATGACTGATAGATGCCAACGTTAAGGATTAAAAGGATGGAATCTAATGTTAGGGACTGAAACGAATGATCATTGCCAATTTAAAGGACTGGAATTTCTTTTTTGTAATTTTAGTGTTTAGGGACTAGAATAAATGTTGATCATAATTTTAGGAACTAATTTGATGTATTATTCCAAAATATTGGTAGGTCAACCCTCATCATAGCTTTCTCCAAGACTTTCATTCCATTTTTCAAAACTTAAATTTTATGTCAAAATTCAAATTCTTTCTCCAAAACTTAGAATTTCATATGCTGTCTTTCAAAATCCGTCAAAGATCAGTAAATTCTTTGAGAAAAAACCAGAAGACAATAACAACTAAATATGAAATAGAATAGTCGCTTGTGAAATTATGGATGCCAGTCAGCAGAAAAAAATGAAGGAATTAATCCAGACAACATAAAACATTTTAGAAGCATGGGTCATGCATAGCATAGCAAAGGTAAAATTTATATGATACCAGAAAGAAGCACTTCAAAAAAAGAGAATAGTAAGGCTTGCATATAAAACCAAGAAATTTCCGTCACAAATTATTAAGACAGAAGAAAGACCAGATGCAAAATTGAGACATTGTGGAAGTTTAACTGTCCATTTAACTTACTGAGTCAATCTTCTTCAAAACAGAAATGCCTGCCTTCATATTATCATCATATACTGAGGAAGGAGTCCTCAATGAGCTATACAAAAACCCTAAAATACTTGATGGAAACTCTGAACCTGAGGATTCTGCTGAGTATACAGGATCAACAAAACTAACTGCCTGACCACTTTCAAGGCTCCTTAGTGGTTCACTAATTGGTGGAAGGTGATAAACTATTATTTTTGGTAGACCATTTTCTCTCTCATATACTACTAGATGATCACTAAAAAGTTGTATCTCCTGAATTTTAACACTAAAGAAAATTCTGTAAGTTTTGATGAAATAGAAAGACACAAGCTTCGAGAATTTCTCTTGTTTACATTTTATTCATTAATAATTTTAAATGTTGAGAGATGATAAGAATCATCACATAAATATATTGTGAGAGCAAATTAGTTCAATATAAACAGCAATGGAATCTAATATCGTGTCAATGAACAGCTCATCAAAGTTTATTTGAAAGGTGGCCTAAGACAGGTTTTTACATATCAAATAGTAATTAAGAGAACAAAGACCAGAGAGGCAGAGAAAGAAAATTGCATGAGCAGCAAACGATTACATACAAAGCATCTTAGAAAATATGCCTTCTATTAGAAATTTAGAATGCAGTCTTGACTATAACTAATATATGGCTTTTATTTAAAAATGAAACACTATACCTAGCATAAGAACAATTCATCGTGTTCTAGTAACCAAACCAAAAAGCTGGAAATCAGCGATAAATGACCGCATTGTTCAGAAAGCTTTTCACTGATATTTAATATACACTACCCAGTAGCTGACACATTCACAAGCCAAGTCATTATATAATTTATTCAAGATTATGGCCCAAAATAAACAAAACAACTGAGCAATGATACAGAGATTGTGTTACCTTTCCCTGTGAGGAATAAGAACTGTAGTTGAAGAGGTGTTATTGACAGCACAAGCTACAGCCTCAGAATTAAAAAACTGATCACTTCTCCTCTAAATAAAGAACTGACCTCCAATATGGCTGACAGTTGTGTCAATACCATCAACACTTGGTGTCAGAACTTTAAGACCCTCTTCAAGCTTAGAAACATCCAGATAGAAATTGAACCTTGTATTTTTACTCTCTGATGCAACAAACAAATATTTCTTACTCTCAAAAGCTTCAAGATCAAGAGAAAACATATCATCTTTTTCCACATAAAGACAAGTATCCTTTGATTGTTCTGTTCCCAGCACATGAAACCATGCCTGTATTACTTGAGATGTTAGCATAACAAGTAGACAATTAACAAGTGTAATAATGATTTAGAGATGTGACCAACAAAAAAAGGAAATTGATTATGGCACAAAATGTCAAAGTAAACATTGTAAATATATTCAAATACCATCTTGGAGCAAGGATTGGACAAACTTGTTTCAGATTTGAAAAAAACAACGATTTTGTGGTATGGTTCTTCTGATTTGTTGAGTTTTTAGCTCTGTTTTCTAAACTTATCTAGTTACTATAACTATTATTATTTTTATTTATTTTTTAAAACATTTTTCCCCTATTAAAGCACAAACAATTGAGCCCTTAATCAATCAGAACTTAGCGTCTAGCTATGAATTTAGCAGAAAACATTCAGTAACACTGCCAATTGAATCACAATGTCACACAGTAAACCATAAATCTCATATTCCTGTTTTCAGCATCTTTATCTGGCTAAACTTCAAATTCAATTTGGTCAATTTCGCTCCTAGTCAGATTGAAATTCAAAATGCCCATCCAATGGGAATGAGTTTGGAATTTGGTTGAGTTGGAGCTAAGATGGTCTAAATATGTGAGAATAAGACCAATAGAGGCTCCAGTTATAAGTGTCGATAAGATGTAGGATTGCTTAACAATTAAAGGTAAAGGTAGACCAAGAAAGATTGAGTGAAATCATTAACAGCTATCATGACTTAAATGGTCTTGCTGAAGAAGTGGGGGAAAGGTTTTGGTTGTTGCTGCCGCTGTTGAAAAAAGAAGTATCATTAGAACCAAATAGGTCAATAATGAGTCCAGAGGAGTATTTCCCACCTTGTCAGGCCTGAGAATCTCATCCATCATGACGTAAACTAGAGCATTGTCACCAGCCCATTCAAAGTATGATGTTACACCAACAAGAGGCTCTCCAATAGTAGCTTGAGTCTCAGCATCAATGACATACAGTATATATTTCATCTCCTTTGGTGTCTTCGGCGTATGCTACCAACTTGTTATTTGGGCTGACCTGAAAAGAAGTGAAGTTTGGAATAAAATAAAAGCAGGTCAGAACTTGGAAGTCAGGAAACAAGCCAGAAAAAAGTGAGAAAAAAATGCCATAATAATGATATGATCTAACCTTAAAGCCACCAATACTGTAGTATTGGTGCAGTATTGGTGATGTTGTGCCTTAACATTCACATCCAAAATAACATGCTCCGGAGGAGCTTCAGGTCCTGTGGGCATGATGTCATGCACATATGGCACCTTTTGGTTATCAGATATAAGGCGCCTGCAATATTGAACATACTCCTTCCCTTCCAAAGTTCTCTTATAATAGTAACAAGGCCCTTTGCGTAAAGGTGCAGAGACATCCTCCTCCTTAATCCTTCCTCTTATCTCAGCAAAAAGCTTTTATTCAAATTCCTTAGTTCCTAGAATTTTCAAAAAAAAAAATGAGTATAATTTTCGCTGATAATCTAAAGAGTGGGGGGTGGGTGTGGGGGGCTGGGGGTGGGTGTATATATATACAACAATAGTCTTTTGAATACAGTCGCTAGTCTCTACTATTAGTATAAATTTATTAGAAATAAAAAAACTCACAATGGGTCTTAAGGAGACCTACTGTGATTTTGTAGTTGTCAATCAATAGTAGCTCGCCTGTTGTTAGCACTCCTCAAGTTACCCTACACATCAACCTCCAGCTTGACAAGAAAGTAGAAACTATAGAAGGCCTGGGTGCATCTGATGGTGACGTAGTTTCTATAGCCATTAGGATCTACTGTCTGGGAGGCGTTTTGTCTTGTGCACGAATAAATTTAAGAAAACGTTTATAAATTTGCTACAAACTTAGAGCAAAGTAAGTACATTAGTTGTAATTAGTAATAGATAATCGCTAGGTCAGACTTGGTAATCATGTAGATGAGTGCATGCATTCAATTACTCAAATTAAGCCAACAATGCATTTTTTTTGCCACTGTAAGTTGTAGCCAAGGCTCTTAAGTAAATTAACACTTCCACAGTCTTTCTTACGGTGCGCTATACTTACATGCTCATGCGGATAGTATTTTCATAAGAACAAATAAAATTCAAAAGTGAGAAGAAAGAAAAATGGCGGTGAAAGCGAAAGAGGATAAGAAAAATAGGATTCGCACCGGACATAATGGAATCGGTGTACGCATTCTCCTCGTGGAGGTACGAGAGCACTTCGGGATCGGTGCGGGAATCGTCACGGAGCCAATAGTAGTTGCCGATTCTCACGTCGCCGAACATTTCCATCGCATGCTCTACCTTCTTCGCCACCGGAGGAGGCGGAGACTGAGACTGCGTTGACGGGTCCATCGGTGATGCGGAGGCGACGAGACGGCGGCGGCAGAAGGAAAGGGGACAGCGGAAGAGAGAAGACGGTAACGGTTAGGGGAATGCAGAAAATGCGAGCAAAGTTTAAGCGAAGATTTTGAAGTACCATTTGTTGTATTTTTCTTTATCGATCTTTATCTTTATTTATTTTTCTTGTACTTTTCTTTTTTAGTATTTTACTATTGTCTTGGAATCTGGAACGAGTGAAGTGTTGAGTTGAGTGTTTTCATACTTGTTTCTTTCTGTTCTTCTTTCTTCCTATATATGGATGGATAATTAATTGGATATGCTTCTTTGGGTGTTTTTTCAGTGCCGATGGAGTTGTAACACGCGCGTCCTCAATTACAAGTGCAAGAACTGTCATTGTGCAAGATATTATTTAAGTGATGCATTGGAATATGACTTCAACGGATTTTAAAACATATATAAATTGATTATAGATTTATATATGTTTTTATCTCTTAAGTTTAAAATGATCCTTTTTAGTCTTTCAAATTTAAATTTGTAATTTTATATTCCTTTCAAATTATTAAATATTTTTTTAGTCAATCTTGACTCTTTTCGGATGTTTTAATACACAATTTGTCACAATTTTTGTATGGCAAGAGGAGATAAAAATATATTTCACAAATTTAAAAGACTAAAAATACAAATTTAAATACGTATACTAAAAAAATAACCCACAAATTCAAGAGATTAAAAACATATTAAGTCTTGATTATTTACCAACATTTGTCTTGTTGCATCTTTTTTCCATGCCTTTTATTTGTATGAATTAATAAAAAAGTGTTTTTCTTAGAGAAAAATACTAGGCTTAATTTTATTTTTTGCTTCCAAAGTTTCATAATGTTGCGAATTTTATACTCCAAATTTTTTCCCGTGAATTTCGCTCTCTCGTAAAAAATTGCCATAATGGTTTATCTGTTTGAGAAAAAAAAAATACAAGTGATAAAGAAGAGTAAAATAAAAGTGTCTAATATTCTGATAAAAAAATATTTAATTATAAAGACAAATGAAGTAAATAGAAACAAAATTTTATCAAAATTCCGGCAATTTAAAAAAAAAAAAAACAGACGAAGTAAACAACAGGTTACATCACTATTTCATTAATAGAATTTGGATTTTTTTTTGTCCGTGAAAGAATTGGGATTTAAATTAAAAAGAAGACATTAACCTGGAATAAATTATGCAAATTCAAGGATTAATCGGTCAATAAAAGAGTAATCAATAGGATAGTTTTAAAACTAACTGACTTTGTGGGATTGAATGTGAATTTGTGATATAATTGGATTGGATTAGATATTAGATCGAATATGCAGTCAATCCAATGTGATTTCCTGACCTAGTGAGTTTGGATTGGTGACCCGAGTCAAATCATACAGTTTTTAAAATTATTCAAAATGATGTCATTTTGACATTAATTATAGAAACAAAGAAAAAAAAAGTGAGACTTGAGTATGATTGTATGACTCCTTCACAAATGATAAAGGTCCTCGATTCACAATTTTTGTCGATAACAATATTTCCTCCCATCACCATCGCCTCTGTCACACTGTCCATCCTTTGCTATTTTCATCTCTTTTTGTTTAAGAGTTTATGAACTATGATGTTTTCTCATAAATATGTTGTTAACCATATTTTTTTTCTTTGAGATCTCTTCGGTTGCACATTTCGCTTTATTTTTAAATGTAGTTATTGATTTGATTATGATATTACTTGTTCAATGTATTGTATTTAAGGAGCATTCATGTTTAATTATTTGGATAAATAATCATTTTATCGTTAAATGTGTAATTTGTTCATAAATACATCCCTACAAGATAAAAATATAAAATTTAGTCTCCAAAAATTTAAAATGTGCGACAAATACGCTAATAATATAGTTTATGTGACACAGAAGGACGAATTTGTTACTGAAATGATTGCCAACGTGACTATGCTTACTAGATTGGATGAAAATGTCAATAAAATATTTTTTAACGTAAATGTCAATAATTTTTTATTAGACAAAAAATGTCAATATTTTTTATTGGAAAAAAAATGTCAGTAATTTGTTTTGGACATAAATGTCAATACGTTTCATTTGATCAAAATGTCAATAAGTTATCATTATTTGTCAAAAATATCAATAATTTTTTATTGGACCTAAATATTAATATGTTTTTATTGAAATTTTGTTTCATTTAAGGATAAATATATAATTTTAGGGTAAATTTTCACCGTTTTTTACATAAGATTATAATAATCACTTAAAAAATATATTGGCAAACATAATTTAAAACAAAACATAATAATAACAATAATATTAATTATTAATCATGATTTGTCTGTCGCAATAGAAATGATCCAAAATAAGCATTGTAATAGTGTACCAATTATTATAAAATTTTCCAAATTATAATAATTAATCACAATTTACTATAAATAAAAAATAAATATATCTCATATTTCATTTATTCGAATTTTAACTATTTTATTAACGGTGACAAACAAAAGTTAACGTTCGGATATATTTGTCACACTTTTTACACTTTTGGAAATTAATTTTATATTTTTATCGTTCGAGACCCATTTGTGAGGTGAGTGGAAAGACGAAAAACCAAGAAAATATTATATAACAAATATGTTCCTAGGTTGACAATTAGATAGGATCACGTTGACAATCATTCCAATAACAAATTTGTCTCTATGTGCCACTATTTTATCCCGGAAGTTAATGATTTGGTATATTTTTTCCATTTTCGGGGAGTAAATTTTATATTATTTATCAATGAATTATATATTAAGAGACAAAAATGACTATTTATAATAATTATTTTAGGTACTTAAAACTATACTTTTGTTTATGAGTAATATTTTTTTTGAAGATTTTTTTTGAAGATAATATAAAATTTTCATATTTTTTTAATACATATCAAATTACACGGCTCAATTAATAATTTATTGGTTCGATAGTGACCCAATTTCTTCACCAAATCGGGTGAAGGGAATGATTTTTAAAACTTTGATCTGTACCAAAATCCCTATACTAATAAAGCAAAAGGCAGGTTCATACATGTATTTGTTAGTTTGTTGACTCCTTTCAACCTAACCCATCATCGTTCACACCCGTGGTTCTGGCTCTGCCCTATTTTCGGTTCCTCTCGTTATCGAAACAGAAACCATTTGTGGTGAACATGGATTTGGACCAGTGGATCTCGAAGGTCAAAGATGGCCAGCATCTTCTCGAAGACGAGCTTCAACTTCTCTGCGAATATGTACTCTTCTTTCTTCGATTCCTCGCTGTTACTCCAAAACCCCCTCTTGCCCAGCCTTTGTTTATTTTACCCCTTTTTTTGTTTATTAAATAGGAATCTGATTATGCATTTTGTTCCCATCGCATTTTCGATCCAAGCCTTTGTTCTTCTCACGGTTTTCTCCCTTTTTCTTGGGATTTTATTGAGGAAACAAAATTCTTAATGCTCTCTTTGCTTCTTAACTTCGTATTGTGTCTAGAGATTTTTTTTTTCTTTCACAGTTTTGCCCTTTGTCTTCCTTCATTCGGGATGGTGTTTTCTAAATTCAATTGCAACCTGTGCTCACTGAACAAATCATTATCTCATTATTAATTATTAAACATGAAGTAATTCAGTTACTTTTGCTTTAGTTCTAGTGATAGGTTCGTGTTTGTCATTTGTGCACCTTGGTGTTATTAAAATGTTTTATGCTAACTTGCACATTCTTTTATTTTAATTGAATCCGTAACAAACGTTTTATTTTTGAATTTTGCAATACCTCAGGTAAAAGAGATCCTTATTGAGGAGTCCAATGTGCAGCCTGTCAATAGTCCAGTGACTGTTTGTGGTGATATTCATGGTCAATTCCATGATCTAATGAAACTTTTCCAGACTGGGGGTCATGTGCCTGAAACAAATTATATTTTTATGGTATTTGCTACCCTTTTTTTTTCCTATTAACTTTGATGATTTAATATCTGTTTGGGAGTTCTATATTTTCCTAAATGCATTGCAGGGAGACTTTGTTGATCGAGGTTACAATAGTCTTGAAGTTTTCACCATCCTTTTACTTCTAAAAGCTAGGTATGCTCTTTTAATTCATGCTTGCATCTGTCTTGACTCTCGACTTGTTGTTGTTGTCTTTGCATGTATTGTTAATAAGACTATCACTTGGAATTTGTCCTAGCTTTGCAGGAATTTAAGAAGAGTTTTGAGATTAATTTGGTTTATTCCCCACAGTCAGTGTGATGGATTTTTACACTGTCAGCCAATTAGAAATTGTGCTTGATATGATTTTTTAAAACAATTATTATAAAAGTCAACTATCTCACCATAAATGACAATCCATGATTTGATGACAGGATAAAAAACATTTACACTGTCAGCATATTCTAATTAACTTCTAAGTTTTAATATCAAAATGCTTATGATAATGATACTTTCAAACAGTCTTTCATTGCTAGCATATTTGACTTTGGACAACATCCATTTGCAAATGGTGCAATTTTGTGAATTATCACATCATTCATTCAGCATTAGTTTTAAATTGTTTACTTCTATTTAGTTTTTTCTATGGAGCCTGTCCTTCCCATACGAACTACAAATTCATTTATTCTTCACTTCTTGTACTCAACTTCAGCATAGGAGCAATGATTGTGGTGCAAAGTAGGAAGAAAAGAAGGGTAACAGTGGATTAGTGTCATTTAGGAAAGGACGAAAGGTATGAAATACGGATGACTCATGTTGGGAATCTGAATTGTAACCAACCAGCCATCCAGCACACATGTTAAGTGGCGTGGGGAGTACTAGGCTAGGGGTCAGTTATAAAGGAGGTTATAAATAAGGGAGAGGCAGGAAAATTTTAAGTAAGGGGTTTTGGAACGAAGGAAGCAAACCCTTGAAGTGCTAGCAGTTTTTCTACATTTATTTTATGCTTTCTGTTTTGTGAGTGCCATTTAAGTATCTAATAAGATTTTGCAATGGACATGCAATTTTTTATTTCTTCTCCTTGGTGGAAGGAATAAAATTGATTTTTGAGACTTCCAAATATGTGCCAAGGCATTGTTTAAAGTTATCCTAAGTCTCAACACCATCCACTCCCCCGAAAATGATTTGGCCTTGTGAAATTTGTCAAAAGCTCTTCATAGATGGCCAAACATTAACATATTAATTAATTGGCTATTCTCTAAACATTTCGTTTACAGCTTAGCATGGCACCCAAAAACTGGTTGTTTTCAACCTCCTAGTGGTTGTAAACTTGTATATTTCATTGATCATGTTTGAAGCTCAAATGCTAGATCTGATGCAATGATAGTATTTTTCTGCACTTCATCTGTTTCACCTCCGTCTTTCATTTGCTCTATAATTTTTGGCTTTTGCTGAAAACAACTACTGGTGTGATTCTTATAGTTTTTTTTTTCCTTTGAAAATTTACATATCCTTTTATTTTTCTGTAATTTCATAGATACCCAGCTAATATTACCCTTTTACGTGGAAATCATGAAAGTAGACAATTAACCCAGGTACGCTTATTGAATGGAATCATCACATGAATCATTCTGAACTTGTAGAATTTTATATTTTTTTATTCAAACAGATTGTGCAACTGAGGAGTGGTCTAAAAAATATTTCTAATCCTGTCAGTCTAGCATGCTAGTTATAATCTTCTGAAATGTTAGTAGTGCAATTATGTGCCTCACTTTATTTCTTGCTAATTAGTAATTGCAGTGATGCCACCTTAAGTAATTTTTCAATATTGCTAGTATTGTTGAGTTCACTGAGGCAGGTTTATTTTCAGGGTCTAATAATTTCTGATGTCCAAAGAAAAGTTAACCAAGTCATTGACAATTTTAAATTTGGCCCTTTTGAAATTTTTAAGCATGAATTGGCTAAGCTAGAGGAGTTTCGTTGCTTTGAATTTTTTGAAGCTGTAATCAATGTTTCGGGATGGTTGTTTAGGTTGAAATTTTGAAATGGCTAGGAAAACTAATGTAGTTTTTGACTCATTAGGGATCTCATCTACCATGGATGTGAGACTGAAAAGTAAGGTCAGTAGTAGTCAGGTTGTGGTGCGGAATGCTAGATTTCATAATTCATAATGGAGATATGAATTGTGGTAATACTAAAACTAGAAATGCCCAAGTATCATACTGATTTATGTTAATTTTGTAATTTACTGTTTTGCTAGGTCTATGGATTTTATGATGAATGCCAGAGGAAGTATGGCAATGCCAATGCTTGGCGGTATTGTACAGATGTGTTTGACTACCTAACTCTTTCTGCAATTATTGATGGAACTGTAAATATCTTTCACTCCCTCCTCTTCAAGTATCTATCCCCCATGTGCCTCTGTGCATCTTGGTGGGTAGCTTACTGGATTTATTTTGACTTTTTATAGTTCTGTTTGAATGGTTCTTGTTCAAAATTAAGTTTTATATATGTTATGTTTGACCCAGGTGCTTTGTGTTCATGGCGGCCTATCTCCTGACATTCGAACAATTGATCAGGTCCTCTAGCCTCCTTCTTAGTTGTTGGCCAAAAACAATATTTTTATAGCTTAGACTATCTTCTCGTACATGTGTATTTTGTTCAGGTGTCTGATTATATCTTCTCAATTAGGATTGTGTAATTTTCAACATTCACATTGCACCATGGTGTCATCCTTATAAATGCCCATCCATGCCCTGTCTGTTTGTGGATACATCATATGAACAGTCAAGTTATATATTTGTTTCCATGATGTGAAATGTCTCTTTAAATTAAGATTGATGGTTCCCCATGATTTTCCCCATGATTCTCATGCTATTTAGACTTTAGACAGAAAAATGAACAGCTGGACATGGACACTTGCATATTTCCTTTTCTTTATTTTTTACTGGTAACTTAATAATGTGGCCCTTTTTGTTCGACTTCAGAAAGCCTTCAATGCTTGCCATTTTGATATTTTGGGTAAATTACTTCTTAAATTTAAACATGTTTGGAGCACAGAAATTACCTTTATTTTTTAATAATTACAGTAAACAAACACTTTGTTCTTAATTATTTGGATCATTTTTAAGTTAAATGAATTATTGTTTTCAGAGAGAGAATTATTTTCTATCTTGGTTATGGTTAAAAGTTAGAAATGAATTTTTTATTGCAGATAAGGGTCATTGATCGGAACTGTGAAATTCCTCATGAGGGTCCTTTCTGTGATCTAATGTGGAGTGATCCTGAAGATATTGAAACATGGGCAGTCAGTCCCCGTGGAGCAGGTTGGCTTTTTGGATCGAGGGTTACTTCAGAGGTAATATAATTTATTTGTTAATTGCTTTTAGATTTGAATATTATGCTTTAATCTTACCAGTGCATTCTTTTCATGCAGTTCAATCACATAAATAATCTGGATCTTGTTTGTCGAGCACACCAACTCGTTCAAGAAGGCCTTAAGTATATGTTCCAAGATAAAGGCCTTGTAACTGTATGTTTCTTATATGAATTACATAATTTTTCTGTTCCCTAAATTTTTAAAATATAATTTTGGGCTCTTGGATATTAAGTGATCGCCTTTGGAAATTTGCAGGTATGGTCTGCACCTAATTACTGTTACCGATGTGGAAATGTAGCTTCTATTCTGAGTTTCAATGAAAATATGGTGAGTCATCTGAAGCTTTTTGCTGTGTTTTAATCTATTTCCATGATAATGATGGTTTCTTCATTATTTGGTCTTGTGATATCATGGTGCTTTTCTTTTCCCTTGATGCATCAAATGGTACTTATTTCTTTAATGATTCTGTATGTGACGAGATGGAGAGCGCCTTGATGTCATGAGTGTTTTATACTGTGTTTGCCTCACTGTTTTATATGCTATCCAGTGCTAACTACTGAATTTACAGTATATCATGATGAAATTTCATCTTTTATCTTACCTGGCATTAAATTTTCAATCGAGTATTTTGCTAAATTAGATTTGATTTGATGGATGTGCCCAGGGATAGATTGTAAATGCAATCTTGGATGTCTCTCAATTTCACTCCAATTTAGCTAATTTTTGAATTAGCAAATGGATGGGGACTATTACAATATGCGTATTTGTTCTTAATGGGAGTTGCTTATGGGGCTCTTATGCAGGTTTACTAATAAGCAATTGACCTGATAATTGATATAAGAATTGTTGCTTATGTAAGCAATTGTTCCTAATAGTTTTGAAGATTTGTGAGACAGTTGTAGGATCTATTTTAAGTTTTTAAGGATTGCATCAGCAGAGCGAAAATTTGTTGTACTAGTAGTTCTTAAATCTCGTTATATATAGACAGAAAGTGAGTTAAGCAACTTTGCCATGGTTGTACTGGTGAAGTTGTACTATCGGAGATGATCTTAGTAAATAACTTATAATTTCTCTGTGACAGGAAAGAGAAGTTAAATTTTTCACCGAAACAGAGGAGAACAATCAGATGAGAGGACCCAGGACAGGCGTTCCATATTTCTTATAAGTTGGTGCAAATTTTTGTTTGAATTTATTGTAAAATTATAGCAATACAGTAAATGCATTTATGAATTGGGCATTGATAATCGTGTATTGGTGCTTTACCTTTTAAAGGCTGATTTTATTGATCATAAGATTAGCAACCCAGTTAAAATTTTCACTGATAATTTAGTAGTTAAATTTTGATTGAAAAATATATATTTTTTGCTTAATTATTACTACAAATTATCTTTATTTGAATAGAATTGTTAAAATTTCTTGGCATATTGTAAAAGTAATTTGCAATGTACTAATTGTGGGAATCAAACAAAATTTGATAATTGAAATAAATTTAAATGACACTTTACTCCAATATTTTAATGCATCTTTAGCTTATTTTCTAAATTACCAAAGAATTTTAGTTCAGTTGATTGGGTACGATATTATAAGTATTGTAAATTTTATGGTATTATGTTCAATTTTTATGAATTAAAAAAAAAACTTATTTTGTAAACTTTTGTGCCCGACAAATTTTCTACTGCCGAGTTTTTTGTTAATTTCTACGTGACGTCTGAAAAAAAAAATTTGTAGGGAAGTGGTTCATTAACAATAATTAAAGGCTGATTCTGAATTCGAACTAATGATGAATCAGTAATCAAGACACAACTTTACTACTCTATTAGGGTTTGCCCTCATTTAACCACAATATGATTTATTTATTTTAATGTAACATTTGTATTGTCAATCTTGAGAGTAACATTTTGCTCGAATTAAGGTTTCTTTCTTTTTCTTTTTTTTTAAGTTAGGAGTGTGCTTTAGAAGATAGAATACTTTTGTTGTTGATTAAAAATTAACTGTTAAAATTTCAATAATTTCATGATTTAATATGCATTTATATATATATATATATATATATATATATATATATATATATATTGTCTTTTATCCTTTGTTTGAAATGATTATTGAATACCAAAACCATATTTTGTTTGGAGCAGAGAAATATAAATTATAAATTATAAATTACCAATATTAAAATAAATATAAATTGTAAATATACTAAAAAATAGAAAAAGTTAAATATCATTGTAATCATTAAAAAATTATAAAAGAATTTATCAAAATCAAAAAATGCAATTATAACTAATAAAAATTAATAACCATAAAGCATAAATAAAATAATATTATAAAATGAAAACAAAAAGTTAAACAATATTTTATAGTTTTATAATATTAAATAAGTTTTTTAATACAATTTTTTTTAAAAGGCTCATTTCATATTGAATAAATCTTCAAAAGATAAAATTGATGTGAAATGAATTATAAAAAAAAGTGATAATCAAGTTTTTGTTAAAAGATTTTCATTAATTTCATTTTATGATATAATTATACAAATGACATATTTTTCCGATGTTCTTTTAAAAAATTTGAAACATTTTACTTTCTGTGAAATCAATATTCAGATTTCATTTTCTTATAACTACAACAATATAATTTATAAATTTTAAATCAGATACAAATTTTTAAGATTATAATTTTTTTTATTAATAATCTTTATATAATTATACAACTATTTTATTCTGATTTTATAAATTTAATCATACTAAAAAAAAAACCCTCAAATAACTTTTGTGACAATTATCACGTGTATGGCACGGACACTCCTTTTAGTTAGTAGCAAAAGCAAAAGGCAGTTTGATATGTAATATGTGTTAGTTTGTTGACTCCTTTGAACCTAACGTAACCTGATCCGTGGCTCTGGTTCTGGCTCTGGCTCTGCCCTTTTTGGTTTTCTCTCGTTACCGAAACCAGAAGAACCATTTGTGGTGGACATGGATCTGGACCAGTGGATCTCCAAGGTCAAAGATGGCCAGCATCTTCTTGAAGACGAGCTTCAACTTCTCTGCGAATTTGTATCTCCTATTCCTCCAAAACCCTCTCATGCCCAGCCTTTTCTTTCTTTCTTTCTTTTAATTTTATTATAAAATAGGAATCTGATTATGCATTTTATTCCCATCGCCTTTTCGATCCCAGTCTGAATGCTCTCTTTGCTTCTTAACCTCGTATTGTGTCTACATATTTTTTTCTTTCACAGTTTTTTGCCCTTTGTCTTCATCCAGGATCGTAGTTTTTAAATTCAATTGCAACCTGTGCTCACTGAACAAATATTATCTCATTATTAATTATTAAATATGAAGTAATAATTCAGTTACTTTTGTTTTAGTTCTAGTGATAGCTTTGTCATTTGTGCATCTTGGTGTTATCAAAATATGTTTTATGCTGACTTGCATATTCTTTTATTTCTATTGAACCAATAACAAACGTTTTAGATTTTTGAAATATCTCAGGTAAAAGAGATCCTTATTGAGGAGTCCAATGTGCAGCCTGTCAATAGTCCAGTGACTGTTTGTGGTGATATTCATGGTCAATTCCATGATCTAATGAAACTTTTCCAGACTGGGGGTCATGTGCCCGAGACAAATTATATTTTTATGGTATTTGCTACACTTTTTTTTTCTCTATTAACTTCGATGATTTAATATCTGTTTTGGAGTTCTATATTTTCCTAAATGATTGCAGGGAGACTTTGTTGATCGAGGTTACAATAGTCTTGAAGTTTTCACCATCCTTTTACTTCTTAAAGCTAGGTATGTTCTTTTAATGCATGCTTGCGTTGCATCTGTCTTGATTCTTGACTTGTTGGCTTTACATGTATTGTTAATAAGATTATCACTTGGAATTTGTCCTAGCTTTGGAGGCATTTAAGAAGAGTTTTAAGATTAATTTGGTTTGTATCCCATGGTATCAAAGTGTATAAGTTTGCTAAACGGTCAGTGTGAAGATTTTTACACTGTCAGCCCATTAGAAATTGTGCTTGATATAACTTTAAAAGTAAGTATTATAAAAGTCAACAATCTTACAATAAATGCTTATGATACTTCCAAACAGTCTTTCATTGCTAGCATATTTGACTTTGGAAAGTTTACACCCATTTGCAGTGGTGCTTTTCTTTTTTTTCTTTTGAAAACTTACATATCCTTTTATTTTTCTGTAATTTCACAGATACCCAGCTAATATTACCCTTTTACGTGGAAATCATGAAAGCAGGCAATTAACTCAGGTAAGCTTTGTGAATGAAATCATTACATGAATCATTCTAAACTTGCAGAATTTTATATTTTTTTTATTCACACAGATTGTGCAACTGAGGAGGGGTCCAAAAATATTTCTAATCCTGTCAGTCTAGCATGCTAGTTATAATCTTATAAAGTGTTGGTAGTGTAATTATGTGCATGACTTTATTTTTTGCTTATGGCAGTGATGCCACCTTAAGTAATTTTTCAATATTGCTAGTATTGTTGAGTTCACTGAGGCAGGTTTATTTGCAGGGTCCTATAATTTCTGATGTCCAAAGAAAATTTGAACCAAGTCATTGGCAATTTTAAATATGGTCCTTTTGAAATTTTTAAGCATGAATTGGCTAAGGTAGAGGAGTTTAGTTGCTTTGAATTTTTGAAGTTGTAATCAATGTTTGGAGATGGTTGTTTAGGTTGAAATTTTGAAATGGCTAGGAAAACTAATGTAGTTTTTGACTCATTAGGGATCTCATCTTCCATGGATGTGAGATTCAAAAGTAAGGTAATATTAATTGTGGAAATACTAAAACCAGAAATGCAAAAGTATCATGCTGATTTATGTTAATTATGTAATTTACTGTTTTGCTAGGTCTATGGATTTTATGATGAATGCCAGAGGAAGTATGGCAATGCCAATGCTTGGCGCTATTGTACAGATGTGTTTGACTATCTAACACTTTCTGCAATTATTGATGGAACTGTAAATATCTTTCACTCTCTCCTCTTCAAGTATCTATCCCCCATGTGCCTCTGTGCATCTTGGCGGGTAGCTTACTGGATTTATTTTGACTTTATATAGTTCTGTTTGAATGGTTCTTGTTCAAAATTAAGTTTTATATATGTTATGTTTGATCCAGGTGCTTTGTGTTCATGGTGGCCTTTCTCCTGACATTCGAACAATTGATCAGGTCCTCTAGCCTCCTTCTTAATTGTTGGCCAAAAACAATATTTCTATAGCTTAGACTATCTCCTCGCACGTGTATTTTGTTCAGGTGTATAATTATATCTTCTCAATTAAGATTGTGCAGTTTTCAACATTCACATTGCACCATGGTGTCATCCTTATAAATGCCCATCCATGCCCTGTCTGTTTGTAGATACACCATATGAACAGTCAAGTTATATATTTGTTTCCATGATGTGAAATGTCTCTTTAAGTTACGATTGATTGTCCTTCTTCCCCATGATTCTCATGCTATTTAGACTTTAGACACAAAAATGAACAGCTGGAGGTGGACACTTGCATATTTCCTTTTCTTTATTTTTTACTGGTAACTTAATAATGTGGCCCTTTTTGTTTGACTTCAGAAAGCCTTCAATGCTTGCCGTTTTGATATTTTGTTTGAATTAGTTCTTAAATTTGTCAAACATGTTTGGAGCACAGAAATTACCTTTGTTTTTTAATAATCACAGTAAACAAACACTTTGTTCTTAATTTTTTGGATCATTTTTAAGTTAAATGAACTATTGTTTTTGTTAGTCTTCAGAGAGAGAATTATTTTCTATCTTGGTTATGGTTAAAAGTTGGAAATGAACTTTTTATTGCAGATAAGGGTCATTGATCGAAACTGTGAAATTCCTCATGAGGGTCCTTTCTGTGATCTTATGTGGAGTGATCCTGAAGATATTGAAACATGGGCAGTCAGTCCCCGAGGAGCAGGTTGGCTTTTTGGATCCAGGGTCACTTCGGAGGTAATGTAATTTATTTGTTAATTGCTTTTAGAATTGAATATGTTTTAATCTTACCATTGCATTCTTTTCATACAGTTCAATCACATAAATAACCTTGATCTTGTTTGTCGAGCACACCAACTCGTTCAGGAAGGCCTTAAGTATATGTTCCAAGATAAAGGCCTTGTAACTGTATGTTTTTTATATGAATTACAATAATCATTTTGTACCCTAAAGTTTTAAAATATAATTTTGGGCTTGTATAGATATGAAGTTGTCAATTCCCCTTTGAAAATTTGCAGGTATGGTCTGCACCTAATTACTGTTACCGATGTGGAAATGTAGCTTCTATTCTGAGTTTCAATGAAAATATGGTGAGTCAACTGAAACTTTTTGCTGTGTTTAAATCTATATCGATGATAATGATGATTTCTTCATCATTTGGTCTTGTGATATCATGGTGCTTTTCTTTTCCCTTGATGCATCAAATAGTACTTATTCTTTAACGATTCTGTATGTGATGAGATGGAGAGCGCAGTGATGGCATAAGTGTTGTATGCTTTGTGTTTGCTTCGCTGTTTTATATGCTATCCAGTGGTAACTACTGAATTCACAGTGAAATCATGATGAAATTTCATCTGCTATTTTACCTGGCACGAAATTTTCAATTGAGTATTTTGCCAAGTTTGCTCTGATTTGATGGGTGTGCTCAGGGATAAATAGTAAATGCAATCTTGTATGTCTCTCAATTGGACTCGAATGTAGCTAAGTTTGGAATTAGTAAATGGATGGGGCTATTAGCCTATTACAATATGCCTATTTATATTCATTTTTTTTCATTTAACTTTTCAATTATACTCTTATTACGTTTTACTTTAAAAAAAAAATCAAAGTCAATAAGCATATTCTGATATTCACATTTCTGTGTTTTTTTTTCTCCCTTTGTGTATATGTTAAATAAATACTATTAACTTTTGTTTTAATAAGTGTTTGTTGGTTATACTTGACAATATAATGATATTCATAAAAGTCATGAATTATGTTATACTTATTTCTATGTAGTTAGAAAACGAGAATAAATTATTTCAATTTTATTAATATACATAAAAAACAAATTATTTTGCAATATACCAACTTCATTTGTTGTACTGTTGGAGATGATCTTAGTAAATAACTTATAATTTCTGTGACAGGAAAGAGAAGTTAAATTTTTCACCGAAACAGAGGAGAACAATCAGATGAGAGGACCCAGGACAGGCGTTCCATATTTCTTATAAGTTGGTGCAAATTTTTGTTTGAATTTATTGTAAAATTATAGCAATACAGTCATGTATTTATGCTTTGCCTTTTAAAGGTGGATTTTATGGTCACAAGATTATCAATCCAACGATATCTTAGCACTGGGTCGCACGGATAATTTTATATTTAAATTTTATTGAAAAAGATTTTTTTGTGCTGAATTATTACTACAAAATATCCTTATTTGAATAGAATGGTTAGAATGTCTTGGTATGTTTTTAAAATAATTTGCAATGTGTTAATATTATGGGAATCATACAATTTTGATAATTAAAATTAATTTAAATTATACTTCACTCCAATAAAATGCGAATTCCGTTTTAGTGTGTTTTCTAAAACTTTTGTGCTGCCAAATTTTCTACTGTTGAGATAAAGTACAAATATACAAATTTGATCATTTCAACGTGACGTCTGAAAAGAAAATTTGTTGGAGGGTAGCTCATTAACGACACTTGAAATTGTGATTATTTAACATTTTTTGTATTCTCAAATTAAGTTTTTTTAGGAATGTAAAATAGAATTTTCTATAGTTGTCGATTAATAAATAAACAGTTAAAATTTTAAGAATTTATTTATTTAATATACATCTGTATATATTTTATCACAATAATAGTTATATATTTTCTAAGGATAGTGGCTCATTAACGACCACCAACACGAATGAAAGGTAAAACCATATTTCTGTCGCACATTCTATTGATTTTGGGTATATTAAACTTGTATTTGTTTTCAAGAACCATAGTTCTCAAACTCTACTCTAATCCCATTACATTGAAAATAGCCAAATTAAAATTTCACAGAAAATGAATTATGAAAACAAACACGTACGATTGACTTCTTACCTCGATCTATTGTCTTGTCTATAACAGTCTCTGACTATCAACCTGTCAGAGCCTTCTTAATCTATGCAAATGTATTATCAATCTCACATAGTAATGTATGCCAATACTACTTCATACGCATAGCACGATCTAATGACTATTACAAAATAATCTTTTATTTCTACAAAAAAGTGACTCAATGTACCTTCTAAGTTCTAAATATACACATGGCCCCAAGGATACATTAAGTGGAGTTTTGACTTCTAGTAGCTAACTAGCAATCTGGTCACAAGCTTCATCTTCCACGTTCAATTTTTCTTTCATCCCAACAGCCAAGTCTGATGCCCATTTCCTCTGATGGCTTCCACGGGCACAAATCAAACAAGCCAACTCTAGCAATTTTCTTGCATCTTTTATGCAAGCTATTTTATCATATTATATGCAGTCAATAGAGCTATACATTCCCCTTGCATTTATTATACAAAGGCAGAATGTGAGAGGCATCTTTATATGGAAATATTTCAGCAGCATGGATGGATTCAAAATTTGGACCCTTAATTTTTCAGGACACTGGATTATCAGTGACAATAGAAGGAATATTTTCTTGGGAATATGTCATACTATTCAAACAGGATGGTTTTGCTGCACCATAGTAAAAGTAAGCCATGACTTTTGACCATTCTTCTGCACTGCGAATGACTGAGAGACCACCAAATGGAAGTTAAGTAAAGTCAGAAGGAAAGGGACTAAGAAATGGAATATATATATATATATATATTTATTTTTTTTGGGGGGGGGGGGGGGGGGGGGAAAGATAGACCAATCGCAGAATAAAATCTTGCCAGCTTTAGTAAAGATAATTTCTGGGAATACAGATACTTGAAGTGCAGCAACCAGTTCAGTCTCAACAACAGCATCAATTGCAACACACTTTCACATGATATGCAGAAGGATGTGAAACAAAACAAAAAATTATCTCATGTTAAAGTAGCAGGAACCAAAGGCAATCTCTAATTCATCCCGAATTTTTTCATTCTCCTTGGGCCTAAAAATAAAAAATAAAATAAAAAACTTGTACTTTTATTTGATTGCTAATATATGCAGCACTACAACTTCATAAATATAATATTAAATGAGACCTAGCAGGGCGAATAAATTAAATTAACTTAAAGTACTTTAGCCACATTCTGAGGTTATTTGAACAAAAAGGTTGAAAGTTTGAGAAAGCCCCCATCAGAGGCCCATTCCCAAAGATAAAAAGGAAAATGGTCCTGCTATTGAGTGTCTTGAAAACACTGACTAAAGAACTGATAAGTAGAAGGATTATATTAGAAATCACAGTGGGGATATATTGGACAACTTTCCTTCAAGCTACTTAAGAATACTCAAGCAACTGTGTACTTATGTAAAGATTACATGATATAGAAAATGTATAAGAGAGATTAAATGTAGAAGTAGAACAAACCTTTTATATCGATTGTGCACAAGAATAATCAAGGAGCTTATGTCTTTGAACACAGTCTCCTCCCATTCCGCAGTCTTGATGTCTTTGATAGGACGAATATAATTATCGCCCTGCCACACTATCAGTCAGGATCATACTCCTCCATGCAACAAGAGGGTAATGCTCTGGAAGCTTCTGCAGTTTTTTCTTCTTTTCCAGAGTCATAAGGTAAGGGTCATTTATATCAAACCGAGGTGGTGCCATCAGATTTGAGTATTCTTATTGATCTGCTGCTATCACCATCCTGTTTAAGGGAAATAGAAGAGTGTTGTCGAACTGTATCAGAAAGAATTCTAAACTTAGGCCTTAATTGAATAAATTTCTCTATAAGCACTTTATAAGAGAGAGAAGAAGGAAAGGGAAAATGAATTGACCTTCTGTCCTTCTCTCATAAGTTAACTATTATAGAAAATCTATCTACTAACTTGTTCAAAAGCTAAGGACTAAGGTACATAGGTTGATATTAGCTTATGGGAGAAGTCTTGCTATTTTGTTCTCCTATTAGTGGTTGTAAGAAAGTTGATATACTTGCCAGCTTTAAGGGAAGACACCATGGATTAGAGATGCTGGGTGAAATGATAGACAACATGGAATGTGGCAGCGCCATTTCTTCCTTCAAAAGAATGGAGAATGTTATAAAATATGATTATGAGGTAAGTTAAGCAATTAAAAAATAGTAATATTGGGGTTGTGAAAAACAAGGCCCAAGTTTCTTTCCCAGTGGAATTTCCGGGCCCATGTCGGTGCTTTTTAATATAACTCAATACTAAAGATAAAATAAAAAAGATCAAAACAAAAATTGAGAGAACGAAAAAAATAAGAGAAAAACCAAAACGCAACGATTTTTTTTCTCCGAAATTCTTACCAATTCGAGGTAGGTAGCAGCTGCAGCGTGTTCCAAATTCATACTCTATCCTTTCGTTGTTTAGTTTTGTTGGTGTTTATCTACTGAGGATGCGATTTTCTTGAGGCTTGTAAAGTCGTGATTGAAACGGGCAAAAATTGGGGTTTCGGAATGAAATGACCAAAAGAATTTTTGGAATTTTAAATGCTTTGATTTGATTATGTTTTTACAGTATATGAATGTTGGTTGGTTTAATTGCGCATGCAGATTAAGGGGGAAAAGCCATGGAAGAGATGTCGGGTTTAGCAACAGCAATAAACTCTTCCAACATAGGATTTCAGGTACTATTTACTATGATTTTATTTTATTGTCTTATCAATCCTTTTCTTCTGGTTTTCATTCATGTAAATATAATTTGGGATGCTGTTTTCTGCAGCTATTGAAGAAGCATGGGTGGAAAGAAGGGACTGGTCTTGGAGTCTCTGAGCAGGTTTTCTTTTTTACTCCCTCTTTTTTCTCCTCCACTGAATGACGTATCTGCACTCAAAAACATATTTTTAAATAGACCATTTTCATAGTCAAGGTAAAAAATGACATACTTTGTGTTAAAGAATAAACCTTAAAGTATGGAATATCCATCAATTTAATCTCTAATTTGATATATTGAACTAACGTTCAGGGACCGAGTTGAAGGGTTTTTTTTCTTCAGTTTTTGGGATACTTAGCAAAGTTAGCACGATTTCTAATACCTGGGCGATTACTTTTATGTATTCTTTTACTTTAGGGATCATTAGAGAGAGAGTAATACTTCAAGAATGAAATTGAGGATCTTATTTGGGCATTAAACGATCTTAATTGGAAAGTTATGCTTGGTGGACAATTCTTTACTTAACACCTCATCACACTTTCATTGTTATGTTAGAGATTGTGACTTGTGAGGTTTATTTGCTTTACATTTTAAATTACTATGTTATACTTAAAACAGGATTCAAGATATAATAAATGATGGAATACTTGAGCATAATTGATGTTAGGATCAATTTAGGCTTGTTTTCTCATCCCAATTCCCAAAATAACTGTTAACCTCCTCTTTCAGTGCTACTCTCATCTGCATAATTGTAGTTTATTTTGATTTTGATTATAAAGTATGGGTATTTCGATCTTGTAATAATTCTGATGAATAAATTTGTTTTGGAAACAGGGTAGGTTAGAACCTGTGGAGACTCATGTAAAGAATAATAAACGAGGTTTGGGAGCAGATAAAGCGAAGAAAAAGGTTGTCAAAGCAAAACCTGATCAAAGCGATTCCTCTAAAGGGAACAATCAGCAGGTAATATTTTCTTTTGGATTTACTCTATTTCTTTGTTTCCATCGATGTAAAAATCAAATCATCTAAACAAATTTACAATGGTAGAAAGGACTTTGGCTTAAAGACATATCTAGAAACATAACATAACCATGCAAATTGGTACCTTTTTTTCCTGTTTTGGAGTTGGAAGGTTATGATGGTCAGCGAAGGTTTTCTTATTTAAGGAATGCTGTTTGCCAAGTTTAATTGGTTGAAATAGATTGATTCTTCAAGTTCCTTGTTTTATTTTATTTTTTGAAAATTTGTTGGGGGAGTTTAAGAAAAAAACATGAAGGACTGCTAATGAAATGAGATTTATTCGAACAGAGTGGCAAGATTCGTGTACTACAGTGTAGAGAGTTGAGTCAGTGAAGCAAGATCATTTTGAACAGTTTTTTTTTGCTTTTTTTTTTTTTAACCTTTTTGACATCAATACAAGTTACTGTGGAATCTTTACATTTTTATGTAACTCACCATTCTCTCTCCTTTTTTTTTTTTTTTACTGTAAATGATTTCCTGCTTATCATTAACTTCAAATAATTTCAGGATCATTTACCTCAAAAGAAAAGCAAAACACTTTCTAAACGGATGAGAAAGATGCAGGAATTTGAAAAGAAGATGCGAGAGAAGGAATTTGAGCGTGCTTTCTTCAGAGAGTTCTGGCCTGAAAATGTGTAAACGAGAATCAAATGATCCATATTGTGTCAGCATTTCCTCTTGCATTACTTTCGTTGTACTGGTGATGATTTCAGAAATTGTGCAAGGTGGATCTTCAGGGATATAGGAAATTGTGAAAGGCGTTTTGCAAACAGAAGGAATTCGAACACCTTTATGTGCAAATTTTCTTCACCTACTATTTCGTTTAGTGGGGGAAAACCTCCTTAACCTGGGTTCCCTAAACAATATATTATTTTTGGGCACCTTGGTAGAAATACTGTAGCTCTGCCGTACACATGTAAAGCCATGAACATTTTTTTATGGAAGTGTCCAATTTGTTCCTGAAAAAAGCACTCAAGCTTATTTGATTCTTAAAGAAATAAAAATCACCAAATAATTTTTCAAGATTATAAATATGAAATACTTAAATCCGTCAGTTATTTTCTTTGTAATTTTAGTATAACATCAGTTCTTGAAAAATGGGTGTTAAATTATTCTCTTAAAAAAAGCATTAACGACCTCAATTGATCCTTGAAAATATTAAAAATTGTACAAGAAAGGTTAAAATGTCTCATTTATATTTTTTAGAATTATTTGTTGTTTTTTCATGAACTAAATGGGGTACTTTTTTAGGATCAAATTATGGGTATTTACTCATTTTGTTTTTCATGAACTAAATGGGGTAATCATTTTCTAGGAGAATGGATGGAAGGAGGATGGAGTACCATTTAAGTAGAAATATCCTACTCTTTTCTCAATCTCGAAGCAGCAAAATCAGGTTATCTAGTGTATGGGCAGATCTTTAGACGTAGTGTGGAAATGGGATTTCAAATGGAGATGCCAATTTTTTGACACCGAGTTGGATTTGGCTGTGAGGTTCCTAGAAGGTACCATCATTCATCCAAAACGACCAAATAAGTGGATTTGGAAGGAGGATGCCTCGGGATTATATATGGCTAGGAACGGGTATAGGCTGCTCCTGCCAGACCAGATTAATGACAATCAAGATGGTGTATTACAGAGCTGTGGAAGGTCAAGGTCCTCAGTAAAGTCACATTCTTTGTGTGAAGACTAATCAACGATAGATTACCAACTAAAAGCAATTTGCACAAGAGGAATATGGAAATACATGATTCTACTTGTCCATTTTGCAAAAATAAAGAAGAGGATGCATAGAAGAGGTAAGAGAATATGTGCAGCAAAATCATGCCGCTCTAGTGGGAATCATTAATGTGGACAAATACTTCAAAATCACTTCCAAAGAGTCCTCGCATGCACTTCCTCCAGCATGAGGTTGGAAATGGAAATCATACTAGTTCTCAAAATTGGCAGTGCTGGTGGATTTGTTTGACATGGAGTACTTGGCAACATAGGAATAAGATTGTTTTTGTAGAGGAAAGGTTTAATGGTACTAAGATCTTGGAGGATGCCATATTCCTATGCTGAACTTGGCTAAAAAATTTGGTTAAAGGTTTTAATATGCCTTTTTATCATTGGTCCAGCAATATGAAAGAGGCCTTCATGGGATGAGGGGGGATATAAATAGGAGTGGGGGTAATAGTGTATTTAGCATACGGTAGGTACCATGGTATCTTAATTCATGTTGCGACATATGTATTAGGACTCCATAGTCTACCTAAAATGGACCCTCTATAATCATTCAGTACAACTTATGCTGTTATATATATAATACAATTCTACTTTTGCTGATTAAAAAAAAAAAAAGAAGCTATTTGGACATGCCTAGAGTGAATTCTATTACATAAAAGATCATATTTACTAAATTTTGAAGAGTCGCTGTATAGTTCAAGGAAATGACATTGAAAATAAGCTTGTTTTGTTGGAATTCTCTTTAATCTTGTCAAAATTCACCGGTCATATTCCCATAACATAACTCATAAGGATTTTCTACACAGTAATTCCTTCTATTACATTAGATTTAGAAATCGGTACATGTTAATATGAAACCGCATGATGCCGTACAAAACTTCCAATCTAACTCGAGTTTAATATAAGGAGGAAGCATAGAAGAGGTAAGAGAATATACAAGTTTGCTGCCAAATACGAAAAGGATTCATACTTGAAGAATAGACAAAAGAAAGAATAACAAATGAATAATGTCAACCTTTGCCGGTATGAAATTATAATTGACTCGCGTAAGGCAATATCATTTTTTTTTCTTGGACTCATTTTTCTTGGATTCATGAACAGGCTTAACGAGCTGGACAGGAGCAGCTGGTATTCTGTCCCACCATTCTCTAATCCTCCTTATCCATCTATCACTGCTCTCTTTCCTATATGGCATCTCCCTTGTGTAAAACTCAACGAATACCACCAAAAATATGTATTTTGGAGGAACAAAAGCAAACACTGCTGCTAGGAATACAAGTAATAGTGCAACCTTCTCTGTAGCCTGCAGGCAAAATGTTAAACTTCAGAAAAACATTATTGAAGAAACTTGAAGTGACAAAATCCAAGGCTCCAACTATGCTTTAGTCATCATTTGGACAATGGCACTCAATAAGATTAAGATTAATAACTCAGAACCCACAAAGTCTTCTCTCTTGATATGTGGATTTCGTATGTTTATATTTTGGGAACTGTTTTCTATTTACATTTACCTTGTAACGTGGACCTATAGGAATAGATTTATGGAGTTTAAGGTGATGAATGACCATGAAGTTTGGGGTGGAAGGAGTTTTGATTTGTTAGCTCCGATGTTGGCACCAGTAATGCAGTAAAAAGCTGTGGCAATGTGTTTGTTATGCTGTTATTTGTGTTTTTGGAATTTGGTGTAGCAGAATACCATATCTCAAGGCAACTTGTGGTTGCCTTTCAATTTTTCAAAGATTGTTTCTTTAGCTTCTCTTTGGTACCCGGCCCACGGATTTTTAAGAAACTTTGCTGTGCAGAGGAATTGTAGTGCTATTTTGTCCTGACGAGCTGTTTAATTTTTCAGTGTTTATTTGCATTTGTTCAAATCAAAGCATTCCTTATCCTCCTACTCAGTGTCTTCCTAGAACTCCATTCCTCTATAAATTTTGTAGAATGAAAAAATGCCAACAGATAATCAAGTGCTTTTCATTTATGTTTAATAACATATCTACTTCATTCACAGTGAATTAATGAAATGCAGCACAAACCTCATTATATTACCCCACTGGTCCCCACAAGTTAATGTATGCATAGTAAAAGATGTTTTCGACCAACAACATGCACAACATTTTATTTTTTCTTTGTAGAAATAGAGCATGACTTGGATACTCACCTGTGGTAATATAGCAAGTAGAAGAGCTCTCAATTTTAGGAGAATAATATTTGCAGCTTGAATAAGCGATTCAAACTGTGTAATGGCCTCTTGTAATGTCAGCAGTTGTTCTACAGCATTTCGATTTGGGGGAGGAGTTACTATAAAGGCTTCTAATGGTCTTCCCTTTCTGAAATGCCTTCGCCAGAGCATGAGAATTGCCATAAACATAAAAATGGATGGCAGAAAGTACTGGATCCACCCCCTGTACATCAGTGTTAATCAACTGCTTTATTCATCCAATCCATGGAAGCCAGTTTTTAAACAATAATATCATTTATTAACAGTCATCAGTGTCTGATCCTGGTGGCAATCATTTTGTTCAATAAAACAAAAGTAACACAGCTTATTAAACCATTAATTCTAGCTTTTAGAATTGACATCCTCAACTTGTTGAAGTACAGATTGACAAAAGTATGAACTATGCAGAATGGTGCCAAAAACATGATGGATCTTTGAATGAAATGAGCTTAGAAACAAAAAAAAACAAATAGTAAAGACAGGATCGGTGGTGATTTGATGTACACGAGCCTTGACAAAGAGTATCTCAAGCATTGTAGAGAAGGACGTGCAATACATGTCAAACAATATAAAAACTACTTTTTGGTCTTTTGTTTCTTTCCTTTTCTTTTTCTTGAATCTCTTAGACTGTGATCTTGTGTAATTTACAGTTATTTCTCAATAATCAATACATGTTGAAATTCAACACCGAGTACTGATGAACTTGAGTTTTGTCCATTTATATGTGTGGGGAAAATGCTAAGAAACTAAGGAAATCATTGTTGGGCACTTGGGCCTTACACGATATCTTAGGGATTGAGATTATAAGTGTATACTGTACCTCAAGTATTTTTACTTACTACAGTTAGGTGTTGTTAGTTTGTTAACTGTTGTTAGTTGTCAGATAGTCGGTTATGTTTATTAAATTTATACAAAATTGAGACTATAAGTGTATACTGTAGTATAAGAGATCAATTGGTTATGATTATTAAATTTATACAAAATTAGTGGGACAAGAGTAAGAACTAAGAACCAATATAAAAGCCTTTTAAATGTTCAAAATTAAAGAAATTCATGTATAAATCAGAATGTGATAGGGTTGAGAATCAAAGACACCTATTAATGTGGAAAGTTTCTCAACAGCATAAAGTTTTGCTAAATGAGAGTGGCACCGACATTTATGTGGAAAGCAACCAATTTGAAACAGCAGATATAAAATGAACCAACAGATATTAATGTGGGTCACCTAGATATCTGCTGATTTTACAATAAAACAATTACCTTATAATCATATAACAGGAGAGTAGCAAAAAGGCTGCTGATTTGTAAAAGTCTTTCCATGAGGCCAAAAGCTGTAGTTGGTTAGCAGATACAATGACTGGGAATAGTAGTTCCTACAAGGAGTTAAAAGAATTATCCATACCATATATATTAAAAATATATAGTCCTTTTATTTTTTTCCTCATCCTCTTGGGAAACCTTATAATTCATGTTTGAGAGGCCAAGTCATTCAATGGATATCCTAACCCAGCTTTCAGGTTCAAAATTGAAATGCATTTCAAGTATGAAGCAAAATATTTAGTGAGCAGAAGGAGCATTTGAAATATTATTAGTCACAGCATATTAGAACAATTTATTTTTTTACTTTCCTTTTTAATTAATACTCTTCCCCCATTTACTATAATTTCCATGATCAAAATGAATTAAGATTTAATCTTTCAAGAAAAAAGAGATTATGGAATGTAAATAATAGTGAACCTTCATTACTGCAACATTCGTATCAATTCCTTCAACCTTCACTTGGTCCACGGTTGCCTGCGCAGCTTCCGCTTTTCCAGTGTCCAGAAGGGACTTTTTCACTGCCACTTCCAAGGGATGTATCTCACCAACTCGGATATCACTGACAAAAGTTGCTTCCTCACAAATATCAGTCACCTTTTTTGATTTGTATCCAAGATAGAAAAGTGCCATAACTGCTACCGGAGACACTGCCGGTTGCCTTTTTGTATCTACAGTCGCAGGAATATCATGTTTACCAGAAACAACAGTCAAATTTGTTAAGCTATTTGACATGGTTTGCAAGATTATGTCTCCCCGCGGAAGAGTTTCAGCTAGGTTAAACGAAAGTAAAGTTTTATAGTGGGATGAAAAAAACTGGAAAGCTTCTCTGACTGCACGGTAGCGGAAAATGCCCAGAATAGCCCTGGCAAGCACTTCTGTTTTTTGTACCTCCTTAAGGTAGTATTTCCTGATAAACTTGTGTGCACGCAAGATCTCCAGACTAATGTCCAACCAATAGTCACGACGCAAGTTTGCTTTAAATTCAGGGAATTCAAAATAAACAGGCTCTGCTCTGTCAATACATTTTGAAAAATTCATAAAACTCGAAAGGGAAAGCAAGTGCAATATATATACAAGTCAGATAATATTTGTCAACAGATAACATACACAGAAGTTGACTTATACATCACAGCTTTATCAAAAAGGCGAGCACCGAGGGGTCCAGTTAGATCAGGCTTTATGACCTGTTTCATGTCTGTGCCCAGATCATATCGAACAGCTTTCTCATATACACCAACTCCCAGTGACTCAAAGTACAGAGCATAATTGGTGAGGGTCAACCGCCCTATAAAGGTCAGAAAATTGACATACTACTGAGTAAAGTGGAAAATAAGTATGCATCATTAGTCAGCTTCCTGAAAATGGGTTCCTAGGCTGTTTGTTACTACATTGCTCAGGTGATCCACAACACTTTATTTCATTCCACATAATCCAATTTGCTGTATGCATTAACTTAGCTTCTAATTAGGGTCCTAAAAACACTTAACTAAGTTCCTAGACTTCCCTTGAGCAACAAATGCAGGAGATTATTTCATGCATTTTTTATGCAAACAAAATTTCTTTATAACTAACCAGCATAAAGGTTGCCCTTTAATTACAGCAAAGAAGCAACTAAAAAGGAATGTTCAAGAAATAACAAATATTTGAGTGCAGCCCTTGATGACCAATTGGGCTCCCAGTTGCTCAACGATTCCAGAAGGATAGTGTTAAATAGTGAGTACTCCATCTACAACCAAAAGCTTAATGTGATATTTAGCTTGCATGTGCATTTGTAGTGCAGCAAAAGGCTTGGTGAAACAGAAATTTAAGTTATACTCTGTAAATAACAATAAAAATAACAAAAAGAAAAGAACAATTGTGCAGCAGAGCAAATTAATTTCATGACTTTATCCTACCCGAGAAATAGAAAAACGGGAGCTGCTAACCACCTATGCAAGCTATTGGAATCTGGCATCATCCTAGTAGTATCTCAGCCACTCAATGTGCAACTATAATCAACAGGGACAACTAGACCTTTTCAATGTACACAATCTGTTTTGGGCATTAGAATGAACGACTCACCAGGCCATGCAGTGATTCCAATATGTTGAAGAACTGGTTGAGTTGGAATTGTCCCGTCAACATCAAGGATGATCTCTCCTTCTGCAAGCTGAAGATTTCCAGCAGATGTGGCCATTACATTCTTAGAATTCTTGATAACCCTGGCATGCAACTCAGTGTCAGGAAGTACACAAACAACAACAACAACAACAGCAACAACAAAAAAATCTTATTCCACCAAGTAAAGTCAGCTACATGAATTACACAACACCATTAAACTCAGTTAAAGACTAAAGTTTCAGCAATATAGGAAGTACAAAAACAATGCAACTATATAAGTAAGTAACAACGTGGAAGGAAAAGAAACAAGAATCGTACTTGTCAAGGAATCTTAGGTATTTGTCATAAACAAGAAAATGAAGGCGGTGCGCGGAGGTACTAGTGAGTGCATGGAAGATATTGTGGACAGTTACAACATCGGCAATGGGAATACACACAGGAGCAATCCGCGAGAAAGCCTCTAAACCAACCGTCTTCTTGTCATCGACCTAAATAAAATCCATTGCAATTGCATCATCAACACTAACATTGATTCGAACAGTTATTCAAGTTTAATTGCATAGGATCATGGGATAGGTGGAGGTGGAACCTGAAGAGCCATATTGGTGGAACTCGAATAGAACAAGGAGGCCTCATCCTCGTCCCCTGCGGTTTCCTCTTTACTTGAACTTGAAGTAGGGGTATCCTGCAATGCAATAATGCAGCAAAGAGATACATTACATGATGATGATGAATGAAAGTGGAAAAGATAGAATGGACTGAACTGGGAGGGTGTGGACGCTGGGAGCCTCCCAAGCGAGCATCATGTCGAAGGTTAAACGATGAAAATCCTTGTCGTTTAAGAAATCGGAGATTTGAATGAGTTTGTGAAGCGCTTTGTAGGAACAGAACTCGAGGAGGTGTCTGGCGTAGGTGAGAAGCTCTTTGACGCCCATGGGGAGTTCCGAATCGAAGCAGTGTTGCAATTCCTGTGTCGACATTCCAAGGATCCTATATATATATATGTAAATGTAAATGTAAATGAAAGTGAGAAATGGAAATGAAGAAGAAAGTGAGAAATTGACTTGGAACAGCGAGAGACGACGGAGTTGGCGAGAGGAGAGAGCTGAGGGATGGGTTTGGGGGAATTGGCATAGTCATCGGCGGCGTCGGCGTTGGGGGAAGAAGGCTTGCTTCGGAGGAATAGGGATTTCAGCGACTGCTGATGCTTTCCAAGAATGTTCTCCCACATTCCCTCCATTTCGCCAGATTTGCTCAGCCAAATTTATTAATATAGAATTAAAATTAAACTATATTAGTGGGACAAAAAGGATTATAAACACTCACTAGTCCCATTATTTTTCTTGCTTAACAACCATTCAAATTAAAGTACCTATAACTATTAATAAAGATAATTATCCCATTTTACTCTTAAATTACTTCTTAAATTTTAAAATTTTCTTTTAACTTACATTAAATTTCCATTACTTTTATATTATTAATTTTATTTATTCCATCTTTTTTTTATTAACTGTATTTAACTTCTATTTGTACTTGTTATTTTAAAAAAATTAGAAAGGCACCAAGTGTCTCTCTTCCCGTAATAATTAAGAATGATAATAACAAAAGCATTTATATCAATTTTTTGTTCTCTCCCTGTGTAAAGGGAATCACATGCGCTGTTGTAACTTGTGACTACAGTATGCCAAAATTGCCTTCATTTTCACGATATTCTACAAAATCAATAATCCCACTAACGAACAATAACAACCTCAAGGATCTGTGATATAAGCACGAGCCTGAGCTCCCATTAATTTGGTTTTCACCTTAACAAAAAAAGTATAGGTTCTAATTATATGACTAAATCAATTAATGTAGACACATTTTAATATAATTCTGTCTTGTGATTAAAATTAACTCTACTGAATTTTACAACACAGGCTCAAAGACAGACCAGTTTCCTCTAACAAAATAAAATTACAAAAAAACAGAACTATTTCTAATTCTGGGTATGTACATGTACATGTACATGATGAGAAAACAAAAAGGACCTACAAAGTGGGCATGAGAATTGATTGCGTAGTATCCATTGCTCAATGCAATTGAGATGGAACACGTGCCCACACCTTCCCAGCTTGCTCACTGCATCTTCTCCCTCATACTCTACCAAGCAAATGGAACAAATCTCTTCTTTCTCTTCATCACAGTTATGACCCTTCAAATCCTCGAACCTTGCCACAGGCAGGGAAGGAATTTCTGGGAACTCCATCTCCTTGGCCATGCCTTTGGTCTCACAAGAGAACAAAACCATGCTTGCAAGTGCCTTCTTTAGTTGCATCAATGGGATCAAAATGCATGTGTAGAACACAATGGTCACTACCCACAAACGAGACTTACACACCACAAAGCGGTTCATCCTGCAATTAATCCAATACCTCAAATGAAACCTTCTCTCTCTAATGATTTTGGTGTGTAGATATATGTTCTTATCAATGACAATGATGCTTAACAGAAGGTGTGTGTCCATATATATATATACTAACACTATTTATGTTGACACCGGCCCTCTAAATAAAATAATATATATCCTAAGCCTAGATTCTTGATTTATAAGAATAACTTGTTGTATTAATTCTGACTTTGGAGGCTGCCAATGTGTATAATTACTTGTTTATTACATAGGTTAGCAGCAACTATTCAAGTTTTTTTTTTTTTTTTTGGTATAGCATAGGTTTGGGGCTGCGCTTATTCTATTAACAATATAAAGTCGTCTCAAGATTAAATAAGTAGTCTCTGTTAAGGAAGTTGCTAACTAAGTTATTTTATTAAGAAAACAATAATAAATCCATATTGGAATGATGAGCCGGCTAAATCTCCGTTTGATTAATGCACACTGGTAGTAATAGATACGCTCTTCCTTAACCTGGAGATTATCCTAATTAATTAAAGTATATAAGTATAAATAGCCGGTGTGGTGCGGTGCTTTTGCTTCAGTTGCATTTTATATTAATGACCGACCGCGTGTCGTATGCACAACGAGTGCAGCGGTTAGCGGAGGTGTAAAGGAAAACCATCCATCTTTCTTTGTTAGTTTTGGGTTAAGAGTTTGCAAGATTTGGATTATAAAATAACATTTTAAAGCATCTTTACCCGATGTTACTTTGACTTCTTCTTTTTTTAATTTAATTTAAACATACCGATAGTATAACACTTTCATTTAATTAAAGACTGTCAAATTTTTTTTTAGTATTAAAGATTGTCATATACTACCATATGAAAAAATTGTTAGTAACTTATAATTACTATCTTCAAAGACATACTTCTTTTTTTTAAAAAAAAAAAAAAAACACCTTCAAAGACATATTTAGAGTGATTTTTATTATCACAATTTTCACTATATAGGGCCAAAGAGACCCCACCTCATATTATTATTTATCACATTTTTCTGTTTCTCTCTTTCTCTTGCTTTTATTTATTTTATCTCCTGTTTTCCTTCTACATGTTTATAGGATCACAAATATTATTATTTGAAAATTTAGATTGACTTTCCTCCCAATATTGAATAACTTATAAAATTATCTCAATTTTTTGGTCTTTGCTTTTGATTCCCATACCACTGTCTGGTTATGTAATTATATTATTTTTGTTCCCTGCATTACTAAATTAGTCCTATAATGCAGTGCTTCCAATAAGTAACATAATGGTTTAGAATAGAATGCCAAAACTGTCACTCTTTTTTTCTTTTCTTCTTTTAACCAAGTTGTCTTAAAAATTATTTTGGAATCATTCATCTGCCAGGCCCACATGGTGGGTCCTTAGCCTTGCTGAAAATACAGAGTACATGATAAAAACTTTAAGAAAACCTCGGAGGATTTGTTTAAATATTACCTGCACAGTGGGCGTTTCAAGTATATTAATCTTTATATTATAAATTTGAATTTAAATTATATTAATTTTTTATATAATCACGTTTCTTTCCATTTTATGACACGTCTTGTAATTTTCTAGAGATAAAAGGTTTAATTTGTATAGATGAGATCATAAATTTAAAATCAGCAATATTTAATTATTTATTTGATTAAAGATTATTTTTATTATGCTTAGTTATTCCAACTCTCGTAATTATTATTCAATATTAAGTATAATAAAATATTTATCTAATATAATTAAAATAATATTCTATCAATTAAATAAAATTTGAAGTTTTTTCAAAGTTTAAAAATTTAATACATAATTTTTTTTACCATTAGTGAAACATATATATGAATTATGTATTTACAAATGCCTATATAAAGTACAAGCATTCATTAGTTTTATTAAATTATTTAGACCAATATGTTCACAAAAACACGTGTACCGAACTTGCGATCAAGACAGATTTCACTATGCTGGTTATTTACACATGCTGATTATTATTCGGGCCCTTCACAGTAAGACTGTAAATGAAATGAGAAATTAATTTGCAAATCACTCAAACTCAAGTTATTAAAAGCTTGTGAATACTGTGCGTACATGACGATAAAAAAATGATAATTTTATACAAAGAGAAGAGATATGTTTCAATATTTGGTATTTATAAAATAAAATAAAAAAGAGATATATTTGGTAAATTGCAATTTTATAAATTATTT
This sequence comes from Glycine max, assembly GCF_000004515.6. Lineage (NCBI taxonomy): Eukaryota > Viridiplantae > Streptophyta > Magnoliopsida > Fabales > Fabaceae > Glycine > Glycine max. The sequence continues at coordinate 50,846,688 of NC_038246.2, forward strand.
AATAAATTTAAGTTTAAAACTTTAAATATTTTGTCTCTCAAGTTGAAGACCATAGCAGTCGGTGAATAACTGTGTCCATGGACTATGGTGAAGGCCAGGCTGGGTTCATACTTGGATTTGTGGTTCGAATGTAGACTTGTGAATTTTGTACAAATGTACTTTCATAATTCGTTTGTATAAAAAACATTTATAAAATATAGCATCACTAATTTTATCAAGCAACTGTTATTGAAGCAAGCAAGCATTCACGTTATATTGTTATATTATTTGCTCCAACGGTGCAACTGACTATGATACTGTTTCTACTTAGCTAAAATAGAATAAAAAAACTACGATTGAAGTTGCTCTTGTCACACCTAATTAAGATGGAGTGGCTTCATCTGAAGATTTATTGCCAGAGTATAATTTATTTATTTATTTATTTATTTGAACGAAGAGTATGATGTTTATAAACATAAATAAAAGACGTAATAAAATAATAAAAAAGATAATTATTTTACAAAAATTATACATAAAAGACGTAGTTTTTATAATTTGTTAATTATAAATTATATTCACTAATAAGGTTTAATATAATTAAAAGTTTACGTTATTCCTTAGTATTAATTTGATTCTTTAAACATGTTAACTCTGAAGAGATTTTTTTGGTACATTAACTATGAAGAGATTATATCTATTTTGATAATTTATCCATTTCAAATAAAAAAACAGTCTCTTTTTTTATGGAGAATAAAAAAAATATATTTAGTACATAATTTACAAATGCATATTTCTATTTGTTGACATGTTACCAAAAGTCAAAGCAGATTGTTTTGTTCGGAATAGAAAATGACGTCTGGATACCAGTTAGGGTCAATGGGAATTGGACAGAACTCAGAAGGGTCGAAATAATCGACATATTAGAAAATTAATGGTAAGAAATAGGAATTTGGACAGGCTGTCTCCTCTTCAATGATAGAAACACCTTAAATCTATTCATAACAGAATAAAAATTAAATGTTTTTTTTTTCTCAAAGTAAACAAGTAAAATTACATTTTATAATAAGTAATAATATATTTTACAAAATTAAAAACCACTCTACATCTCAATTAATTGGCACAATGTTATTCTTGCTTAATCATGGAGTGTTTAGTAATCTCAAAAGTTCAAATTCTAAATTTACAACTTTAATCAATTTTATGGATGATTCCTTTGACAATCTTAAGTTAGATCTTCACTTCCAATAACATTTAACACCCGGTCCATTCATACGAATATTTTTGTGAAAAATATCGTGGTAAAAAAACATTATATTTATTAACCATAAAAATATTATTGAAAAAATTAGTTAGGAGGAAAAGTGCTTGTGAAACAATTGGCAGAAGTAGCCCAATCCCAGAGTTTCACGTGTTAAGGTATATATAGATTATTCCAATTGGCAACCCCACTGAAATGAGCATAGACTCAATAATGATTCTTTACGAGAAGATAAGGATGCCAACAGGAAGAAGTAATGAGATTTAGCATTTCACAATTTGGTGTGACATAACTCTAGAAAAACAATAAATATATAAATAAATAAAGCTCACATGTTGTGTTAGTAAATTTATGTAAAATCACTTTATCATTATTATAATTCTAGAAAAAGAAAAAAAGAAGGAAGAAGAAGAAAATGAAAGGAGAGTAGATTAGGAGCGACCACACCTTTGTCACGGCCATGCTTGCTGTTAGCACGCTTTCTGTCTCGAACAACTTTTATCGAACACATTCCACGCAGTTTCTTTTCTAACCAAAAGTTAAATTAAAAGTAACACACACACAAATCTCTCTCTCTCTCTCTCCCGTGACTCCTTCCTCCTTCTTCGCCATAATAATAAACAAAATGAAAATCAAAACAAGGAAATAGTGCGTTCGAACTTCGAAGCTTAGTAATTGAAGCATGAGATCACCCCAGCCTCTTCGCAACGGCGGCGATAACAGTTGTTCGCCGTCGCATAACCCCCGTTTCCACTCCACGGTGGCGGAACACAAACTACGGCGTTTCAACTTGCTTATTCTCGTGTTCCGCCTCAGCTCCTTCTCCTTCTCCCTCGCCTCCTCCGTTTTCATGCTCACCAACACTCGTGGCTCCTATTCTCCTCACTGGAACCACTACGATACCTTCAGGTACTCTTACTAGTTACTATTTCAGACCTAATTTATGAATTCGTGTTGAAATTAGAAAGTAAGTCAGCGAAATCGGTTCAGATTCTTTCTGGCGGCTAATGCGATAGTGGCGGTGTACTCTGTGTTCGAAATGGGCGCGTCGGTGTGGGAAATTTCACGAGGCGTAACACTGTTTCCCGAAGTGTTGCAAATATGGTTCGACTTCGGGCATGACCAGGTCAGAAACTAAGAATTGATGAGTAATAATTGTTTGATGAGTGGCTGATGTGTGTGAGGGTGGTGGTGCAGGTATTCGCGTACCTGCTGTTGTCGGCGAGCGCGGCGGGGACGTCGATGGCGAGGACGCTGAAGGAGATGGAGACGTGTAGGGCGAGCAATGCGTTCTGCGTGCAAACGGACATAGCCATAGCTTTGGGATACGCGGCGTTTCTGTTCCTAGGCTTCACCTCGCTCCTAACGGGCTTCCGCGTCGTCTCTTTCATAATCAACGGTTCCCGTTTTCATCTCTGAGGTTTCGCGTGGGAACGACACACACACAAACGAATGTTTTGGGTGGGGTCGGGCTTTTCCTTTTTTCACTGTACTCCAAACACCTCTCGCTCAAATCAAAATTATTTGTCTAAACCTAATTAGAACGGAGTATCTACAAAGCTGCTAACTCCCCTATTATGTGGTCAACAGATAAGATCTTGTTTGCATTTTTATTCAATTTTAAGAAATCCTAATAAGATTTTGATTATGACTTATTTTAAATAGGTTAATTTTTTTAACCACCTAAATAGCATTATTGAATTTTATGATATTTTTACAAGTTTGATTCGTATATTGCTAGTTGAGTTACATTTATCGGCTAAATAGATTAATTTTAAGCATTAACGCGAACACAAATTTGGTTATTTTATATTTATACAGTATAAAATGTTAAATTTTGTTTAAAAATTAGAGTAAATGACTTTCATTAGTGTTGGTATAAAGTGAGATAGAAAAGTTATGTAGCATTTGAATCCAAGTTATACAAATTACAAGAAAAGAAAATTAACTAAGTATCTTTGGGCCGCATAATTTTAATCAGAGGAATTAATTTTTTAAGAATAATTAATATTTATATTGTGAGCAGTGTAAAATATTTTGCAGTATACATTATTATTTATTCATAAATTTATTGAGTTTAATTATAATTATTTAAAAATCATACAGAAAATAATTTCAGATTGATTAACCCTATAATAACTCCCATAATAACTCTATGTTATAAATTAGAGACTAAAATTTATTCCTTCAAGCGTATCTTATGATCAGACATGTTTTTCGGTTAAAACAAGTAAACTAAAACAACTAAAGATTTTGATTACAACATCCTAAAAAACAAATAAACTTGACCATATACATTTCTTCTGTAGGTCATTTCATCCACATTTGTTTTCCATTTGACTAAAGAACTGTACAAATTTAGTCTGTGATATTTCCATATTTTATTTTCCATAATTATTAAAGACTTTTGAGATATTATTTAGTCTGTTATAGATTTTAAAAAAAAGTTACTCGTTAATTTTGTATAAATGACTTTTATCTTTCATTTCATTTTTATTAGATCTTTTATTGAGTTTTATTTTATGCTCATGCGACAATTAAAAAAAAAAAAACAAATATGCTCATGCGGTTAAAACAAAACAAGGGATATTTCATATTCAAGGAAATATTTAACAACAGTCGGATTTCAATTTAAAAAACATCAGCCGTTCATATCAAACTTAGGAAGCCTGTACAAATTTCGAATTCAATTTGTGAATGGTATCTCTGAATGTGCTTTTGAGTGAATTGACATTTTTGCCCTTAATTAAAAAAATGTTTTGTATTTTTTAATTCATCCTCACCAACACCAGTATGCTCTTCTCTGCTCATCACTCACCGTTAAACACCAGACACAAAAAATACACAAACAAAGAAGGATGAAATAACAAGTTTGTAGAGATTAACAATTTTCTTAGTTTTTATTTAATTTCATCAATTTATCCCCACCAACACCACGGCATTCACCCAAGTTTTTATTTATTTTCAATCTCATTTCAAATTCTAAATCTCAATTCATTCCAAATATTAAACCAACAAAATAAATACAACAAATTAAAAAAAAAGGAAAAAAAAGAACATCAAGCGTTGCAGTTGATGAAGATTTGGGTCATAGAGAGGAGGAAGGATCACTCAGTGCCAATGAGCTCCTCATTGACCGCCTTTTCTCCCTTTCCTTCGTCTATCTCTCCTTTCTTGTTGACGTCTCGTTGGCACCAGTCAACCAGGGATTTGCACCAAAGGCAACTCCAGTTATGTGGCCTTGAACGGAAAGTCAAGTTGAGCCTTTCACGAATCAAGAAACACAGAACACACTATCTCATTATTTTTGCCCCTTTCACATGTCGATGCAATGAGGCTAGAACTCTGTTTGGGTCGGATTAGGATGCGGATGAGGTGGAGGAAGGGACAGTAGTGGCAGATGGTAGGCCTGTTCATCAGGCTTGTTTCATCCAGATTCGAGCCCAAAAGGCTCAAACCATTAGCTTGCAATACAGGTCCGTTTCTGCCCTAATGGACTGTCAGCTTGAGCGGATATGGCAAGTTTGAGCCGTTCAGTAAAAGTAGAGATCTTTTAAGTAACAAGTAGAAGAAGTAGAAAGAAGGAAATGGAGTAGCTCAATCATATTTAAAGACATCCTCTATGGTTTGGATCTAACGCTAGTAGTGATCGTCTCGTGTTTTCATGGATGAGTTGTGGCTACAGGAGAAAATCACCCATGAAGACATGCTTCGTTATTCTGAAACCGCATAGCTTCGTGTTAATGAAAATAACAAACTAAATAAGCTAATACAACACAACAGACGAAAAAACATATCCTCCTCCGGTGCCTCTTTTTGTGTCAACAACAGTTCCATCCTTCAATGTAAAAGTAAGACTTCCTTTTCAAATATATTATTAGTTTATAAAACATGGGAGTTGCATTGCATCGATTGGTATTATAATAGTACAAAAATGGAGACATGAGGGGACGGGACTGCTACAACTCACTTTCTGAAATTCTGACGTTCACTTGAACTTTTTAATATTTTATTACAGGCGGGTTTGGTTTTCGACGGAAACAAATGTCCAAACCGAGCCCGCCCAATGTAACCCGATCAACCGACCGAACTCACCCGATTGTTATTTTGCTCAGCCATAGCGGATGGTGTGTTTTAGCAAAGGGAAGTCAAGGCGACAGATTTGAAAAGATGAAAGAGCAAGATCTATAAAAATAAACAGAAAAGAAGTCATCATAATCGGGAATTGGATCTGTACAAAACCCTAAAGAAGGAGGAAGAGAATTACAGATTAAAAACAAATTAAAACTTTTAATAAAAAGAGTTTCCTGCAATTGGGGTATTATAGATATTTTATTGTTTTCAATTGACCTGTTCAAAGGCTAAATTGTGTCTACTTGTGGACAACCTATTCAATTTGTCCACCCTAGAATCGTCCATGATGGATACCAAACAAATACAATTAGGGGGGAAAAGACATCGTATCTTACAATTAATTGTCAACATCAACATAGCATAGTTACAATCACTATACCGAACAAATTATTGACTTGGATTGCATCATATTCTCCCACTAACTCATTAGTGGTTGTACATTAATATGCCAATAGACGAGGTTAAAGTTGTTAATTCTCATATTATACTCCCTCGATGAAGTACAGGTAGGCATTAAAACGAAACTCCTCTTAATATTATTTTCTTACAGATAAATTTTGAAATCAACCAAAAGTCATAAAAGTTCAAACCCCTTCCACTTGAGTATTATGCAAGGCATACCGAATCTTTTTCAAAGATTGTGATCAAAGCTGACACAAAATTAACATAATGTAAAAATGAATAAAAACTCAAATCTTGCCTAACATGTAATAATGACAAACAACATATCATGAAAAATTATACGTAAAATTATGTTAAATTACAAATGGATTGAAGTTCTTTACAGCAAGGAAAGGTGAGAATTATCGATGGCATGCAAATATATCCATGCCATGAGATGGGCGTGCGCATTTTTCCCAAAAAGCATGTTGAGTACTTCAACAGTGCAAACTTCACTTCACAATGATATCCAAAACAGGACAAGAACCCTGTTTAATGCATTTATAATCATATATATTATAATTAAAGCTAGGAGAAGACAGCAACTTTAGTTTCACATCACGGCAAATTACTAAGGATCCACATAAACACCACCTGTTTCTTTCACGCCAGAGTAGACATGGCAACATGGTTCCAAGAAGATAACACATGATGAAATAGCCCAAATCAGAAGATAACAACAAGGTCTGTAAGCACCGGAACTCACAAAAGTGAAGGAGCATTTTCAACCATTCATTCTAGTTCTCTAAAACTACAATTTCATTAAAACAACTCTGCTCATGTTCCAACATTAGAAAACATCTGACTAATAAGCCATGGTTGTTGCTCACTTCTGACATTCTTTGAATCTTATCTATCACAATGCAAATGCACGAATGAGCAACTGTCATTGCAACTGAGTTACCTCATATAAGAGCAACTTTACAAAAAGACAAGAAGGGTCTAGAAGATAGGCAGACAGTGGACAGAAAAGAGTATCACACCTATGCCTTTAGCTAAACTATATACCAAACTTCACAACCTAAAGTTTTTATCATATGCCAACGAGGACACACATGATCATGAAGACATCAACTAGCTGTATATTCCCACCATTTTCGTATTTTAGCATGTTTGGTACAAGCTTAAATCTAGATAAATAATAGAATATTTTTAGAAGACTCAACATTTAACAAAAATAAACGATTATTGCTTCAAAATAAATTAAGCCAAACACACACAAACTATAACTTTAAGGGCAACATCATCAAGTGAAGCACAAAAACATTTACTTACATTACATGTTATTAAAAGTGCAAATCTTGAGGTCAGTTTGAATAAACAAACTTATCAAAACAAAAAGTACTCTGTAGAAGAAAATAAAAACAAAATGAATGAAACTTCTTTTATTTGTAAGTTAAAATCAACTTACGTACCTCAATTTTTAGAGAAGTTAAATAAGAAAGTTTCTACAAAAGTTAAAGTGTATAAATTGATTTTAACTTATAAGAGAAGTTTAATTCATTTCATTTTGCAACTCCGCAATGCATAGGGGCGAATATAGAAGATTTATAAACCAGCCAAATAATAAGCTGACATTTAAAAGAGGGTAAACCTGCCAACACAAATAAACCATTGCTCAAATTCAACAAGTCCGATCGGCTCCAATTAGATTATTGATCAATTAACTTTACTGCTTCAATTTGACAGAAGGCAAAAACATCAGTTGTGAGAAAAGATTTGGACATCAAAACCACGCAATTCCAAATAAATAAGGTGAATCATTTCAGAATTAATGGGAACAAATCAAATACAGACGGAAGAAGAAGAAAAAAGGCAAAAAAAATGAAAAATCAGCATTTTCGAAAAGAAAGAAAGAAAGAAGCGATCGCAGTGGGATTCGAACCCACGACCTTTAGATCCGGAGTCTAACGCGATATCCACTCCGCTATGCGATCATTATATTAATAGCTATCAGATAAAAATATCATGAACATGTTGGAACGGAACCCGGAAATTCACCTTGCATTAGCATAGGGGTATGTATGGGTATCGTCGTGTAGATCCAAAAACTGAAAGCGAAAGGAAATCCTTCGAGTACTTCCATTCTTCTAATGAAATTAAAAGAAAAACTAGATAGTATCTGAAACCCACACTCGGGATCGTGAAGATCAACAACATATACACTTACAAATTGATGTAACCAGAAATCTACAATAAGTAGCGCGCGCGAGAAAGAGAGAGAGAGAGTTACCTGTCAGTTTTCTCCGACGGAGAGAGAGTTGCCTGCTTGATCTAGTTCTGATTTGAGTGCTTCTTGTAGCTTTGTGTTTATGGCGTGGGCCTAACAATGCATCCATGCGGCCCACTTCAGCACGCTCTTAATTCTTTTGTCCACGCACACGTCACATTCGCCGGGTCTACTACATTGGTCATTGTATAGACAAAACAAATAAATTGAACGTTTTATATTGGCTTTTTATAAAAAAAAATAGCTAAGCAGTGTTGTATCAAATTTATTTTTTTACTATTTTGGTCAATGATTAACATTTGTTCCTCAATATATGTATGCAAAATTGAAGATTGGACAAAAATTATAATTTTTTTTAAAATAGAGATAAAAAAAATATGAGAAAAATAAATAAAATCAAAATCACATATTAAAAATTATCAAGGAATCAAAATTGTAATTTAACCAAAATATAATTATTGACCCTACTTGCTAGGTCAGAGCATATTTATGAAATTTAAAAATAAAATAAAAATGAGTTTACATTATTGACTTGTTTGATTACTAGATATTCCAAGCATTTTATATTCCAAAAGTAAATTGTTCTCAAACTTCCCGAGAAGTTTAAGTACATAAAAAAGCACCCGGTATCAATTTATTTCATTACAAATTGGATGACATTTGAATTTAGAAAAGAAAAAATATTTTAGGGTTAATGATGTTTTTAGTCTCTAAATTTTTGTAAAATTTAATTTTTTGTTCTGAACAAAAATTTGATTGATTTTAGTTCATCAATTTTTGTCTCATTTTAGTCTTTGTTGCTAACTATCATAGTTAAGTGATGGTGTGGAATTAATTTAATTATTATTTTATTATATTTTGTGACAACTTTAAACCACCTTAAATTGCTTAACAGTAATGTTTAATACGTAACAACCCTTTTCTGGGGGGTTTGAACTCTCAGAAACCGCCAAGTCAAATCCTAGATTAAATTTATTCGACCTCGTGTTCTCAAATACTCTTTATGACTTTACGTATTTCTCCTTTCTTTTTTACTTACATAGTAGTAATAATTTTCATATTGGCTTATTAACTTGAACAAAATTCGATAAAATATTAGTCACTAATGGAAATGGAATGTTGCGCGTGGTGCTTTGGGCACTAACTTGGCTAGGTGGAACAGAAAAATTACAAGTGATTTTATGTCCATTATGTAAGTAAGGACCAGAGATGGTGAAGATGTGAGGAGCATGGGGAGAGGGGTCATACCAGTTTTCAATAACGGTTTCTTTTTTGCAGGTACTCTAGAGGATTGGCTCACTCTTAATCTAAGTGAGTCTTCAATACTAAATCATAAATGGCATTGGAGGTTTGGGATTCTGCTGGATTTAATTTGGCAAAGGCGAAACATGCTCATTTTTCACAATATCTTGTGGAATGAGCATGATCTGCTGCTCCAAGCTTGAGAGGATGGGTGCCTCCTCCATTTAAATGTTGACGCTGCATGAAGGACATTTTCATGCAGATTGGAAGCAATCTGAATTATGGGCCATTTTTCATGGGATTATTTTGGCAAGGGACGTGGGTTTTCATCCTTGGAAATCCACTCGGAGCGGTTTGAATGATTCAAGGCCAAAAGGTAGTGTATGTTAATGATAAATGATTGTAGATGCGATTGTGCCAACTATGAGTGTCCATTTATTCTTGTTTCTAGAGATTGCAATAAGGTAGGTGACCAATTTGCTAAGTATAGTCTGTCTTTAGATCGAACAATGAGACCATTAACGTGTTGAAACTCAAGCATTTAGATCGATCAACCTTTACTCAACTTATCTGCTCCACCGAGTCCATAAATGAATCTGAAGATGCCTAGCTTGAAGCGGTTTCGAATATGAAAAAGGGATCATTGTGAAACGAGATAAATTTAAAAGGAATTAAATACAAACTTTCCTGATCCTCACAAACAGAAAATACGAAACAAAAACAACAGCAGATTCCTGCATCAGGATCTGGCTCCAACGTCAGTGAGATTAAGGGAGATTGATGCAGATCTCCAAGGCCGAGATGCACTAGATCAACGAGAAGTCGCTGAAGGTGGACCCGCCTTCGATGGATCGGGTGCGGGCAGATCAAAAGGAGCATTTGGCGGAGGAGGAAGAGGAGAATGATGGCAGCGACGGATGGAGGTTTAGGATGTGTGACTTTACCCAGAAATAGATAAAGAGCATTTGAGAACATTAGGTTGAATAAGTTTAACTTTAGATCTAACTTAGCAATTCTAGCGGATAAAACCCCCCAGCAAATGGTTGTTACTTATTAAACACTATTTCTTAGCAATTACTAGCACTTTTAAAACTCCCGAAAAATAAACCCCCACAAAATATAATAAAATAATAATTAAATTATTATCACATCAACGCTTAACAATTATATTCAACAACAAAAACTAAAAGTGTTAATGAAACAAAAGTTCAAAAACTATGACCAATCAAATTTTTATTCAAGAACTATTAATCAAATATTGCAAAAATTCATGGAGTAAAAACATAGTCAACTCAGTATTTTATGTTAACTCGACACTAGACAGTTAACAGCGTCATTGATTTACTTTAGCACAGTGAAGTAAAGGATCAGTTGTCGACCACCCTAATCTGCGCCAAGGATTGAGCGTGGAAGGTAAATTGATGATGCACATCGAGTAATTAAGCCCCTAACTTTATTTCCAAAATAAGAAATACAATTTTTCCATTCAAAATTCATATACACATATGCCTCGTGCTCATAAATACCTTCTTGCGCATGTATGTATCAAAATATTCGTGTACATAAATTAACAAAAGAATTAGTTTTACATGAAGCTGAACTTGGTGAAAACATTAACAATTCAGAAAAGGGGAAAATGTCAAAAATGGGTATCTAGGCTCCGACGACTTCTTGAGGCTGTTTCGGCTTCGCTTTGCTTTTCTTAGTCTTTCCAACTGCGACTCCTTTGTCTTCCACTTCAGTTTGGTTTTCAATCCTGGCAAAGACTGGTTTAGGTTGAGCCATGACTTGGCCACCCTTAAGCCCACCCCACTCGGTGTCTCTCTACAATGTAAAACAGCTTAAATAAGACACGCAGCAGAACAGAATAGTTCAAAATTATGTGTAAGTCATGTATATGTAAAAATTTATGTGTATGTGAGCATATGTGTGTGTGAGAGAGAGGACAGACCCAGGTTGCTGCATCAAATTGGTCCCTGGAATAGCCAAGTTGGGCATATATTCTCCAACTCAAGCTTGGTGTAACAGGAAATAGTGCAATTGCAATAATCCTCACTGTCTCTAATATAATTACAAGGTCCTGCTCCAACATCATATTATACTTGATTAAGAAGGAACTTAATGACAATTGACAATTAATGAAAAGCAAATTGACTATGTTCACTCCATGCATGAAAAGAAACAATTGTTTGGTTTTTTTGATCCAATGTCAGTTAAAGAGTTTGAATGTCAACGAACAATATATGATGTTAAAATGATGCTAAAAACAATTATTGAATATGAAATACCCTAAATATTCTAATGATGTAAAATTTCTTTTTTTAACTGATAGTATATGAAGTTTTATACTGATAGAAAACAATATATCATGTTTAAACTTTTACTAGTCCCAGATGTTATTCAAGATAATTTCATTTTCATACAATATAGGGCTGAGCTAATTACCTTAGCAGCTGCTTCAGCAGCAGTACCCCCTTGCTTAAAGAGAGACCATGGTGCACGTTGATCCATATACAAATTCCCAACATTACCAATCTCCAGAGCAGCCTCACAAGCTGATGACAGGGAGAGATTTTCATAGTGAATGCGAACTTTATCAACCTTCAGACAACAAAAACATTGGTCAAACTTTGAGTCACAGGCAACTCCCACCACAACTTATGAACAAGGGCAAAAAGAATAGCTTTAAAATATGTCAAGTTAGCGACTATGGAACCAAAATTTGGAACATTAACCAAGGGTCAGACTGTTTCTATTTTGATATTTGAAATAGAATATAAAACAAAAGTTCTAATGATATAGCCTATAAACAAGTAATTACTTCATCTTTTGTTTGGTATATAACAAAATAATGAAAATATTATAACAATTTTTAATAGTGTTCTGGGCAGGATCTTTAGATATGCAGAGTTGTATCTAGCTAGCCTCTAACAGCCCATCAAATTTAAATACCAACCCACCCCCATCTATCTGGATTATTTAAATCCAGTTGCTGATGGGTTATTTCATTATGTCCAAATACCTAGAACACAGGATAAAATCGAAGTAGTAGTTAGCATCCACTCTCAAATCAAAAGATGTCTCCTCCTGATGTGGAAACAAAATATTTCAACTTGAAATTCCTAGCATTCTGAACATTGATTACAAGTTACAATAAAAGCTACCGTGCACCAAGCAGCATTCAACACCAGTTATAAATCACCAGACAAAAAATGTGCTATAGAGGGTTTCCATAGTTATAAAATTCACAGGAAGCATAACCCCAGACTGCTGCAAAATGACAAACTTTAAAATTTAAATTTAATATATAGTTATAGAAATATAGATCCTAGAGGCTTCACCAGCTTCTCTACATTGTCCTTGAATTCATTTCCTTCAGCAGCTGTAGTGGAATCCACCACCAGAATTGATTGGCAGTTCTTTTTCAGAAGTCCCAGTGTCCGATTAAGAAGATTTCCTGCCAAAATATTGGAGGGAATACAAATCAATATGTTGTTACTGAATGCTACAAGTAATGAAAGCAAGGTTGAAGGTACCAATTGTATTGGCAAGATGTGCATTCACAATATTGATGAAGCGTTCCTCTGAATAGTCTCCATCATTGCCGAATTCCACCTCTCTGACAAAGAAGTATCTAACTGCATCTGTCCCAAATTTATTAACCAAATCGTTTGGTTCAAGTGTATTCCCTAGTGACTTGCCCATCTTCATGCCATCCTAACATTTTCAAAATAAAAAGCATTGCTGCATGAAATGAAATTAAATATAAGAAACAGGTTTATAAAAATTTAGTTTCCTAGCTTTTCCTAAGACCCATATTTTATTGAACTATGTTTGTAAATTTTACTATTTATACACTAGATTTGAATAACAGTACATAAATTGCACAAGGTTTCCCCCTAATTTCCCCCTAACAAGGAGTTTCCTTCTGCAAAACACCATGAACAACAAACTGACTACCTCCAATGGATCTGTCACAAAAAATATACAACACTATAACTGCCACACAAATCATAACTTACTAAAGACACAAAAACAATAATAATTCAGATCCATAACTACCTAAAGACACAAATACTGCACAAACACTAATAGTTCAGGCCTACTGAATGTCCAAGTCTTGAGCTGGTTTGTATCCCTTCTCACATAAACTTCCCAAGGTGTCTATCAACACTTCTCAGGAAATGAATAGCCTTGACCTCAAGGCCGTATCATTACAGCTACCTCAAGAAGAAACTTAAGATAGTAAATAGGCTCAACTACAAATACCTTTGTCAAGAATCCATGGCCAAATACCATTTTAGGAAGGCTTAGTCCAGCAGACATTAGCATAGCTGGCCAGTAAACAGCATGGAAGCGTAGAATATCCTACAGAGTAACAAAATCATTAAAGAAATATAGAAATTCAATGTTTTAGCTATTCTTAAATATCATAAAAATTCATTCACAAACATATATCACGGGGTTGCAAAACCATCACAAAAAACAAATGCTTCAGTAGCAACTACAATGTTTAAGAAGAAAATATAAGTGTTGCATTTTTTGGCAAAAAATTAAAACAGATAAAGAGAAAAAAAAAACAAATCAAAAGTTTCCATGTTTATGATTCTATTTGATTCCAAAGAGATAAACCATGCAGAAAAGTGGCATCTCATCGTACGACAACCCAGTGTAAGTTGGAACAAGTTGTGCAGCCTCTCTCACACACAGACAAACAAATTAGTGAAGGATGCATAGAAGGAAAGCTTAGGGTGAAAACAATGAAACATTGGGCCTTTTATGTAAAGGATCCTCACAAATTGTAACATAATGAATTTGTTATAAGTAGATAAAAAATGGTTTTCAGTAAATTAAGTTTACTAAAAAAAATAGGAACACTGGTGACATACCTTACCAATCAAGTGCAGTGAAGCTGGCCAACCTGAAGAAACAGTTTTTAGTAAATCAGGTTGTTCCTGATCATCAGATAGTGCTGATATATAGCTGCAAATATGAAAAGATATTCAATAAAAGTTTAGGAAGGTAATTAGCAACTAATTTAATTAAAGATATTCAGCAGAATAGCAGAAATCCAAACTTTTCTTTATCATTTTTCAGTACAAATGGTCATGCATAATTTGAACTTTCATGCATTTAGCAATGTATTTCAAACGATAAACAAACTGATAGTCATTGATTATGATAGACAGGAACTATAAGATTATAGAATAGAGTCAAGGGAAATTAGAGAAGCACGCACAAGCCATAAAATGCATTCCTTACCCTAGTAAAGCATCAAACCATACATATATAGTCTGGGTCTTGTCATCGGGAACAGGAATGCCCCAATCAACTGATGCTCGGGAAATGGAAAAGTCCCTCAAGCCACTGTTGATCCAACTTTGAACCTTGAAGGTTATAGAAGAAGTTAATTTTGAAGCACGATACATTAAGAAAATCCATTTTAAGTTCTCCCAACAGAGATAATATGCAGTTCATTAAACACCTATATCTCATAGATGAACCTGCTATAAAGCACTATACCACTATCTATGGGGAAGCATGTAGGCCAGCATGAAGGGTAGGGTTGAAACAAGACAAATCAAACATCTTGGTATTTGCATTTTCTTTAACAATATGTCATCAAATTTATATCCAATTAACATATCAATTATCAAATATCTGGATCAGAGTTTAATTGTGTGTGTGTGTGTGTACAAGTGATAAAGGTAGGGTACTATAGTACCCACTACCGAAAGCCATGCTCATGGCAAATTTTTGTGGGTTCCTTAGGCCTGAACCCACAAACCATTTTATGGGTAAAAACCATGTAGGTAATTTTGGCAAGTATCCATTGGATATAGATCCAACCGTCATTCCTAACCATAATTAATAGTATTTGTTATAATCTTTTACATCCAATAAGATTCATGACCACAAAATCACTTAATTGAACTATATAGTCACATGATCTTATAAACATATAAGATATAAAGTCATGTCAAAGTGTTGTAGATTATAGAAATAGAAATATAATTTGAAATGGTTGTAGAATATTAAGATTCTAATTGTTTGGACACATTACGTTAGGATTTCAGAGTGTTAATGGGCTGGGCATGTTAACAACTCAAGCTCCAAGACTAGAGAAATGTAATAATAGTTCAAGTACGTCATGACTGGTCCTTTCTATCAATGTGAATCTTAAAATCATATAAGTTTCCATTCTGAATCTTCTCAGATGATTCTAGTAAATATGTTCTGAAAATAAAATTGAATACAGCCAGCACAAAGTGCAGCATACTAAAATAGTAACAGACAGACAGGGAGTTTATATTTTACATATAATAGAAAGAGAAAAGGGAACTCCCTATTGCCTTACCTCATTTAAACGGAAAGATGGCTGCACAAAATTCGGATTTTTATTCAGAGTATCCTCCAATGCCTTCTGATATTTTGACAGTGCAAAAAAGTAATTGTCCTCTTTCCTTGAAACACAAGGCTTTAGGTGAACTGGACAACAATTATTATCAAGAAGTTCCTTCTCATCCTGCATCAGAGAGCAATATATTCTTAAAGTAAAATCACGAAACTAGGATGGTAAATCTTAGTAAGGCAGCAATCTCAATCAAAAGTTTCAAATGATCAGAGAAAGTTCTCTATTTCCTTCCTATTATTAAAGGATGCTAAACAGACAGATTGCTTGCAGTTCACAGGACACACTCGGACCCTTCAAAATAAAGAGCTTATATAAATTAAACATAAAATATTGCCAGTGCCAGAGCTACAACTTCTCAAACAATCACCTTATATTCCTCACAGTTTACACAATAAAGTCCGTCATAATCAGCTCGGTAGATGTCACCATTGGCAAGCACTCTTGAGTAAAATTCCTTCACAATTGCTTCATGCTTGCTATCAGTTGTTCTAATGAACTTGTCATAAGAAATATCTAACTGCAATCAAGCAATAACAAAAGAATATCACGAAAAATGTAAACCAAAATACATTAATATGAATATCCAACACATTAAACAAAAACAAAAACGTGACTAAATTTGAGGGAAAACTAGGGATTGAATTACATCTTTCCAAAGCGTCATGTAAGATTGAGATATGAGATTGCAATGGTCAGGAGGGGTGGAACCCTGAGCCATGGCAGCAGTTGCAATTTTCTCCCCGTGTTCATCCGTGCCAGTAATAAATATAACTTTCTTCCCCAATAGCCGCTGTCAAATTCAACTATGCAAACCTTATATTATTATGTACTAATAGGAGAAAATAAACAGTTAAAACACCAACATTTCTGGAATTGGACCAAAGTTACATAATTTAAACTAAAATCAATGAGGGTAGAGATAGATAAGTTAACCTGGAAGCGAGCAATGGCATCGGCGGCGATGGTGGTGTAAGCACTACCCATGTGAGGAGGGGCATTGACGTAATAGAGAGGAGTAGTGAGGACAAAGGGTTCGGTATTATGTGGAGTGATATCGGTGGTGGCGCAGGTGCAAAACAAAGCTCCTCGAGAGGGGTTTTGACGAAAATGCAGTTGAGGTTTCAGCTTCAGGGGAGAAGCTCTGTAACGAAGAGAAAACAAGGGAGGGTTAAGGAGACAGAGGGTGTTTTGAATGGAGCAGTTTATTCTCACTGCCATGGCTTCTTCTCAATTCAGAAGATTCTCAGGTTTCACTGCTTTGCAGTTTTCTTCACGAGTGTCCTTTTGCCGTGGCCATCCTTTTCAACGGATAGCATTAACATCTCATCTCAGTGTTATATTAACCCCTAAATACTGAACTATCCCCTCTCGGGACCTCGAGTAGAATTTCGATTTTTCTTTTCACCTGATAAAAAAAATTCCATATTGGTTATAAGAAAAAATGTGTCTTTTAATATGAATAGGAAAAAAAAACTATTACGAGACAGTTTAAATTTTTAACTTTTTAAGTTTAAATATATGTTTAGTAAACAAAAAGAAGTTTAAATATATGTTTATACTTGCAATTGATCTCAATTTTAAATTCTAATTTATATTTTAAGAGTAAATTTATATTTTACATGAATAAATCTAGAGATATACTTGAAGGGAAATATGTTTAATTATAAAGTTCTTAAATATTTAAAAGTAAATTTATCTCTTAGGTTATCTTTAATTACATAGAATTATTGATGTTTATCTATGTTATTCTCTTGCAATGACGATCATTCTTCACTTTGAGGGTGTCATGTTACATGCCTACTAATTTTTGTCTGGTTTGTCTTTGAACCACATTGTATACATGTTTTATCCGATCACTTCCTCTTAAACTTTTAAGGAGGACACATTCAAGTTTGTTGTGAGTTAAACATGCTTAGTTATAAAGTTCTTAAGTAATGAATTATCAAAAGTAAATGCGACTTACAACATCTGAAATGCTAACAAGAACAAAAAGTGATCATTAGTGCCAAAGAGATGGGACACCGATAAGGAAAAACTCTTGACGGGCTTCCAAAGAGATGTTAGGATAGCTTTCTCCAATCATATAAGAAATATAACATGATATTATTTGATTGTTTGTGCCTATCATGTTTCTCTTCTCTTGTAAGATGTGCCTCATGAAATCATCTTAGTATCATTCCCATTAACACCACATGTCCTTGGATTGTTATAAAAAATTTCAATGAAGATATTATTCATAGGAACGTTTAAGGGTCTCAGTCAACGTGTGACTTGAGCCAACCTAATTATATCGGATTGAGTTTTAAAATTGTTTGAGTCAAATCCAATCCAACTCGATTAAAACTTGATCATATGCAAATCGAGTAATGGATTTTATTTTTTTGAAACCTAATCCGATCAAACTCATATCATAAAATTAACTTTATTATCATATATAAATTAATTATTAAATACAAAACATATTAATTTTTTAGCTCACATTCTTTATGAAGTTACCGAATTAAATCACCATGATTTTTCTTTTTTAAGTTATTGTTCTTATTTCTCTTGATTTTGTTTATCTTTTCTCTTTCTAATATAATACTTAATTTTATATAAAATAAAAATATCATATTATCATTAAAATCATCAATTCTACTAGTCAAATATTGTCACAATTTAATTTTTTTAGTACATTTAGTCATTATATGCTTATAGAGTTTTAGACAAAAACAAATTATTATTCTAAAATATTTTAATTTTTTTAAAATACAAAAATAATTTTTAAATATCAAGATCCGAACTAACCCATTTTTTATGAGGGTTGGGTTAGATGTGCGAAAAAGTTTGCACAAACCCAACCTAATTTTCTCACCAAGATTATAAAGTTTTAGACAAAAATAAGTTATTATTCTAAAATAATTGAATTTTTAAAAAAATAAAAATTAATTTTCAAATATCAAGATCCGATTAGTCCAATTCCATCAAATCTATTTTTGATCGGTAGTGTTGCACATGAAAAAAAAAACAAAAATCCAATCCAACTTAATTTTTTTAGGATAATTAATTTAGTTAAATCTGATCCAACCCATTATGTAAACATTCTTAATTGTTTTTTTATAGTTTCTGCTCCATTAATTCTGTAACAATAACATTTTTTAAGTTTTTTTCTTCACGAAGAGTATTTTTAGAGATTTCTTAATATTTTATATTTTTTTACTACAACGTTTTATTTCTTAATATTTATTATAAATTTTACTTATATATAAAATAAACATGTATTATAATATCAAAGGGAGACATATATGCTGAAAAAAGGGAGAGATAAATATTAAGAGAAAGAGAAATATTTTTTATATAAGTTTTACATCATACAATCGTATATAAATAATTAAATGATATAATTACTAAGAGATTTGAAAATAAATAATAAAATATCTGAATTAAAAAAAATAGAAAGAATAAAATGAAGAAGGAAATTGCATTTTAGGCTTTATTTCTACTACTAGTATAATTTTTCTCCATGGCTGAGAAGGGGGCATATGGTGTTTCAATTTTGAAAACCTGTGTGTGTATAGTCAACCTTGGCAGCACATGCCAGCTCATAATACCACCAGGTCAGTCTCCCTCGCACTCCTTTGCTTTATCAGTTCCCCAATTCCATTTCCATTATAAATCTCATCTTCAAATGCAATTCCAGCGAAAAACTAACTAACTAAATGTTAATTTCAATGGAAACATCGAATCGAGTGTCTATGTCTTCAACCACCTTCAGTCTCTCTCAGATGCAGCAACTTCCCGCCATATCCAGGTTGAGATCTTCTTTCCTCAAGAAGCTTCCCGAGCCTCTCCGTCGCGCCGTCGCCGATTGCCTCTCCTCTCCCCTCACCTCCGTCCTCGAACCTTCCAGAACCCTTCGGGTTAGCTCTTCATTCATTCTTATTTTTTCTCTCTGCTTTTACCGTGCAATCCATATTACGTGTGCTCAGCTACACCAGAGAGAGAGAGATGACAATTTCAGTTTAAACGCTATCGGTTATTTTAACTCGTTCAATGTTCTGATCTGGAGCTTGTCTCAATTCTCTATACTTGCTTTTCTCCTTTAATTTCCTGAAAATTTGAACTAACTTCTCTATTAATCATGATTTTTTGGAATATGATCTGTAATTTATTGTAGAATATAATTCTAAGTTCTCTTTCTAAGATTCCTGCTTTATTTTAATGATAATTATTAGATGTGTTTTTATATTTTCAAGACATGCATTTACTTTTTCATTTAATAATGTTTTTATAGTAGTAACTTTTAATGCAAATGGCATTCCTTTTTTTTTTTTTTGGTAGTTTCATGAAGTTTAAGATAGTATACCACCTGTACCGAGAAATTGAGAATGATAACATGTACTGTATGCGACAAATTTTTTTTTTGTAGCTATGAGTCTTTGCGAGTATCTGTACATGGCTATTTCATGTTTTAAGGCATATACCGTTTCTTGTATTTTCAATCGTTTCATGTTTCATTGAGTTCATTGTACTTTCTTCACATCGCATGTATCCACTTTACTAGCTGTAATATAATTCTGTATCTCATAGCCAGCTTTTATTTAGTGTCATCATTCATGGTATACCACCATGACTACAGACCATTATACTTAATATTCAATGCACAAGGTCTTACCTTCACACTAATTCTGGCAGGACTATCTGGCAGACCCTGCAACCACGGACTTGGCTTACAGTGCAATTTTGGGACATACTATTGCAGAGAGGGAGCGGAGGTAATTATCCGTTGTAACATTTTTTGTTGATAAAGGGTAGTCATGAGATTGTCCAGACTGCATCAAACCATTGCTCTTATGATGCATCATTTTGTTCACATGGATGGTCTTCTATATTTTAGACTTATCACACAACCATGTTGTTTCTTGCAATTTAGATTTACATTGACAACTATTTCTTTTTCTTTATAAGTTTTTCTGTTTAGAATTACGTAAATCACTTTGAGTTTCAATTTTCTGCTGCTAACATTTAAAATTATTTTCACCAGTCCTGCAGTAGTCTCAAGGTGTGTGACACTTTTCAAACGCTATCTTCTAAGGTATGTTATTTGAATGAGTGGGTATTCTATTCTATGGTAACATTATCTGAGACATCGTCTCTGTGTCATCCTAATTTCTTGAAACTGCTTGTCGCTATAATGTTGGTTTATTTTAATAAAAGGAAAAAGAGTACTCAACCTCCCTAAACACTACCTCTTTTACAAATGGACACCCTAAACTTTAGCTTTGATTCAATTGATCCACATTACTCACTTTGCAAATAAATATCTTAAACATTAATTTCATCCCAATGAATCCTTAAACTTTACTCTCTTTCTAAACAACCATCTTAAACATTAATTTTGTACCAATGGATCCTAAAACTTTACCTCTTTTTACATATAGACACCTAAATTTTAATTTTATCTTAGTTAATCCTTAAAATTTATCCATTTTTAAATAAACTCTTATATTCAATATGGGTTAAATTACTAACAGAGAAGAAGTCTATACCGGTTATTTATTTCAAATTTCAATAATTTATTAGTTTTATTTTCATAAATCACTTTTCCAAACATTAAAAATCAAAAGGATTTTTTAAAAATTCATATATATTTTTATTCTATTTTAATATATGGAAAAATGGAATGTAACAAAAAAAAAAAAGATTAATGAATGATTGACATTTTTGTTGGTCTTAACCTTCCGGTTCATCAAGGGAAAGGGATCCTGACTAATTCAGAGTTTGGCCAGGAGGTAAATAAAGTCTGACCAAGAATTGTTTCTGTCAAGAATCGAACTTGGGTAGTACCCGAACGATTCAACCTTAATTTCAGCACATTAACCACTTGTGCCCAACCACTTAGCTGAATGATTGACATTTAAGATAAGTAAACTATTGATATTTCTTTTTCGTTAGTAATTTAACTCTAACATGATAGGAATTAGTAAGAACTATTTTGTAAAAAGGAGAGTTTAAGGATCAATTGGAATGATCATAAAGTTCAAGGTGTCTATTTTCAAAAAATGTGTAAAGTTTAAATATTAGTTTGGAACGAAATTAAAGTACATGATATTTTTTTGCAGAAGAGTTTAGAGTGTCTATTTGCAAAAGGAATAAACTTTTTTTTTTTGGGGGGGGGGGGGGGGGGGGATTCTTTTCCTTCAATTAAAAACTTCATTTATCTAACCCTCTCTCACCCCTACCTCTGAATCATTAAATGGATAAAAAAAAAGAAAATAGGATCCCTGAATAAAGCCCAACAGGTCATGGTCATGGAATATGGATTGTGATTTAGTAAATAGCCTAATCTATCTTGACTTTGATTCTCTCTTTCTTCCCTCTGTTTGTTTTGTGGGGAGGGGGTTGGTAGATGCGGTGCATATTTTGTCATTTAGTTTAACACTCTTTAATCAATAACTTGAATGCATTTTCTTTAGCTTTGTGTTACAGTGTTACACAAGAAAGCATCATTTGTTACTTGCTACTTATGCTATTAAGACTTAAGAGTTCTCAACTAGTTAATTTATACAGATACAAACCAAGTGAGGAGACTTTAATTCAGATAGATCTTTTTTGTTCAACCATTATTGCTCAATGTGATATTAATCTGAATCGACCATGGTCAAGATCTTTGAATCAACAAACTGGTGCTTTAGCAACATCCACAAATACATCTCCTTTGCCTGTATCTAGTTTTACTTCTGGGGCAATTCTCAAATCACTGAGTTATGTGCGTTCCCTTGTGGCTCAACACATTCCGAAGCGGCATTTTCTACCAGCTTCATTAGCCGGACCACCTTCTGCGTCGGGACAATCACTGCCAACATTGTCATCGTTGTTGAGTAAATCCTTCAATTCCCAACTATGTCCAGCAAGTGTCACCGAATCAGTGGAGAAGGATTCAGTCACTTCATCTATTTCTAAGTTATCAAAAATTGAAAAAATTGATGAAAAAGACGAACTTGGGTTCATTGCCCATGATATTTTACAATGGCGTTGGCTTGATAAACAGCAGTCATCATCAATGAAAGCTGACAGGTAATTAATATTTTATATTTGGTTTTGATCTACAGGTCTAGGTGTTGTGTTAATGGCCACTGTTGTTTATATTTCTGTTATTTGTTTTAATTTATCTCTTCTAAAATTGCTTCAGAAATTTATATTGGTTTTTCAAACATATTTTAATACAGTGATCATGCTGTAAATTCACAAGGCATGAGAGCATATAATTTCTTAGAAGTTGGTGCTGCAGCTCTACTTGAAGGAGACATTGGAGCTAAGATGAAGGGGCAACCATGGAAATATTTTGGGACGGATGATATGCCTTATCTGGATCAACTATTGCAGGCTTCTCCAGTAACATCATTTACTAATTCTGCATCTGCTTGTCCCCACCTGAGAGCAATAACAGCATCTAAACGCACAAAAGCAGGCCCTCGTCAAGTTTGGCATGTTCTTCTATCAGATAACTTTCTGTTCTGATATTTTTTATTCTCAGATTTTTTTCTGTTTCATCTCTGTTTTAATGAATTTAAATTTTGGAGTAGTTTAGGTCTTGTTGCATTAGTTGTATGCAAGGAAATTCCTTACCTGCAAGGGATATTCATGTTAGGAGTGTTACTATTTGGGTTTGCTCTAGTTGTACTATAGTATTTCATCTAGAATATTAGTATAAATATAGGAGTATTAGTCTCTAATATGATTTCTATGGACAGGTTTGACTGTTTGAGGGCTATGCAGTAATTTTAAGTTTGTTTGGCAGTGACTTTGTTCACCATAAATATAAATATACACAAAACCTTAAATGCTATTTATATAACAAGTAATTGAATTGCTTTGGTACGATATAATATTCTCTTTTTACTTAGACAAAAGGCAAATTATAATGTCTTTTTTTTTCTCCACTACTTTTGACTTGCTAAATGCTTTTGATGATGTAATTTGCTAATCTGAACATAGTGATTCCTATAGGGAGGATTCTCCCGTGAGTACATTCCGTCCTCGAGCTCGACAACTCTTTCAGTACCGATATTACAGGTACAAATAGAGAAATTTTTGTATATACATTCCGTGATTTAAAAATATTTTTTAAGTATTTTGGTATATATTCCCTCCATCTCAAAATGGACGGGGTATAACACAACTTTTCCATTGAGTATGGCTTTAGGGACAAGTCTAATTGCTGTAACTGTTCTCCTGTTTAGATTCAGAATATTTTTCTTTCTTCGATTAGAGCTAACAACAATAAGATATATATATATATATATATATATATATATATATATATATATATATATATTTAATGGTTAGCATTTCTATTGAAAAATCTGCAATCCTGAAAAACTTTTTAGGTTATGTAAAGAGATTCTCAATATAATGCTATAATTTGCTTTGGAATGCATGGTTCATATTTATTTGTAATGCTCCTTTTTTAATCTTTGATTGTGGTATATGCTTTCATCTCAAATTGTCTTTCTAATTTATGTATAATAAACAATCAGTGTTTAAATCGGTGCTCTATATTTGTAATTGAATTCCAGAGGAAGTCGTGGAATCTACTAAAGTCATAGGGCCATAGGGGTGATCATGGATATACCCAACCTGACCAACCCACAAAATAAAAGGTTGGGTTAGACTCATGGGTTTGACCAGGTTGAATTTGTATTTAACCTGATTGAGTTCGGTTGGGTCTTGGCTTTAACAATTCCTATACTCGACCTGACCTGATTATATGAAAAAAATTAAGAAACACTTAATGTAACACTTAGTATAACAAATAAAATAGAAATTTAATGTGATTTAGAGCATGTTTGGGATAGTATATTATTGGGATTTCAGCTGTTTGAGTAAAAACTTTCAGCATGTTTGAGTGGATGTACTTCATAGAATAGTTCTGGTTTTTGAGACAGGATAACAATTTTCTTTCAATTTTTATAATTTTGTATTTTTCCCTTTATGATAATAAACTTGATGAGCCAACCTGATCCAAATACAATTGGGTTAGGTTAGGCTAGCACCTAGAAACCTGACCCAGAAATTGTCGATAGGGTTTGATCCAAAATTTCCCCAATCCCAATCAATGATCACCCCCCTCAAGATGATGAAAGTGTGTGACCATATTTAACATACATATTAAGTTATTAACCAATTTAACCTTTTTGACTTGTAAAAACTTAGCTTATAAAAAGAAAAAACAATTTAACCTTTCTGCTTTATCATCTTCCTTCCTTTGCCTCCTTCTCCTCTTCCTTTCTAATTCTTGATAGCTGTTTTCATTATTTTTCTTACTCTCACAAATTATTAATTATTTTTATAAACAAATTAATATATAATTATGTTTCTTGAATAGAAAATTGCATATTGCTTGTTTTCATTGAAAAAAATTTACATTTGTTGATGATACACTGATTATTTATAGTTGTTATATTCTCTTTTTATCTTTCACTAAAGATAATCTTATGCTGACCAGTGAGCAACAACCTTTGCGATTGAATCCTGCTGAGGTATGTGAAGTCCTTGCTGCTGTTTGCTCAGAGCCTTCCCAAAATACCAATGTTATGATGTCAACTAGGCTAAGAAATAACAGTGGAAAAGCATCAATGGATGTGGCTGTTAGCGTCCTTATTAAACTTGTTATTGACACGTATGTTTCAATCCACTTATTATCTGTTTATATTTTCTTTCATTCTTGGCTATAGGGATACAGTTGGTATGGGATTATTGTTTACATTCTGATAGTGGGTGGGCTGTTCTGAGTTGATAGTGTGTGGGTGGACTGTTTTGTAGGTATATTTTGGATTATCGGATTGCTACTCCACTCACGCTTTCTTTGCTTGAGGTGATGAATAGACAAAGTACTTGTTTCCTATTAGCATTACGACAATATTTTAAAATGTTTTTATTGTTAGTTGTTACTAACTGGATTTTCAAATACATCTTTCAGGAGATGCTTAGTTCTTCTAAAACAGCTTACAGGGTTCAAACATTTGATTTAATTCTAAATTTTGGGGTTCATGCTCATCTCCTAGAGCCAATCATAGTGGATGATGCTTCCACAATTGAAGAAGAATATTCTCAAGAATCTTATTGTGATAGTGACACTCAACTTATGGCCCAAGGGAGCAGAAAAGGAAATTATCCGGACAAATTGGACACTTCCTCTGCAATTGATGATTTTGAGTCTTGGATTTTAAATATTTTGTATGAGATCCTACTTCTTCTTGTGCAGGTATTATTGATCCTCCTTTCCTATTGACCAACTTCGAGCTGAAAAAGAATTCCTAGGAGAATATTAATGTTTTTGTTTCTTCGTAAATTTTCTTGGCTAGAATCATTTTATTAGTAGGTTCATACTGGTTAATTTATTTAGTCTATTCACTTGACATTATGACTTATGTTATACATGCAATGATGTCAAGAGATGCTATAGATATGAATGCTTGCCTTTTAAATGCTGTGCCAATTTAGAAAAATAACCATCGATGCAATAGAAAGTCCTCGTTCTTGAACATGTACATTATTTGCATGTCACATTATGCTTTATAAAATAACATTATATACAAATGGGATTATAGGATAGGTGGGTTGAAGAATTAGGAGGAAGCCAAATAAGGTTTTAGACCTTTAAAGATTAGGTCACTGATTTTGCTTTGGTGGATTACCAATTTTTTTTATTATATCTTTAGTGTAGAAATTCTTACAACAATGGTCTAATCATGATGTTCTCAACCTAACATTTTATGCTGATTAATTGTTTTAAACAGACTGAAGAAAAGGAGGAATCTGTCTGGGCATCTGCACTCAGTTGTTTACTTTATTTTCTCTGTGATAACGGAAAGATCCACAGAAATCGATTGCAAGTTCTTGACATAAGGGTGAGACATGATATTTCTCTTTCATATTTTCATTTTACCAGGATATCATGGAAATCCCATTTTTGTTTTATTCTGCTTTCGATTGAGTTTGTTCCTCCCCTTTAATAGACAGTAACTAGTAAGTAGTAATGCACTAATGCATACCCTTTGCATTCATAGTTTCATGCTATTTCCTTTTTTTTTTCCCATTCATTCTTTGTTTTTCTGCATAGCCACTCATTGAAGACAAGTGATTGGAACCATATCACAACGATTTCCATATTTGTCCTTCCCTTTCTGACTTCAATTTTCTCTCAAAATTTTTGTCATTTTATTTCATTTCTATCTCCCCCTCTTTCTCTTATTTTCTTATCACAGCACAGTAAAGAGAAAACCCATCATTGGAGTTCACTCCAGTCACTTGTCGAAGGCAAAAGATTGGAACCATCTCTTTCACAATTGCTATCCCTGACTTTATCTGCATTTTGTCCCTATGATTTTCCCTATTTGCCTTTCTCAATTTTCTCTCTACTTGAATCTTTGGCAAGTTTTTTTTTTTTCTCTGTCCCCATTTTTTCACTTCTTTTCTTATCACAGTAAAGAGAAAACCCATGCTGAAGTTAACTTCAATCTATTTGGTTATTCATACTGATATAAGAGCTGCTCATGGCTTCTTACCTTTGAAGACTTCCAGAATGATTGAGCATTTGAATGAAATTTAATGTTTAGACATGCACATAGCATTCAACTCAATTCCATTTTCTTGGAATCAGAGAATGTCCTGCAACTTATTAATGGGATAGTGTGGGGAAGAGAACGACAAAGGGGCCATTGGCTTGTGTTCTCTCACTACTTAAACCGATGTTTAGAATTTTAGATATACATGTACAACCAGCATTAAACTAATTATTTTTGGTCAATTTTTTCCTTTGAAATTTTCTTCTTACTTATGTTTCTCAAAACAGTTTTTAAGAATAAATGGCACAAAGAGATTGTACTTCCAGTCCCAAACCCTAGGTGTTCTTTGGTCAGTCCATAGCCATGGTTTGTCTCCCTTTTCTAGGACATATGGCTATATGTAAATTGTATTGCTTAATGAAATTAAACCAAGAAGCAATTTTTAGACTAAAGTTTGTGAATTGGGTCTTTTTTTTTGTCTTGAGTCTTTTTGTAGCCATTCATTTCTTTGTTTTGATAGTTAGTGTGTGGTTCATGTCAATAGAGTTATAAATATATAATCATTAATTGTGATTACTCCATTTGGAAGTGATCAAGAGGGATTTCATGGTAAGTAACATCTTTGAAACTTCGGTCTTTAATTGAGCCAAATGGTGTCGTGTGATCCATGTAGCTGACTTAACCTAGTGGAATAAGGTTTTTTATTATAGTTGTTGTAATTGTGATTACCCCGATTAATTTACTTACACATTCTGCCTTTAGGTTATCAAAGCACTTATAGAAACCAGCAGAAAGAATTCCTGGGCAGAATTAGTTCATTGTAAGCTCATTTCCATGTTAGCTAACATGTTGTATGAGGTTCCTGATGAAGTTGTTGAGCTCCTACCTAGCACACCAAAGTTTCTCGTGAATCAACTTGATCTGATTGGAGGAGTTCAATTTCTTTTACGTGAGGTATGCTTATTTTCAACCACAAGCTTGATATATAAGGAGAGGACATAAAATGTAGGATTTATTATTTCTATACTGTTATAAATTTAAAATTTAAAATCTATAAATACTGTTTATATTGCCTACTTAACCAATAGTGTTAAGCATTGAACATTTTTGTGTTATTTATAATAGGATTGTACTGTCAAAGTAAAAGTGATTCTATCTATCCATCTACCAATCCATCTATATATAATCTGATTTTTGATTTTCAAGTACAACAAGCATTTAATCTTTTCCTCATAGGACAGTGCTTAATTCAGATCATACACACAACTAAGACTTATATATTTTCAATGCTTATGCTTTTTGTTTTTTTCCGGTAAGAGTGGGGGGGAGGGGGGTCAACTTTGGTTCAATTGCAATGCTACAACTCACAATTCTCAAATCGAGAAGTCAAGTGTAATACTAACCTTCTTAAGGTATACAAATCATAATGGACCTTGACTATATAAGAAAGAAAATACTCTGAGATCATTCTTTTCCTTAAGTTGGAGATTTAAGGTGATGAATATGTAAAACTTTTTGGTATATAAATTTTCCATATTGTTTGATTTATAAGATAGTCTCTGCTTTCACAAGAGTGCAAGTGTAGAATGAAGACATGATCTAAAGTCCTTGTTATACCAGTATTTTTAAATTTGCAATATTTGAAGGATTTCCTCCCATTTTTTTCTTTGTTGGATGCAGTATGCCCTTGTAAACTCGAGAGAGGAGAGGAAAAATCTGTATTCGGTGCTTTTTGACTATGTTCTGCATCAAGTTAATGAAAATTGCATAGCTACTGGAATCAATGAATATAGTGATGATGAGATCCAACCACTTGCAAGTCTACTTGCTCAAACAAATGCAGCTGAGGCATTTCATATTTCTGTTAAACTTGGGGTAGAAGGAATTGGGGAGCTTTTGAGGAGATCAATTGCATCTGCACTTTCGAGATATCCCAACAGTGAACGTCTAAATATGGTATTTCCATCTTTTTCTTTTTAGTTTGTAGGCAGAATAGTTTAATCTAAGTTGTTGACTGTTGAAAAATATGTATGCATATTCTTTGTTTAGATAGAAACTATACTAAATAGTATATGGAGGGTTAATGAATGTGACATATTGATACATTAAGAATTTTATTGAAAGCCTTGTTTCCTTTCCAATCTCAACCAGGAGCAAGGGCTATATTTTTTCTTGAAATTATGGGATTTTATGTATAGAGAGGAAGGGAGATTGAAATGCTGAATTGATATTAACTGAAATGTATTACAATGCAATGTATTGATGTGTTCAATATGTTCATAAAACCTAGAGTACTAATTTTGACTTAAACTAGCTAATAATAATCCTAACTAATAAGGGAAACAAATCTTGGGGGATAATCTATGATATGATAAGATATTTCTGCATATTCTAACACAGACAAACACACAATATAAGCCTCTAACGAGCATTTAATTTTTTATTCAATGAATGATAGAACTTAGTGCTGAGACATCTTTTTGGCAATGCTAAATTGTTGTCTGGTGTTTGTAATTTTTAAATTCAAATTTATTATGTACATCTATGAGAATCAAAGACATGCTTTGTTTTTCAGTTCAAGAAACTTTATCAGCGTGTTCCCTCTTCTTTCATCTCACCAATAATCAATTGCAAGCTTGAATAACTGTCTTGAAGAAAGACTGAATGTTTCTGCATCTTCCTTGTCCCTAATGTTTGCTCTAATTTGCTGAATAATGTTAGGATGAATGTTACATGTGTTTAGGTTTATTTTCTAATTGCTATTAATCGTACATTTGTAGCTATTTAAATTTTACCTAGCTGTTGCCACTTTCATTGTGTTGTGACTTATGATTTGCAAATCATATATTGGCTTAACATACTCTTCTTTAGGCTGTCGGTATATTCTTTTTTGTCTCACTTGTTTCTCTTTAAATCTGTGCAGCTCTTGGATTTTGTGACAGAGAAATTTGATTCATTAATAAGTTCATTCACTCATTTGGATGAAGAGTTCTCTCATATGATTCAGATAACCAAAACTCACAAGTCTCTTGAAAATGTGGAAATTATTGCTCTAAGAAATGACATTGATCTGCAGGCAAAGCACTCGTGGGCCACTTTACATTCCCTTCTTCATTCTGAAAGAATTGCTTACCGTCAGAATGGGTATATCTGGTTAGGTGATCTGCTTATTTCTGAAATCAGTGGGGAAAGCAATGGTACCATATGGTCAAATATAGAATACTTCCAGCAGAAATTTGCTCAAGTAGGAAAACAGGATTCTTCAGATATGTCAGATATTCCTTTGCCCATTTCACTTATGTGTGGGCTTTTAAAATCAAATCATAACTATATTAGATGGGGATTTTTATTTGTTCTTGAAAGGCTGCTTATGAGATGCAAATTTTTGTTAGATGAATATGAAATGCAACAATCAAGGAGGAGTGATCTTGCGAGTGGGCTGAAAGATTGGCATCTTGAGAAAGCCCATGCATTGATTGACATAATGAGCAGTGCTTTGTTGTTTCAGATAAATGAAAAAGATTGCACCAATAAGTATGAAACAGATCGCACCAATATTCTGAAAGTAATTATTTCTGAACTCAGAATGCATTTTTTTTTCCTCTCCAAATATCCTCATGTCATAGCAATAAATACTTAAAAAAATGTTGAGTCACACTAAGTTTGAAAAACCTGTTGTAAGTTAATATGCATGTTCTTTATGCTATCAAGGAAAGAGAAGAACCACTCAACCACACAATTTTCAATTTGGATGTAATTGGGGACCTATTTTTTTAGGAACCTCACGTTGTCCTTGTGTCATTAGTGAACTGATTGAGCATGGTCTTTTTATGATAATTATATAATCATGGAAGTGGGTTTATTTGTTAGGTCAAGAAGCATTTCAAGATAAATTAAATTACTATCTACAAAATCTGAAATCACATAGGTGGCTAAATAGCTAACAGACACGTTAATGTTCATATTCATTATAATTTTCTGAATAGTAAACTTCAAATACTGTTTTGTTAATACTTAATAATATGACTCCTAGGGAACTACATTGGGAAAATTGTCTCTTTGAATATTTATGGTCTACCTGTTTTGCTCAACTCTTTGTTGTTTCTTAACAGATGTGTGACATATTATTATCCCAATTATGCCTAAGAGTTCCCCCTGCTATGGCCCTACCCAATGGAGATGATATGCAACATGACAGGATTTTAAATTGCTTCAGTTCAAACAAAATGTTTGATAGTGATAACCGTGCCCTTAAACAAGATACTTATCTCGTGGATGAACATATTGAGGAAGAAGCTGATGGAACTTCAAACTACCCTAAGAACTATCATCTTGTTCGTGAGACTGCAGCAATGGCAGCACTTCTTCTCCAAGGACAAGCCATTGCCTCAATGCAATTAATTGCGCGCATTCCTCTTGATTTGCTATTTTGGCCACTAATGCAATTGGCTGGAGCAGCAACAGATGATATTGCATTGGGTGTTGCTGTTGGAAGTAAGGGAAGAGGAAACCTGCCTGGTGCTGCATCTGATATCCGGGCCACTCTTCTCCTACTTCTTATTGGTAAATGCACAGCAGATCCTGTTGCTTTCGAGGATGTTGGTGAAGAACGTTTTTTTATGTGAGTGCAAACTTTATGCTCTTTGCTAATTAGTTGGCATTTTTATTTATCACCTTTATACATACTTATAAAGCATCGGTCTTCTTCCATCTGGCAGGGAACTTTTGAATGACAGAGATTCAAGGGTGGCATATTATTCTTCTGCATTTCTTCTGAAGGCATGAATTTGATTTCATTTTTTTGTGTTGATCATGTGTATTAGGTTCATAAATTTCGTCCTTTGTAACGATTTCCCTTTACTGCAGCGAATGATGACTGAGAGTCCAGAAAAATATCAACACATGCTTCAGAATCTTCTTTTTAAAGCTCAGCAGGTACTTCCTTTTGTAATGATTTATGGACCTATTCTACTGTTAATACATTTGAGATTGGCATTTTTAATTTTGCATTTAAGGTCGTATGCATCATATTCAAATTCTTGTTTAATATCCTAGGCAGTTCTATCCTTAAACAGAATTCTCAATTCTGCTTCTTTGTATTGTGTCTTTAAAAATAGAAACAACCTTATTTTAAATTTCTCTTTGTTTGTTTGCTTAATAATTTAGTGTTCTTGGTGATTAATTATAAATGTTTCATGTTTGTGCTTTTTATTGGCACTGCACAGACCAACAATGAAAAACTGTTAGAGAATCCTTACCTTCAAATGTGTGGCATACTTCAATTGGCAAATGATCTTGGATTTGACTTGTGATGTTAAACTCTTGGCTTTTCGGGGTGCGATATTGGTTTGGAGTAGATTCATGTTGGTCTAAGGTGTCATTGCAACTGATTCTGAGGATCATTCATCATCTATCCTTCAAATGACTAAGATTGCCACATTAGCTGGGACATATTCTTTGAAAGCTTCCTTACAGGAACAAAGTTGTGATTTATTTCCAACATGGTGGCCAGAGGGTCCAGGTGGACTCCATGAGCTCTTCCGTGATGATAGTCTTTGTGGGCCATGTTGCTATCTGCAATCATGTCACCATCTTCAGCATGTCTTTCAACGACTGAAAGACATTTTACTTGGGAAAATTTATTAAAATGTGTTCATTTGCTAAAGGTGTTTGGCTACAAGGTGAGTGAAAACAAGTGTTCTGTTCAGGAATAATTTGAATATCCTTGGTTTTGGTTCAGCTGCTGTTCTATGCCTCAAAATGTCCTCAGGTGCCTTTCTCTCCCTCTCATTTTCTCTTGCTTTGGTGGTGTTTGATAGGCAACCAGTAGTATAGAACGTGTATGTAAAGGGCAAGGGGTGAAAAAATGGATATAAGTACAAAGCTCTAAACTTTTAGAAAGCACCGATATGACACAAACCCAAGGACACGACGTGTTTTAAAAATCACAGGACATGACACGACTATAATACAGTATATAAAATTAATATAAAGGATTAATTTGGAATTAAAAGAGAGAAGTAATAAAATTTTATAGCTTATCTAATTATTGCAATAATTCCATCTGTATTGGTACAAAAGTTCATTAAATGATTGTAAAAAAAATTGTAAAATGCAGATACGAGTATTCATAGTGTTTGAAGTGTTTTCTGGTTAATCTTTCTGGACATAGGCTGAATTGCTGTTCACTCGTTTGATTTCACATTATGGAAGAAATGCCTTGAAATTTCATTACATGTGTCTGGCTGATTATTTTGTATACATGCAGTAGCTGGCTGGTCATTACATTCAAAATCTCTGCGTAATCTGTACTGAATCAGATCAGATATCCACCGAGCCCTTGTTCAGGTTTGTCATTAATGAAGGGTCCGTATGCTTGCTTTTTTACGTGGCGTTCGGAGCCTGTTATTATTATTATTAGTTTTTTTTTGGGTGTGATTCAGTGTGTACATTGTAAGTATAATCACTTCACAATAAGGGCATCACGCGATGCCTACTTTTAGAGGCATCCAAGTTATTCTCCTTCGATTCTGTAATTATGTGCTCTTTAACTTTTTTCTTTATGATTTATTTTATTGCGAAAAATTGTAGCATATATATACAGGGTTTTATGGTGGAATAGTGGAGGGCAGTTCGTTGTGTAATTTGATCATATAATTTCTTTTAACATAATTGCTGTTAAAAATTGCAAAATTTCCCACCTTCATGGGAATCTTAAACTTACAATCTTTCTCGTGCAAATGTTTTTTTTTTTTTTATAAACATTGTTTTAAAAAAAAATAATTCCTAAGAATGGTAGTTTTCTGAGAATATTTTTTAAAAGATTATATCAAACATGCCAATATATTTCTAACTTGAGATTACCCGGAAAGAGCAGTTTTAGTCCCTTAAAATTACTTATGGATAGTTAGTTTAATCTCTAAAACTATAACAATAAAAATTAAAATGAGTTATATTTCATAATTTTCTGAACTAAAATTATTTTTTTGTAACTTTTAAGACTAAATCTCATATAGTTTTTGTTGCTCTATTAGTAACAAATATTATATTAATTTAACAATTTATAAACTCCTCTGTGTTTTATAATTCAGGGGCTTAACTTACTTTTTTTAACTCAACTTACATGTTGTACCAGTGTCTTTTATATATATATATATATATATATATATATATATATATATATATATATATATAAAGTTTTAAGTGTGTTGAATTTTAGGGGATTAATAGTTATGACAATCCTCAAAGCTGAAAGAGTATTGTTAAATAACATGTGATGTGGGGATAATTATATTGTTTGTATTAGTTCAGAATCAACTACTCGACATACAGGAAAAGACCTTGAAGGACTTGTTCGGATCTATCCCCCGTTTTTTTTTTTGGAAACAGCCGAATAGGAATTTATATATAAAGTAGGGTATAAGTTATACAGCTACCA
The DNA here is from genome assembly GCF_000004515.6 of Glycine max. Classification (NCBI taxonomy): domain Eukaryota; kingdom Viridiplantae; phylum Streptophyta; class Magnoliopsida; order Fabales; family Fabaceae; genus Glycine; species Glycine max. The sequence continues at coordinate 50,881,374 of NC_038246.2, forward strand.
AGCAAGGTATATAATAGTTGATACATACCATGCACTTCTAACACAAAACAGTTACTGGTTATGTTATATTTTAGCAGAATTCGAGAACAAAATACTGTAACTAAGCCTATGTTTGATCTCATCATATCATAAATGGACCCACCTACCCCATTTAGTATTTACAAAAGCCGCTTGAAAACATATTTTGCCCTCATAAGCAAAGTAGAGGTTGAGAATACCATTCAAAAAATGATATGGAACATCTCTTCCCCAATACTTTTAATCCATTTCCAAGATGTAAGTTTTATGGATTCCAACAAGTGTTCCAATTCCGCCTTACCATCCTTGAAAACAGTCACATTCCGCATCTTCCAATTCTATCAAATCGTAGCTATCCAAACAATCCACCAATTTTGTCTACGTTTTGAACCAGAGATCATAGCACAGTGTTGCCACCAATTTACCGACGGATCCGCAAGAAGCACCATTGAATAGCCAATCTAGTTATATAGACCCATCCAAACCTGATAAGCGAACCCACATGTGAACAAAGCATGAGAGGATGTTTCGACTTCTAGATCACGTATTGGGCACCCAATCCCTGTTGAGTTGCAACTTATATTCCTTTGATTCTTATTGGATCATGATTGAATCCTATATAGGATGACTTTCCAAACAAAAACTAGATGCTTTGATGGAACTCTGATCTTCCATAAACACTTTAAAACCTTTGAATCCAGGTTCCCCGAGGAGCCAAGTTGATGAAGAGCTAGTAGGCCATATATCTCTCGAACCAAATATGTTTGTTGGGATCCATTCCTCCAAGACCATCTATCCACATCATAGATATTGCGAGTTGGATCATAGTAAGTAATCTGTACAAAATATTATGTTCCCACACAAAGAGTTTCCTCCTCCACTTAAGGTTCCAAATCCAAACATTCCCTTCAATGACAGGTTCTTGTTGTAGGAGCAGCTCGAACTACCCACTTACTGACGACAAGTTTAAGCTTTGGGCATACAATTGTCTTGATACTTAGAATGAGAGTTTTTCCACTCGTAATGAATTAACCTGCCCAAATAAGATTGTCTCGTGGATATTTATGGTTTCTTCAAAAAAATAAAAATAAATAACAAGTTGTACATAATTTACTTGCATGTTGTAGAAAAAACTCATCAATATTATTAATGTATTGTTTTTTAACATGTTTGATTTCAATTTTTGACGTAATTATTCATGTCAAATTAAAAGTGGTCTCTCAAAACTTTTGCACATAAAAAATAAAATTTATTAAACTGATTTGATTTAGATTTTAATTACATTTAAATCAAATCAAAGTGCACCATGAAAATATTTATCATAACCTAACATGCTAGTGTGTTTAATTGAAAGGAAAACAAATAAGAGAGCATTTTTTTTATAAAATTTTTGTTATTCTTCTTTGTTTAAGAATTTAGAGAGAAAAAAATAATAGAAAAAATCCTTCTCCTATAAATTTGAAGGAAAGACAGATGATTTATAACGAAGGATATTGTTATGAACATATTTTCTAATATGTTTTTAAATGTATATTTTTATTGATCTATAAAATTATGAAGTGAACTTATTAAATAAAAAGAAGTGAGACTATTTTTTAAAATAAAACTTAGCTAATACTAGTAATGAATAATGTCTTAAAAGAAATATTAGAAATTGTGTTAACTGTTGATGCTAAATAGCATTTCTCATTAAAAAAAAAATATATATTAAAGTATCTTGTAAAGGTATAAATAGTGTGGCCAGAGGAGAAATAAACCCTAGTTAGTCTGAGAAGAGAAGAGGTGAGGCTGAGGATGAAGAACTTGAAGGTGTTTGGGGAGGTTCCCTTGGGACTCTCCCTTGACTCTAACGAGGAAACTATAGGGTTTTGCAGCTTCGACATCGAACGCAACCGCATCTTCTTCCTCTCTTCCCACAATCTCATTTACACTTCCCATCTCTCCTCTTTCCACGTCCGTCTCTACTTTCCATTAATCTTCATTCACTAATTACGCCATTATTATTATTCTGACATCTCTTGTGTGGCAGGAGAACGCCGTTTGGAGCCCTAACGCCTCGCTCTCCTCCTCCGATGCTGTTACCGTCGATCTCGAACCCGGAGACGCCGTTACCTCCTTCGACTACCTCATGGAGAAAGAAGCGCTTCTTCTCGGAACCTCCAACGGCCTTCTCTTGCTCCACAACGTCGACGACGCCTCCGACGCGACGCAAGTCGTTGGCAAGCTCGACGGCGGCGTCAATGCAGTTTCCCTCAGCCCTGACGGAGAACTCGTCGCCGTAACCACCGGTTTCGGGCAGCTTTTGGTGATGACTCACGATTGGGACGTGTTGTACGAAACATCACTCCACGATGATGATGTTCCCGTAAGTAAGGACCACCGCAGCCCTAATTTCAATGCCTTTTATACTCATTTGTTGTCTACTATAACTATTGTTAGGGAAATGTTCAATTTGGGGATATAATGGTGGAGAGAGAGAGAGAGAGAGAGAGAGAGAAAGTGATAGATGTAATAGAAACAAGAGAGTTAGGAAGAAAAATGAGGCGAAAGTGAGATGAAAGAGAAAGCGAATTTATGAATATAATTGCGCTGTATCATTATTTGGTTGGTTGTTTAAGTTGTGTTTCTATGTAGAGTTTGGTTTAGGATTGTGAGTGTTCTGTGTTTTCAGGTGAAGGGGAGTTTCTTCCCGTGTCTTGGCGAGGAGATGGGAAATACTTTGCTACGATGAGTGATGCGTGTGGTTCTGGTTCGTTGCTTAAGAAAATTAAGGTTTGGGATCGAGATTCAGGGGATTTGCTTGCTTCTTCGGAGCTGAGAAGTTTTGCTGGGGCAGTTTTGGAGTGGATGCCCAGTGGTGCTAAAATTGCAGCTGTTTGTGATGGGAAAGATGGAAATGAATCTCCCTCTGTTGTTTTCTTTGAGAGGAATGGATTAGAGAGAAGCAGGTTTAGTGTCGATTCGAAAGTTAAACTTCTCAAGTGGAATTGCAGTTCTGATCTTCTCGCAGGTGTTGTTGAATGTGAAAATTATGATGCTGTAAGGATATGGTGTTTTAGTAATAACCACTGGTACCTGAAGCATGAAATTAGATACTTGAAGCGAGATGAAGTTAGCTTCATTTGGAATCCGACGAAGCAGCTGCAGTTAATTTGTTGGACTGTTGGTGGTCAGGTCACAGTTTCTAACTTTATTTGGATCACGGCTGTTATGGAGAATTCTGTTGCACTGGTTGTCGATGGCTCCAATATTCATGTAACGCCACTGTCCTTGTCCTTAATGCCACCTCCTATGTATTTATTTAGCTTGAAATTTTCTTCTCATGTCCGGGGTATGGCAGTGTATTGCAAACACTCTAAGAACCAGTTAGCTGCGTTTCTTTCAAATGGTAGCTTATGTGTTGTGGAGCTTCCATCAATTGAAACCTGGGAAGAACTAGAGGGGAAAGAATTCAGTGTTGAAGACTCTCATACAGAAATGGCATTTGGATCCATTTTACATCTTGAATGGTTGGATTCCCATAAGCTATTAGCCATTTCACATTATGGTTTTAGTCATAGTAATGACTTATTTCAAACCTCATTGACTGAGGGTGGACTTCGAGGCTTCTATTTGCAGGAAGTGGAACTTGAATGTTCTGAGGATCTTGTTCCAGGATTGCTGACATGCTCAGGCTGGCATGCAGCAGTTTCAAATCGAAATACCCTTGAAGAGCTGGTTATTGGCATCGCTTCCAATCCTGCTAGTAAACACTCTGCATATATTCAGTTTTCTAGGGGGGAAATCCAAGAGTATGTATCAAAAATTGGGATTAGTAGAGGATCTCTAGAACAAGAACATCAAGGTTTTTCTGCAGCTTGCCCTTGGATGAGTGTAGCGTTAGTTGGCAGTGCTGGCCTATCAAAATCAGTGCTTTTTGGACTGGATGAGATTGGCAGACTGCATGCTAATGCGGGGATACTTTGCAACAACTGCAGCAGCTTCTCATTTTACTCAAATTTGGCTGACCAAGTGATCACACATCTAATCCTTGCAACTAAACAAGATTTGCTTTTTATTGTTGACATTGCAGATGTATTTAATGGGGAGTTAGACTCAAAGTACAGTAACTTTGTCCGCATTAACAGTAGAAAAAAAGAAGAAAATGAAAGCTTCATAAATATATGGGAGAGAGGTGCTAAAATTGTTGGAGTTTTACATGGAGATGAAGCTGCCATTATACTGCAAACTACTCGGGGAAACCTAGAATGTATATGCCCTAGAAAGTTGGTTTTGGTTTCCATCATTAATGCATTAGTTCAAAAGCGCTTTAAAGATGCATTACTTATGGTTAGAAGGCATAGGATAAATTTCAATGTAATTGTTGATTACTGTGGCTGGCAAGCATTTTCACAATTAGCTTCTGAATTTGTCAGGCAGGTTAACAATCTGGGTTACATAACCGAGTTTGTTTGTTCCATAAAGAATGAAAATATTATAGAGAAACTCTATAAAAATCACATTTCTGTTCCCTGTCCAAAGGTTGCTGATGTTATGCTAGTTGGGGGCATCCAGAATTCTCTTGCTGGTAACAAGGTTTCTTCCGTTTTGATGGCTGTAAGAAAAGCACTTGAGGATCACATAACAGAAAGTCCTGCAAGGGAGCTTTGCATTTTGACCACTCTAGCTCAGAGTGATCCTCCATTACTTGAAGATGCTTTAAAGAGAATAAAAGTTATTCGTGAAAAGGAATTGTCTCATGCTGATGACCAGGGGAGAATGTCTTACCCTTCTGCTGAAGAAGCTTTGAAGCATCTTTTGTGGTTAGCTGACTCTGATGCTGTATATGAAGCTGCTTTGGGTCTTTATGATTTAAATCTTGCAGCTATTGTGGCATTGAATGCTCAGAAAGATCCAAAAGAGTTTCTTCCTTTCTTACAGGAATTGGAGCGTATGCCAACTCTATTAATGCAATATAATATTGACCTTAGGCTGAAAAGGTTTGAAAAGGCTCTCAGACACATTGCTTCTGCTGGAGATTCTTATTATGATGATTGTATGACACTCGTTAAAAAAAACCCTCTACTTTTTCCTTTGGCTCTTCAACTTTTTACTGGCCCTACCAAGCAGAAGCCATTCCTTGAGGCATGGGGGGATTATCTTAGTGATGAAAAATGCTTTGAAGATGCTGCGGCAATTTATATGTCCTGTTTCAATCTGGATAAGGCTCTGAAGTCTTATCGTGCTATTAATAACTGGAGTGGGGTGCTTACGGTTGCTGGGTTCCTTAATTTGGGAAAGGATGAGCTACTACATCTTGCCAGTGAGCTCTGTGAAGAACTTCAAGCACTAGGTAAACCTGGGGAGGCTGCCAAAATTGCCCTGGAGTACTGTGGAGATGTTAACACCGGTGTGAATTTGTTGATTACTGCAAGGGACTGGGAGGAGGCTTTGAGGGTTGTTTTTATGCATAGAAGAGAGGACTTAATTAAAACAGTGAAGAGTGCATCTTTGGAATGTGCAAGCACACTTACCAGTGAATATGAGGAAGGCTTAGAGAAAGTGGGGAAATACTTGGCACGTTACCTGGCTGTTCGACAGAGAAGATTACTTCTTGCAGCAAAGCTCCAGTCAGAGGAACGTGCAGCAAGTGATCTTGATGATGATGCTGCTTCAGAAACTAGCAGTAATTTTAGTGGAATGAGTGCATACACCACAGGGTATGTATTTTTCCTTGATACCCTATATCTGTCTATACTATTTGGCAGTTGGAGAACATCAATTTTTAATGTGCTTTTCCATTCTGGCCTTTCATGCATTAAATGAATATACTGTTTTCAATGCTGCTGCAAAAGTCTAGCAGTGAGATACTGAGCCAGTTTGTATAAACTTATTTGTTAAAAAAAAGTACTTATTTTAATAAAATAAGCAGCTTTATGGTTTTTTTAGTGTATTTGTCTAAACTGGTTTTGCTTAAATAAAATCAGTTTTCTGCTTATTTTGAGAAGCAGATCTTATCTGCTTGTTAAATAAGCGCTTTTTTAAAAAACACTTATTTTAAAATTGCTTATTTTAAGTTTAAACAAACTCGCTCGCTATTTTGGTTTTTACAACTATAGTCTCTGTACTTTATAATATTTGTGATAAATGAATTTATTGTCGGGTAAAGGACATAGAGTTGAAACTCAGTTGTTTGAGTGAAGTTTGACACTCCTTTTCCCACCCCCTCCTCCTTTGGGGTTAAAGAATCATTTGTCACATTCAAACACTTTTTATCTATCATACCCCATTTATGGTTCTGATCTCTCTCTTTTTGTAATGTTCCATATTATTTGACCTTGACAGCTATTGTGTCCCTAATTGAGTTACTCTTATGACTCATTTTCTTAAAACTGAATTGTAAAAAATAGCTAAGCCTTGCTATTTCATTAACTATATGATAAAATTGAATCATGCTTATTTTTCTTTTCATACAAAAAGAATAACAAAGGTTAATTCTTTTCACATTATTGTTATATTTATTTCTTATGTTATACTTCTGCCGTTGGAAGCTTCATTTGTTTTCCTCATTTCATCAACAGGACCAAGAAAAGTTCTGCTGCTTCAATGAGCTCAACTGCGACTAGCAAGGCAAGAGAAACTAGGCGTCTGAAGAAGAGAGGAAAAATCCGTCCTGGGAGGTATCTTGACAATTGAATTTTTTGTTTCCCTCTGCCCCTCGTCCTGTATTATTGTTTTTCATTAATCATTAGTCACTACTTTTGAAGTAATAGTTTTCTATTTCTTATTGTAGTCCTGATGAGGAGATTGCCTTGGTGGAGCATTTGAAAGGCATGTCCCTGACAGTGGAAGCTAAACGTGAGCTGAAATCTTTGTTGGTCTCCCTTATGATGTTTGGTGAGGGAGAAACATGTAAGAAGCTACAACAAACGGGGGAAAACTTTCAATTGTCTCAGATGGCAGCAGTCAAATTAGCTGAAGATACAATATCTAATGATACCATAAATGAGTATGCACATACGTTGGAGCAATATACCCAAAAAGTAAGGAATGAAATTCACAATTCAGAGGCTTTCTCGTGGCGGCTTAAAGTTTTTTTGTCCTATGAGTGAGCGTAGCAAATTAACATAAATTTTTGTTAGATGTATCTGCATGCAGTTTGATGTTATTAGCATCGTTTCTTTTGAGCTTGTCCCATAACTATGATTGTATAATCACTCTGAATTGATTGTGTTGCACTGAACATCTATATTAACAATGAAAGCCGATTAGTGCTCGATGAGAGTGGATTGATCAGACTTTATGAATCATTTAACGGAAACATTTAAGGTTGTGATCAAATGGTTCCCAAATACTAATATTGTTTCATCCTACCCTTTCACGTACTTGTGCTTCTGAAAATGCAATACAAACAAAAATGCAATGACGGTTCATGCTTGTGTTAAAAGCTAACCTTTCATCGAAATAATTAAACGTGAAAATTAACGGAAAGCCTGTTCATCTTTAGAATTTAAACGAATGACTGAATTAAAATGAGATAATCGATCCCTTTATATATTTTATTGATCAATGTTTTATTTCAACTAAGATGTTTTATTGATCATTGTCACAAATGTTTCAATATCGACGTCCTCTGTACACTTACAGGATATGAAATATTCAACCTAACAATATGGTTGAGTACTCTTCTTAAGATCTCACCGATAAAAGTAGATATCAGAATCGTTATTTTAAAGTAATCACTAAACAAGATGTTTCCCCCTTGAATAGCCTTCTCCTGTTTTTCTGATTTTAGTTTCGTAGTATCCTCTATTTCTTCTAAAGTTATTTGTGTAAGGTTTTTATTTATTTATTATTATTATGATTTTGATATGGTAGTTGTGGACTTTTGTTCTTATGATTCTGATTATATTTGTGTTGCTTGATCCACTAAGACATTCGTATAATTATTAACATTTTACACAGGAATTAGAATGGGAGCTAGGGTGGAGATTGGGGAATGTAGGACTGTAGGAGAATCTCGCGTAATTATGAAAAATTCACAAGTACGAAGCAAATGAATATGTAAAAACAAAAATGATCGTTACACATAATGAAAAATAAGCAAATATAGAAGTAAAAGATGTAATGTGATGTAACAAAAAAAATAAAGTCGATATTGTGAAAGTAGTTTACAAGTGTTTGAATGCCACCCTTTTTATGATAAATATATATTAAGAAGAAAAATAAAATTAAATATATATTAAGAAGAAAAAATAAAATTAAAAAGGGCCCAACTGTGTTCAAATCGATGACCTCTTGAACCTCTTGATTACCATAAAAGTATATTCAGTTAAAAAAACATAAAAATATTATAAATTCATTGATATGTCCACTTTTGCACCGTAAACTCCGCACGAATTATTTTAAATTAAAATGGTAATAGAGTAATAAATAATAATACACGTTATAAATTTATCATTCAACAGACTACAACTAATGATGGAGATTAAAAATATATATTTCCATAAAACTAAAAAATTAATATTGTTTAGTAAATAAAAATATTAATGAGTAAATAATATATGATGTAAAGAATAAAAATCATACCGATAATTATTTGGATATTTTACTTCCTAATTTTTATTCTTCTAAACTTTTAAAAATTTCATTTTTTAATCCTAAAATCTCATTAAATAAATAAAAATAATGATTCAAACTTTTGTTTAGGATTAAAAACTAAAATTTATAAAATTTTAGAGAACTTGATTGCTGAAACAAAAGTTTAAAAATCAAATTTTAACTTTTATTAATGGACTAAAAATCAAATTTTAAAAAAAAGTTAAGAAACAAACTTGGTTAACCCTAATTATTTGATTTATTTCTAGTTGATTAACAATGTAATTTGTTACATTGATAGTATATTAAAATTAAAGTCAATCTTAATTAACTAATCTTTTATAAACAGAAAACATGATTTACCTTTCGTTTTATCATAGCCATCCCTTTCTTTTCTTTTTGTTTTTTTAATCAGAAGAATAAACGAATGATGAGATGGGCAGGTAGTTGAGATGGTGGGTCTCAACAGACATTAACAAGTTATCGACTACCACTCAAACGTAAGAGTGAATTAGACGATATAACTTTAGACAACGACTTTAACATATTAATTTAATTAGAATGCATGTAAAACTCTTTATGTCGTAATTTAATTAGAGAAAATAAATTATGTATATTACTAGTGTAAAATTTTACAGTGTGATAAGTTTTATTATAAATAACTTAAAAATCATATTAACAACATTTTTTTATTGATTGAGAATGTTAGTATTTTCACACTGATAGTAAATAATCGTTAGTCTCACTGAAGTATAGATTACTATTAGATATGATACGTTTATTCATTTTTTATAATAATTATTTTAAAGTCATATTAATAATAATTTTTTATTGGTTGATTATAAAATTTTAAATGTTAAAAAATAAAAATACATGTTAATTAAACTTTTAAAATATTTAGGTTGAGTGTTATGATTTTTTTTATTAATTTTTTAATTTATTTCAGTTAATCAAATAAAATAGTTTTGTGAGAATATTTTTTAATTTAGTTCAATAAAATTTACAGTCAAATCTATAAATAAACTCTTATTAAATAGATATTTAATTAAATTATACACCTAATCACGTCCAAAACCTAAAATAGTTTTGGGTTTTGGGATAACGTTGGAGTATGAAGTTAAATGAAACCATCCAAGACAACCAAAAGATTAAAAAAAACAGACCATTCAACAAAAGTAAGCAATTATTGTAGGGCCAACGTTAACGATGGTAAAAAAAAAAAATGTTACGCAACACGTAAATTGCGAAATGCCGTATACTATTTTTGTCATGTAATCATTATTATATTATCAAAAGAAAACAACACAGTCAAACATCAATTAGTCATTCTTTTACTGGATCAGTTAGGCATTTTTAAGCATTCAAGACTTTTCATTTTTTTTCTTCTAATTTTTTAATCAAAATGTATTCAGTTAAAATAAAACAAAATTAATTTTAGACAAAGTTGATAGTTCATGCGAGGTTTCCAAAATAATTTAAATTTGATTTTTAGAATATAATATCTCATTAATAATTAAGCATAATTATTTGATCGAGTTAATATAAAATTTTATTTAAATAATAAAACACACAGACAGTCTAGTTTATAAAAAAACTACTGTACATAATAAAATTTAAGAAACCCTTAAGATAATCTTTTTTCATGTAAAGAATTTTAGTTCTCTACGTGGTTTTTAATTTGAGTAATGTTGTTTCGATAATATATATATATATATATATATATATATATTAATCTCATTTCATATATTTTTCTATTTATTAAAAAATGTTATAAGTCCAGTCAAAAAAAAAAAGAAAAGAAAAGATGTTATAAGTAGGCACCGCAGAAATAATAATAGTATAATTAATAAGGAAGGAGTCACATGTGGCACAGCGTGAAAGAGGATCTAAGGTTCTCGTTTAAAATGTTTGTGTTTTTTGTCTGTTTCTCGCACTTTGTGCTTTTATTTTCTGACAACCTTTGCTGACATCTCTCTTTCTCTCTCTCATCATTATAATTCACAATCATCAAAGAGAGAGATGGTGAACGTGGTGGAATTGCAGAAACAGTTGCAGAGTGGGAATGTGAATGTTGATGCCAACGGGGAACTCATGTATGTCAAGGTCATGACCGATGAACAGTTGGAAACTCTGAGGAAGCAAATAGCAGTTTATGGCACCATTTGTGAGCAACTTATTGAGATGCACAGAACACTCTCAGCTCAACAGGATCTTGCAGGTACTTTCTTTTTATTGTTTGATTATGAGCCTCAATAAGTTTGTTCTCAGTACCATTTATCTCCACCAAGAGCTCTAAAGCTCAATTGGCTGAGCAGCAAGACGCGGTTATTATAAATTCTTTTATATCTGTGTTCGATTTCTACCATTTCTACGGATAAAGAAAAAGCACCATTTATCTCCTCTCCACTATATTCCCATTGGTATCTTGTCCTGTTGGTTGTTAAATCAAAGCCTTCACTTATAAGGTTTTGAACTCTCTTTACCATTTTTCTCAGTAAGATCCATCTAAATCATGTTTCCTGGCATTCAAACTATATACCTACCTATTAATTTCTTTATTTTTGTCTTTGTGTGTTTCAACTATTTAAACCAGTCTGTTTCTACAAATCAGAAAATGACAGCGCAAAAATATCAACAACAACCTTTCCCTGATATACAAGGCACATTGGATTTCAAATTTGTAATCATAACCAATAAGTATCTTAATGATTTATTTCATAAAATATTTGAATAATTTTATAATTAAGAAGATATAGTATTACTTATATCCTTCATTTTAAAGAATTAATTACAATTTCATTTGATTTCAATAATATTATCTCAATACATAGAGATATTCATAGTGACAATTATTTTAAAATAGAGGAAATTTCTGAATAAGTAAAGATACCAAGCTGGTCATTTACAATGAAAAATCAAACCTAGTTGATTTTTTCCTTGCATTTTTGCTTTGACAGCTTTTGTGTGCCACATAAGCATAGCCTTCAAGTTGTGCAGTAAACTTTCAACTATTTTGTTGGTTTGTTTTATTTTCAACCAAGAGAGACAGATAAATATTTATGGATTGAATATATAGCAAACATTTCTGAAGCTCATACAATTAAATGCACTCTTGAGATTGACATATTAAAAATTTGCATTTGTCTCTTAAGATCAAGCATTCTCTGAAGAAAATATTGATGTTTTGATTTTGTTTTCTTCATTAGGGGTTAGATTGGGAAACATATACTGTGACCCATTGATGACATCTGGTGGGCACAAAATAACATCAAGACAAAGGTGGACACCTACACCTGTGCAGCTTCAAATTCTTGAACGTATATTTGATCAAGGGAATGGAACTCCAAGCAAGGAAAAAATCAAGGAAATCACTGCTGAACTGGGCCAGCATGGCCAAATTTCTGAAACAAATGTGTATAATTGGTTTCAGAATAGGCGTGCTCGATCCAAAAGAAAGCTGCAAAATGTGGCTGCTTATAGCAACACTGAATCAGAAGTGGAGACTGAGGTTGATTCTAAGGATAAGAAGACAAAAGCTGAGGAAGAGTTTCAGTCCCAACATAATAATAACATAAGTACAACTTCTGGAGGGGCTGAAAAGTTGTGCTTCCAGAACCCTCAAGTACACTCTGATTACTTGCAGTACTTGAACCCTGCAGATTCCAACAAACCATATTCCATGTTCCAAACAGATGACAATCTGAAATCCACAAGAAATTTGAGTCATGTGTCTGTTTTCAATGAGGTGCTGTCAAACTCAAGTATGTAACATCTATTCTTCCTTCACTTTCTTCGCTTCTTTAGCAATCTTTTTCTTTTGGTATGATTCTGGTTAGATAAACTTCTTCCTAAGTATTTAGAGAAAATAAAAAATGATTAATTAAACTTATCAGGAAAATTAAAATTAACTTATATACTTTATTTTTTTTTTAGAGAATCTAAGATTAATTCATTTATCTTCTTATTTTTGCAGGGAGTGAGCATATAGGTGGGAAAATGGAAGTTGGTGGGAGTGTGAGCTACAATTTATTCCACCAAACAGGACACTTCAATCTAGCGGGTTAAGATCTTACTTTTAGTGTGAGCTGTAAAGAATCGTGAGTGTGCTGGTTGGCTTGTGTTAATGTTTATGATAGATTATACTGAAACAATATAATCAGAACTTAATGTAATATTTACTGGAAAAACTATCAATAGAATAGCACAAAAATGTTACTTCATACTGTGAAGTTGGCTTCTTGGTAACAAGTTCACTATTTTCTACCGTCACAACTTTTTTGCAACCCTATTTTAAAGGGAGTATTAGTTTATTACCTCCCTATATTATGTATACTCATTGTCTTGTCTGTATCACGCTATTCAGTATTTATAATTTACTATATGATCACGTTGAGCTTTAATTACTTGTAAGTTGAATTGGGTGTATCAGATTAATGGACAAATATCTCCTCATAATGTTCTCTTATTTTCTTTCATTGGTACTCGAACCCAAAATCATGCATAAAGAAAACCGATTCCTTTATCACTAACCAACAAAATTGATATATGACTTTGATTATAGAGCAATGTAATTAAGTTGCTAATAACATTATCATTGGTTTTATTATTTTAAAAAATAATTTAGTTGTCTAATAAATATGTCATGCTTTAAAGAAGCTATTATGCTTTTAAAGAATGAATCAATATTAAATAACATGTAAAAAATAGTTTAATAAGCATGTATGTAAAAAAATTTACATTGTCAACCAATAAATAATATGAAAAAAATTTAAATACAGCTTTAATTTATAGGTCTTTTCATATCATTTTCGAATAAAATTAAAGTTTTGCCTTGCTAATATATATTAACATTTAACGCAAATCTCTATTATGCAAATTACTAAGATGGGACTCTAACTTTGAGTAACAATATCAAGGATATTTAAGAAAGTCCATCCAAGTTGTGTCCTAAAAAATATCAATAACATAATTTTGGAAAATTAAAAATAAAATTACTCAAAATTTAATTTCACTAAAAACATATTTAAGTATTTCATAGGTTAAGTCATTGACGTAGTTAACACAATTAATCATCAAGGGATGTAAGTTTCAATAAGTAAATCAAAAATTAGATTTAAATATGTTTTTTAGTTTTTATAATTATATTTTATTATAGCTTTTATAAATTATTTTGAAATATATTTATAAAATTCATTTTTTTCTATTTTCATTCCTTATTATTTTCTTTTAATCCATGTATTTTAGTTTTCATTTTTATCCTTGTAATAGATAAATAGTTTGCTTTTAACATTTTCAAAAGGACTAATTCAAAATGAATTGAATCTTATATGTACTACAAATAAATATATTATAATGACTAAAACAAAATATATATATATATATATATATATATATATATATATATATATTACCTAGATTAAAAAAAATTTTTTAGCAAATTAAAAACCTATTAAGAAAAGATAAAAACATGTTTTTAATTAAACAAATCAATCCACGTACTCCGTCTGTTCTAAATATAAGAAATTATTTTAAAATTTATTTATCTTTTTTTATACGTTTTTTTTCTAACTTTTTATTGCCTTAATTATATTTTTATCAAATTAATTTTAACTATTTTAGTTCATAAATAACAAATACTATGATTGTTTCTTTTACTTTCGTACGGATTGAATATTTGAAGAAAATAGTTTTAAAATTTAAAACTTTACTACTATTATTCTCTTTTCATACATTAATTATTCAAGGAAAAAAAGTGTTATAGTTAGTCTCGATAATCTTAAGAATTAATAATCTTAAAAAATTATACTATCAAATCCCAATGTTCAAAACTTATCTGTTCGTTTGGAATAAAATGTTAACGTTCTCTCCTCAAAAACATTACAAAATTTATACTATTTTTTCCAATTAAAAATAATTATTTTTTTGTTTGACAATAATTAAAAACCATTATTGCTATGAATTCATAGATAGTTAATGTATATTTAACATACTTGCCCTTCATGATTTATGATTAGAAAATAATGTAAATTCTTTTTCACTGTGTAGCTTACGGGGCATTAGACAAAAAGTGAGATCCTTGGAATGTATTAAATAATTCTTGTGTTTTTCGATAAATTTAACAATAATACAAAAATATAGAAAAAGTTGTGTCATAAAATGTATTACTGTCATTTCTCAAGATTTCTATACGGGTTAAAGCATCTCAATTAAATTAAAAAATAAATTGGATTTAATAAAAGGTAATTAAAATACATTTACACTATATTTTATTTATTAATAATCTATTATATAATTAAAAATGATAAAATTTTATAATAAACTTAAATATGTCTTTGATTGTTGATAATTTTTTTTAGTTTGGGCTGAAAACATTTACAACTTAAATACTTTTATATAATTAGCGTTTTTTTTAAGTTCTTAATATTTTTTTTTAGTCTCTGATGAAATAATTTTTTTATTTGTGATCCTTGTTATTTTATGGTAGTCATTCTGATGTATTATCTACATTAATCCTTATTTTTATTACCAAAACTTAAATATGTTTTAGATATTTTATAATATTTTTATTTTATTTATTTTGTATTAATTCTTTTGAAAAGACTCATAATAAATTATCTACATATTTTATGAATAAAAATAAAAAAATAAATATATTAAAAGAACTAAAACAAAAATAAAAAGGAAAAAAAAACTTTTGTTTTATTATGAACTCAAGACAAATATTTTTTTTAGGAATCTAAAATAGTATTCACTAATTTATTTATCGGATATCTACAATACATTTAAACATTTTTAAATATTTATTGTAAGATAATATTTGATGGGAATTGTTTTTTTTTTTTAAAGTTATATTTAAATTTATTTTAAGTAATTAATAATATAGAAATTTTAAACTAATTAAGGGGCATGTGTTTCAGGGATATATCTTTTAGTCTTGGAAATATAATAAGGGAAAAATAATCACACATTTGTTATGAAGTAATAAATTAATTAATCTTGTATAAAAGTTTTATTTGAATAAATAATAATATCATTTTTAACCAATATTTAATCTTAACACTGGGGTAGAGAATATTTATTCTCATAATACAAAGATGACCTTTATGAGTAAAATTACACATATATTCTTTTCTTATTCACTATCACACTCTTCTTGATCCATTCTTTTATGTTTTTTCATTTTATTATTCTCAATTTTTTTGTTCAACTACAAATTTTTATTTGACGTCAATCTCATAAATTTTACTTGCAATGATTATTGGTTTTTCCTCCATGTGTTGGTTGTTATGTCAATAAATATAACTATATTTTAGATCATGCTCTAATGAATAGTAAAGAAATGGTAAAAGAGATTTTGTGACGAGAATGTAAGATATATAACATTTTGAGTATAATTTGTTTATTCATTATTAATCTTATAATAAAGTTATTTGTATTATGAAAAAATATCATCTTTAACATAATAAAAGACATTTTAGTAATTATAATGTATTTTAAGGAAAAATAATGTTTCTTAATTATTCTTGAAAATATAAAAAATATTCCTAACTAACCAAATACATTTTTTTTATTAAATAACATAGTATTTTGAATATATTGAGTAGTTAATGTGATGGAGGGGAGAATAGAGTGTGCGCAGGAGTATGGAAGAAGAAGTGTGGTGGCAATGATATGATAGGCGCAGAGCAGAGAGAGAGAGAAGGCAAAGGCATTTGGATCCGACGACCTCGTTGGTTTTCCTTTGTAAGTTGTAAGCATTTGGCACCAGCAAGCCCTGTCTTCTTCTTCGATCAGATTAGGGCATTTCATTTCTGCGATGGCCGCAGCACCCGCTAGAGCTCGTGCCGATTACGATTACCTCATCAAGCTTCTTCTTATCGGCGACAGCGGTCAGTTCCTTTTTCCTAGATTCAATTCAATTCATTGCTTTATGTATGGACCTTTGATCGTTAATTATTCTAGGTGTCGGGAAGAGTTGTCTGCTTTTGAGATTTTCTGATGGCTCATTCACAACCAGTTTTATCACCACCATTGGGTTAGTATAATTATTATCTCTAGACGCCTCTTTTTTTTTTAATCGCTTGTGAAAAATGCTGTAGCTGTTTCTTGTCTTGTTTCAAAATGCTTACATCTCTGTTTCCTCTTTCCACTCGCTATTTTTGTGTTTTTTTGGAAGCATAGCAAGTTTGGACTTAATATCTAGAGCTCATTTAGTGGAGAGAAATGTTATTTATGCAACAAATTATACAAATTTTTTTACAACTATTAGAGAAATATGAGATGTAATGGAGAAAGATAAATACACAAAAAATGTTGTTGTATAAATTATTGTATGAGTTGTTGTATGAATAACAATTTCTTTAGTGAATAGTGTTTTTAATATGGACATTTTCTCATTGTTAGGGTAGCATATTGTCTTGTATGTTTTTAGTGTGTGTACAGTACACAAATATTTGTACACAATCGGAGTACCAGATCTATATCCTTTTGTTTATGAAAATAAAATCTTATTATAATAATGTTGTATGGCAGTATCGATTTTAAGATAAGAACCATTGAACTAGACGGCAAACGGATTAAGTTACAAATCTGGGATACTGCTGGTCAGGAACGGTTTCGAACTATTACCACAGGTATGTGTTTTCTCTTGTGCAACCTTGCTGTGAATTCACAATTGGCAGCTTTCCTCTTGGTAGGTAATAATATCATATGTTTCCATGTATTCTTGTACAAGTCAATTGAAGTAATTATAGTTGTGATTGAGAAAAATAAACATTGAAAGGGAATTAGTTTTTATAACTATTGTCGGTTAGTCAATTAAGTTTTGAGAAGTTCATTTTCATAGAAAATAATTCTTTTTGGGCAGAAGTTATAATTTTCTAAGGATTAGTGATTTAATTCATTCATTATGGTGACTCATAAATCTAATTTACACACTGGCATGTTTTATACTTACATAGAAGGACACAATGCTTTAATTTAACAGGTTCAATTATTGATTTTAAATACTATGGATAAACCAACTTTTATTGCAGCTTATTACTGTGGAGCCCTGTGATTTTAAATCTAATTACTGTGGAGCCATGCATAAACCAACTCAAAGTTTTATTGCAGCTTAATCTAATTACACTAGTGATTTTAAATACTGGCATGTTTAATACTTACATAGAAGGACACAATGCTTTAATCTACCATTTCTTTGATGAAAGGAAAACTTGTCTTACAATGTTACATGCTGTTGCAGCTTATTACCGTGGAGCCATGGGTATCTTGCTGGTTTATGATGTTACTGATGAAGCATCTTTCAATAGTAATCTCCTTTCCTTGGTTTTGTTGGAAGTTTAAAGATATTTCAGTGAATGACATTCTTTTGATGTATTTTTATGCACTAATTGTCTGAGAATTGTAGACTTCATTTCAGCTTTAGCTGACCTGATAAATTGTATTTCCTTCATATTTTGCCTATTTCTTATTTTTCCCATTCTTCTCTGATTTACATTTAACTGGTAGACAAAAGAATCTGTCTTTTATGGTTAAGTTTACTTCATCTGTTCTGTCCATCTTTTGTTTTTCAATGTAGCTTGGTTTTTGCTATCCAGATATTAGGAATTGGATTCGCAATATTGAACAACATGCTTCTGACAATGTAAACAAGATACTTGTTGGCAACAAGGCTGATATGGATGAAAGTAAAAGGGTATGTACATTTTGGGGTACTTTGCAATTTACATTTTATATCTTAGTTGGCTAAGGTTGGAAATTAGTTGATTAAGAAGATATTGCATTATTGGCTCCATGCTCCTTAAGCCACATTTGTTTACTGATATCAGATTAAGCTATCTCTTTGTCTGCATTGATAGAAACAAAAGTTTTTCCTTTTTCTTCTCTAGGCTGTACCTACCTCCAAAGGGCAAGCACTTGCTGATGAGTATGGTATCAAGTTCTTTGAAACTGTGAGTGGCAATAACATTTTCATTAAAATTATTTGTGATTTCATTATATTTATATTGAAGAACACATGCAGAGTGCAAAAACCAACATGAATGTGGAAGAGGTTTTCTTTTCAATAGCAAGAGATATCAAGCAAAGGCTTGCAGACACAGATTCAAGAGCTGAGGTAATTTGCAAACTTTTTTCTCAATGTCCTTTGTTTTTCTTTTTTTCCTGAGAAATGCAAGTGCTCTCTTCTTCTGAAAGACTAAAATTTTGCCACCGTGTATCAAGTACTTAAAAGAAAAATAATTGTTAGGAATTAATGCTAACTTTCAAAATAAGTGCATAGATTTGTTTGTATTGCTGAACACTGATATTCTCTTCTCTGTTGATTCAGCCTCAGACTATCAAGATTAACCAACCAGACCAGGCAGCCAGTGGTGGTCAACCTGCACAAAAGTCGGCTTGCTGCGGTTCATGAAAAGAATCAGTATCTGTAGCAAGAGGTGCAGGTTTCTGCAATAGCACTCTTCTGGGTGCTAATGTTATTCTGATGACATTAGAAAGTGGGAGCATGTATTTGTCCCTCTGTATCTCCCAACTGCAGATGTCGTGTTTTAAAGTTAATATTTTAAATTCTTTGCTCATTGAGTTGGTGGAATTTGTTGTGACTAGTTAATTTGCTTCACTTTCCTATTTCATTTGTAGTGTGACACTTAAAAAGGATATCTTGATTAGATGCGGATAGATTATCACAACAGCTTGATCATTTGCAGAATATCGGTCCAAATGTTTATTTTGATGGAATAGGAATCTAGAGGCAAACCCAAGAATTTTTTACGAAGAAGGAAAATGGAAGCCTTGCCATTTAAACGGCAATGTGAAATGCCGTGTTTACTAAAATGGTCCACGGGTACTAATATTGCATGATAAAATGGTTTGGTTCGGAAGGTGGAACCAAGTTTCTTTGAAAAAGTAAAAATGTTTTTGCATGTTTTCTAATCCGCCTGTTTTGTTATAAATATATTAATCTAGTTGAGATGTTTGGCAACAACAGTCAGTAAATTTGAGAGAAGCTTTTCGAATATTTTTTTGACGGAAACTTGTCATTTTCTTTGTATTCTGGATTCACTTAATACCTGTTTTGAGCATTGACTAACAAGGGATACTTAACCAAATAAGTACGAACTTGGGCTGGAGTTCATGACTCTCGTATAGCACTATAGCGTGTTTGTTTACACGAAATTTCCCGCTTGCATTGTATGGAAAGACTCACAGAACTCCACATTAGTACACTGCAATGCTTCAGCCACGATATGAATTAGAAAGATGGTTGTGCATTACTTGTGTCAAGTTAGACAACAGACATGGTTTGACACTCACTGCAGAATGGATTGTATCAAGTTCACACTCACATAATTGTTGTTTCTAAAAATAAATAAATAAATAAATGTAGGGGAAGGGGTTTCACTGAGTCTCGAATAATTTGAGAATTGAGTGTTTGCTCTTTGAGAAAAGAGAAATCATTTGTGAAAAGGAGAGAGATCTCTCTTTTTATTCTGTCAATTCATTCAATTCAATAATTTTTTTCTTTTCTTTTACTCCTTTCTGATGTAAGTAAGTAATATGGACGCACTAAAAAGTACACACAACTTACCTGGAAAGTGTAATTTTAAAAGCACCGTGAAGTTCAGATGGTCAAGGATAAGGATTAAAATGGGAACTGCTTAATTTATGTTCCTCTCCTTTTTACAGAAAGAGTGTGTCATTGTTCAGAGGAAATACTAATTTGACTTGTTTGGTTCTTTTATAATATACATTTACCTAGGGCTCCTTTTTTATGCACCTCTTTTTTCCTTTTTATTTAACATGCACTATTGGTATTCTTCTCAATGGACTGAGTTCCATCGTATTTCAATTTGATCTAAGAGCTGAAATCCTCTACCTTAAAATCCATTTGATTGGAATAGGGGAGGCTTTTCAATTATAATGAATGAAATGAAAATGCAAAGTTCATTTCATTTCCTTTCCTTTAAAAAGAACCGAACGCTATAAACCTCTCGAGGAGATATCAGTTCTGTGAACATTAGAAATCTGAGAGTAGCTGAAGCACAATGGAAAAGATCTAACTTGTTTAGTCCAAGGCAACCACAAAGTGACATGGGAGTTCATATATTTTTCTTTTTATCAAACCCAAGTTGATTGTATTAAGGTAACAAAGCAAAGATGACCAAAATATTGGTCATTTACTCATACACAAAACACATTATACATAAGACAATCACAACAACAGAATGTATGCAATACTACATCTAACCTCATATGGTGAATGATAATCATCAGATGTCATACAGTACAAACAAAACTCCAAATACTCTCACAAAAAACACTGTAACTCTCAGATGAAACTTTGTAAGACGTCTAATTCATTAGGTGCCATGGTAAAAGAAGACATATCCAGAGGCTGGTGAAAGCTGTTGGATGTACTCCAACATGTTTATCAGCTGTGCGGTTATAGGGGTGGCTTGGAATGCTCCCTCCTTGAGAATCCTGGTTGGATGAAGTCCCACATGGACGAGAACAAGAGATGGAACTGAGAGCAGCTAATATAAAATGAGAGATTATACTCAGAAGGAAAGCATCTTTGCGCTTGGGGCAATGACGCAGCTAGTGAGGTTCTAACCGAGGCGCGTCTATTGCTGGTTGAAAACTATTTCCAAACCCCCTCTTAGGCCTGGGTTTACCCCTGGCCTTCGAGAATTTCTGGAAGGGCTCCCTACGGGGTTAAGCCCTAAAATTTTTAGTTCAATTTATTTTTTGTCTGTTAGTGGGGCCTAAATGGCTCTGCTTTTGCTGACTGTGTTTTGAAGTTTCTAAATTGTGAACCATAGCTAAGTTTATTGGCTTGTTCCTGTTGAAATTATAGGGGAGCAATAAAAGGAAGTGCGTTGAATGCGCAATCCGTGTATTTTATACATTGCCAGCACGTACTTTGACGTTGTCAAGAATTACTACTTTTATTATTCAAGCCAACTTATTTTTTATGTTAAGATTTTCACTTCTGAAGATAAATGATTAAACATTATAAAAAGGGTCATCTCTTTTCTAAAATCCTTTTCATGAATTTTAGACAACATATTACTTTTTTTAATGTATCTTTGGTTTGAGTATCCTTATATACATATGCTTGATCTTTGGTTTGAGTATCCTTATATACATATGCTTGAATAGATTTTAGATAACATCGTGGTTATACAGTAAACCAGTATGCAGTAATTTAGACCTAGGTAGCATTTACTAGACAAGGAACCGGGTAATTTGTATCATTAAAAACCGAAGATGCAAAAACATGTGTCAAGAGCTTTTGTTGCCAAACTAAGAATCATCCCTAAAAAAACCAAGTTTTTTTTAATGTTTCTGCAACCAGGTTTAGCAGATTGAGGATGGTTTATGCTATAAAAAATGAGTAAGATTTCACTGTTAGAATTTGCATAATTTCTGTAGTATTTCATTCCCTTTATGTTATGTAGTGTTAATTTTGCCTCCTTTGGCTGTTATGAGTGGGTTTCATTAAGTCCTAACATTCCTGCTTCAGACTGTCTCCCGTATGGTAGACTCATTGGATATAACACGGACATACTAGAATCTTCTTTAATTTCTTGTGTTAATATATAAGACATGTTAAGTTGAATAAATATTACACAACTTTACTAGTCATCACAGGGTTATTCTTGAAGCTGTTGTAGCAAAAGTTGATGAAACAGTAGCTCCTAATAATTCTGATTGTCGTGTCAATTATCCCAAGCAACTTCTCTTAATGACCAACAAAAGGAAATTCTAGAAGTTGAGATTGTCTATAACTTTTTTCTGCAAAATCTTAAAAAGTATCACAAATAAAATGCCATTAGTGCGTCACAATTGTTACCAATGAAACAATACTAACGGAGCACACCTATTTTTGGAAGCAAACCCTCCTAGTTTTAGATTTAGTACCACCGGTTGTTTTACCATGGAACAAAACGAGCTGCAACTTTGAGACCATTGGTATAAGTACTCAAAACATTATATTTAAATGAATCCCACATCGGAAAGTTGGAAGAAGTAATTTGGAGGACGAGCTATAAAATTGAAGCATATGTTACTGAACAACATACTTACCTGGATGGGGTCAATGGGTGGTCAAGATGGCCCATGGCCTAGGATAGTAATCTCCATTGCACTTTGGAGGGGTATTATTCTAAGGTCTGCCCAAGAGGCAGAGCCTACATCATAATTTGTGATAGTGGGGGCCTGCGTCCGCGCGGTCCCTTTCAATTCTAAGTTTCAGGTTTGATTGAGTTGTTTTTTATTTGTTGGAATAAGAAAAATATTATTTGAAACTTACAATGATTCACTTATTAAGATTTAATCAATAAGATTAAATGATTAGATATATTTTGGGTCTGGAAGATGAAGAGAGAAAAGGCATCTGTGTGTTCCGTGTTATGAATGTTAGATCATATAGGTAGTAATCTAAAAATTGTTTATATTTTAGATATAAAAATCTTCATTAAGCCTAAGTTTTATAATGCAATATTCCTTTGCACAGTTTGCGGCCACTTCCAATTCTAAGTCCCAAAGTTTTATAATGTAATGTTCATTTCCACAGTTTTATTTACACTAAAGCCTTGATAAGGCATAAAGAGTAGAGTAGATTATGCCTAGGGTACGTTAGATGCATCGGCGTCTTTTGGAAACAAACAGAGCAGTTTATTTTCCTTTAAATTAAATTAAAAGGAAAACTATGAATGATTCACTGTTAATCTCTGTCTATCTGGTGTCTATCCTTCTCTTCTCTTGCAATCGCTCATTCACTTCATTCTCTGCATTTTAATTTTCATTTCTCTGTCGTAAATTTGGTTTCCTGTGAACGTGCATTCTTCAATCTCACTGTCTTTATCCTGCGTTATTATTTTGCTGCCAGACTTATAGAATATCCGTTTTGCTTTATTAGCTCTTTTTCGTAAGTATTTTACTTATTTAAGTTGGTCACAGTAGAGTGATATTTGATTAATTAAACTTAAGTTTGGTTGAAGTTACTGATCTCACATTCTCACTGGATCCAACTTATAAATTAGGATTGCTCTGTGGTACTGATCATCATATGGTTTTGTTTTGTGACTGAATTGTGACAACGTAACACCTGGACTTTTTCACAACTATTGTATAGATCCAGTATATCTAATGTGAATATGAAAGTAGCATGCTTAACATATATTAATGTATGATGTATTTAATCATCAGTTTCCATATCTATGAAAACAGCACTGTTGAAGATTGTGTAAGGTTAACATAAATGTATTCTACAGTACGAAAAATGAGCAGGATCTTATCTGTGCTCCATAATTCAGTAGAGATCAGGTTCTTTGCCTGGTTCTGAAGAGTACAGACTACTATATCCCTGTTAGTTGCATGCTTTGGAGTTTGGACTATGCAGTGAGCATTGTAATCCACTACTTCTAGAGTGAGGTAGAGTCTCCGAGGAGGATGAAGAGTGTGCTCAGCTCCCAGTTACTAATCTCACCGTTAATTTAATTTAAGGAATCAATTAATCAGTTATAGGGGTTTAGCATTAATCCAGATGGGTTGTGAAATATGCAAGTGTAAGTGTAATCTAATTAGGATACGTTATAGACACAAAGGTCACTTGATGTTCAATGTGGAACCACCCATGAGTGAGTCCCACATCGCTGAGTTAAGATAAGAATCACCTGAAGTTTTATTATAAAACAAACGTTTCAACAGTTAAAAATTCATACCTTTCTCGGCCTTTTGGCTAAGATCAAGTGTAGTATCTGTTCTTATCAGTTTAATATCTGATATGTGGGCCATTGGCCCACACGATATTAAATTTATTTTTTGAAGGGGAGATCCCAATGCAGTAGCTTGCTACTGGGGTTCTCAAGCGTCGTCCTTGTTTTGCACTATAGCATGGGCCTGGCGCACCCTATAACATAAGTTTAAATATCTTTAATGTTTTAGTTTCTGGTAATTTTGTTGCTTGAATCTTTTCTGTTGGTTTCATAAATGCTGAAATCTATGGTCTATACTGTGCAGTGTGAAACCAGAGATCTTAAAAATTGTTGGGATCATCAGGTGCTCTGTTATGAAACCTGTGTTCTAATTCCTTGAAACTTCTTTGAAAGCTTTTATTCCTTCTGCATGAATCTGCTTGCCAGCCTTTGTCTACTTTGTGGTTGACATACCACCACAAACTAAAGGGCTCTATCATGTTCAATTTACGTTGTTGATGTTGTGTTGTGCATGGTTGTTTTAAATCGTAAGCTTCTTTTTATTACTGGGTGACACTTGTTAGTAGTCTGTATTTATCATTTATAACGGGATTAGTTTGGGGAATACCAAGGGTATAGGTTAGTGGAACAATGCTGAAAATGAAATATGACTCTTTGAATTTAGCCACCTTTAAGTGTGGAAACTTAGAAGTTCATAGAAGGGGGAAGGACAATAAAGAAACAGAACTTTTTGTTTAATTTAGATTGGTTGTTGGGATCTCGTGTTTTTATTGCAAACATATAATTTGAATAATTGTCTCTTGGTTCTTGCTTTTGAAGATCTTTTTTTTATTTGCATATGTCCTTTCATCTTTCATTGTTACTGTTAATAGTATTTATACAATGTTTTCATTAATTTATTCGCAGATGGCTGATGACCATCCTTATGTTATTCCTGAAATGGATCCTATTCTAAGGAAACAAATTCAGGAGTGTAACTGGCAGATTGTTAATGTTACAACTCCTGCAAATTTTTTCCATGTTTTACTGTGGCATTTTTGTAGTTGGTACAGTGATTTGATTGATGTTGGCTTTGTCACTTAAATTTGTGTTGATTTATTTTCTCATTGTTTCTTTTTGTTTTCTTGCAGATACATAGAGAATTCCGTAAGCCTCTCATTGTGATGCCAGCTAAGAACCTGCTTCGTAGTAAGACTTGTAGATCAAATTTATCAGAGTTCGATGATGTTCAAGGACACCCGGGTTTTGACAAACAGGGAACTTGATTTAAGCGCCTCATTAAAGACCAAAATAAGCACTCAGATGTTGAGGAGGGTATCAGACGTTTAGTACTCTGCTCTGGAAAGGTGTGTGGTACTGATTGGGACTACCTGTTCTCATGTCTTTGGTTTTTATGCTCTGACACCTGCTGGATTTAGTGTTAACTGTATTTATGAATTTTAGCTGGTGCTTTGATTACGGTTTATGTTTTACATCTACGATTTATCATTGTTTTCTAAATATGCTTTTTATAACTATTAATGTCTTATATTCCTTGCAGGTTTACTATGAACTTGATGAACAACGAACAAAGGAAGATGCAAAGGATGTTGCAGTATGTAGGGTGGAAAAGCTTTGTCCTTTCCCTTATGATTGTCCAACGAGAGCTCAAAAGATATCCAAGTATGTCTTTTCAATATGCTCTTTAGAAATGGAATCCGTTTTTTTTTTTTTTTTTTTTTCATGTTGAAGCTTGAATATGTCTGTTACCGTTATTAGCGTGGGAACTAATTCTTGTTTGTGATTTCTATGCTTGATATTCATTTTCTTTATCTCATGACTGTTGCATCTTTTACCTTAGCAAAAGACCAGCCATATGGGGGCAGTTGTTTTCCTATTGGTGTCAAAGCAGACTAACAATATGGAGTGCTTATTTCTGCTTGTTAGTTGGAAGGATTGGAAAGCATCTAGATTTTCCTTCTATACAATTTTTTAGATCCTACCAGACAAGGCCTGATTGAAATTGCACTGCATGCTGCTGCTAATTGCTTTCTAGATGTCATAAAAGTGTGGTTAAAAGCCAAAGGAATCAATTTATTAGAGCATTATTCAATTGTAGTTGATGTTTATCATGATATGTGAAGTGTTTGAACTTAGATGTGCCATTGTGTCAACTAATTAGTAGAACATTTTGTTTTTGTCTTCGTTGACATTTAGGGTTAAGCATTATACATTTAAAATGGTAGGATTTTAATAACATATAGTCTGTTGAGGTTAGTTGTTTTACGTTATAGTTTGTTGTGTTTTTGCTAGATGCGGAGGTTGTTTGGTGTCAAGAAGAGCCAATGAACATGGGTGGATACACTTATATTTTACCCCGACTCATAACTTCCATGAAGGCTGTAGGTAGGGGAGGTTATGAAGATGTCAAATATGCTGGTCGTGCTCCCTCTGCAGCCACAGCTACTGGTTTCCTCAAGGTTCACCTTAACGAGCAGGCTGAGCTAGTTCAGAAAGCCATTCAACGTGAGCCAATCAATTTCCCTTTACTGAGGCATAGCATATACATTGTTTCTCCAGAGTGATGAAGGCAATAATTGGAGGTAGCTTATTTTGCTTTTCACTTTTATGTGTTCTGCCTTTGACAAGATGTCAGGTAAGCCGAAATTCAAGGTGTATACTGTTTACTTCCGCTGAGGTAATTTTTTCCTATGTTACTAAGAGGCGAAACTTGATTATCCTCCAATAAAAATTGTTTAGTTTGTGATTATTACTGTTATTGCTTATATTAGTATTATTTAATAGTTTCAATATATGACAACTGTGGCATAGGTTTTATTTAAAAAATGAATTCCCTTCAAGATAGAACAGCAATAGTAATGCATAATACATGTAAAAAACAGAACATCTTAGAATCTCCTACGAACTCGAAGAAGTATACTTCTTACCACTCTGAGATTCAATTCACCTCCGCTTACTGCCTCATGCAGTGAACAAACTGACCAAGGGATGTTACAGTGTGAGTATCAAGACTCATGTTATATGCACTGCACAAATATTATTTGAGCTGTGATCACTCTTTTTCATAACAGCAGCATTGCAAATAATATATGAATAAAGGTAATAAAAATAAAATTCTATAATAGCAGACACTTAATGTGAACTTGGTCTTAATATCTGATATATTGCGCTTAAAGAAGAGCAACTGAACCACCACCATTGTTTAGGCATGTCCTCTCAACGTGGTGGTGACACTTTTACAACTCAACAGTCAGCAGCAGACGTGGTTGCCTTAATCTTTTGTCAAAAGAATGTTAACAATGGCAAAAGGATTTGCTCGTAAGAATTTAATGGAAGATTATACTGGAAGTTAAAAAGGAAAATACTTGCGGTGAAATTTGTTCTGGTCATTGGAAGAACAAGAAAGAAAAAAAACGTGGTTATTAAAACCTTTTTTTTTACAATAAACGTGAATTCACATACCCATAGACTTGTAGAGCTAAGTTCTGCCGTGAATGAAAGGCAGAGTTGCAGATTAATCATGGAATCCTTGGCACAAGTGTTCAAGTTGGCAATGTGCCATATTTTGGTACAATTTTGATACAATTTGGCTTTGCAGGAATGTCCATAATTTGTAAATTCACCGAGGATCAAGGGCTTAGCCAACATGTTTTAGCAGTATATTGCCATCCTGTTGCTACTATTGTCATTTCTCCCTTTGCACTCGTCCTTCTTGATAGGTCTTCTAGACTCTTATTTATGCATCAGAGTCTTCTATTTTACCTGAGGTGCATATGCATTTAATTTGGACGCGAAGAAAATAAGTGCAATATCCTATTTTTGACAGGAATAGAAGGCCTACGATGACTTTGTCTATCTTAGCAAAAATTGTGCTATGATGTCATGTGCACCAACCTAACCAAGCTCCATGTAACTGGCCAGTTATTGATCAGAACTTGAACTAACAATGATGAAGTATATTTCTGCAACATTTACTAGTGCTACTGGGGTTCTCAAGTGTCGCTCTTGTGCTGCACTATAACATGGGCCTGGCAGGCCCTATAATTTTATACAAACTTTGTAATCAGTTGGGGTAGGAATAAGTATAAAGTTTCTGTTAGTGTAATGGATATGTGAGATACGAAAATAAGAAATTTTAAGGGAACATTTTTTTATTGGTAAATATTAATTTTATTAGTCTAAGATATAGGTTGACAAGCAATACAAATTGTAAGCTTACATGTGGTCAGCTTAAAACCAAACCAGCTGCACCCCGAAACACAATTAGCCTTAAACAAACATAGTATAATAGAATCAGGAAAAAATCCCACGTCAAGTGGTAGTACACCATAAGGAAAAATCTCCCTTTGCTTGGCACAATAAAATCCCACATCGGATGCTAAAAAGAGTAGAAATCCCGCATGGGTAAACGACGTTAACTTTATAATGCACCTTGGCAATCCCACATCGGGCCAAGGGAGGTGAGAATTCACGTCTAGAAAAGAGGTTGCTTCTTGCTTTCTGATTACGCTCATAGTTGGATTTTACACTCAGTTGTTTATTTTCTCTGACTAACTAATCGGTTTTCACTCATAGTTGTTGAAATATTTTTTTTATTATAAAATTTGTTATAGAAAATAAGCATTTATTTTATATAATAAGGACTAAAATACTAATTACATATCTAGTTTGTATAACATTTACTTTAATGTTGTTTATTTTTTAATTATTAATAACAAAATAATACTTTAATTGAAAGTATTTTTAGTTATTTATTTTTGGGTAAAATATGTTTGAATAAAAAATAATGGAGTTATATCGCTGACTTGGCCCAGTTAATTATATGACATTAACCATCATCACATTGAATATGTAATAAGCTTATTAATTTATTAACGTCTTATTTAAAAGTGATTGTGTCACTTAGACAAACAACAGACCCTATAATAGGCATTAATGCTCAGCTATATTAAATATCTTTTTATATGCAAATAATAATTTAATGGAAACATCATTGATAATTTAATGCGTGAACGTTCTTGAGCAAGACATATGCTGCACGTTTGACTAATATTCCATTTTCCTTGGTCAGACAAAGTCTAGAAGAGAAGTAGTTTTCCAAGTAAACAGCGCAGTCCAATACATGAACGCTTAAAATTTTATCTTATGGTGGCTGCCATCCAGAAGCCTTTTTATTTTATGCCACTTAATATTGTTTCAAAATTCCAGTAGAAGAATTTTTGCTAAAATGTATTTTTTTCTACTTTTTAAAATTTGTAATTTTACTCTTTTTATTTTTTAATTGAGACATTTTATCTTCATTTTATAAAATTTCACGATTTTAATTCTCCTAATTTTTACTTGAGATATTTTATTCTTTACTTTTAAAAAATCTATAATTTTAATTCTTTTTATTAATTTTGGACTTGACTATATATTTTTAAATTTTTTAATAAATTAAGCGTGTTGAAAATCATATAATTTTTAAAAAATATTTATCGTGTGAATAATAAATAATCTCATGTTATTCAATATTTATGGAGTACATATATTAACATTTGAAATCAGTCAAATGAATTAAAATTATGAATTTTTAAAAAAATGAAAGATAAAATGTTTCAACTAAATGGGAGATTTAAATCCCAAACTTTTTAAAAATGAAAATGAAATGTTTCAATTAAAAAAATAAGAAAATTAAAATAATGAATTTAAGAAAATAAAGAGAAAAAAATTAGATTTTAACCGAGAACTTTCATTATAAAATTGTTTATAAGCTTGAATTAATATTAGCATCGATCATCAATCAACTAACCAATCACGCTTACCTTCACCCCAAGCCTACTAGTCAAAGGAAAAACCCTAGTTCAATGCATATATCCAATGGATTGCTTTTTAATGGCTCCATTACTCGTACTTGCTTACGTAAGAGTAATTGAGAATTCAAATCATCAAAAAAGGTTGTTGTAGTCGGTAAAAAAATCAACTTATTTCCCCAAAAGATATAGGTTTGTCAATATATGAGAATTTTAGATAATTTATATACTTCTAAATATTTTTTAATCTTAAAGTATGTCCTCTTCAGATCCAACACACTTAAAACTTTTTTATATATATATATAAAAAAATCAATTCAAAGTCACAGGTTTAGTATGTTCACACATTACACATACATACTACATTCAGAAAAGTCACCTATATTAATTAGAAGTGTCAAACTCTCAGGCTAACAAACAAAGCCAACCTTATAAATATCTATCACACATGCATCATACTCAAAAGTCTCATACACCAGTTAATCCATTAATTCCACACCTTTCTATTCTTTTTAAACCCTTGATCATATCCATTTTCGATCACGCCTTTCAAACCAAAACACCAATATTATATCAAGTACTATTGATAGCATATAGTGATGAAGAGAGAAAGAGAAGTTGATAGCATAACCATGGCAAACTACTTGATGTTGCTTTCTCGAACCACCACCAACTTGAACACTTCCGACAACCGTGTGTTTGAGTGCAAGACATGTAATCGGAGGTTCACGTCGTTTCAGGCATTGGGTGGCCACTGTGCGAGTCATAAGAAGCCAAGGTTGATGGGAGAGAGTGATGGCCAAGTGCTAATTCATGGTTCACCACCAAAGCCTAAAACGCACGAGTGTTCCATTTGTGGATTGGAGTTTGCAATAGGACAAGCTTTGGGAGGACACATGAGGCGTCATAGAGCTGCAGCAGCAGCAGCATCAAATAGAAACATGCACACTACTATTAATTCTTTGATGAGTTCTGGCAGCAGTAGTGGTGGTAGCACTGTTGATAATACTTTACCACCAAACATGAACCACAACCACAAGGTTAACGACACCAAGAGGATTTTGTTTCCTGATTTGAATTTGACGCCTCTAGAGAATGACTTGGAGTTTTTGAAGATTGGACGACAAGCAACTCCTTTGGTTCACTGCTTTAATTGAATTAATTCTTGGCACATAGTTTGTAGAGTACAATATAGTTAGGTAGATCTTACTACTTTTTGCTCCTTTTGTATTTTACTTTACTGTATGCAAATTATTTTGTTCAGTTCTTGGATATATATAAGAAATCCGTGTTAATTACTTAAACCAAGAAAAAGTGCCCGCTTAATTTGTAAATCAAATCCGTTAAAATAGTTTGACTGGAAATGTGTTCACTTCAAATTGCTTGCCATTAACCTGATTGATTGTAGTGTTAATTTTGGGCATAATCTGTATCATGGATATTTGTATCAAGACTATCTTAACTAAACTCTTACAGTGGTAAGTTTGGTTCTCAAATTATTAATACATTCTTTTGACTTTTAAAAAAAGAACTAGCTATATATTCAGATTTTAACTAATTAAATCAAGAATATGCATGTCCTTGTACCCTTGAGATTGTTGTCCTCATGATCCTCCTTTCAATTACGAACGCTTGAACTTAAATTTCACGAACTAAGAAAAAACATAAACAAAATTTAATTCGAGATGTGTGAATTTATATTGTCCTTGGAGACTTATCCATGTTCTGCACAAGTCTCTAAGGATATAATAGGTTCTTTCCTATCATCTCAATCATAATTGAGATACCAGAAATAGCAGAACTAGCAGTAAGACATATAAACCAGGAACTGATGAGAAGAAAATGATGTGGGAGAGAGAACGGGTCTATGCAAACCTGAAGTATAGATATTTATCACGAAAAAGATAAAGATTTTAAAACAATTTGAAATATACAACAGTTAATTCTTGTTATTCTCAAACCCAAAAAAAAAAAAAAAAGAAGAAGCTATATTCCTTGTTATTCTCAATCCAAACAACCCTGAAATATTTGAAAATTTTCAACCTTCTTTAATTTGAATCTTTACTTTAACGTTTCTTTTAATCAAGCATTTTTTTTTATTATAAGCATATTTGTACAAGTCACAGTTTCTTTAATTTGTAGCTAAAATATTTTTCTGCCATTAAATGAGATTGGGATTTGTGATTTTTTTTGTTTGTTTGAAAGGAGATTGGGATTTGTGTGAGAATAAATTCAATCCGTTAATTTCGTTTCTGAACGTGGATCATAGTGGAAAGAAAATTGTCCAGCCAACATTTAATATTTTAGTTAAATACCAATTTAATTAAACTTTGATTTCTCGTTTTCTTTAAGTCAAAGGTTCAGACATGCATGGCCCACGTTCTCAAGGAAAAGAAACACAAAACGGGTTTCCTAACAGGGAATAGAAAGCGATCTGCTTCTGGTTAATCTAAATAAATGGTTTTTTGTAAATGCTTTTTTTATATGTAAAAAATTTATATAACGTAATACTATGAATTAATATATAGTGAAGAGCACTGAATTACATACAAACATGTACACAACTTCTCCATGTGTGATGAAAATAAACAAAACTGATTAAAATAGGCTTTTTATATGTGGTAGTATGTATCTTAGTTCTACTTGTCTTACTAGCTATATGATATTAAACTTCTTATTCGATATTGTAATCATCAGCTGCTAGTAACTAATTCACTTCTTTAACTTAATGATTCTGTCACTTCATACAGAGCAGATATTTGTATCACAATCACGAGTTTAATTTCTTTTTATAAAATATAAATAACAATACATTGGAATATTGTAGAATAAATTTTCCAAATTAAATACCAGTGCCGTGCAGTCGGGTCCAATAAAATCTTATCCTACACGTGTGTAGGATAATTGAAGGGAGTAAATACAAAAAGAGATACTCAAATTTATGAGTTTTTTTTTCCTATTTATATGATATTTAATTTTTTTTATTATTATTCGATGTGAAATTTGACTTTGTATTCCAACAAAAAGAACTTGCATACCATCTAGAAAGTCGTTTCATTATAATAAAGTTTACTATTGGCACTCTTGTTTCAAACTTTGTGTTCAACAATTTTAGCGATTATAATGTCGGTAGCAACTAGCTAGAGTAAGTTAAATTTGAGCAAATGGATTGCAGGTTAGAATTTTAAGTTCAAAGTGAATATGCGACTGAGAAAAATCTCATATTAGAAAGGAGTTAGTTCAATAGACAACACATTGATTTTATAAGGCGGCCCAAACTTTTGTTTTAGTTTTCAGAAAATAAAATATTTAGCATTAATATTTACGCAATTTTTTTATAACAATATTTATGCAATTTTTATTATTAGTTAGTCTAACACTGTGATAGTTTAGGCGTGTTTTTCCTTGGAGAATGTGGTTCAAACCTTGCTCGAGAAAAAGAAAACACTTTTTTTTTTGTAAGGCTTTGAATATTTCTATTACTCTCTAATTTGACTTTCTTAATAACTTATTTAAATGTGTATTTTCAATAAGTCTTCTAAATAGGGCATAATTTATCCATCAACAAACTTATAAAGTACTTGGTTCTTAATTTATATAAGTCAACATACTTAATATTGAGTGTAAAATACTTATAAAATCATCTATTAAATGCGTTATTATAATTATTAATACTTTTGCACTCTAATTACTTAAATAATTTATATCTATTTATAGATAAATTATATTTCCATCTTAATTTTTTAGATTTGTATATGTATATATTAACAATATAAATAATTTGTACACTATTACAAAGATACAAACCAGCATGTATAATAAATTTATTGATTTTTATTATAATTATTTTAAAAATCATTCCAACAAAAGTTTTAATTAGTTAACGATATAATTATTTACATTGACCGTAGATAGAAATTAATCTCATATCATATTTATTAAATGTAAGAAGTATTGTAAATAAAACACTCCCATACCACACCCATAAAAATTATAATTTGACATATTTTATATTTTAAATTGATTTTATTGTACATGACATAATTAAGTGATATACTAATTAATTAATTTCGATAACACTACAAGTTACGTAAGGTAGCTAGCTATACGAAGTTATATATCTAGAAAATGTATTATTTATTTTTTAATCTTAAACATGGAAACATGACATATTATACGCAATGATGGGATTATGGGATTGCAAAGTCTCAGTCTGGAAATCAATCAACTATTATATATGTGCTTACGTACAGCATACTGATTACAAATTTACAATAGACTTTAGCTTACAGTCATCATCCACCTTAATTTTAGTTCCTGTCGAAGCTTCTCAGTAGCAATTTCCTTCATTTTGCTTAGTCAGGTCCCATTAGAGACTTTTGTCCTGTAACTGTAACTAAGAGAGGTTTCATAATAATAATAAATGAAGTTGTTGATATATCAGGACACGAAATTTACAACTTTTTAAGATGGAAATTCATCGTTTATTTTGTTATAGAGACGCTGGTTTTTGGCATGACATGGATAATATTTGACAAAGAAGCATTAACAAAAAGTAAAATGACCTGAACAGTTTTCTCACTATCGATCTTGGGGGTTACGAGCGGTTATTTGTTTGCACGTCACTGAAACACATTTGAGGTATTCAGGTAAAGGTTTCTAGTTTCCACACATGATAGTATAAGTGACAAATGTGTACAAAATGGTGCAACTTTGCAAGCCTGTACTTTGGTTGATACAGTTGGGTTATGAGTAGTTTGGTCTTATTTTTAAATGTTGCATTTTGGACGTTTCTTGGTCAAAACTGAAAATTTACAAGTTAATCTCTTTTCACATGAGCAATTTTTTGTTTGGTAAGACTCCAAATTGGATTTGGATATGACCAGCTTTAAGAATAATAATGCCACTTCTATATCCATGTTTCAGTATGCTTTTCCCACACCTAGTCCAGGCTTACCCATGTTCCGTACCATGTCAATTGTCAACGAGATTGTTATTTTTTACAGATATGGTTCATTTTTAAAAAAAAAATTACAAGAAACGGATAAATTTTTTAAAATATTATATGCATGGATAAGTCGTATTTTAAAACACGACTTCATACAAAGGAAGTTATACTTTAAAATACGACTTAAAAAAATTATTAAAAGAAAAACTACTGAAATTGTGCTTTAAATCACAATTTCAAGTATTTTATATTTTCTTTTTATAAAATTCATTATAAAAATCGACTTTAGTTTTATTTTATTTTAAAAAAAATTAGTGAAGTCATAGATGTAAGTACAACTTTAGTCTTATTTTTGTTTTTTTTTTAAATATTGAAGTCGTTTGCTACCAGACGAATTTAACTTTTTTCTTCTTCTTCTTTTTTTTTTTTTTTAATTTGTAGTTACCGGTAAAGGAAAGTATGAAACAAGAGTTACTCTTTTGAGAGAGAAAATTTTGGATTCTTGGATGACAGGTAACAGGCAAGCGATATACTTTTTTGGCTGCTGCACTTATAGGAATATCCCCACAGAAAATGGCAGTAGCTATTTCTGAAGGAAGTTCTTGGTAATATGTGCCACTCATCAGCCCGAGTAAGTGTTCCCTCTGATCTCATATTTTAAATTAAAAAAATAAATTAAAGTCGTCAGTTAACAAACGACTTCAATGTTTTAAAAAAAAAAAACTAAAATCATAATTATATCTATGACTTCATTAATTTTTTTAAATAAAATAAAATAAAACTAAAGTCATTTTATATAATACAATTTTTATAAAAAATATAAAATACTTGAAATAATATTTTAAAATATGACTTACTCATACTCGTGATATTTTCAAAATTTACTTATTTCTATAACTTTTTTAAAAAATTAACCCATATCTGTAAAAAAAAGGTCCTAAATTTGTCTATTCTAAATATTCAATACTAGCTTTGTTATACCTACCTCGCTTCTTGTATATTCTAAATATCTAACTATGCCAATTGGCCATATATATATATATATATAATGATAATATAAAAAAATACACTATTAATGTATTTAAATTCTTAATTATTATAAAAGTTAATAATTTTATCATATATCAATTTATGATTAGATAATATTATAAAAAAAATTACACCATTAATACTTTCTAATTGTATTCATCTTTAAATCCCTTCCTCGTACTTATATATATTTTATTATTCTTTGGTTTGCTTATCACCCTTGAATACGTTTAATTATTTCTTTTCTGATTTGTATAGACTAACTTAATCCATTGCCTAAAAATAAAATACAAAAGTTGCGTAATCCATGAGTAAAATGTATACCCACTTGATGAGAGTAACTTGAAAATTGGAACCGTTCAGCTACCCATTGCTTTATTTGTGACTGGTAGAACCGTACAAGATAGTACTACTACAGTACTTTTTATTTTTTTCACGAGTTATTCCGAAATTGAATTGATTTTTTTGCAACAATTCAAATAATGAAAGATAGAAAGGTAGTCGGAAGTTGAAAAATAAGTTACTAATTGGTAGTTAAAATTTTTTAAGTTAGTTTTTTTGTAACAGTTTAATTAATTTATTAAATCATAAGTGTTTAATAAAATTAATTATTGAAGTAATTAAAAAATATAAAATATCATAAATGATATATTTAAAAAGAATAATAGGAAAATTAAATATTTTAAAGATAAAAATAAAAAAAAATGTTAAAAAAATTAAAAATTAGTGTTTTAAAAAAATTACTTCAAGTATCATTTATAAAAACATTAAAAAATTATTTATCAAACGGTAAAACAAATTTTTCAACTTCTAAAAAAAGTTTATAAATATTTTTATAAGAAAATGTAATTATTTAAAACTTCTTTAAATTCAACATATAATATAATTCTATAAATATAAGTAAATGTTAGACAATAAAATTACACAATTACAAATGTCCAATTTATCTAAAATTTAGTGTGCATAATCGTTGAGTTATTATCAACACATTTGGTATAAAATGTCCAAATTATCTAATATACCTTTCATCATTTTATCTAATATGCCTTTCATCGTTTTATGTTATTGCATAGTAATATAGACTTTCATGCCTCTTGTTTGATTTAGAGTAAAATACGTGCATGCAACTTTTAGGCTATATTTAAATTGGAAGAAGAGAATAGAAAAGAAGGAAATGAAATAT
The DNA here is from genome assembly GCF_000004515.6 of Glycine max. Lineage (NCBI taxonomy): Eukaryota > Viridiplantae > Streptophyta > Magnoliopsida > Fabales > Fabaceae > Glycine > Glycine max. The sequence goes on from NC_038246.2 coordinate 50,918,646, forward strand.
AATGATGCTACTATTATGTTTCATTGTTTAGATCAGTAAAAAGAGGACTAAGTACAATAATACTATTAAAACCTGTTTCATCCTATTTCATTGTTCATGTTTACTTAATCTCATTGTATCATAACAACAAAATAAAGAATTTATTCCATTTCATCTCATCTCATCAATCCAAACATAACCTGGAAAGTAGTCCACATTCCCTCCCTTGTTCCTCAGTTCTCCACGGGAAGTCACTAGACTAATGTCCTAAGAGAGGAATGAAGATGATGCTTAAGTAATATTGGGGAACAAATTGGTCACATGGAAGAGGAGGGTTTTCATGGCAAGCTCGACCGGGATGCATAAGTAATCTATTAATAGGGTTGGACACAAAACTGGTTTGAACCGATCAACATATATATGACTAAATGAAATGAAATTGCAATTAATAAAGAGGACATGTGAAGTAATAATTGGGGATTCATTTTAATCTTCTGGAGTGGCCACCAAAGTATTTCATCGTTCTTCCTTGAACTGCTGTGACATGTTGGCATAGCATAAGACATAAGACTTGGGATAAAATTCATCAAAAAACAATAATAAGAATAAAATTTGTCAAAAAGTGAAAAATTTGCCAAAAAATTAAAATGTTGGGGGCAAAAAATGTTATTATTTTAGCACGTCACACCAGCTCAACAACAATAGAAGGTAAAATTTATAAGTTTTTTAAAAAAATTTGAGTAAAATGAGCCAAATTAGTTTTTCCAAAAAAGATAAACTAAGGAGATAATATTTTATTTAATTAAAATGTAGAGTATGAACGTTAAGATTGCAATATATCCAGATCTGGTATTAATAAAGTAGGAAATAAAATACCAGATAAATAAGGTAATGCAAAAAGCACAAGAAAACATAAAAAATACATCATTCTCCATGAATGGATGGTTCATGCTTAGCAAATGCATCTACAACCTGGTTTACTTCTTTATAGATGTGAGACCAAGAGATCATCTCACTCATTCTTTAAATATCCTATTTAGTCTATTTCGATTGACATATACGACGATTATTTATTTTTTTATCCGAAAAAATTAAAGACATACTAGAAGGCTTATAACATTTACATATTCTTCTTAACAAATTAAGTTGGACTCCGCGTAGAAGGGCTGATAAAACAACTTAATTAAAATCTTAATAAGTTATTTGCATTTGGATACACATGTTAAAAGTTACTTATACAATTTTGAAATGTTTACATACATAAGTACTTATAAATGTTGTCTTATTTAACAAATTAAAAATAAAATAAAAAATTAAAAAGTAACCAAATAATTTAAAAAATGGCATTATATATACACACATATATGACAGGATAGAAAATAGGTTTGGAAAGAGGGGATGCACCGCGGCACTAAATAATGCCTCACATAATAAAGTCATTATTATTTAATTAAAAGAGGAACAAAAGAAAATTTCAAATAATTTGTTCATAAGTTCTTCTAAACGTTAAGTAGTGATACTAAACATTTGATGCTATATTCATACTGCATTGTCCAAATTGAGGTATTTTCTATCACGTTTAATAAGAATAAATAATTATTAAGTTTTTCATTTACTCCACAAATTGCAATTGCAAGAAGAAAATTTTCATCATTTATGTTATGTCATTAAAGTACTAGTCAACGCATCTAAATCCCCAGCAAAGAAGAGGTAGGAAGACTAATTTGCCCTCCCCAAATAAACAAATTAGCGTCTATGACCGAAAAAATGAAATAAGGAGTAATCAAAGACATAACTAACTCAACTAACTACCAAGCAAATAGCTCATGCAACCAGAAGTAGAATAAGTATCCTCCTCCTTGAGCAGACATTGAAGCAGAGGCAACTAAAATTTATTTGTGTTTAAGTTAGTTGTCAACCACTAACATGAACATGGTAGAGTAAAAATCTATTTTTATATAACTCCAATTCAATTGTAACAATCAGAAGAAATGATATTTCAAGTTGGCATTTTGCCTGATAAGTAGAGAGATAGCTTCTCTCTCATAATGTTGGCAGTATTGTCAGCAAATTCACTAGTTTGGTCTTGATATCTCGAATCATGCTGGTGGCAAGAGAGCATATCATTATGTACTTCATCCTCCATATCCATAACTATATTATGCAGTATGCAGCAAACAAGAACAATTCTTGGTAACTTGTGCTTATCAGGCTTCCACATAACACCTTGGATTATCTTCCACATATCCTTCAGCCTAGCCAATGCTTTCTTGGCCACCATTTGGGTTTCAACAATCCTTTTATTAAACTCAACTTGAATATCTGACAGTCCTTTACCTTCAAAAGGTGTAAGAAGCCATGGCAAAAGGGGAAAGCCTGTATCCCCTATAATATATTCCCTTAACACTGATCCATCTGGAAGTGTTTTCTTACCCCCATTCAACCTCTTCCCTTCTTCAGCAAGTTTGAAAAGAGAAGAGCTTCGAAGCACTTGCTCATCACTCATACTTCCTGGCCATCCAGTAACTATGTCATGGAATCTCAAATCCGGATCCACAACAGCTTGCAACACCATGCTGCAATTCTTCTCACGATCAATCCACACGCTATTCAAGGCATCTACAGAGGGCAAAGTCATCATTATGTGTGTACTGTCAATGGCACCACAACAATTAGAAAGGCCCCTTATGTTCTCAAACTTGGACTTTATCTCTTCCATTTCCATTTCAGTTGAAGGCCAACTAAGATGGTGGAGCCCTCTTTCTTCCATTGTTTCCACAAATTTCCATGTTACCTGGGAAACAGTTGACTGGTTCATCCGAAATGAGTCACCAATGGTTGACAATGACTCACCAGAGCTAAGCCTTCTGAGAGCTACAGCTACTTGATCATTCAAAGACAAGCGATTTCCATTTAAATCAACAAAATTTGAGGCTCTGGCCACCATGTCTTCTTCCACAAGAGAACATATATAGTTGAACGTCTTCCTTGAGATCTTGAAAACAGACTCAAATTTCTCTATATTTTTAGATCGAGCTAAAGGTCCAAAAATTAGCAAAATCAAACATTAGCATATCATGTAAATGGGAAATTGAGTTTCACAATAATATATTATGAATAAGTGTAGCACATCATGAACCATCATAAATAAAATGAAAGGAAGGTAGTCCACATGCCAGAAGAAGCAATAGCAGATTATGTGCAAATTCTTTGTAATCTAGAGGTCAGTTTCTCTGAAAGCTATATTAGAAAAATCTGTCTCTTCTTATACAAAGCAATCTACTTAAGTCACAATGCATAAATATCTAAAAATATGCACAACCTGATGGCTATATATGAGAGTTTTAATTAAGAAAATTAGTATAGTAATGAATTGACTGAAGGGTTTCAACTTCAAAAACAGAAGAAGGGTTCATACCTATGCATTTCTGATTTTATTTTTCTTTCAAAACCTCTTCAGCTGTCAATCAGATTAGAAGGCTTTCAACTCATAACAATTCAATGTTTTATTGTATCTATCGACCATACCAGTCTCACATTTAATCCCATCTAAGCACATTCTCACATTTAATCTGTATACTTTTTCTATCATCAATCAATTCAATAAGCCACATGGAAAAAATTTATTTCACAAGTAGTTTAATTAGTTAGAATGTGTGTTAACCACAAGTTTGAGTAATCTCACTGCTCATGTATTTGGTAATTAGTCAGTATAAAGATGAGAGTGCAAATTATGTGACTCCTCAAAGCAGACATTGGGAAGAGACAAAAAAGCTGGAGTAAAGGAAGAAAGATCATTTGAGATGGGTTGAAACAATGGAGATAGAAAGTCAAAATGAGTATTGACTGACATGAATGCATAACAAGAGAAAGAAGCTGCACAATTCACGTGAAAACAAAGCATAAGATACCCAATTTGTTACGTACAGTGAATTACTGTAACAAGTGAAGATCATAAAAATAATGCAGGTATTTATACCTATAATCAGGATACCACCAATGTTCTAATTAAGGTACAGAATAACAACTAGCCTAGCAGCGATATGCGAACCAAAACAAGAGTAATTGAAGAAAATTGAAACCAAAGTCTACGACAATTCCTAAGTAAAACAAATTCCAAATACAACACAAATGGGTCAAAGGTATGAGGTTACTTTATTTATCAAGTAACTGGGCAAGAAGTATGCCCAATAAGAGCAACATGAGTATGAAAGTCAAGCAAAGTGAGTAAATTAGTAAGCTTGAAGAAACAAATCTGGAATCCTACAACCCATTACAAGAAAGCACGTAACTTCTTTGCCCTACATTAAAAACTCATGATATACAATAACAAGCAAGCAACACACAATTATCAGAATAAAAAGAAAGGATATTTATTAATTGTAGTGTACCTGAGATTCTGAGGGAGAAGTGATGCCACCAATCGAATGAGGTTGCAGAGGCATCTTGGCCATCTTTGTTGTCAGCCTTCTTCCTCTTCTTGATCCCTCTGATGGAACCCATTCAGTATTATTCAGAAAAGCACAATCACAATCACAAAAGCCATTAATCAGCAACGAGAAGAAGAAACAGAAGTGTGAGGTGTGTGTGCCAATTCCCGAGTATTTATTATAATGAATGAATGGAAGGGCAAGTTGGAAAGCATAAACAAGCAAGGGTGAGAGAAAGAAAGAAGCAGAATACGTGAGTAACTAACGCGTGGTGTAATATATATTGGTCAAGTGAAGGGAATCAAAGAATATTAGCCAGCCCAGGCCAGGCCAAGTTCAATGAGACCGCTAGTTTCTCTCCTAATGGACATCAACAATTGCATTCAATTCATTATTATTTTCAACTCAGTTTGCAATCAAATATATTCCGCCTGAATTTAAACTATAGTTTATTTTTTATTATAAGATTTAATCTTTTTTTAAAAAATGTCTTTAATTAAAATCTCTTATAATGAGGTGACAGTGAGTGAGTGAGAAAAACATAATTCATTAATATATATTTGTTAGTTTTGTTTACGGAAGTATTTTTTTAAAAAAATATTAATTTAGGATGAATTTAATGTTCTTAACTTTTTATTTTTATTTTCATGAATTAGTTAATTTAACCATTAATAAAAATTAGAATTAATAGTATTTGAGAATAAACGTTTTTGAACACTTAATGCTCTAACTTGTTATTGATATTCATTCTTTTTTACCATGTCTTATTTCATCTTTTTTTTTTTTTTACCGCATCTCTTTTATTTATTTCTCTCGTCATTTTCCCATGTTTTTGTTACATTGCATTTTTCGCTCCACTCGTCTCATCTACGTTCCTGTCTCGACAATAATATTCATTCAAAATATCATTTTCATTTACTACCCGTCGTTGTTAGACCATCTCTGTTTTCACATTATCATCATTGTCTCTTGAGCTTAAATACGTGTAGAAATTCATTTTTAAACCATACACTAGGGAAAAAAAAACTCGAAATGTTGTTTTATCAATAGATTATATCTTCTCTTAGGATAAATGCTTAAATTATAATCTTTATTTATTTTTAAAGTTATATTTTTTTAAGAATATTACATTTTAATTAAACAAAAATTTCTCAATTAATCAGTGCACTTATGACACTAATCACATTTGTCATAAATAAATTATTAAAATTTGTTTCCTGTGCCCACTTAAGAAATAGTATTAGAAAAATGTTTTATCTTTTCGATGTTAATCTTAACTATAATTTTATTTGATATTTTTTTTTAAAATTACCCCACCATATAATAACTATACTAATGTTGTAATCTTCCATCAAGTAAAATTAATGTATCTAAGGATGGAGCGGAGTTTACCTTTTTATTATAATAGAATGGAATTTACGCCAAATAAGCTAAAAGGATTATGTTTTTCTTTGTTTAGGTATTTAAGAAAATCTTTGTTCTACCTAAATAGGTCTAGGTCGTGTCAAGACTAGTGCAAATAACCCATTTTTAAAAACACAAGTAGGAATGACACCTACTTACAATCGAATATATATATTGGCTATTTGTATAGGTCTAGGTTAAAAATTATTAGCAGTAATGTAGATGAGATATGTGTATAAGGATTTTTATACTCTAAATTTTACACTAATCTGAATTTAATTAGGCAAGACTTTATAAGTCACAAAAATTTTCCATTTTTAAAATTTTGTTCTTCTATTTTTAATACAGTTGTAATTTTAAGATATAAATATTAGGTATTAATTGAATTAATTTATTATAAAAATAATAATATATTTTCTTGCTAACATCTCAATAGAATTTTTGAATTATTTCTTTCAGTCACGAACGAGATATTCACGTTATTGACGACAAGAAATGTTTCTTTTTTGTTTCAATTACCCCTCACAACACGCTTTTTAAAATGATATAGGATGAGTTTGTTAAAATTTTAAAAAATAATTTTAAAATAAGTGCTTTTGATATAAGTATTTTTTTATGAAGTTATATTTGTTTCTTAAAATAAGTAGGAATATTTTTTTTTTAAAATATAAGCAGTTTAGACAAACATATTAAAAATAAAAAGGGATTTATTTTTTTATTAAAATAAACATTTATTTCAATAAATAAGTTTAAACAAACTGACTTAACTTTTCTATCAATTTTTTATATATATAGTTTGTTGTTTGTTATACACCGAATGGAGTTTACTAGATAAAAAGTATGTACAAAGTAATAATAAATGAATTAGCGAATAATGAACACCTAACATTACATGAAGGATGTTTTACCATGAGTAAGAATTTTGATGTGAAAAATATGTAGAGGTTGTATTCCAATATAGCAATTTTAAATTCTAGATGAGCACAATATCTCATTTTTTGTTCATTATGTGAAGTTGAGACAATTATTCACATGTTTTTTATGTGCACAAAAAATGAAGATTGTTGGTCGAAACTCAACTTAAGTCATTGTAGAGGTCTTGTTCCAAACCGCATGTAAGAAATTCTTCGTCTTGTTTTTGAAACTACAAGAAGAAAGGCAAGATCAAATGACTATCTTGTTATGAAGTTTATGGAAGAAGAGGAATGACAAGGTCCAAGAAAACACGAATGTCCCAAGTGAGTCTGTGGTTAGAAAAAGGGAGGAGTTTTATCAGAGTTGGAAGTATACAAAGACAAAAAGATCAATTACAAAAAATTGACACTTGAAACTGCGTCGTTGAAAACTGGTGAAAACTAGAACATAAATGACTCAAATGCATCGTGAATTTCATATGATTCATAATATCACTTGAACTAGTTTGTGTGTTCATGATGGTCAAGAGAGTTTTATTTTAATAATGACATCATGGAGACAAGTAGACAACCATGCATGGACATTTAAGACAGTGAAACATGAGTCTATAAACAATTCTTTGTTTTGTAACTACAATAAATTTTAATTATGTAATGTTCAAATTAGACTCTAAAATGGTAGTTAACAAAATAAATACTGCATATGAGGATCTAACAAAATTGGAAAATATTACTGCTGAGTGTAGAAAGATTTTAATTACTCATTCATCTTGTATAATAAGATTTGTTAAGAGACAAACAATGAAGTTGCTCATGAATTAACAACAGTGACTCCATTATTTTCTAGTCTCTACTCTATTGATCATGCAATACTTTATATTGAGCATTTGATTCATAAAAAATGAGATAAATACTATTCAGTAAAAAAAATTATTGTTTGCTAAGAAAAAAATTATTGATCAAGAATTTTGTAGTGAGTACAAAAAAAAAAGTCGCTCGTTTTGGTTGCTAATGATCCAAGATTGAATAATTTGGCGAAGCAATGAGGATTAGCAATTTTTAAAAGAGGACTTGTTGAGTATATTTCTTAATTCTACATTGATAAAAAAAAAAATTATACTCCAAACTGATATTCTGTGCAGCCTGTTTCAGAACATAGAAAATGTTACATAATCAGCATAATGAAATACTATTTAATTTGTGCTTCTTGTTTGCAGTTGCAGCTCTCTGGTGCTTAATTTTGACAGAACAAGAATTCGACTGAAAGCTCCAATAATGTTTTAGGGTTTCACCAACCAAGGCTGTTGTTTGATCACATAAGATGCCAATAAAAAATGTATGATAAAAAGAAATAAAGAATGTCTATCAATGACCGAAAAAATGCAATTATCGGTAGGAAATTTTTTAGCCATTTTATGAAAAAAAAAAACAATACAGACGTTAATTGATTAATAACATAAGATGCCAATAAAATAAAATAAAACGTATGATGATTGATGAAAATATGTGGCTATGAACGTCTAAAATGCGATTACCGTTTAAAATTGAAGTGTGTAATTGTTGGGTAAATTCCGACAGCACCCACGTGATAGCAAGATTTTCAGACGTTAATGAAAAAATCAAAATTTCGCCCACCGTGGGGCTCGAACCCACGACCACAAGGTTAAGAGCCTTGCGCTCTACCAACTGAGCTAGACGGGCAACTGTTGAAACTTGAAATTTTAAATAATATGTAGTAACCTGTTTTTTATAGAATATAGAATAAATATATGTAGAACGTGTAAAAACTAAAAATATATATGTGCCATTAAGTTCAATATCTTTCTCACTTTGCAGATTCGATGATTTCAAATGAATTAAGTCTTAAATTATACATGACGTATCTATATATAGTGTACCATTTGACATGTTAGCAATAATTTTTTGATAGCTTTGCGAAATGCGAAGTCTTCAATATAAGATATCATTGGAACGGTTGCATATTGCAGTGTTTATAGAGCACAGTTAAGTGGTTCTTGTAGTATCTAATTCCAATATTTGAACCACATGGGGCATGTGCCTGATATTTAGAACAGGGAAAGATTAGGTGTTTCTCCAAGGTTAGGTGTTTACAACAAAATAAAAAGAAAAATGTTCAATGAAAGATATAGTCTCGGACAGAACTCTGAAAATAAAGCCCAAAATCAGATGACTAAAGCACTTACATTTGGAAAGAATTTGAAGTACAAAATAATTCAATTGAAGCAATCAAATTCCATTCAATTGTGAAATGACTTGTTTGGATTATTAAACTTGTGTAAGTATTTCCATTGGGGTATCGGGTTTAACGAAATACAACAAGGAAGTTAGTTTTGCTCCAGACAAATCATGATGCACTAGTATTGGATTATTGGGTACCAACAAAGATATAAGGAGCAATAATTCATTTCATGTTAATTTGATTAAAAGGACACAACACAAAAGATAGATGTACTAGCAACAAATCACTCAATTTATTGTGTTCCATTTCTAACTCAAGTTAAAAACTGCATAATGACACCAATTTGAGTGATTCATAGTTCCTCTCTCGCACTCACAAAGATCATCCACACCTGATGAACTGCATCAAAACTTCTGAAGCCTTGATCCTCCCACTTGGACGTTCATTCTCCACCCTCTGGCTTCTGATATCTGCTGATTCAAAACCCTCCAAAGACCCTTCCAACGTTCCAAAACTTGATCTAGAAAATGGCAAAGACCCTTCATTCTCACCCAACTCCCTTGCATCACCATTTCCTTCACACTCTTCAACTTGCTCCTCCCTTTTTATCCTTTCCCTATGCTTCTCCTCGGTCTGAGTCGACGCATTAGTAGCTTTCCCTGCAAACTCTTCGCATGTCTTTGCCGAGTAAAACTTGTAATCACTCGAGTTCAATGATTGGCTTCTCCCCTTTATGGTGGCAGGGGAGTCTGCACCCGTGCTAGAATTGATTGCTTCAGTGGAACTTTTGGAGCTTGATGTTGATATTGTTTCGCAGGATCGAAAACTCAAAGAAGCTTCTATCATTTGTGTTCCTTTGAGGACATACTCATGGCCACTACTTGGGTAAATGAAATCATTCTCGGACAAATCTTGCCACACATAACCGTTTTTGTAACTCCTAGAATAAAATTCCTCATTAGCATTCTTTGATAAACATTGTTAGTTGCAACAAGTTTGAGCCTGTGAACTAAATAAATGTGTGTTTGGATTTGCGTTTATAGCATCCAAAATTATGTTGAAACATCAGCAATTTTAGGTAAATGTTTTATGTATCTAATTCCACAATAAAAAAAATTAATTTACATTCAGAATTGATCATGAGCTGGAGTAACTTTAAATAATACTAAGTTCTACTACTAATGTATTTTTAGAAATTAGAATAAAACCATCCAAACATAAATGATTTCATCTCAAAGTCAATTTTGCAAAAGCTCATTCAACACACGTGAAGACAATTAAGGGAGTCTGTGTTCCAAGATTCTGAAGAGCCTATAATAGAATTTACCTTTTTGCAGACCAAGAATACATGTTGGCCATTCCTTGTCCCCGGAGAAAACTCAATCTATCTATCACATCTGAGAACGACAGGGTAAACATAAAAAAAAATAAAAAATAAAATAGTGAAATTATATCTGAGCATAAATCAAATTTAGTAACTAGCAATTCTATTTCCCATTACTGTATTGTAGCATTTACCTTTGAGACATAGCACTCCCTGTAGAGAAGAGATTGGAACCTCCATGAGATGTGGATGTTCAAGCTGGCCATTTCGGGAAAGGTAGTATATTACTGGAACTTTAACCTCAGTTGCTTGATGCTTTGGTTCAATCCAGATTTTGGTGCTCTCAAGACTTGCTTCTCTTTCTAACATTTTCCTTGATAAAATAGAAATAAAAAGCAGCAAATTTGAAGGTAATGAAGGCAAAGTTTCTGAGTGCAGAATGAGAAGCTATTGTGTGATTCAGGTAGTGAACTGAGGGAGATTCTTGGCATTTATAACGATAGGGGCCACCAAGAGGGAAAGTGACCCTTGTTTGCATTTGGCAAATAATGAGCTTATATGTACGAATACCAACAAGTGGAATGGCATGCAATTGCATATATTTCACGGCAATATGCCAATCCTGTTGTTGAGCTTATAATATTAACTCACGAGGCAGGTGCTACTACTAGTTGCAAGTTAATGGTCAAATGATGTTTCATCAATTATCAATATCATTCATAGTACCCCCCGCTCACGGACCAAAGTGAGCTCAGGACAAAATTTTCATTTTCTTCATTTAAAGTCAAAAGTAGTCCCGTGAAACCATCGCACTGCTTTCAGGGAAAAAAAATGGACGAGTTTCCCGGCAACCAAGCAGAATGTGCGGAAACTAGTGATTGAAGGGCTTTATAACGAGAAGACAAATGTTAAATAGTATTCTAAGTGTGTTATCTAAGGAACTAAAAGAAAAAACATGTTTCATTAGAATGAGCAAAAATGTGTTATCTTATGATTTTTAAATACATTTCAATATTATTTTCCTTTTAGCCTTTTAATTAGGGCACTGATTAGTGAGACTTAGTGAGAATGGAATTTCGTGAAAAGAAAAAAAGAAGGCCTATCTTACTATTCCTTCACATAGAAAAATTAAAACAACACGAGTGGCTAAATGTGAAGAAAATCTTGAAACTTCAAACATCTAGTACTAACTAATCAAACGGCTTTTCCTCTTGATCCATGATTTCGAGGAATTCTCGTATCAAGAAAAGCAAGTGAAAATTGTCTAACTTGTTCAATTATAGATACTACCCTCTCTCTATATAAATTAGAAACAAAAACTAGTGTCACACCGGCTACAAGAAGAAGAAAAACAATAAAATATTTGGAATATTTCCACTATCAATGCCGTGCTTTTTCTCTTGCCACATCGACATACAGGTAAATGAAAGGCTTATAATCGGAGTGGTTCTTAAGCAAACTTCGTTGTTGGCGGAGAATATGTCGTAACGAGGGGTTCATCATACGTGACAAAACCCTTTAACCAAGTTTGAAGGCAATTTCTCATTTTGTTTTCGCTGTTTATGTGGGTTCAAGTATCGCACGTGTGTGGATTGTGAGTTTGTCGTTTTGGGGGAGAAGTGGCGTGTGAGTGAAAAGAGTACAGTGGCAGAAAGTAAATGAGAAAGCAGGTGCTGGTGAGTGATAATTGATTACGTGTGACAGCGAATAAATTGGAAACAAATGAAGAAACTGTATTGCATTGAGCCCTTCAATGCACAGAACAGGCTAGCAGGCCACTGCACTGTTTGGAATTGGAACCACTACGTTCCAATATCACTGCAGACTGTGTTATTTCTTCAGCACTTCACCATTTCTAAAACAACAGTAAGATATTAGTCAACAAATAACACTTTGTTACTTTAGTCGGGTATGTACTAATGATCCGAATTTATAGTTTATTATACTTTCTCTCTATTATTGTACATTTTTCTCAAGTAGATTAGCAGCTTGGTCCATAAAAATATTTCCACACATAGTTTAGTCCTTAAATTTGATTATTGAAAGAGTTTTTTTTTTTTGTCATTGAAAGAGTCGGTTCCGAATTTTTAAACTTGTATAATGTAATCCTTTTATTGGTATAAAATTCAAAAATTCAAGGCCAGATCTAAGCTATATTTATATTCGGAAATTAAATTGCAAGTAGAAAACAGTCATGGGAGTAAAGTTGTTAACTAATTTACTCTCTTTTTCTTTTCTTTTTTCCTCTGTATGCATGCATACAATACAAGTGATGACTTTTGAATCCATCCATCTTCCTGACAGTCTAAGACCACTTCCTTCTAAGATTTTATTTTCAGTTTGCAGGTAACAAATTGATTCTAAGGACTTCAGTCAAAATTTTATTATTCATTTGAATTTTGAAGTCTTTGAATTCTCATTGTTACTTTTCTATTGGCCTTGATGAAGAAACTGTGATGGAGTGATGTGGCATTAGCATTCCAGAGTTTGGATTCTCTGACTGCATGAAATCCTAGAGATCAAACTAAACTCAAAATTTTGGACAATTAGACGGTGGGTGTAGGAGTAGGACCCGGCAGTTTGCTTTTTTAAATGCAGAGAATCTTGGTCTGGCCATTTCAGCAGTAGAAGCAATTGCTTTGGTAAGTTTCTTTTCAGGTACTATGTTGTATTGCCATAAGATTGGAACAAGGTCCCTCACTCGTATCTGTCAGGTGATAGTGGCACCCATAAGAAAGTATCACGTTGAAGTACCTGATGACAAGTCTCTTTTAGTTAGGTTATAATTTCTGAAATGCTAGGAGCAGATTCTTCTACTCAAGAGGAGTATGATAATGTGTAATTCATTTTAAGAATGCACGATTTGTCATCAGCATCACATTCACCATTGTATGGTCTGTTGAGCACCTTATTTGTGTTTCTGGGCCGAACAATGGATACTCGAGGTGGCAACAAACATACTTTAAGATACCACCAGAAGGGAATGAAGGCCGCCGTTGATCTCTTCTGGTTTCCTTCTAAGACTTCGTTTCAACTTCGTATTAGACTTCAATCTGTGTGAAATCATTTAACCTTTCGAAATGTAGAAAGTGCAGTTTTTGATATTTCTGCTTTTGAACAATGCAAGTTGCAACATTCAGCAAACACTGGAATGCAGTTGATGATGCAGTACAGTAACATAAACTAACTAATGCTAGCAGAGTTTCACGTAATATTCCAATTACACAGTTTTATCTCAGTTAAATTTTCAAGAGAGCTCTCTCTGGTTGCCTCAAACATTTACCTAGTTGCAATAGGCAAGTTGACCATGCAGAAAAGAGGGAAACAATTCGTATATTTACGTACTAGTACTACTATTTGTTTACAGTTTTTAGTTTTAGGAGTCACTAATGAAAAAATCGTGTCATGAACTGAATTCTTATCAATAAAGTCTTTCCAAGTTTGTTTTTCTCCCGTTTCATTTCCACTCGGTCAATTTTCTTTCTCTGAGAATGGTTTATCACTTCCATGCTCTTGAGTTTCAGTTTTCATATCAATTTATAAAATTCTCATTTTCCTTACAAATACAAAGCTAAAAAATGCTCCCGTGTAATCAACGCCAAACAGAATGTGCAAAAGCCAGTCAAGGATAGGATCAACACACAAATGGAGTCAAATCAGAGTCAGAAGAATACAACAGGGATAAGGAGCAACAAAAAGAAAGTTTGGATTTACTATTAATTTGCATCAAATTGTCTATCTATCTGTGAACAAAATCTCAAACTAGTAGTAACTTTTTAATCTCTTCCTACTTTTCTTTGCTTATAACAAAGACAAAGAATTTTCATTTCAAGAGGAAAAAATGATAACAATAACAAGGGAAGTAGGAAACTGTAAATCCGATCAGTTATGGATGCCTCATTATTGTATTTTATAAACTACAATCAAACTGTTTGCTAGAAGAAAAAAGAACAGTGACCTGTTTGAGTTTTCCTACACGCTTTAGGTTGTAGTTGCAGCAACTGTTTGTTTCGTTGGGCATGCCGCAAATGTATGTCCTTTCTCACCACACTCATAGCATGTCCTCCTCCTCATCTTGCCACTTCCTGTGGAACTTGATTTATCACCATCAGCTCCATTTATCTTGTCACTTCCTGTGGAACTTGATTTATCACCATTAGCTTCATTAACTGTGGAGCTTGCATGAGTTCCAGTTTTTTTCTTCAAAGGAACCGCACAACTTATCCTGACAGGTCTCCCAAACAAAACATTTTGGTCCAATGCAAGTGCTTTTTTTAGTGACTGACTATCACCAAAATCCACATGGGCATACCCTCGAAACTCTCCTGTCTCCTTGTCCATACCGAATCGTAGCGATGTTATCTCAGAATTATTGAAGAATTTCCTCAGTTCTTCCTCTGTTATATCCCACGACAAATTTCCAACATATATTCTATTGTACCCCTCCAAAATTTCTGGAGCAAAATCTGAGGCTTTATTGGCTCGAGTTGCTTTATATGGTTGGATTTTAAGAAAGAGTCCTCCCCTGTTATACATTAAATGTTTCATGAGAAATGTGCAAAAAACAGTAAATCATGTTTCTAAGAAAGAAAATTGCGAGCTTTACTAACATGTCAGCTCCATCAAGAGCCAATGCTCTTTTGGCTGCTGCTTCAGTCTGCAGGAAGAATGCCACAAAAATGTCAGCATGTTATGAACATGCTTATTACCAAAGTGAAATACAAACTTAAGATAGTGATGTAAGGAGAATTACTATGCATTGCTAATAGAGTGTGCTGATAAATCTCAAGGGCTCAACTGAGATTGATAGTAATAAAAAAATAAAAAAGGCTCTATTGCAATAAAAAAAATAAAGGAAAAATGAAGAAAAGAATAGTGCAATAGTCCTGACCTTGAAAGTAATAATGGCAATCCCTCTAAACTTGCCAGTTTCAGGAAAAGTCATGCAATCAACTTCAGTTATGGTGCCACAGCTTTCAAAATAACTTCGAATATCATCCTCAGTTGAATAATAGGGAATTCCTCCAACATAAATCTTTGTATTTGTATTAGGAGCATCACCATTGTCTTGACTGAATATATATCACGGAACACATAAACAATTAAAACAAAAATCTCGCACTCACATTAAACAGTAGCTATTTACAATGTAATATTATTATTACCTGGTAGTTGTATTGGTCTTGGTTAACTCTGTAGCCTCTGGCATTTCCCCTCCACCATTAGATTCGTTTTCCTTAGCCGTCCTGGGGTTTTTCTTCTTCTTTGGTGTGTCGGAAACTCCAGTTGCTGCCACGTCATCGTCCTCTAGCTTCTTCCTCTTTGTCTTCTTATTGGGCGAACCCTGTGTTTCAGTTTCATTTTCCTTGTTGGGTTGTTGTGGAGGTTGGTCGGATCGAAGCTTTCTTCGCTTCTCTCTCTTGAAGAATCTGGGTGTGGGCGTGGCAGAGTCCAGAAGAGTTTTGAGAGAGTTATTATTATTAATAGAAAATGAAGGGGGTTCAGCGGCGGCGTTGGAGTTGCTTTGGGCTAATTCAGCTCTCAGCTTAAGCTTCAGTTTCTTGTTTGATAGAACCATTCTGCTCTCTCAAACCCTCGACAGACACAGTCACAAAACCAAAGAAAGGGTTTTGGGGAAGACGCAAACAAACGACGCCGTACATTCGGAGGGTATAACTAACAAGGTATTTCTTCTTTTGGGCTTTGAAAAGCCCTTGAGACATGTCCTTCGGCCTTTAGCAAAGCCATTCCACTTTTGGGCTCAAAGTTCAACCTGTTTTTTTTGGAAATACCTCTCACCTTATATCTCCCAGATATGATAACTATTAAAAAGTTAAAGTAATACTGCATAATGTTAAAAATCTAGCTTAAATTACTCATTTATTTCTATAATTTCACTATTTGTATCCTTTAATTTTTATATTTTAAAAATGATATTTTTATTTCATATAATTTCCACGTTAAATCTATATTTTACTGAATAACGTTGTTAGTTTACAGTTAGTTGTTGCACACAAATATAGTCATGCCCAATTTCGAAACTATTATATGATCAATGAATTGAATTTTACTTGTTAGTAAAGTCTCAACTACAACTACTACTATTATTTAAGACTCTACATTTTTTGTCAATCACGTGTATTTTTTTGTTCGAACCAAATATTTAAAACAATCTTTGCATCTGATATTAGTTATTAACTAGAACAATCAAACGGCAATTAATCCATGTGCCTGAATTTTTCAACTAGCTGCTTTGAAATCATTATGATAATTATAAAAAATAGGAACACTATTGAGTTCTTTTTTATAA
Organism: Glycine max; assembly: GCF_000004515.6. NCBI lineage: Eukaryota > Viridiplantae > Streptophyta > Magnoliopsida > Fabales > Fabaceae > Glycine > Glycine max. The sequence continues at coordinate 50,935,207 of NC_038246.2, forward strand.
TGAAAAGTATGTCTTAAATGTGTTACACAGTCCTATGCAATGCAATGAGACGCATCAAAAGTGTCAAAACACTTGTGTTCCATCGGTTTTCTTGGCGTTCCCACATCACATTGTTTGTATTCTATCGATTATCCCCATTCTCACTGTCACTGCTCTGATGTCAGCTGATACCAAGTGAAGCCACGTTCACATACTTATTATGTGGCATCACACTCGCATTCCATGTGTCATTTAGCCTTCCCAATTTCTTTTAAAAAATGCCCGCTACTTATTTTTAATTATTTAATGTTAACAAATTAAACTTTTTGTGGTAACCCATTTTCACCCGTCGTGTATGGTTTAGAAATAAAGGGAATGAACGTCAATCTTGTCCACAAATTTCTCCTTTTTCTCCCTTTCTTTCTTTCAATCAATTGTTACACTAAATATTTTTATGATTAGTTAAGGGTGACGAGAAATCATTAAGTTTTTCTTTTTTTATATAGATATCAGGCAAATTGATCACTGAGTTTCATTTACAAACTATTTTTTAATAAAGATTCATTTTGAAAGATATTACGCAAGAGATCTATTTTGGTAAGCATCCCACCAGCACGATCAGTAAATTCATCCACGTGACAGCCTGGAGTACATTTCATCAATGGGGTTGACGAAACAGACTTGGAGTACATTCACACGATCATCCTGTGCATGTTTTGCTAACACCGTTAGCGAAACAAATTTGGAAAGATTAAAAAATCGTTCATAATTATAAGATAATTGATGCTAATAAATATATTTATTTTATAGCATAATTGATGCTAAAATCGTTTAATCAAATCTCTTAATTGATGCTAATAAATACATTTACTTTTTTTAGCATCAATTAATATTTTATTTTATAATTGAAAATGATTTTTAATCAAATATCTTAATTGATGCTAATAAATACAAACGATTTCAGCATCAATTTCATCAATGAGAAAGACGAAATCCACTATCACTATCATGATAAAAAAAATTCAATTATGATAACAAATTTGAAAAGATAAAAAATCGTTTATAATTATAAGATAATTGATGCTAATAAATGTATTTATTTTATAGCATAATTAACGCTAAAATCGTTTAATCAAATCTCTTAATTGATTTTAATAAATACATTTACTTTTTTTAGCATCAATTAATATTTTATTTTATAATTGAAAAATGATTTTTAATCAAATCTCTACTAATAAATACGATTTAAGTACCAATTTTGCTAATAAAGATGACGAAATCCACTTTCTGCATTTATTTTGTCAACGAAGATGACAAAATCCACTCTGCCAAGCCTGTTTCGCCAACTCCAATGACGAAATACACTCCAAAACAAATCCCTCACGCAATATATTTTAAAATGAACCCTTACTGAAGAATAGTTTGTAAATGAAATCTAATGGTTAATTTTCCTACATATCATAAAAATAATTCAATCAAAATCACTCTTTGCCGTAAAATGAATCATACCATATTTAAAGATGTGCTGTCCCCTACAAGATTACATTGCAGAAAAGGATATATAGAAACAAAGGCTCCAAAAGTGACATATTTTATCTCTTCTGAATTATAACGCTATGCCAGCCCCAGCCTGAAAGAGCATGGGAAATGACTTGTTCATATAATTTTCCTTTCTACATAAAAAAAAAAATCACTGCACGATCACTACATTCAAGCAACTCTCATCCGATGTCTCTATCTTTGGAGGCTCTCCCTTGACTAATTCAATCAATTTCTTTGCCACTGAGATTTCATCCACTCGATTTGTAAATCCCATAAACTTTATCCGTTTTAGATGCTCCAATTTTGTACTATATTCAGTTTCTTGCGTTAAACAATATGAATTGGACCGTGGAGCCGAATAACTTGTAGAATCATTCTGCATCCATTCGGTGATAGAAAATAAAAAAAAAGTTAGAAATTAAAGTTTAGAAAAGAAACTATATCAAAACAAGAGCATCAATTACTTTTAAGTTCCGAGCATGAAACCTACCGTCACAAAAAGTTGCTCCAAGGCAGGACATAATTTCAAAAAGGAGACTAAGGTGTCCATGCTATTTTCACCCCTATGGTTGTGAATCCACCATAGCTCTCTTATTTTATAGAATATAAAGTTCCCACTTGGAGAAATCGATGGCCATATCAATTCCTGCAACAAAACGCTTCTGGAGTTAGTTAAATTGTGTATAACTAAAAACGAGACATCCTAAATTCAAGTCACTACCAAAAAAATATAGAGAGGTGCAAGCATTCCCATTTCCATTATAATTTTTCATGTATGATAAGTTATTGTAATTTCTTTCTATTAGCGCCTAAAAATTAAGCTCAAGTTGTAAATTGGCCAGATATATAATTGCATTAAATGAGCAATAGTAGACGAGAAATAATAGAAATTAAGAACATACCTGAAAAGTCCACTCACATAAAGTGAGAGCTTCACAATTCTTTATTGTCAACAGTGTTTGGTTGAAATATTGAGCCTTGAAGTCAGCACAGCTTGGTCCAAGTCTGAAATTAAGCATGGCATGGCTAAGGTTGAAATGGGATTCTGGCCAAATCGTTGGAAGAGGTCCATCAAGTCTGAAACTTTTAAGCTTAGAAGTTCTAAGATGGAGAGACTTCAACTGGGGGCAATCTAATATGGTTAACTCGTGAAGCTTTGATTCAGACTCAATGAACAAAGATTGCAACCCGGTGCACTCAACAATCACCAACTTCTCAAGATGCTCTAAATTTGAAACGATGGAGGAAATCAACTCACTAGTCAAATGACTCACTGATTTCAAATAAAGAGTTTTGACTAAGAAAGTGGGGGGGACAGTGTTGTGTGTGATGTGATGCTTGTTGAGTATAAACTTGAGCTCATACTGCTTTTTGAGGTCTTTGATCCCAGCAGGGAAATCAAGAAGAAGCTTACTGTTGGTTGCAATGGATGCAAAGAGTGCAGTGTCTTGATCAGAAAAGTGAAAATGAAGTTTGCGAGGATGTTTTAATGGATCAAGCTCTTCAAAACGAGACAGAAAACCAGCAACAACACTAGCTACGTCGTCTTGTGTGCTTCCATGTCTAACAAGGGCTTGGTTCCACAGGTCTCTCCACCTAGTAGATATGAGGCTGGTTTCTAGTGGCAGAAAAGAAACTATGCAGCTTAGAATTTCATCTGGCAAATTGCTAAACGGATCCTCCATTGGAGTCTCTAAGATAGTGGATGAGAATGGATACCTGAAACAAAAGGGTAAGTGGTTTTATGAGATTAGAAGACTGTATTTATATATTCAAAAATTCCACCTTCCACTTTAATGACTATCTGTTTGTCTTGTCTTGGTGTTTATTTTTCCCATTGAATTCAATTCGGACCAACTCTATGTTTGACGTTATTTGTTTGAATAAGATATTATAATAGGGATGTGTGGATGTGCGTATTCCACAACCTGAGATAATATGCTTAATTTATTTTCAAAGTCAATGATTTTGGTGAACTTTAAACTTAAGTGAAACTAAGTTTAGTTTTTGCACCGGTTTTAGTTACACGGGAATGTTAATTTTAAGCTGTTTTTTTTTTCCTTCTAAAGTGAATTTTGCTTCACAAATTAAAGTGAATTATGTACATTAAATATTATTGATCGAACAGAAAACTAATGATAAATATCTTAATATATACTATTTGTTATAATATTATGCATATACACATTAATTTTTTTATTAACGATAATTATTAGTTATTTTGTTCACTTTAGAGAAAACTGATCCTTTAACTTTTCGCCGATACAACCAATTAAAAAAGCCTCAAAACTCACCCCATACGATAAAAGTCAACTTCTATTGTAATATTTTTATGCAATATTTAGTGTAATTTATAATGCAAGGATACTATAAATTATAATAAAAATTTATTTACTAATTTTTAACAGTTTAATGTTAATACAGTATTGGTGTGAATTTTAACACTATAAATAATTTAAAATCATCATAAATATAATTTATAAAATAAATATTATAAAATTTAAAAATTTAAATTAGTTTTAAGGCATTGTATAATTTTATTGTCTAGTATTCTAGTCGAATAGGATCAGTATAAATGACAAGTATTTATTTAAAATTTGAACTCCAAATATACAGTTAAGATAGAATATTATCACCACATCAGGTGATCCACGCAAATATATATTATTAACTAATTAAATTTAGTTTAAATGTAATTTTTAAAATAATCAAACAGAAGTTAATGATTTTATAATATATGATAATTCATAATTAATATTTTTAATTATATGATAGTGTAAATTGGATGAGAATCTAAAACATGAGTATATTCTAATTAAATTTTTTTTACCAGAACACCCAATTAAAATAACAAATATCTGTGTAAAACTTTTGTGTATATCGACATTGTATATTAATTAAACGCAAGTTTAAAACTACATACCTCTTTCTTTATTTTTTTTATAAAGAATTTAAACCTCTAGTACTGGTACTACGACGTTAAAAGAGCATTAGTATAAATTTATAAATACATCTTGCATATAAGTGTTGGAAACTATAAATGCCATTTGAAATGACTTTAATGATGACATGCATGGTCAAATGAGACCAATTCCAGTGAATTCAGGTGGCTTTTAAATAAGTACTAGCTTGTATGCTTGACAAAATCGTTATATTTATAATAATTTTTAATAACTAATTCGCCTAAAAAGTAGACTTTTCAACCGGCGAGGCACTCTTAATATTAACCTAAAATGACTAAATTTTCGGTGCAAGCTTGTAGATATATCATGGACCAATCAAATTATATGCTTTCAATATCATATATGATATGAAGGATTCTTCTTAAGTAAATATTAACAAAAAATAATTTTCTTGTAAAATTTAGTGGAAATTTTCCTACCAAATCACCAGTTCTTGATGGCAAGAATTGGGAAAGAGGATACACCCAAATGAAGGTGTTATTTGTTTTTCAAGATGAGTTTGATGTAGTGACAAGCAGGTATCAACCATCGAGTGAAGGTTCTAATGAAGTCCAAAGGACAACTTACAAAAAGAATTAGGCTTTAGTAACAGTTCGCTTTACCTTTCATGGCTGTTGCCATTGTCAATCCTTTTAAGTTCTATTGCACAAACATGTCCATATTGATAAAGGGAATTCTAAAAAATTAAAAAAAATAAAATGTTTCATTCATTCAGTTTTTCACTTCTCAAAATGGAGAGCACCAGATTACATGCATAAATACGGGGGGGAATTCTAGAAATCACTATTTGAAAGGGGTTCATGACCATCATCACCAATGAAGATATTATCATAGAGAATGGCAGCAGTAGCTGAACCAATGAATGGGCCAAGCCAATAGACCCAGTGATGAGTCCATGACCAGTTAATCAATGCTGGCCCAAAACACACAGCTGGGTTCATGGATGCTCCATCAAAAGCCCCACCAACCAAGATGTTGGCACCCACTATGGATCCAATTGCTATTGGGCCAATAACACCCACATTCCCCTTCTTTGGGTCCACTGTAGTAGCATAAACTGTGTGTACCAAGCCAAAAGTCATCACAATCTCAAAAACCAGTGCATTCCACACTGACACACCAGACGACAAAGAGAAAGCTGATGTTTCCTGCAGAACACAAATAAAATTAGAGAAAATATGAGGTTGATCTAGTGGTGAAGGAAGAGAGTTTCAATTCTCCGCTAATAAAAAAACTAACAATTGGAGATCTTGGGATGGAACTTGGAAATCATTGCTTTCAACCATGATATGATATGAGTGTTTAAATTAAAGCTTAAGAATGGGTGGTTACCATTCCACCAGTAGCAACCTTGAGAAGAATGCAAGCAACAACTGAACCCAACAACTGTGCAATCCAATACAAAATACTTCTCAAGAGGGTTATGTTTCCTCCTATGAAAGCACCAAATGTGACTGCAGGGTTGACATGACCACCAGAAATGTTCGCCCCCACAGCAACCGCCACAAAAAGCCCAAATGTATGAGACAATGATGCAACTACGAGACCGCCAGGAGTTGCCGGTCCATTGCCGGTAAGTTTGCCTGCCACAATACTCAACAACTAGTCACCAAACAGGCCATAGCATCCTATAATTCTCACAGTGCTGGGCATCCTATAACAACAACAATAGAGTCTAACAGGAAAATCATCGTTAGGATGACTTTTAAGGTGATTTTTTTTATTGGAAAAACTCTTAGATGAGTTGAATCTCGGAAACTTAATCAAGACAAATCTGAGATTCAATAATCGTTTACAGAAATATTACTTTGAGATTATTCTTTAATAAGATTCTGATATCGATAGTGAAAATCAAAAACACATCCTTGTGAGTTTGTTCCTTACCACTTAAACTAGCATTTATTAGTATTAAAGTAATTAATATAGAAGTAAAAAAAAATATATCATGCATTATTTATACATATAACAATATAAAAGTTATTTGCATTGTTAGTGCGTGTATTACTTATTCATAACAATAGCAATATGGAAAGAGAGGACAAAACACGTTAGGCTCATGTTGAAAATGGGAAGTTCTATTGTTAATTGTGCTAACTTCATTTTTAACTTGTATTGGGACAAAAACAAGTCTCTAAATTCTTAAAAATGAGTGAATGGAAATATGTACAGGGTACTCACTATAGGCCATGCCAGAGCCTTGTCCTGCAAAGACAAAAATGAGCATAGAGAAAAACTCTGCAAATGCTGCTCTGATTGCAGCAGGATTGCTAGCCTCTCTAGGCGACCCAATTGCAATTCTATAGACTGCCATTATTAGCTAAGAAATCAGAACCTACAGAAACATAAGACTGTGTGCTTCTTTCTTGGTTTTCTAGTTTGGTTAAGAGTGAACATAAAATTGTGAGAGCTTTGTTTTCTCTTAAAATAACAAAATTAACGGCTAAGGAAACGGTCCAACTGTTACCCGGTAATACTGTGTACATGTGCTTGCATGCAATCTAGGAGTACGGAAAGAAGGGATCTTCATGCATGGCCATGGATTCCTAATTTTGCCACATTTGTGGCTGTGATTTGATGCTGATCTAACTGCATGGTAGATCAAATCAAAGGATTAAGATGGTCACCCTTCTTCATAATACTTTGACTAAGATTTAATTATGTGGTGACACCTAGATAGAGGGGTGTGTTAAAAGTCCCACATCAAATCAAGATAATGCGGATAAAAAGTCTAAACTCATTTTATATAAGTAAGGAGCAATCTTCACCTTACAAGAATCATGAAATAAATTGCACGGATAAAAAATTTAAATAACAAACAACAAACAAAATATTGTTCAATTAATGAATTCTGTAGAACTTATCCAAACTAATAAGATAGATTTTCTTCTTTGTTTTCATTTTATTGCAGTTGTTTTCAATAATCAAACTCTTAAAAAAATAATCATATTTAAAATGAAGGACCAATGTCGCCATGTATATTTGTTATCGCTCTTTCAAGTCGCCACTTAAACCTATGGTCAATATTTGAATTCAACCCACTATAATAACTGATTTAGTATGACTACCATCCCTATTGCACATGTCCACGTAGGAACGTAGTTTCAAGCACCAAGCTGCCATTAAGTTATCCAAAAGTTGATACAGTAATTTTTCTACCATTATTATTTACTATTACTCTATTAATTTTCTGGTATCTATGTTTTTGAAAAACTAATCCAGCCCAATTTGTTTTTTTAAAGAACTCGGGCCAGAATTCTTTTGAAAACCTTGTTCAGAACCACTTCTGGGCCAGCCCACTCGTCACTCCACCTCAACTCTCACTGTGGCATTATCCAATGACAAATATTGAAAGAAAAAAGAAAGAAAAAAAACATGTTTCATTGTCATATGACCACATGCTCCTAGCCACATCAAAGGCCTAAATTCTATCATCCAGTAAACACTATCTCAATAGTGAAGCTCTAAACCATTGTCAAGTATGGCAGTTTCTTCGTGCTCTTTGAGCTGGATTTCACCCTGCTTATCCCATAAGGTGTGTGTGTGTTGAACATTTTTTTCAATTTCATTCGAACAATGTTCTTTATACACACACAGCTCATGCTCAAATACTCTACTTTGCACTATTTCAGCTAAACTTACCACATACAAATTGTTTGCCACGCAACACTGCAACTTCCTCTTCCAACACTGTCTTTTGTGCATTGGAGACAAACCCCAGAGGAGAAAGTAAGAACTTATACTGATTTTACTTGTGCAAAACTGCTTGAAAATGTGTTCATTTGAAACACAGCAAAATTAATTATAACCAAGATTCAGGGACATCCCAATCAATTTCACTTTAGAATGAGTATTTCAATGTCTGTGCTAGTCATAGTTAATGATCTTTAATTCTTTACTGAATTTTGATAAGAAATTCCTCTTCGAATTCACTGTGACATCTAGAAAATTCAATCATTTCCTAGTTATGATTTTGGTAAAAAAAAAAAGAGAGAATTGGATGATAAACAAATTTATCCTACCTAATACTGGATTTTGAAAGAACCTATCTCATCTCCTTTATGATTTTCAGTCTTCTGCCAGAGAAGACCGCTACTGTTGGGCGTTGGAGCATTAACTGCAAATTTACAACCAATAAATTTGGTCTTTGCTCAAGGTATTCATGCCAGCTGATATGATCATATTTTTTTGTTATCAGGTTTCACTTCACTAAATGGATCCTTGTTCATATATAAAACTGAGAGACTAGTCATAATCTTCTGAAATTTTGAAATTCTATTACTCTTTGTCGTGTAGAAAAACCAGACAGATACCGAGCTTTTGTGGACTATGAAGATGGATATTCTTACGTATATCCCATTGATTGGAAGGTAAGAAATAACAATCATATTAATCTCACAGAAAGTATAGTTACAACCATAAAATTTCCTACAAGTTTGAATGTATCTCCCCTTAGGAATTTGACTTCAGGGCTCATGATTCTGCATTCAAAGACAGATATCTACAGTTACAGAATGTAAGGGTGAGATTTATACCAACTGAGAAGAAAGACATCCGAGAATTGGGTCCCATGGAAGAGGTGATGCTGCAAAATTGTGTCCTAAATTCCTAATGTTCTATAAGTCTAATTTATACTTAACCAGTTTGTATCTTAAGCAGGTTGTATACGATTTGGTGAAACATAGATACGCTGCACCAAACCAAAGACCAACAATAAATGACATGCAGGAGGTTTCTTCTCACTTTATTTCTTCCTCAATGTTTTTTAATTCTGAATATATACTTACAACTATTTTTGAATTCTGAATGCAGAAAACCATAGATGGAAAACATTACTATACCTTTGAATATATACTTACATCACCAAATTACTCTAGTGCCTCCTTTGCAACAATTGCTATAGGAAATGGTATTTAACCAACTATCTCCTATCTCAATGTCTCACTGGCCTTCATAAAATGTTCCCTCATGGACATGGTCCAATGCTACCTAACAACGAGTGTTTTTTTTTACAGGAAGGTACTACACATTAATTGTTGGAGCCAATGAAAGGCGATGGAAAAGATTTCGAGATCAGCTTAAAGTGGTAGCAGACTCCTTTAGGCTTCTTGACATCTGAAATGTCACATGACAATGCAAGACATGTTTTAATTTGCATACAGATCAAGTTTGAAATATCTGTATATCAGAGCAAAATAAGTTTTTACAAGTGAATGATATGATATCTTCTACCATACCAATAGAAATTCTCTTTCCGTACGTTACATGCAAAGGTCGTCAATTATAGCTAGTCTAAAATTTCACTATTTTGCGGTGCAAACTCAAAATTTGTTCCTCGTCTATTTTTGCATTGTTCCGCTGCTATGATTTATGGAAATCTAGGCCCGACAATTTGTAGAATGATGGGTGTCACATATCCTTGGACCACTAGACTAGTTTTCCAGGTTTTGATGGAAGCCAAGAAGCCAAACTTTTTTATGCATTTGGTTTAAATTTGCCCTTTTACAGTTTTATACTATATTTTCTTTTAAGATAAGATTAGGCGCTCGTCAGAATGACAATTTTCTGTTATCCGGTAATCTGTGGGGGACTGTTCCATCTGTGGTCTAAAGTTTGGGAACTCTTTCCTCGTGGGACGGGGATGAAAAATCTCCCCAAGTAGATATGGAATGAAAGATCATAAGATAAATGAAATAAGAACATCATATCATTGTCAGGGAAACCAATTACATTATATATTTATTAGAAGAAAACGAAACAAATCTAAAATGATATAAAAGAACATCAATACATTGATCAAAGAATCATGAGACTTCCTACGAAATGTGGAACCGAATATTGGATGTGAAGCAGGTCATTAAAAGATGTGAATCTCACATTTGCAGGTTGAATAATGTAGTGTAATTCTCCACAGTCCACAATCGTCTGTTTATAACTTTATATAAGTAGAAAAGTTCAACAAAAATAGCAAACTAGTTTTTTATTTAAAAAACTATAAGAATATCTCAAACTACTTGACAAAATACACGTGGAAATTTGCATCTATTATCCAAGGACAAAAAACTCGTGAATTCGGGTAATTCAAAAACTAAAGGAATTGCTTCTAGACTATCGCTGTGTATATACAGAGATTTTATAACACTTGAGACTGTATTTTCTACAATTTTCACAAATGAAGAGAAAATAAATACAGTAGTGAACAAGTCGTCATCCACGCTTGAGAGACAGGAAGAGTGAAAAGAAAGTCTTATAGAAGAGTAACTCAGCTGAAATAGTGTTGATTCCGCCGCCTTCCTCTATCAAAATATACCGTGGAAACAACACCGTCAGTCTAAACTGCTTGCCTCCAAAAGAATATGCATCCACAGCTTCAATACTCGAGTCTCAAACCAACCAAATTCCAAATTCCAAATTCCTATCTTTAATTCCTACACTACCCCTGCCAGAGTACCCTCTTCTTATGCCTACCAATGTCGAGTGCTGATCCAATACTCCCATTCTTGCTACATGCAAGCCTCCACCTGACAATGGAAAATTCCATCAGGAGCAGCAATCACCAGTCATTCAACTCATTCAGTATATGAAACGATTCTCATGAACCAACATTAGTTGCGCCTGCTCACATTATATACTCCCATTCTATACAAGCCGATGCTGGCGCAAAGCCTTACCAAAATGAGGTTGCATCAATCGGACATACAGACCATTTTTTGCCACTAATGAATCCTGGGTCCCCTCCTCCACTATCCTTCCTCCGTTTAGAACTACTATGTTATCCACATGCCTCATCATCGCAGCCCTGTGTGCTATTAAAATCGTGGTTTTGTTTCCCATTATTAGGGTGTCTAGAGCCTCTTGCACCACTCGGCTTGACTCAGATTCAATTGATGAACTAGCTTCATCCAACAACAAAATAGGAGCATTTTTAAGCACTACCCTTGCAATTGCAATTCTCTGTTTTTGTCCTGGAGTTAAGTCAACACCTCTCATTCCAACATGAGTGTCATAGCCATGAGGCAAGCTACTAATGAAATGATGAGCATTTGCTATTCTTGCAGCCTCCTTCATTTCAGCTTCACTGGCATTATGCCTGGCATATATGATGTTTTCCCTTATGGTTGTTGAGAAGATAATTGGTTCCTGCTGAACCAAACCAAGGTGGCTCCTCAACCATCTTAAATTATATTGTTTCAAATCCCTCCCATCTAGCAAAACTTGGCCAGCAACTGGATCATAGAATCTCTCAATCAAAGATATTATTGTGCTCTTCCCTGATCCCGAAACTCCCACTACAGCAATTGTTTGTCCTCCATTGACTTTGAGACTAAAATTGCTTAACACCAACACTTCTGGTCGAGAAGGATAACAAAAATCAATATTTTTCAACTCAATGCTTCCATATACATTGGGTGGCTTCAGTGCTGAGCTATCATCGGGATCAATCTTAGGCACACGATCTATAATTTCAAACACTGACATGAGAGATTTACGTCGCTTAAGTATGTAAGGAGCCAACCCAAAAGGCTCCACAAGGGCAAATGTAGCAAATGAGAAAACAATGTACTCCTTGAGAGCAGTAGGTAGATCCACATAACTCTTATTTACACATATTGCAGTGTACCAAAGTAGAAGGGCATTACAAGCAAAGAGCAGAAACTGCGAAAAGCCAAATGCAAAACCAATGGCCACTCCATGAAAAAAGCTTTGCTTAAATATTTTATTTAACTGCAACTGGTAGAGTTCCATCACCTTATTACCAGCACAAAATGCAACAACAGTGTAAATATTCCTAACTGCATCTTCAAGAACCAAAGAAGCCTTTCTATGCATTTCCTGTATGCCCTTTGAAAATCCAGCAAGCCACAATTTCTGCAAGATCAAGACAGATGCATTATGCAAACCATCAAAGCAAATTAATAAAAAAAAAATCATTATGCCTAACCAGCATTATTAGTCATTCACATAGTTAGCAAAAGCAGGTCCATTAGTTTTAGTAATTGAAATTAAACATAAATTGACATAAATAAGAATTTCCATCAATGAAAATGAAACCCCCCATAAAGAGGTAAATTCAATCACAGTATCCTTGATCCTGCAAGGAAATAAAATGCAACAAAACTTTGATTTCCAAAGGAGAAATATTAAATCTGTTGAAGAATAAAATTAGCAAAGACACTGCCAAATTACACTTATTACAGACTATTGATAACTTAAACATGAAAAGATATATTACAAATTATAATTGTTATTTATCACAATGCCACAGGTAATTTCAAACATCAAATTTGTTAAAACAACCACACCTGAATGTGCATTTAGTTTTCATCATTCAAGACGCATGCATTATTTTTTTAATTTGGAAAAAGATAACTGGACACCCAAGAGGTGCTGACACCTAGAGAGAGATAGGAACAGAGCAGACAAGTGAATGGATATGATTGATGATGTGATGTAACGTGAAAAGAGAGATGGAGAGAAATAAGAGGTGTCAATAGGGTGTTTGTATTATTTGGGTGTCCAAATATCATGACTCTTTTAACTTCACAGTTAAATAGATGCAATCACGCAAATGAATTATATGAAATAGAGTGATAAAAAGATACACTGATACACATGAGTGAAACAGTGCCTTTTTTTTTTCCTTTTCAGCCTTTCCTTTTTAAACATTAGCAAGCCTCACACAAACCCAGACCCTAACACACTTCAAGACTTATGGATTTGGTATCATTCATGAGGCAAAGGAGACACATTGTACTAATAGGTCATACTAACTAGCAATTCACCTTAATTGGCTTCTAATGAATGCAATAAAAAAAATAAAGATGATAGGCCATATGTTTAGAAAATAGTGCAAGTAAGGAAAAACATCCACATTTCATTTTCATTCATGACTTGAAAAGATCCCCACCTGATGGGAAAAGGCTTGGCTGTTGTTGATAAGAAAAGACGTGGGAAATTGGAAATATATGTTTCAAAAACATTGAATTTTGAACAGGCATAATTTTTTACAGACTGTGTTGACATGAAAAAGAAATACAAGCACAACCCATCCACCTGCAAAATTACATTGCAAAATCAGGAGAGCGGGTGCAAACCTGGGCAAGAGCAGAAACACAAAGGACTGGAAGTGTTGCTAAGGCCACAAGAGCTAATCGCCAGTGCAGCAAAACACCAATGAGAAAAGCAACAATAACAGCAGCACTGTCCTGAATAAATATGGAAAGTCGGTTACTGAATGCCGCTCGCACAAATGTAGCATCATTGGCCAAGCGCATGGATAAATTGTCAGCACTATTTTCCTCTTCATCAAACCATCCAGTTTCATTGCGAAGCATGGCTGTGATGTTATGAAAACAGGTTAAGTAGAGTTCAGAAGTCCAATTTTTTTTAAAAATAATGTTTAAATCTACGCACCTGAGAACATCATTCTCCTAACTCTTTCTGTCATTTTCTCCCCCATAATACCAAAATAGAAATGCTGTAAAAAGTTGGCAACAACTGTCACAATACCCATGCAGGCAATGATCAAGCACCATTTGTTTATCTCCCCTTGTAAGTGCTGAGCTTCATCAATTCTATAGTAATCTGTCACCACCAGGCCAATAACATAAGCAAGAAGGGGATTGAAAGAACCAAAGATAGCAGCACCTATGCTTCCTAACACAGCATAAAGCCACTCTGCAAAACTAAGCTCTGCTAGCCTCCAAACTGAGGGTTGTTTTCGATGCCTAGCATCCTTTGTTTCACTCATTTTCACTGAAAGATCATCAGAATGACTATCAGGTCTGCTAAAAGTTTGTGAATGGGAGCGTTCATTTTTAGGATCAGACATTAAAAGAGGTGAAACGGGGGATTCTGGGTCAGAACCATTTGATGTTTGTCGATGCACACATTGAACATCAATCTTGGGTAACTCTGGTAGTCTCATTTCAAAACTATCCTGCCTTTTTATTGATGGCTCCTTATCTGATGAATCTAAAGACTGGCCATTTTCTATTAACTTCTCAGATGGTGGGCTCCGGACTTTTGGTGATTCTTGTGAGTTAAAGAAGCCATCTGAAGGCCGAAATATGGCAGAAACTCTCTGAAGAGAGGGTGACTTTATCATTTTAGGAGATGAAGGTTCTTTGAAGCTATTACTTTCTGAAGAATCTTTCTCAATTTGGAAAGTTGCAGTCTCCTTGTAGTTTCGAACAGGCATCCTGGATGATGAACAAAGTGATTTTCTACATGCAAATGGTGAAATCTTGCAAATATAAAAGCATTAAACATTGCCACTTCAACCATAGCGTAACGATTATTAGTTTATTACTATATAAAATCATTTTCTTAACAGACTATTGCCACTTCAACCATCACAATATCTGTTTTTTTTTTTAAAAAAGAGCCATGTTATATTCTCCATAAACAAACAAAGTTGCATAGAAAAAGTAGAAGCATGATTTGAGGCAGTATCAGACCTCTTGGGAAGTTTTGTGGCCTCTTCACACCGAAGAAGCTCTGCATATAAGCCATCCAGGGTGAGTAACTCATCATGAGTACCCATCTCAACAAGTTGACCATCTTCCATAACAGCTATATAATCAGCCTTCTTTATAAGACTAAGCCTTCGAGCAATTATGATTGTTGATCGTCCCAACATGAGGAGATCCAGAGCCTCCTGAACAGACCTCTCAGCCTCAAAATCAAGTCCACCAGTAACCTCATCAAGCAGAAGAATGGATGGATTTAAAAGCACGGCTCTTGCAATAGAAAGTTTTATTTTCTGCTCTTCTGTCAAAGCTAGACCAGCCCTGCCAACCTGAAAGACGGAAGCCCCAGTTTACGAGGTGAAAAGAGACTCCCACCAAAAAGGATATAATTGAACATACAAACCAAAAAAAGAACAATAGGCTTCATATGATCATGTCAATCAAGCTTCACCTGTGTGTCATAACCTTTATCTAATGAGCTGATAAAGGTATGTGCATGAGCTATTTTAGCAGCCTCTTCAATTTGATCCATGGTGGTATCTCTCCCATAAGCAATGTTGTCTCTTATACTCAAACTGAGTAAAGCAGGTTCCTGGGTGACCAGTCCTATTTGGCTTCTTAACCATTCCAGTTTCATATTCTTTATATTTTCACCATCTAAAAGAACTTCCCCTGAACCACAGATTGGTATATTAATCTAAATCTGAAATGACCTATAAAGTGCTTTAGATGAAATATAGAATAAATATGCACCATCGAGGGGAAATCAATTACCTAATGTTGGATCATAGAACCGCTCCATGAGGGGAATAATACTACTTTTTCCAGAGCCATTTCTGCCAACAAGTGCCACAGTTTTTTTAGCAGGGACAGTGAGATAAAACCCACTCAAGATAGGGATTTCGGGGCGAGAAAGATAACTGAAGTAAACATTCCGAAACTCTATATTTCCTTGCACAGAAGCTGGAGCACTGCCATCATGATTAAAAGATGAGGATGACCGGCTTATCATCTCAAACAGTCTATAGGCAGCTATTCGCCCTTGATCAAATGAGTAGAAATTTGTTGCTGCTTGATTCAATCCCCTTAATCAAATTATAAAAAATTGTAAGCAAAATGTAACACAAATAAAGAAGAAAAAAAATAGAAGTTGGGAATGATGCTCACAAGCCACTTAGAATCACAGCAAATAGAGCTGTTATAATTTCACCACCATGAGCTTTTCCATGTATAATCAAGAGCCTTCCAACCCAGAGTTGTAATGCACAAGAACAAATTGCAAGCCCATATGTAAAACCAAGGCCAAGTCCTTGAACAAGACTTATTAATATGCCATATCTAAGAGTAGCTTGCAGTGATGTTGCATATGAATATTTAGCCAATGTTTCATTTGTAAATGCATACAAGGTCCTTACATATGAAACTGCCTGCATCACAAGAAATTATACACATTCAGAACCGATGGCACAAAAAATGATTCATCAAATAATGAGAACTTTACCATTCTTTCCACTTCACGAAATTCAAACCATTAATAAAGAAATCAAGGCAATTGTATTCATTCCCTTCCAACCATAAGTAAACCTCAAAACTGTTCCATGTATAGTCAAATCAACTAAATATGGATCCAATGAACCAGGAACACAAATAGAAGCATGGACCAAAGCTATAAATATCTCTTATATGTGCATAATCTTAGAATCTGTGATAACTTATCCATGATTACAAACAGAAAGTATTAGTAGAATCTAGAAGCATTATATTTCACAGATACCATTTCATAAATTGTGACTTAGTTTTCAATTCCTATTTAAAGGAAAAAAGATCATGATGATCTACCCTCAACATGCAATCAGCAAAATAGAGCTTCCAGCCTTCCACTATTGAGTTGCAGCATAATGCTGGCTTTTTAAGGGTGTCTGTGTGCCTTCAAATGGGTTAAAGTATGTTCATGACCTCTCTTTCGCATTATGCTCATGTCTGCTAGAAGGAAGTTGCTAATATTCAGAAAGGTAAGTGTAACCTTGCTGCAATAGAAATTTCTTTTTAAAAAACATCTTATCCTCACCCTAGTAATATTTTTTTTCTCTTCTTTAACAAAATTCTCTTTCTATAAAAAAAATAGATACCATCTAACTAACAGACATCTCAAGCAAGTCTTATTCCATAACATGGTAAAGAAAAACAAAAAATTTGATTCTATCAAAGACATTCTCCAGAACTTTCCTCTGCATGCCCCAAATTTTACTACACTTACTGGATGAATAATATTACAAGGAAAGATAGAGAATCACATACATGATATCATGATATGAAAGACTTCCAAACTGATTTAAATCCTTTCTTTCTTTTGATGTTTAGTAAAATTAAAATCAATTGAAATCTACAATAGAATTGAATCTATGTATAAAGCACTCATCGGTTCAATGCAAGGATGAATAAAATTTAACAATTAATAACCTGTTCAGCAATGCTGGCTGCTTCAGCATATGCATCTTGAATATTCTCGGCAAGCCTATGGAGGAATATATTTGATATTCCTCCTGCAGCAACGATAAATGGACCTGTAGCTAATGTTATCAATGCAATTTGCCAACAATTGATGAAAGCAATAACAAGACCACTGAAGAATGTTGCCATATTATGAATATAATTCCCAACCTGTATCATCAAAAGTCAATACACACTGTATGAAATGTGTGTTGAGATATTATCTGGAAAGAATAACAAATTTACAAAGGAGTGAATATACACAAAAGAGCACAACAAACCTTTTCACTGAGAGCAGACTGAATGAGCAGCACATCACTCAATACCTGACTCACAATGTCTCCGTTATTTCCATAAGTATCAAAAAAGCTCATATCTTGGTTAAGTAATACTTGGACATAATTTGATCTGATGACAGCAGTCTGCCGTTCTCCAGTAAGAATCCAACATGAAACCTCTATTAAACAAGAAAAATTAGTGTTGCAGGAAACTTAAATTCAGCATCTAATAAGGAGCATTACTTGTAATTAATTTACCAATCCAACCAGCAGCAAAAACTCCCCCAGCAATATAAACAATGGTTAATGCAAGCTGCAGAAGAAACAAGGGTAAATAAGCATATAAGTCCATTTTTCACCTCTGGTTCATAAAATTAAGTGCCTTGCAAAATAATTAAATACGTAGTTATGATATCATATGGTTCAACCACTGAATTAACCAGTTGAAAAATGAACAGCCATACTGTTCAGTTCCCTGGTTGAAGCAAGTTTAAAACACAAACCTATTATTCATTACTTGTGGGTTGAACCATGCTAAATGATGTAACTACTTTTCTTCTACATAATTATTATTTGCACACCTGCTCACAACAGTAATGTATTTGTAAAAAGTTGAGTGCTAGGGTATGCAAGACACACTAGCATCAAGAAAGCCTAAGTTTAAAGGTCAGATTGCCTCAATTTAATATTATTTACTTAATTTACTTAACATTGCAATGATGATCGTAACATTTCAAATATCATACCTAGTCGTAATTGTTAAATTTTGAATTTTTCTATGCAAGGTCTATTTTGGTAATTTTCTTAGGTTGAATTCAGGCTTAGCTTGTTTTCCCACCATCATAGGAAGTCTAAATCCTTATAATATAAGGACTGTATTCCTTATTCTTGGAGGATAAGTCATAGGCATCCTATTGAATAACTGTTAATGTTTTTCTCCTTATATGCGCCCAAAAAGAGAAATGAAATGAATAATCAATTTTATGAATAACCCCTAGGTGAAATGCCTAGGTTTATTTTCTTCTGCTTCTTAGCTATTGTTCAACTTTTTCAAGTTTTGCACTCTACCCAAGACTTACTTTCCTTGGCATATAGCAACAAAATTCATCCATCAATACCTTAATTAATCCTTTGTTTGAATTTCCCCCAAAACCCTTTAAACGTCCGTATACCAGCAATTGCTGTTGACAGCACACAAATATCCAGTGAACTGACCCTAAAATCCCTTCCTGTGCACAAAAATTGTCCTGCCTTAAATGGTAGCTCAATGTCTCACACCCAACCATCACGTAGCATGCTCCTGCTCAAACTCATCAGACAGCAGGTGGAGAAACCAGGCTCTAACTACCCACTCATAAAAGCCAGGTTTGATGAAAGGGGCAAGTTCTTTGAATAGGGTTTTCAGCCTTCCATTCCATGTCTCACATCCTCACCCCTAGTCCTTCTCTCTGGATTCCCACTCTTCCCATTTTCTTAACACTTAACACTTCACTTCACTCTCCAAATGTTCAAGTAATAAAATCATCAATGAGTAATGACTAACCCAATAAACAGTAAATTTATAACAACAAAATAACAGGCCAAAAATATAACAGGAACAGGCATCATAAGGTGTCAGGTTAAGTCCCACGGGCAAGTTTGGTTTCTCATCCAACCCCTTGACGCATGATCTTTTGAAGCAATACATACACTGTAGCTTTAACGTTTTTGATGTAGAAATTGACATGAATGTGGTAATCAGCAAGGAACCAAACACACACGAAGTTGCCAATGTTTAGTTTGAAAACCCGAACAAAGTATCAGAAGGGCCCTAACGACTAAGAAGATCCATATGATACACAGACCAGGAAAAAAAAACCCTTACAAAAAGGAAAATAGGGGAAGGACTATGCTATGCTTAGTGTAGTCAGGTCAGTTTTCAATGGAAGTTTAATTGCTGAATCACCTCAAGCTACACGGCAACCAAGTCACTAAAAACTAGAAAAACTAAAAGCACGGTACACAACAAGACTTAATTTCACTGCCTAAGGTAAGCGAAATCAAATTACTAAGAGCAAATTAAAATCTAGAAGCTGTGCACAACAAAAACTAGGGTTTTGAAACGAAAACGAACCTCCTTAAACCTGTGAAACTGCTCTTCCGGCGAACCCTGCTGAGGAACCCGGAGAACCTTGGCGAAGTAGTGCAAGTAAACTACGAGAGCGGTGCCGTGCAAGGCGGCGGCGAGGGAGCCGACAAGCATGAGAAACCAGTCGAGGCGGTCGGCGCAGGCGAAGAGGCGGGAGAAAGGAACGGCGGCGGGCGGAGGCTCAATCTCGTCGGCCTCCTCCATCTCCTCCTCGACCTCCATGGGCTGAGACGTGGAGGTCTCGGCACCGAGGTCGAGGTACGGCGAAGGCGATTCCGGCGGCTCGGACACCTCGGAGACCGGCGTGAGAGGCTGTATATGCGGCGGGGACCACCCGAACAGTCCCCGAGAAACCATCATCTCCGATCACACAAACTAACTCGGCGCGAAGAAGAAATGGAAAACAGATCGCAAGCGAATTCAGAGCTTTCTTTCTTCTGTTGAGGACTTGTGAGGTGGCGGCGCGTGGGTTGACTCGGTCAAAAAAGTTCCTTTTAAGTTTGGGACTCTTCTTCAGCTTTGCTTTCTGTTTTTTATTTTATTTTTCTTAAAAAAAATTGAAATTGAAATACAGCCAGTGTGTGCTGTGAAATTGTGATGGCATGCATCAAGAGCTGGAAAAATGGAGGAGGGGGCCTTATGGTAATTTTAAAAAGGCTAAATGTCTTCACAGCTGGACCATGTGTTCAGGCCCCTAGTCAGAGTCCATGGACTCACACGTGCTGTTTTTTTATTTGAAGAGGGAAGAGCTTTTTTAAAATTATGTGAAGGATTACATATTTTGCTAACTTGCGGAAATGATTAAATTAATCACATTTGGAGCTCGATGACGCAAGTTTCAAATGTCAATAATACTATATATATTATACTAGTTTAATAACTCTCTTATACAAGAATGCTGATTTGTATATGTGAAATGAATAATTATAATTTTCATGTATTTCTTATTTTATAAATATATATTTGTAAAAATAATAATTGTGAATATTCATATAAAAAAATAAAATTATTGTGAATATTAAATAATTTTATTTCATTTGTATAAATTTGATTTTTAAGAAATTTTTATTATATTCAATAAAATTAATTGAAAAGTTGTTAAAAGCCGTAGAATGAACTGATATATGAAAAATTAATTTATTAAATTAAAAGTATTGAGTAAAAATAACTCTTAAAGTAACTGAACAATATAAAATAATAAAAAAATGATTTACTTTAAAAAAATAACAAGAAAAATGAATAAATATATCAAAAATAAAAATAAAAAAAAAGATATAAAAGAATTAAAAATTAACGTTTTAAAAAATAATAGTTAAAGTAACATTTAAAAAAACTTATTTATTGAACAACTAAATCAATTTTCAGTTAATAAAAAAATTAAAAATTAACTAAACTATCGAATATATATTCATTTATGGGTCTTATATGCCTACTAATGTGGGGTCACAACGTTAGTCTTAAAGTGAGGGAATTAATTTTAAAAATATGTATGATATCTTTAATTGATGAAATAATAATTTAATTTATCTTTTACTTTCTACTTTTTTTTTTCAGTTTTTCAATTTCTACTTTAGAAAATTGTTACGTGAGATTCACATAAGCAAAACAAATCAGTAACTAAAGAAAATAAGTGACATGTAAAATGGTTGTCATACACTTGTATCTATTAGAATACTACTAATAGACCGAAAAATCTAGAATCATTCATGAGACAACATTAAAAAAAAGGAAAACAAACGATCTTGGGCAAATGTCAATTTTGAAACAAAATGCTAAAAAAGATGAGAAAAGTTTATGTTATATTAACAGCTTTCTTATAGAACAAGCGCAAGCATTCACAAGTCCATTAAAGTTGCATTTAGAAACAGATCATAAACAAGCGAACAAGTATTATTTATTGAATTCAACAATAACTTACAATGTGATTGTTGTGAATTCACCACAAAGCTCTAACGTTGACTAACCCCTAGCCAGATAAACATGAGTTACATTCACAACAGTCTAGACATACACAGATGAAGCATATGATAAGTTTATTGTTCAAAGCATGAGCCTGGACCAACAGGAGCAGTTCTTGCAATAAAATTCTTGACAGGAGCAGCTGGAATCCCTCGTCTATTCAAGAGACATCTGAAGTAATGCAACCGCGGCAATGCAATTATGTTAACATTTCCTGAGGTAGAATCTCTCCGACTCCACAAGCGTTCTGTGGAAAACAAGTAATTGTTAATTTTGCATGATCAAATCCAGCACCCTACATTTCCCAATTCCAACATCCTTTCCAGTTTTCCCAAAATTATGTTTAACAATGGATAAATGATAAAGTTAAGGAAGCACCCTTTCATAAGTCAAAAGATTGACATATTTTTAAGCCTTCATACTCATGTATCAAGCAAGAGAGACAGAAGGAAACTTGTTTTTGCTTCAGATAGTGGTGCATCAAGCAAGCAATAGCGAATACATGAACCCTTCAGATGGCTTGCATATTTTACCTTCTATTTGAGTGAGAGTCTGAGAGAGACAGAAGGAAACTTGTTTTGGCTTTTCTCTTTCTTTTTTTTTTAATTAAATAGAAGAGTGAAATGACACTCAACTTTACATGAACAATTGTACTCAAGGTAGGTTGGCCATTCCCAGTTAAGGAAGAAGCAATTAGTTATGGTTTATAAATATGCCTTCACATATTTCAAAACAAAGTATAGCTGTGTCAATTCCCTCGTCCATCCTCAGAACTAGCAATTGCAATTAGGAAAACAGATATTGCATATTCAATAGGCAAGGAATAGGCTTAAACAGTAAAACTAAGAAAATAATACAAGAATGGTGAACAACTTCGCATTAGTAATGTAGCTAACCTGCTGCTGCTGCTGCTCGAGGCCATATTGTTTGCTGAACATCTGATGTATCAGCTGTCTCACCCCACATACAGACTTCTCCTCCAAGTACAAGTTTTTGTTCCGAAGCTTTACGTATTCCTTCTAGTGGCTCGGCAGTATAGACATCATCCCAAGGTACATCTAGATGGTCAAGATACCATACACCTTGGTTACTGAAAATACACCTGAAACCTTTTGCAACAGCCTTTGGACAAACCCCAGGGCCCAACCTACAGTATTTACTTGGAGTACTTTATTCTGAAACTGAGATCTTTGAGTTTCATACAAAAAATAAAACTACTAAGACAGAAATTCACCAGTTATGCACTACAGTCCGTGGATGGAGCTTAGTTGGAAAAGTATTGAAGGTTTCTTCCCTGAGAAGTTACATAAAAAAGTCAAATCTAAAAAAGATGTCAGCATTTTAAGGACACGGTATAGTAAATAGAAGTAATGTTTCATAATTACTGTAGTTTTTCACAGTCGGAATAATATAGATATTGTCATGTTTGTGAGCATGCAAGCTATTACTGGCATTTGAAATACTATAGGAGATATCATCAAAGGATGGTATAAATGAGTTTTTTATGTTATGATGCTATTTTTTTTTTTTTGTTACAATGATGATGCTATATATACATTGATCATACCAGTTTACTGGACTCCAATTTTTTGTAAGAGCTATGTTTTGAGCCTTCAGTACAAAATATTGATAGGCATCTTTAGCAGTCATGTTGTGATTCCGAAGCCTGCATCAGAGATATAATCACATCTGAACATTGCTTGATAGATTGACAATCAATCGAATTCATGGATCACGATGGTTAATTTCTGGAAATTTGACCACCATCTTAATGCTCAAAACTAAAAATTTAGTGGCTGAAAAAAAAAGGGAGGATAAATTCCTCTACATGCTTCACAAGCAAATAATCCCAAAATTTCAGTTGATTCTGAAGTATGACAACTGATGTTGACTTTTTTTTTTGAAGATCACAACTAATGTTGACTTGAATACAGCAATCGCAATCCCTTCCGAATTATTTTTCTCTCACCCTTGGATTCGAATAGTTAAATAAAAAACAACTACTTTCTAAGTCGAATTTCATATTTTGAGTTTCCATAGCATTATAACTCAATGCCTTTACCGCCCTAGGCAACAAAAATCATCATATAATGTAATGAATTAGTATAACAGGTTAAGATTGGTACCATTTATTCACTGTGGAAGTATTAGTCCAGCAATCTGTCAAAATAAATTGCAATTCCTCATCAGTTAGCATTGATACAAAATAGCTTAAAAATTACACTAAACTAAAAACTACTTTTAATTATAATAATTATTATAAATGTTGTGAAGTCAGTAGTCACTCACATGGGCATTGATACACATTTTAACAATATAATGGACAAAACTTAAGTGCAGTATCTTGTGTGCTTTTAGTGTTTTTCTCCAATTAAAATTAAAATTTTGCCTCAGTAGCCTATGCACACTACAACTCAATATTAAAGGTCGGTGCCAGTTATCGACATAAAACATCAATTTTAATTAGAGAATAGCACTATAAGCACCTAAGGTGCTATATTTAAGCTCCCCTATAATCATTAATCTGAAGTTGTGCTAACAATAAAAATGTTTCTCAGGCAATTGGATAATAACTTAAGCTTTTAGATCAAGCAGCAAGAAGAGAGCCATGCATACTGACCTGTATTCACTTCATCACCTCCCAAGTGAAATAGTTCAAATGGAAATATTTTTCTCATATCTGTAAAATTTAGAAAAGGAGAAGGAAAGTTAATTTTTAAGATCACTGCATACAATAATAGAGAAAGATATGGGCATAACTAGGGATGTTCAATGGGTGATTTTGACAAACTGCATAATACTGATAATTTTGCAAGGTAGAGCAACGGACAAGGTGGAGCGGAACAAGAAATAAGTTAAATATATATTGATGCATGTTTTATAGGAACTTAACCTGTTAGAATACCAGAAAGGACATCAAAAGTAAACTTCTTCGAAACATCTAGTGGCTCCTTACAGGAGGGTGATGGCCAAAGATCAGGATATCCAATACCCCTAAACAGAATCGAAGAAAAGAGAAACCTTAATACATTTTTTATGTTTTACTTTGTGGTTTTCATGTAGCACCATTTTCAAGACATTATAATAACTTTATAAATCTACCAGACTATCATCTTAAGAAAAAATATGCCCATGATATAAACTTTACCATGATGCTGCATGACCAGGGACATCCACTTCCGCCATCACATTTATGCCTGTGATAAACCACGCAGTTAATGAGAAAGATTGAAGGCATAAAAGGAACAGAAAAACCCAGATAATTATAAAATCATGGCCTGAAATGCAAAATGCTTCCAATAATATGAAACAAAAACTTCAAAAGGATTTTAAGATACCTCACCTCTCATTTTGGAAAAGCTTTATATCGAGGCAAAGTAAAACATGAAAAGAGAACACAGTATTAGTCCAGGTTAGATTCAAAAAGTCAACTCAACGATGGTAATTGGAGAGTAACAATTTAATAAAAAGCATGGATCAATTCATCACCATTCTATAATATTATTTTGGAATTACAACAATATATTTTCCACTCTCCTCCCCTTAACCAAGTTTCTAATACAATTACTTTTGTCTAAATTTTCCGGATCAAAACTTTTAAAGATTACAAAATTAGTGACAGATATATAAATAGTTGCAATTTTCTTCGCAACTAGATAGTTTGAGGCATAGATGATCATATCAAAGACTTGACAAGTATGTTTTACTCTTTTCAACTTGTTTCCGTTGGTAAATCCCCCTTGCCCATTATGAAGAAGTAGCCAATAAAGTTGTTATGATTTAAAAAAAAAATAAAGCTAATATATTGGTAGGAGATGGAATGAGGTGAGACTTACTTGACAATTTCGTATGCATCCTCTACTGTGTAACGTTCCCACTTTGTGTATGAACCTTTCCACAAATTTGGATAAGTAGGTACTTCAAGAGGAAATGACTGCTCGTCTATGATGTGCCAATGTAAAACATTCTACCGTGTATAATTTTTTTACATAAGCATTACATGAAACAGAGTAGCATGGTATGCTAGTTAGGAATTAGGATACACTTCTTTGGTTTCCAACTGTCATAAACAGCCAAGTGGTAAGGAAAATAAACTTAATTGACATTTATCTTACAAGTTTAGCGTAGGACATAGATTCAATTATCTGCTTAATTACATCAACTGGTAAATAGTGCCTTGACGTATCTGCAAAAAAAGAAAAAGAAAAAAAAAAACATAAGTATCAACAGAGCCTCAGAACATAGCACATGAACACTTGCAGAATGTAAATTTGTCTCATTTATAAAATTTAGACTCACCCAACATAAGCCCACGGTATGGAAATCTAGGTTTATCAAGGATGGACCAAGGTGCCTTGTATATTTGTACTGTTTTAGTTGTATAATCAAAAGAACACAACTGGCTGAATGTCTGGTGCATCACAAAAGAGGAAAAGAAATGAAGGAAATAGGTCATGCACAACATAACAAGTTTGCCAATCTTTCAGAAGGTAGTGATTCCTATGTCCACAATGCATATTGAGAAACACAATAACAATGATAGTTCAGTTTTCATTTTCAAGGGTGAAAAAATATATAATAAAATTAAGTTTAAGCAAATTACTGTCTATATACCAATAGTTATGTATGTTAATGTTAGTTCATAATTTCACCGATTAAGAGTGACAAGAACTGCATTGTTTCCAACTGCTGACATCTTGCCCAATAGACATGAACAGAACATATTACAGATTTTGCCAATCATTTGGAGAGAAAAAAAACTAAATTATGAAAAATGAAGATTGCACACAAAATTTGAAAGTTATCTAAAAGAGTAAAAATAATAATTTAAGCAGAAATATCTTAGTATGTACAGCACCTTTTATCCCTCCATTTCATGCTAAACAGCGAAGAGAACAAAGAAGAAAATTTTGAGCTGATTGAGATGCAAATTCCATACATACCTCTAATCCACGCAATGCACCAAAAACAGTATTTGCCTACAATAAATAAAATCACAAAAACTTGGATGATTAATGGTCAATTAAAAATGACAATTATTAAAGAAATAAATAGATAAACCGCATATAGCAATTTATTTATTTCTGTCCATTAACCGTAAGAAGGGAAGCACAACACCGTAAAGAGTCATTATCAATCAGTTTGTGACCCTAAAAACAAAACTCTTCAATCAACAAGTGTTTCACAAAATTCCAATTGCTAGGATGTGGCCTTTTAGAATGGTGTTGACGGATTGGTTGACTAGTTCATGGCACAAATAATTACGGCATTAAACTAAGAAATACATATATAAAAGGAAACTAGTTCTAACTTAGGAAGGGAAAGGGGCAGCATAACCTTCGGAGTTTAAGTATTCATTACCCTACAGACAACATAATCTCATTGAATATTCATATAAAAACAAACCACACCTCAATTGTGACTTGCCCAGCACCAGAAAGCGCTTGGGCTCTTGAGACGAACAAATTGTAGCTTTCATCCACTCCAAGTTGAAGCTGAAACACAAGTTCCCAACCTCAAAATCAAAACTTGATGAAAACCCAGGAAAGGAAAAACAAAACAAAATTTAAAAAGAAAAGAGCCCACCTCCTCACTGTGGGAATGAACATTGATGCTCAATCTGGTAACATCATAGACAGGCCTCGGTGTTCTGAGAAAACTGAACCTGTCACCATGCTTGAAGAGGATCCCTTTGTATCTATGAAAAGCATCTCGAACAATGGCAGAAGCAGCACCGTTGCCAGAGAGAGAGAGTGCAGGGTCAACAGAAAGAGAGTCATTGCCGAAGCTGAATTTTGCAGGCAGAGGCCAAATGAACGGAAGAGGCTTATGTGGTTGTGGGATTCTGGCCCCAAGAGCTTGAGAAACAAAGAATGCAGAGCAAAAGAGGAACAATGTTTGAAGAACACTAGATGATATTGGTATGCACAACAACCCCATGGCTCTGTGAAGACTTTGAGTTTGAGGAATGGTTGGCGTTTGAAGCGCTGAGATGATGCATTAAAGAGAACGTGAATGTAACAAACATGATTATTATTGGAGCAGTTAATGTTAAGGGAAAAAAATTGAGGAATCTGATGCTGTAAGAAACAACCATAGTGTAAGAATCATTAGCCAGGTAAAGTAATGTAAGAATAATTAAATGTACACAACAGACAGGAAAATAATATAAAGATTATTTGATCGTTTTACTGCATCTGTGCTGTGTGTGAGATTCCTTTACGTTACATAATGGCAAAGAAGATTTCTCTTTTAGTGCATAAATAAAATATAATTAATTGTGAACGTTACTTCAATGTCATGTTATTATCGTTGGTGTCCCGTGTGTTTATTTATGACCGAACCACTTTTTGTTTATCTTCTTGTTCCTGGCCATATCAAATAAAGTTATAGTTGAACAAGGAGGCATGATGATAATATTATATGTGAAGGAGCATACCATAATCTTTTTGAATGCATTATCTAAACCTCTCTTTGAAACAATTGAAAATGGGAGCACGGAAAAAATGGTAAGATGCTTTTGTTTCTCCATTCGCTTGGATTTCTGGAGAGAAGAAAGGATGCAAAAACACACAAAGGTTCACAGGTTTTTAATCCATCCAAAATGGATGGTAAGAAGAGCGAAAGTTGCTTCTACAAAATAAAATAACTAAATTATCCTTATTTTTGTATATTTTTTATTGAAAATATTTTATGGTATCTTGTATATGTATTTCTTTCATCTTGTACATAATTAAATAAAAATAATTAACTTTTTATTTTTATTTTCTTTCCTCCTAAACAATTTACAAAATCATTTCACCTTTCTTTTTTTTCCTTCTTTCATTCTTTTTACTTACTAAAAATAATCCAACATACTATAAGTTATTACTTACTAAATATTATTAGACCATGTCCTGCATTTATCTAGAAACTATTTAAAAAATAAGAAAAATTAGAACGTAACTAAATGATAAAAATACCTCCAAAAAAAGTATATTAGGAACATGTTTGAATAAATGTATTGGTATCGTTCATGATGCAATCATCACTAATCTATAATATGAAGGACAATGCGTAATATTTAAATAAGGCATAAAATAATTTATATTAATATCAACACATGTTTAGTTTAAGTGATAAGAAATTTGTTGTTTTTTTTTTTAGTAATTTCTTATATTTGAGTTTTTGGCATGGAGAGATTTCAATTGCATTTGTAATTCTCGTACCTTACTTTAGTTTTCATGTAACTTTAGTCGCCTTAATTTAATTGTCTAATATTTAGTTTTCACACTTTTTTAGTTATTTAAAAACTTAAAAATATTGAGTTCTCTAATATATGTTTGATTTTCATTTTGAATTCCTGATTAAATAAATATTTTAAAATTTTTATATATTAAAAGTTTTATTTTAAATCTTAAGTAATAATGTGACATTATCTCAATTGTTCTTATCTTGAAATAAATTTTTTAACATATCAAAAATTTGACACAACAAAAAAATTTATTATATACTCAATAAAAATCAAATATATATTAGAGACCTAAAAAGTATTTAATCCTTATTCAAATTATTAATTCTCTCACCCCAAAATTATATCAAATAACTAACATAAATATAATAAATGTGAGATATATTATGGATTTGTATAGATTCACAAAGGAAAACTTCCATGATATTCAAAGTTTTCTTTATTTATAAGTCTTTGTGATAATTTATTTATTTATTTTAGGGTGATATTCACTCAAATTTAGACTTATTTAATGAATAAAAATCTAATTTATTACTGAAGAGTTTTAAGACATCTAATTTTAATAAAAATGAGTGTATTTCTGTTAAACTACATCTATTAAATCTAAATACAGTCTTTGAGCTCGGTTACATAGCTTTCTTCAATTTTCATTTTAGAATGTAAATTGAATTAGTTCCTAAGTTTGTATGGGTTATTAACTATTAAATATTTTTTATTTCAAAACAAGGGATGCGTAATTTTTTATATTTGAATATTAATTGATAAATATATTTATTTTAATTCATACTTTTAAATTTGTATCCACGTTTAAAAAATGGATATAATACATGGAATATATAGTAATTAGAAACAATTTTATATCAAGTTGCAAGAAGTAAGAATATGAATTGGATGTGTGATTCACTGATTCCCATGAACTGTCACTTTCAAACTTGCAAGTATGCAAGTACAGTATAAAAATCACGCTAACTAACATCTTATGCTCACATAAGTGAGAAGAAAAAGAAACTCCTTTAACGAGTTTTTTAAAATAGTTTTATACTCGTACGATTATAAATAAATAAAATTTTTTATTATTAATTTTTTGGTTCATTAGAAAAAAAAAGATTCGGATTAATTCTGAGTTTGATTAAAAAATAAATAAAATTTCATTAAAAATTATTTTTATAAAAGATCAAATTTAGATAATATTCAAATGATTTAATTTTAATTTCATCATATTAATCAATTGTATCTAATCACTTGATTATAAACAAATAAAATTGAAACACAAAAAACATTATTATTATTTTATAAGGCATATTCAATCTTTTATGTTATGATCATATAAATATCATTTATTAATTGAAGTTATATAATAATGAATTAAAAATCAAATAAAAATGAAACACAAAAAAATGTTTAGATTTAATATTAGATTCAAACTTTGAATTATAATTAATTATAGATGATTTTTATTTTCAATTTGGTTTTCCCCCTCCAAAAACCGAATTAAACTTAACCACAAATAACTCGGTTTCGTACAAGCAAAGACCGAGATATTTATGTAGATCATTTTTCAATGTTAAATTTGAACATTTGAAAACCATGTGAAAGCTGAGCTAAGGAGAGGAAATATCTACAAAAAGTGTATCATGTTATTGCAAGTAATAATTAAATTGGTTAAGTTCGAGTAAGAACACAAAGCAAAATGAGAAAAGTGTTGAGAATAGTGTTGACATGGTGACATCAAAGACATCTTTTTCCTCAAGTGGTAGCTCAATTACTTCCATACTCGTGGTTGCTACAAATTGCAATATTCATTACCCTTATGTCTTTGATATCTGCTTCAAATGTTGTCTTACCCCTACCTAAGTTTCTAGATTTCCAATCCCGTGACCTACCTGCATATACGCATAACACTAGACTAGTGGCAATTTTTTTTTACATATCGAAAAATGTTTTTTTTTAAATGTTAATTTTATTAACAGATCAAAATTGTGTCTTTTTATGTTTTGTCTTTACTTCTCTCTTAATCATCTACCCGTCTTATATCTTTTAGATCAGTGGCAATTAGTAAAGCAAAGTTGACAATGATACATTGTGATGACATAATTTAAGCTTTTTACTTCGTTCACAAACTTCAGCACAGCAATTGTCAGAGAAATAGAATAAAAAACGCTCAACAAAAAACATAATTTAGTAGTAGTCATTTATTATATTAAATAAATGTTTTTCTCACAATTTTTTATGGAGAAAAATAAAGGCATAATCACACACGTTATCTAAATTAACATTTCCACATGTGACGACTAAGAAATTGAGAAAAACAAAGTACATGACCCCCACTCTAGTATCCCCTACCTACACCTACATGAGACCAAGTGGGATTTCAAACTAAAAGAAAAGGGCCATGCATGTGAGATGTGACTCATTTAGCATTTTTCTCGAATCAAGTTAAATCTCTTTCAGTGGCTGAATCTCAGCCGTCCATCAATGTCCCATGCTCCCATTGCTTCTCTTCCATCCACTCATACCAATCATGCATCCAATATATTTTTCACTTGTGTTAATAACGTTAGTATGTAAACCAGTGGGATTGGTCTAATACTGAAACTTGAAATAATAATATCCAAAAGATCATAAGTTTTATGCTCAATACAGTCATTATATATTAAAAAGTAACGTTGGTATGTAATACTATAGTTTCTTTTCTAACCGTAAAATTAAAATATTAATTAATTAATACAATATCGATGTATTACAAAAAAAAATGCCACATATTAACAAAAAATAAATAGACGTTACAATTAATTTCTCTAATGTCTCATTATTATAAAAATGACTTTTTACGACGATTATTAAGTGCTTTTAACGATGGTTCAACATTCAAAGACGGTTATTATGTAATAACCGTCTTTGAATGCAGTGTCTGATTCGACACTCAAAGACGGTTATTATGTAATAATCGTCTTTAAATGTTACATTTGGGGAACTTACCGAAGTCCATGTGAAAAATGCTAGTTGAAAGAAATTCTGCATGATGCAAAATACTCTAATAATAAGTTTAAATACATGTTTTCCAAGTATAAGAATCAAGAATTGCACGGTGTTAAAGAATAACCTGAAACAATATGAAGCTAATAAGATGAAGTAGCGGCTTGGGACATCCAATTATCCAAACCAAAAAAAGTGGTCACTAGGCCTCACAGGCAAAGTTCCTTTGATCATATGGGATTTGTCATGACTATCCAAACACATCTGTTATTATGCCTTGTAGCTTTGTTCCCACCAATTAAAGCACCTGCATGCACAACATAAAACCAAATATCACCTATTAAAATTATATCCCATGTATGACAAAAGTACCATGACTAAAAAAAAGATTACATACTAAGCTATTCTGACCATTAGCGGAATAAAAGGCTGCCAGGAATGGTTGTAGAATGCTGCAGAACAAAAATGAAGAGGCAAATAAATCTGTAAGGACCGTGGAGAAAGCCTTGCTCTTCACGAACTCCCTGATTCAAAGGAACTTTGAGCCGTAAGAAGAGTCATCCACGGGCATCGTCGGGTTGATCGAATGGAAGAACAGCGAAGAGGGCTACGTTGCTTCTGTCAATGTACTCACTCACAGAACAGGAAAGAAGGGCTAGGGTTCAATGTAACGAAGAGGGGAAGGTTTTTAATGGGCTTTGTTTTTTTTTAACTCAACTACGACGGTTTTTTATTAAAACTTGTCGTAAAGTTTATTACATATAACATTCTAAGGTGGTTTTTAATAACCGCCTTAGGATGTATGTCGTAAAATGCAATTTTTTTTAGCATAATTGCAAAAATGCCACCGCGTCACTATTTAAATCGATTATCTAAATAACCGTCGTAGCACAGGTGACGTAAAAGACAATATTTGTAGTAGTGTCTCATCTTTAATTTCACCATTTCTCTCTTTTTTATTGTCATTTAAGTAAAAAATAGTCTGCGTAAAAAAAAATAGTCCAAATACATATGAAAGAAATTTATGTATAGATTAAGACATGACTTTCTCAATCTTTCCATTTTATTTCTTCCATACCTACTCCTATCAAATACCAATTAGGTCTTATCTTAAAAGAAGTACATTACCAAATATAATCACCAAGTGCATGTGAAGCGTAAGTGTTAAAGTATGTTTTCTTTATTGCGTCACGTATTATGAGTCTTCTCCAAAGCGACAAATTTTGTTAATGATTTGTGTTTATTATTGGTTTAAAGAAATTTTATATATGACAAAAATTGAACATAAATCTTCTGTCAATATATCTTTCTCATTCATTTGAATATAATATAGAGTCTTATATCGTTAAACTAACTTTTTGAGTTGGATGTGTTAGTGTGTTTGTGATTTTGTGTCACTTTATGTACAAATAAATCTATTTTTTATATTTATAAAAAGGTAGAGTTATTTAAAATTAGTTCGATATAAAAAATTGTTAGATTATAAGTGTGTTAGATTTGTTGTGAGTTATTATAAATTTTTTTGTATTTGTCTTTGATTCACAAATATTTTAGATTTTTTATCATTTTGAGTTTTTTTTAAACAAAACATCAAAATAAGTGGTTAAACAAATTATCTATCAAAATGAGTTTTTTTTTTCTGGGTAAGATGCAAGAGGTGTCATCATGTGTGATATAATGATCTTTACATTGATTATGTTTAAAAAAAGTGTACTTTTTTTATATTTGTAGTAAATGACTGATGTAGAAAAATAATCCTATACATGGATTGCAAAAATAAATAAAAAATAAAAAATACTCTTTTAAGTCGGTTGTAAAATAATTGACGTAACGGCGTCTCCTTTAAGTGGCAAAAATAAAGTATGATAGATAAATAATTTGTTTCACCACTTATTTTGGTATTTTGATTGGGAGAAAAATCCAAAATGGTAAAAAGTCCATATTTAAAAAAAAAAAAAACCGACGTTGTGAAGAATTGAACGCATATTTAAAGAACAACTTCAGAATAATATACGTTATCAACGGTTGTTTATATTTATTAACACATAATACGAGGACAAAGATGACCATAGTGAAGGGAATATTTGGAAAATGTCCATACAACTACTAGTTCTTCAAAGAGGTTGTTGCTAGGACCACTGTTTTACTTCCAAGTGGGCCGGGATACACAAAGACAAAGTGATCACTATTTTACTTCCTTTATTATATATTTTTTGAAATTTTACACTTAAAGTGAGACACTTTCTTATATAAATACACGATTTTAATACAGTGACACCACATTGCCCTTTTCAATTCAAAATTACTGCATATATATAGATTAGTGAAGAGAATTAGCTATATGATATATTCATTTCTTATCAATATGCTCTATCTTATATTTTCTCAAAGTCAATCTGCACCCTCTCAGCACAACACAGATCCGCCATGCGTATGGTTAAGAATTGAAATCCTAACAAATTAGAAATTCAATTGTCTAGCAATTATGTTAGACTTTTCTCAATGCCAAACATAATGTTTATAACCATGAAAAGAGTTAAAAGCAAAGAAAACAGAAAATAAAATTATGAAGCTAAAAGTGGATCACAAATTTCAGCACTAAGCTAATCTGGTTTGCTAGTCATACGTAATTAAATTAAGCGCAACCTATTTGTTTCGTAAGTATGATATAACATGGTTTGTCTGTAAAACCACCCAGCAAGAGAAGTTAAAAAAAGAAGTTGTGAGAAGAAGAAATACGGCCGAGTTTAATAAAAAAAAAAAAAAAGATAAGATTTAACTATTATAATTACAATTAATTAAAAAAAACCAGATGTTCCATCCCATACGCCTCAATTTGTGGGGTGGGGTTGGGGAAAAGGACACTGATGAGGAAATTGAATGGACTAAAGTAAATCACATTGACTTTCATTAAATTTCATCCTTTATGTAAAAGGAAAATATTTGATGGATATTCAATATGCTATCCAACTCTTAAAAGAGAGTAAAAAAGAGAAAAAAAATATAGGATATGATAAAATTTATAATGGGAAAGAAAAGACAGTTAAAGAGAAATGAAAAATATTGATGTAATATATAAAATCATGAGTGATTCATGTATCACTATTTTATGTAAAGGTTTATCACAATCCTTTTTTTTTTTTGTGTTACTCCTTTTCATAATCAAAACACAACCTAAAATGAGAGAAGAAGAAACCTAATTGTGTTATTTTCATTATTATCGACTTTTGAGTAATTTGTATGGTTGCCTATCATAAATTATAAAGTTAAATATATTTTTCATTCCTAAAAATATAATTACATTTATTTTTAAAATTTAAAAATAGTTTTTTATTATTTAAAATAAATTACATAAACACTCTTTGAGGTTGTTTTGAATTACACGTAGTACTTCTTCTTCTTGTTTAATATTTACAACATCTTCTTACACGTGTTAGTGTAATGGTTTCAAAATCATGTTTATGCATATTTATCTAACTTTTTTTGTTTTTTGTTTTGTACAGTAACTTTTTTGGTTTGACATAGCATATTTACCTTTTTTTTTATTTCTATTTATCAAATTAATAAATCTTTGAAATTAATTAATATATTTTCAAATATCTCTTGAAAGTTGAAACTTTTATGATCGTAAAAGATAAAATAAATTTTAAAAAATAAGGTGATTAAATAAAAAAATAGTAAATCTATAAAAAGCAATTTGAAAATAAGTAGCTAGGTTATTAATTATTGATGTAGATTATAAATAGCGTAAGTATACAGGTTCTCCTAGAAACTGGTAAGGCAAGTATGGGAGCAAGTTCTAGAGATGGAAGTTCTGGGTTGAGGTAAATTGTTGCTTCGCCTAAGTCAATTCCGGTTCAGTTACGTGACGTGATTCATTACACTTGGTGATGGAAGTGCTTTTCACGTATAAGTCTCTGTCTTTCGCCCAATGAAACAGTTCAACATTGGCATAGGGTGAAGCACTTCTATCAACTGTTAGATATGTTTCGAGGATGGTGTTCTTTTCTGCAATAGCCCAATTGAAATTTACTTTGAGAATTTTGGTGGATTATTGTGCATCCAAGTTTTGAGCCAACAAGATGGAGATCCAATTAAATGGGAACCGTGAAGTAGAAGGAATCAGGTTAAAATCTGATGTGATAAGGGCATTATAGGGTAGGGTATGATGATGTGGGATATAAGTATTTCATATGTTGTTTTCTGTGATTCTTTAAGTTTGTGTGTGTGAGTGAGTGAGTTCTTATACTACAATAAAACAAATAGATAATTTTCATTCCCACTATTGTCCTCTAATTTTGCTTGATCTAAGGGTTAAACTCTTTTATTATTATATTTCTCCTAGTAATCCTAGCTTGTACTACTATATATACTTTGCTTTGCTTATGAGATCCGTACAAGTAAACTGGCATTTAACAGTCTCTTCTCTGTACAACAGAAGGGTAACAAGTCTCTATTTCTATTTGTCCATATTCCCGTTTTAAAAAATTGATGAAGAAACCCAACCCAGATGCGATTCCCCTATTTGGGTCTGCGTGTTAATTGTTAATGCAATACTGATGTAATTTTTTGCAAGGATTGCCGTGCAATGTCTAATCACTAATACTGTAGAGTAAGATCTGATGGCTCTCCTCTCAAAATAAGATTACCATATGGCAGAACTCAAGAGTGGTTGTGCTAGATTCACAGATTGCTAGGAATATTGATGTTTGGAGACTCTTTTTTTTATATTTTCAAAGAACAATGAAAAATGCAAGTTGAGTTCAGGGAGCTGTATAATTTATAAGATGCACCATTACAATTTAGTACTATATCATATATAATCTGAGAAATTAATTAAATTACATTACATCAATTAGAATTAATTAATTACTTAAAATAAAATTTATTTCATATAACGAAACAATTTTTTAGTAATTTTTCAAAAACAAAAAGGTGCCAATTGAGACGGATAAATTTGGCACCATATGCATTTTTATAATAAAATCTAATTTTTAATTTCAAAAAGCATAACTAGTGTGGCTACAGTGATGGAATAATGAACAGTTAATCTAAAAGAGCAATGACGGTAGACATTGTAGGCCCAGTCACCTTAACCCACGGCAAGCCCACCATTCTTTTTGTCACGCCCATGGCAATGTAGATGTGGAAAAGATGAAAATTGATTGCTGATAAAATTTTGAAAATATATGTGTGTGTGTGTGAAAATCTATAAATCTTGAAAGGAAAATAAAAGTGATACTAGTTAGTTGAAATATAACCGTTACCATATTAAAAACCTTGCTAAATAGTAAGATTATAGTTTACTTTAATATATTCTTTTATCTCGTGTAACAAAAAAAAATCAGAATAGGAACCTGAATCATCTAACAGAGAGTTAAAAAACTTGAATAGATACCATCATTCATTAATACGGCAACATGCTATGTATTTTGTATTTTTGGAGGACTCCGAAAGAGTGCCTTTGATTAATGCTCTAAACGAATCTAGTTTTGAATGAAATCAATAAGGAATGGTATATAATTATTTGTATTTACTAAAATGTTTAGCATTGAGCACTCAAGTTTTTCGAAAGATTGGTAGGTGCATGTCCTCTGATAATTTCTGGAAAAAAATGAGGCGTGTTTATTTAAACTCTTTTTTTTTATATAAAAGTGATGATGGTAAATTATT
Organism: Glycine max; assembly: GCF_000004515.6. NCBI lineage: Eukaryota > Viridiplantae > Streptophyta > Magnoliopsida > Fabales > Fabaceae > Glycine > Glycine max. The sequence continues at coordinate 50,972,895 of NC_038246.2, forward strand.
TTTGAAGTTTTATATATTGTAAAAATTGTTTTTATTGTAAATACAAAATTACCTTTATTTTAAAAGGCATAGTTATAATTATACTTTTTTTCTCAAAAATCATTAAAAACAACTTCTCAAAATAAATAGAAATTTTTCCTTTAAAAATTAAATAAACAAAAACAATTTCTTTAAAATTGTTTTGAGTAATTTGTTTCAAAGTAAAATAAATAAATTGAAAAAAAGTGAAAGAAATACTTACTATTTTAAGAAGTCCAAACCTGTTGTGTTATATGTTATGTCCCATCAAATTAGTTGAAAAGTTACATGAAACTAGAAGTAGAAAAATTATTATATTAAATTATAAGTGATTAATAAAAATTGAAAAGCGAAATAAACTAAATCTATTGTTCATTTAAGAAGGATAAGAAAAAATTTGATAAATATATTAAGAATAAAAAGAAAAAAATATATAAAAGATTAGAAAGTCACGGTTATCCATACAACCAATCCAAAAAATCACACACACATACTAAGATGGATTCAAAACCAATGTTGGTTTAAGATGGGTCAAAATCGTCATAAAATGATTCCATGACCCACTTAAGAAGGCTTATTTGTAATAATGAGTTTTAAAAAATATTATTTCAAAAAGTGTTAACAAAACATTAGAAATAACTAAGAAATTACTAAAACAATTTATTTATCAAATAATCAAATAAATTTTTTAATGAATAAAAAAATTAAAAATAACTAAAATGTGTTTCTAAAACATAGGATATAACTTTCAGACCATTCTCCTGAAAAAAAAATGCTTCCCGACCATTCAGATCAACAAAGACTTATTAGTGACGATCGTGTGCAATAAATAAAAATAAGTTCAAAAATGCTCCAGTAGTACTTGAGCTTTTCATATCATGCTCCAGTTCTTTGGAGTTTGGAAGCAAACAAAAAATACTAGTGGGACTTTGAATAACCAAAAAGCATATTCTGGGAAGACCTATGTATTTATTTAAGCATATTTTTAGGAAATATTTTTTTTTTATTTTCTAACTTTTTGTAAGAATTTAAAAATATATGGTTTTTTTAATAAAGATAAAAACAAATGCATTTAGTTATGCAATTTTCCGAAACATGTATTTTGTGTCCCTCCGGCTCTTGACCGTCTCTGTTAACAAATTTAATTCCAAAAAGAATTTTACTAATATACATATATTTTTTTTGACGGAATATACATATATAATATAATGTAGTATATGATATTTTTATATTCAATTTCTTAGAGAGAATACGTTGATGTGCTAGACATTGATATAGAAAGCGAAGAAAAATAAACCTGTCCAAAAATTATTGGAAAAGGACAGAAAACAAGATTGATGTTACATTATTTATTATGTGAAAATATGCCTTCTTTAATTAATTAATAGCGCTTAGATAATACCAGTTTTATGACAAAAGACATGGAAATTTACCATAACGGCTTAAGCCTTCAAATATAAAAGTCATGGTCTCAGTCTAGCATTGTCTTCCCATTTACCCTATCTTTCTCTCTCAAATTAAAGTCCATTATGTCAACACACCAACTTTTTTCCATTGAGCTTGAAAATGTGTTCAATTATTTGTTTCTAACTTGTGCCTTTCTAATTTATTTCTATATAAATATTCAAGTTTTAGAATTCATAATTTTTGGCTTATGTTTAATTGTATCGAGATGCTTATCAGATTTTGTTTATTTGATTTGGAACATATTATTGCACCGTTTTGCTGTTGATCACAATCCCTTTTGCACACTATGTAGATGCTATATCATTTCTAGGTGTAAGCTATTATGGTACATTATATTAATAAATAAGAATTATTAATAAATAATTATATTAGAAGTGTTCTATCCTCGTGACCATTATGAAAAACTGCTATATATTTTAATTTGCCACACCTTCTCATGAGTAAGAATTGTCATCTTTTTAGAAACTGTAGTGCAGCTGCTTTATTCTTCTCGGATTTCATGCCACCTTTTTTATCATGCACAAACTTTGTGGAAATACCATTATTACGTTGCGAATAATATAAACCCAAACATTCGATATATCAAATTTCCTCTTGATTAAAAAAAGATAAAATTTTAAAATTTACAACAGTGAGAAATGATCCATTTGTGCACATATCAGAAGAGTTGTTATTTGTTACTAAGGGGCTGGAAGAGTTGTCACACGAAATTAATTACAAAACACGTACGCACAAGCTTTTAAAGAAATGGAAAGTAGTCAATTAAGTCAACCTTTAACAGTACAAGAGTGGTTGGAAATTTGGAATTTAAAATCAACTAACTAATCATCAGATTTCTTTCCTTCTTTGTGCAGTTACTTTTTCGTAATTTTGACCTAAAAAAGTGAGCATTTTTTTAATTATCAATAAAGTTTAATTTTTATTTATTGTGAATATAACTTTTTTTACACTATCAACTAATTAAAAACTACTTTAAATATAATTGATAAAATAATTATTAGAAAAATCAAAACAATCTTATTCTAATAATGATATATAAATAGATGCTAGTATAAAAATCTTTTACATTTAATTTAATTATTTTTTATCAGCTAGTTTACATTTAAGTATTTAATCAATCTATACTCTTTTACTGTCTCAATTGCTGTCAAGGAACTCACTCTCTTATCTTCTCATTTTGCCATATTAATTAATTAATTTAAATATTTTTGGAAAAGTTCTATTCCTTCAAAAGTGCTTAATTAATAATTACATTGTTTTAGAGAATATTATAGATAGATTCCTACTCAAGTTAATTTATGCAAAAGAGGGGTATTATCTTACGTGCAATTTATATCTTATACTATGTGTTTTACTAATTCCTTGAGAAAGATAATCATCACATGTTTTTATGTGTCATGTTTGTCATTTTTTTTTTGCATGCTATAGTATATTTATTTGAAAGATGTGTAATAATATTGTATTTCAAAATATATTTTTTTAAAATTTTATAGACTTGATAAAAGTTAAATCATAGATATTATTTAAAGCCAAAGTTGGACAGAGCTCATTATATATACCTTTTTTTAAATGATGTATTGACACTTTAATTAATTAATTTATTATTCTTGGAAATCAAAGTTTACAACCACTAACATACCCTACTTAACTAATTAACTAATTGAGTTAAAAAAATTGGGTGCCATTTATTCGTATATGTTTATTTCTCAAATTTAATATTGCAAGATTTTTGTATACAAGTTAGAATGTATATATTCCTATTATACTTTGTCACTTAACGATACTTTCCTTATAAAACATTGAAGATGAATAGAAAATGAAGAAAGAAAGGAATCTAAGAAGCCGCTGGACCAATGAGTGAATGGCATATAAAGGCATGGGCAGTTTTTGGATTCTGGTAAGGTGAATAATTATGAAGGAGGGTAATAGTGAGGCTAAAAATGCATTAATAATTAAAGAGAAAGGGTTTGTGTTATGCATATATAGAAAGTGTGTGCCATCAAATATATATCGATCAATTGATGATGCGGGTTTGTCGAATTGAAGGGGATGTCCCACAAATCACGTGAAGGGGGCAGCTCTAATGGCAATTGTACAAGACAAAGAATGGTCATTTGCAATCTCCTCTAATCTTCTCCCAGCCAATTATAATTTATCTCTCACGTGGGACTCTTGGTCCCACAACCCACCACCCCTAGCTCTCTTCTCTTATTTCTTTCGTCTTCATACGGTCGATAGATTTGTTGCATATAAATATTTATTTTGTTAACTTGCACTACTAACCACTTAATGCTAGCTAGCTACTTTAGATGGAAGACTCTTCTAAATCCTCCTCTTCTTCTTCTTCATCTTCTTCTCCTGCTACATACATTCGTATGGTATATATATATAGCTTTAAATTCTTTGTTATTGTTATAAAGATCATCGTGTTGTTTTGACAAGTTTTCTACGAATTAATTAATATAGGTGCAGCATCTGATCGAGAAGTGTTTGATCTTTCACATGACCAAGGAAGAATGCATGGAAGCGCTCTCTAAACATGCAAATATTAATCCTATTATAACATCCACTGGTATGATCTTTACTCTCTATAAAGAGCTTAAACCAAAGAGCATGCACACATGCAAGATCACAGTGTTCCTTGGCGTGCAATATTCAATTCGGGAGATTTGCGATATCATCAATATAATTAGTATATATGTGAATAATATATACGCGCACACACACACCAAGTCATGTCTACCTGAAGTCTTATAAACTAGCTTTTGTTTTACAAACCCTATTTTAATTTATGAATTAATTTGATCAATTGGAATTCTATTGAGAACTACCAAATAATGTCAGGTGCCAAGCTTCTTTGCTTGTGACTCACTTTGAAATTTTTTAAAACAAATCAATATTTGGAAGATATATGACTGATTGTTGTGACTTTCCCTTCGCAGCTGGTCCATGTTAGTAAAGTTAATTTTTCATATGGAATATTAGAGAGCCAAGGTTTCAATTTGAAAATCATTAGTCGATCGAGTTATAATTAGTTTAATTTAGAGAACTTATATTTTTCAATTCCGTGCTTCAAATACGAAGGAATTTTTCATGAAGATATGTTAGATATATGAATCAGTTGACGGATAAAATACAATGGCTAGTAAAGATTTTAAAATAACTATTATATATATATATGTGTGTGTTACCCTGTATATAAACACAGTGACTACTTGCATGCTATATTAATGAGATATCCCACGAATTAATCAAAATTCTTAGGGCTAATTTGATACAAACAGAAAATCACCACACTATATAAACAATTAACATCAATGACAAAACAATTTACATATGATTTTTAAAAAATTGTCACTATTTTTTTGTGACACCAGTATTAATGATTAAAAAAATAATTTTTTTACTAATTTTTGTTACTAATCCATTAATTTCTCGTAGTGTCGGCATTTGTCTACTATTATATAGAAACCATACTCAGTTTTTTTTTTAAAAAGGAAACTATATACCATTTACACTTAACTTAAGATCAGGAACGCCGAGGATTCAGATAGAGAAACCATCCAACTTGAGAAAATAACCTTTCAGTGTATCGATAATGTATTAAATAGTATATTTCTTATCTATGTTTGTTTTGTATGTTATTAAACTATTTAAGAATGTAACAACAAAAATATTTAAGAAGCTTTTTAATTTGTGCTGTTTTTTAACGCTTCAAATTAGAGATTCGAAATAATGGTTTAGGGCAATTAAGTTTTAAACTAACATCTGGGTACACCAAAAAGAAAGAAGAAAAAAAAAAAGAAATAATGAGATGCCAGCAAGCTTACCTTAGATGATAACTTATTATTTAAATGATTTCTTTTGAATATCTCGTAAGTAAATCTCACATTATACTTTAATCCAAATCTTAAAACTCATAATTATAAATCTTTATTTTGTTTAACTTTTTTTTATTTTTATTTAAGATGAACTTTCTATCATATTTATACTCCAACAATTTTGTGTGAAACAAAAAAAGATAAACAAATTAAAGAGATAATATGTAAACGTTAAAATATAAATTTGAGATAAAATCCCCACATCTGATTTAAAATATAGTGTCGGACTCATTTATATAATTCTTCGTCAACCATTGATTGTAAATCTACCTTATTATGCTTCATATGGGATATATAGTTTCCACTACCAACCAACCAAAAGACAAGCATGCACGTGCATATGTTGAAAGTATATGATTTTATGAAGCATGGATATAATACGTATGGATACGTGCTTCAGTGTGGAAGGAGCTAGAGAAGGAAAACAAGGAATTCTTCGAGCCTTACATGAAGTCGAAAGCTAAAGACGACAGAATGTCTCAGGAAGAGACAAACCAGATAATACAGAAGATGATGTCAGAGTTAGATTCCTCTAAAGATGACTAAACAGCCATTGAAAACGATATGACCTTTGTGTTTTGGTACTTTAGTCCTTCAAAGTCTCATGCAACAACTGGCCCAAAGGCACTGATATCCCTACGCTATACTACTATATATCTCTACTCTCTTGTCACTCGTCACTCCTCACTGTACAACTATCGTACATGGTGTCTCTACTTACATGGATGGATGTGTTATATATATATATGCTATGCTTTTCTAATTACCTATATATACCTAACTAGAGTTCTTGTGCATATGCTATATGGCTAGGTTATCCACGACCTAGCAAATAACACAATGCCATGTCAGCCATGTAATTTCATCTCAGATAGTATATGTATCAGTATATATGCATGTATATTATCACATGTATATGTTTGTATGGGATTAGCTAGATTGGTTGTATCCAAGAACAGAAATATAAATTGTCTCCTTTTAAATATTTACATGCATATGTGGCTACATATTTAATTTGTGAAAGGAGATGTAGATACAAAGACTATTTTTCTCAAGGGCACCTATTTCATATTTTTGTACCAATTTAGATCTCAACTCTATCTTAACTTTTTTTTAAAAGGCTATCTTAACTTTTGTTATATCAGGACTTGTTTACGTCGGATTTCAACATTAATTTAACATTTGCAATGACCATTAACATAATTTATGCATGAATGTCGAGAGAAAATAGTATATAAACATTCCACAGTACACCTCTAAATATCAAATATACTGACAATACGGATCACTTCACTCCTTTTTTTTTTAATTACATTATGTCGTATGTTATACAGTTATACTAAGTTTTTATTTTCTCTTTTTTTCTCTTTAGTGTTAAATAAAAAAGGCAACGCTAGCTGCGGTTGAAACATGTTAACATGATTTTGCGAGCTCTACTTGTACATTTGAAATCCTTCCGTCTTCATTCCAGAGACGTCTCTGTTTCCTTCATTGCACCACCCGCTTACTAGTTGCTACTATTCATCGCAATATCGCATTGTTCACAAATCACAATTGCTGCTCATTGATCACGATTGTTCGCGTAAGTGTACAAAAAGTTGTTCGCATCACTGTTTGATTTTATTGTTCATCACCACGTCATCTAAATGGTTGAATACAAATCTTAAACATTTGTTTTCATTTATTTCAAACTTTTAATTTATATTAACGAAATATGGACTATGGGATTGATGAAGCTCCATCCTATTTTCCAAATTAAAAGCCTGTTCAGTAGAGAGAAGAAAATTAAAAAAAAAATTAAGATAGAAAATTTAATTAAAATAAACAATAAAAATGTGTATCTCACATCATGTTATTTTTCATTTCTCTTTATTTTCACTCTATTTTTGCACAAACGATTACATCCCAAGAGAATTATGTTACGATGATGCATCTTTTGCAATTTCTCTTAAATTAAAAGTATAAGTATATTGACAATCTTTGGCAATTAAAAAGCTAAATTACTTCTCCCCTCAAACCAAGAAATAGGAATTTTTTAGTGGCTAAGCATGCAGAGCAGAATTCTTACATAGTTTCCAAAGTGTCATATGTTGTAATCAACAAATTGTTTGTGGTTACTATATCATATTCGAACCACTTCTAACATCAGCTATATCATGGACTAAAACAGGACAGATTCTTGACCTTACCTGTTATGGGCTACAGAAAATTGAGGTTTGTCTTCACAGGATAAGACTTCTAGACCGTAGGAGCCAGTTTTTAGTGATGAGAAAGCATGGCAAGTTCTGTTTGCTCTTCATATATATACAAATATCGATTATTTTATTCAAATTACCCTGATATAAACCTTTCTGGAGATCTAAAATTGCAATATTAGATGACCTGATATAATTTGACCTAATAGCCTAAGATCCGTTACGTGTAGACTTTCAGGTGATAATTTGAGTGGCGATATTCTGCTTCTTACAGAAAGCAGAAATTTTTTCTCAAGAGATAATTGTGAAGGTGTACTGTTCCTTATGAAAATAGGAGGTGTATTTCCTATTTCATAACTGTCAATCACCAAAATCGTCAATTTTTTAGGTGGTAAGACTTGTTGGAAGACATTTGAAGAGGCTGGCTGCGATCCTAGTTCTTCTGCATGCTGTGGCCCAAAAGACACATATGGACGCTTGAATGAAACCCAGGTATCAAACTTACCCTTACTTGTGAGAGTACTAACAACACACTACTACATATACAATTACACACTCTTTTATTGATTAAAATGTTAAAAATTATAAAATCAAGAAAGATAATCAATTAAATTTTATGATTTTTAATAAATGAAATAGTGCATTTAAAAAAATTGTGTCAGAAAATGTGACCTTTCTCATTGCTCAAAATGAAAATCTTACTTTTTAGTTAAAATATTTGGAACTCAAAACATCATGTAAAGATCATTTATTGTTTTAGAGCCAATCATGAAACCTAGAATGCTGTTGGGACTTGGGAATTAACCGGTAGGCGAGTTCTATTGTGCACCAGTGTGCTAGGTTGTTGGGGAGATTCAAGGAGTATATCTGTGGACCATGAACCACTACATAAGGAGACTCGACACCACACTCTAATCCAAAACCTTAAGGCTCAGGTTTATGGGTCTTCTCCTCACTTCTCACCTTTCCACTTCTACCTGAAGTGGGACTTCACCTCACACTTGTAACCCAACATAGGTTTAATATTTTAAATCCTTGGATATAATAATAAAATAGTGAAGGGTGCATATCTTGAGCCACTAATTGATAATTATTTTTTATTGCAAAGCTCTTCCCTATCTCTTTCAGATCCATGGTGGTTTCAGTTTGGGAAGAGGACACCATTTATGAATCATCTTCTCCCCGAGTGAGAGATAAAGAATAGGTTATTTACATACTGTTGTGGTGATTTTCTTTCTAGCAGATGGTGGCAACAAGGATGAGTTCATTTTTTCTTTTAGATTTGCAAAGCTATAAATAAATTGACGCAAAACAAAAACACTGAACATTAAAAAATTAGCGATGGTGAGAAGTGGGAAGAGTGGGGAGCGAGTTGAAGCCACACAAACTCAGAAACCTGCCAAAAGGTGTTTGTTGGGGCCACGCGACATTTCCCGCGCGTGTCGGTGCTCAAATCAATAATGAATTTTGATTATTTAAATTAGACAAAACTATAATGAAATCAAAACAATCTAAAATGAAATTAATAGTCAACATAAAATATTTTAATCTATAGTAAAATTATATTTAAAAAATAATATAATACGTGAAATTATAGTGGTACACAAGCTTCATAATCTTTTTTTAATTTATAAATTTTATATAAAATAAATACTTTCCATTTATTTTAAATATTAAAATAATATATTTATTATTAAATTAAATCAAAATATTTCTTAAATTTCAAATCAAAATTAAGATATCATTACTTTTTCATTTTAGAGGAGACAAATTAGGCAAATTTATTATTTTAAAGGCAATCTGAGCCTGATGAAAATGATTATTAGCATGTTATTTTTATTGAATTTTTTGTGAATGTTGAATATGTATTCTTTCATTCTCTGTGAATATAAAAGTTTATTTTTATTGAATATGAAGTCTTTGTGAGAATTGAATTCCCGTTCTACGTGCATGGGAAAATGAAAAACGCATAAAACAAATAAGCTCTATGTTAGTATGATTTGGTATAATTATAATTATATTTTTCAAACATAGAAAAATCATAAGAAGTTCAAGAAAGAAACATCACTTGAGGAGACCACATCTATCCGTAGTTCTTAATTTCTACTTACCATGGTCTAAAACGTTGGAGACTCCATATTGTATTCTCTTGGAACCATCAGATTTAATGCTTGCATGTTATCCAGACACAAGTCACTTGGGAGATGAAGACAGAACCGGTGGAGTTTAGTAACATTGTAGGGACTGAGCATTCTTGATGCTTAAGTACACGTTAAATTTGAGCATTATGTTTGTTGGGTTTCGAATCGCAAAATCCTCACTTCATTCTGCAACAATGAAGATGTCACATCTAAAGCTTTTTCAATAGTTACAAATTTATTCATGTCTCAGCCAGACAATTCGATAGAACAAACACGAATTCTCTCCAGTTGGAAAAAACTTGAGTGTCCAGTTTGAGATCCTTACCATTAATACATTTTTTTAATTCTTTATAAGTTAAATTTATCAAGTAAGCAACAACTGACATTTTATCCAGTTTTTTTTTTTTTTTTAATTTGGGAGGATCTTTTTCCGACATTAAAATCTAAAACACTACTACTAGTGACAACTATTGTTACATCACCAATAAACACACCAACAAACTACATGTTTATTATTAAAAGGGGAACAATACTCTTGAAAAACATCATGAGTTCGCCATCCTATTCTTAACAAGGTTCAGTCACAGTACATTACATATCTGATGTTCAGATATCTCATAATTTAGAATTACTTCAAGCATTCACCTTAGGCGCCCATCCACTAATAACATATTCTACCTTTGGAGGCTTTGTTTTCTCAAATGACTCCCGGGAGAAGAGCAGCTGTAACAGAAAATAATTGTTCATTAACCAACTAAATCGTCGACAGCCATACTACTCAACTTTCAAACCAGCAATTAGATCCTTTTCCTTATCAATTGCAAAAAGATTTCAGTTGTAGGAATTGAAAATTCACAAAGCACCCAAGAAGTTGATGATATGGAATTAGAATTCATAATTTTCAGCTCCATTCAACCAGAAAAAACTAACCAACCAGAGAAACAGCTAGTGGAAAACCATTAGAATTGGTCCAAAGCCATTCAAAACTACAATTCAACCAAGTAGACATATAATATGATAATTTTACATTAATTTTAGTTTAACCTAACTTGATTTCTTATGATTTTATAAGAGTCTATTACTTAATCTATTTATGATATCAAACATATTTATCTAACACTGGTTTAACCATGGTTGGACTAGAGAATAATGAACAAATGACTTCATTAGTTCAACAATCAATTTAGTTTTTAATACATTGGCAGCATCAAACCAATACAATATCACAATGACTATGTGATAACCAAGGATGATGAACTATTAAACCTAAAGTAAAAGGAACAGAGCTAATAATAACCCAAGAGAACTTTGAAATATAAAGAGGAATATGACCAAAACATGGAACTTATTAATGTATTCTGAATGCTTTGTCTTGTAAAATAGTCAAATAAATACTACATTGAAATTAGTTCGATAGCCTCTCCAAGTTGATGACAATATACATACAGCTATATACAATCACCATCTCAGAACAGAAGAGGAATTAATCTCAAATTAAGGCAATAATGAGAGGACATGCATGAATATTTATTAATAGCAGCATATTAAGAATAATATACATAAAACATACTCTAATTGTCAGCAAGGGAAGAAAAAAAAAAACTCCATGCAAGATGATATTTCCATTTACATGATTAGAAGGACAATTAAGAGAAGAACCATGTGAACAGTAGAAGCAATTTTCTTTGTTCACAAGACTGACAAGAGAATGATGATGGACAGACTACATAGTTCTCCAAAAATAGCCACACAGAACACCCAAATGACATAAATGATAAAATTCAGGAAAATAATTGATTTAGGTTATCATCAATTGACAACATTTTATTGTGCAAGAACTCCCTGATTGACCAAGGAAATCAGGTGAACTCACATGGCTTTAGTCACTTATTAGAGATTTATTCACAATGCAGGGTTAATTCACAATAGATAAATAGATTGCTTTTTAAGCACAGTAGGCTGTCGCATAGTATTTATGTCCACGAAAACGCTTTCTGTTTAGAATTACTATGCACAATCAGGAGTTGACTGGTTTTCAAGTAAACAAGTAAAAAATTTCTTAAATCAAAGACCAGTCTTTTCCAATTGCATTTACTTCTTTTACTTTAGTCTCTCTTTTCAGACACTTTATTATTGAGACTACAAGACATATTAAATAATAGATACTTCAGTCATTTTGAAGAAATTTTATGCATATTGGCATGACAAGTTTGACCACAGAATTTTCTCATCACCAAATACTAATCAATGGCAATACAAAAGACACAACTAAATAGTTTCAAAAGAATACATGCATTGCAGAAAACAACCGCATACCTTAGTGTAGTTGTGGACATGTGTCAAACTTTCTGGAATATTCCAATTCTTGAAGTGACTCAGTGCTACCACAAGATGGTACAGTTTGGGTGCCAAACTCAGATCAACAGCAGTGACTTTCTCCCCAGCAATGTATGGACCCTGACCATGCCTCCAGCATATTAGCATTGACAATTTAACCATTACAAATAGGTAACGAATTAACAAATAAAAAAGATTGTTTTATATACATGGGCCTTGAGATGTTCATCCAAGGCACTCAATTCAGCAACCAACGTTTGCTCAGTTCCATCGTTTGTATCCTTGCTCTTCAAAAAACTCACAAAAGACCCAAATATCTTTGATCCCCTGCAAATGTAAACATATTGAGTATACTCAAATTCAGTGCTTAAGAACAACTTAGTTCAAATAATATTTTATAAGAAAAAATTGAGACAGCAATGTATAAGTTAAGTACCCTTTTTCTTCTCAATTATTCAGGTAACCACAAATCATAATCCACTCACCGCCCAAAAAAAGACAAAAAACTCAAAAAGGATTATGGGTAATATAAATAGTGCATCAAATAAAACTGAGTATATGAATCAACATTCTCTTGAAAAACATATTTCCTAAAGTGAACAATAGTGACAACACTGGGAGCCCCTACCGGTTCAAGTGTCAAAATCAGTTCTATGTAACATTGAAACAGACACACACACTAAAGTCAAACACAAAAGAAACACCATAAAAAATGTTCCAGGCAGCAAAAAAAGTAAAGCTTGAAATAAGAAAAAGAAAGGCTGATGGATGAAACATACACGGAGGCAAATTCAGGAGGAGTGACGAGAGAGGGTTCTGGGTACTTTTCCTCGAGTATCCCCACAATCACATCAGAATCAGCCACCCATTTGCCATCAAAAAGAACCACTGGCACCTTCCCTTCGGGATTCACACCCAAAAACCTACCAATAACCAAAAACAAAAATTGATGTTACACTGAGCAGTGAGGAAGAAGAGACACACAATGGCACATTAAAGTTCAACCATAATATACCATTCGGGTTTACTACTGAGATCGATGAGGTGGAGTTTGTAAGGGATTTTCTTCTCCTCTAAAGTTAAGAGGACCCTTTGGGAAAATGGACCTAAAAACAAAATCAAAACCGAAAACAATCAAAATCCAGAAACATTTTTTTACGACAGAAAAAAGAGGAAGTAAAAAACATACAATCTCCGAGAACATTTGGAGCACCAACAGCAGCCTTAACAGCAACCTCGAGAGCCATTTTTCCGATGAATGATGAAATGTAGAGAGCCACAGAGCGGACAACAACGTGGAACGAACTGCGCTTATGATCTGCTGTCGTCGGAGCTTATTATTATAGAAGTTCGTGCCTTGACATCTTCCAATAATTAAATTAAATGCGTTACGTGATTTTAATATTTTTTTTTAAAACATATTATTGGTACATTTATTTATCGATTTTTTATAATTATTTTTCTTTAAAAAATTCATTAAAAAAATCTGACAGACTATTTAGTCAGAATCCCATTAGGACATCCACAACAAATTTCTTTTAATTTTAGTAGCTGTAAAATTTAATGTTTTTTGTTTTAGTTTTTTTTGTAAAATAGTAATGTTTGATATTAACCGATGACATAAATTCACAACCCAAATATTTGTCGCCTCATTAAAAAGTGCTATCACAGTATGTGTAATTTTTTTTTCAGTAATTGTGTTTTTAAATTTTTATATATTTAAAATAGTTAATGAATTTGTTTATGAGAAATTTAAAAATACAGTTTATTACAAAATTGTTTATTTATAAGACTCTCTCAATTAATTTATTTATGACCCTTAGAAAAAAATAAGTAATCTGATTAATCACATTAAATATGTTAATTAATTATATTATAATTTTAATATTATTCTTTTCTTCTTTCTTTAATTATTTAATTGTTTTTTATTAATATTTAAAGAGATAATAATTGTGTAAAAATGTGTAAAAAATAATAATTAATGTATATAAAAATTAAAAAATAATTTTTTAAAAATGAACAAACAAATGTCTAAAAATAAAATTATAATTAAAAACAGAAATATTACATGTGACTGTCCACTTCTAAACCGCATGACAAGTCATTAGACAGCAAAAGTTACGGTCATGTCATTAGTATAGTATTACTTGATAATAGAAACTAAAAAATTAAAAATATTAAATTTTATAAAGACTAAAATAAAAAAAATAAGAGACTAAAATAAAAATAATTCTATTTTTTCAAATACATGTTTATATTTAAGTCATTATTTAATATAAAATTTTAGGATACTAAAACATTATTCTAAAAGTATGTAATCTTTTTTTTTTTAATTTATGGTTTTAGTTTCTTTTTTAAATTAAGACATTTTATCTTTTATTAAAAAAAATCGTAATTTTAATCCTCGTGACTAATTTTAAATATTGATTGTATTCTCGTTAATATTAACTTATATGTGTTTATTTATTAGTTATGTGACAAATGTTTTTTTTTTACAATATACTTTTTTTATTATTTAATTGTTGATAAATTTAATTTGTAAAAAATGTAATTAAAAAACATACAAATAATGTTTGAAATTTATCACAATAAATAAAATCATAGGGGACATTTGTTTCACATACTATTTAGTTATTTCCAAAAATAAAAAACCAGAAAAATCAATTATTTTACTTTTGTTATGAGGTCATAAAAATTAATCATGAATATATTTTATTCTTGAAAAAAAAAAACATAATCTCACGTTCTACCAATGCTTAGTCCGGATAAAGGAGGTGAAAAAAAATTATTCACATGAAATAAAAATACCTCTTCATGAGTAAAAAATCATATATAATCTCTTACTAACAACTACCCCACTACTCTCATTATTTTTGCATGATCCCACAAATTTTATTACTGTCCAATTAATGTTCTCGCAATTTAATTTATTGTTAGTTTCATTCCTACATTTTATGATAATTTTTATTTTTCCTCCCATGCTCATCTTTTAACAAACAATTGTTGCTTTTTTTTCCAATTATAATAATCATTGAACACATGGGGAAGAAATAATGAGTGTAAGAGATTTTTTGTAATAAAGATGTTTTAGTAATTATAATATATATTCCCACGAAAAAAATAACTCGACTATGCATATGTATTAATCATTTATTTATGGAAATATAAAAAATAATCTGAATCTATTCTAATAGTTAACCAAACACATTTTTTAATAATATTCGGGAATAATATTCTCATTTTATATTCACAAATAAAAAACGATTCCTGTGACCAGAAAAATTAGTCGTGAAACAAGCTTTTCCATATTTTTTTAAAAATTTAAAGACATAATATTTCAATTAAAAAACAAAATAAAAACTAAATATTCAATTTAAAAAATATGAAGAACAAAATTGTATTTTAGATATTGATTTATGTTGAGTAAAAAAAAGTGAGAAGGTATTTTAAATTAATCAATTTAAAAAATATGTTGAGTGACATCAATTAATTATTAATAGTAATAGTATCTTTTTATTCTTCCCAACAAAAAGAATGAATATGGTCGTAAATTTGGCCACATTCATATTATAGGTCACATTTGCATTTTTTTAGGAGAGTCACATTTGCATTTATTATATTAGTACTGTAACTGGTATTTATGTGGGAAAAAGAGTGAGAAGGTATTTTAATTTAATCAATCTTTTTGAAAAGTTTAAAATTTTTAAATGAAATTTTTTATTACTTATCTTATTTGACTAATGTAACGCATAAGTATTAATGTTTAAAGAATCTTAATAACAATAACCATGAGGATTGGTGATATACTTATATTCTTTTCACGAAGAAAGCAATGTGAAAATTCTATCAAGAAAATATTTTGTAAAGTCTATATAAAATATGAATACCTCAGAACGAGACACAAGAAAATAGATTTTTTATTTCTTGAATGACTTTTTTTAAAAAAAAAATATCATATGCCCATTATAATTCATTAATTCCCAGCATTTTTATAAGTAACGTAAAGATGGGATCATGGGAGCCCAAACTTGAAACACTTATGTAACAGAAAAAAAAAAATGAGAGACTAAATTTGGGGTAGATTTTTTTCCCCTACCAAAGCATAGATATATTCCATTTAACTAATACAATACTAACAAAATTCTCCTTGATCGATTAGAATTTTTCATAGTAATTTTTTTATGAGATCTCGAAAGTTATTTATGTTTATTTTCAAAATTAATGATTTATCTCACAAATTAACATAAATTTTTTTATGTGTTTTGTCTTTATTTAAATATTTTTTGAGAAATTTTCGAAAAAGTCATTCATTTTATAATTATCTCAAGTCAAACACACTTAACTATAGAGTGTTGGAGTTCTTATGTGATAGATAGATTATTGATATAAGTAATACCAATTAATTTTTTTTAAGTCATTTTCAATTGTGTAATCTCATATCTGCATAACCTACCTCCGGATCTCTTATATTTTTTTGTGTGACAAGACATTTTAATTAGTTTTTAACTTTTGTTATTAGTTGAAAAATTCATTTAACTGTTCGATAACAAATTTCTTCGGTAGATTCTCAGTAACTTCTAGCATTTTTTTTTACTCTATTTTTTAATTTTTTATATTTTTTTCACTCTTATCCTCGATATATTTATTGATTTTCTTATTATCTTTTTTAAATAAATCATGATTTTTTTTTTACATTTTATACTTTTAAGTTACTTCACCGGTTAATCTTATTAAACACTTTTAATTTAATAAACTAGTTTTTTTAACTTTCAATTATTAGTCAATTTTTACCTTTCAACTATTTCTTCAGTTAAATTTTACTGAACATAAACTAAACTGAAATAACTCACTTTAGTTAATTCACTCCATGGTTGGTGAAGGTTTAATTAATTAATTCTTATACATGCCCCATTTTTTTCATTTTAGTTCATATATCTAGCTAAAAACTATATATTTTAGTTTCTATATGAGTATTTTTCATGTTTTAATTCTTGTTGTTTGTTTTTTTATGGTATAAAAATGTTACAAAATAGAGACATAAGGGCACAAATATAAAACAATTGCTTGTATGAAGACAAGAATGCAGAGTTTTTAGGGACGATAACTAAAACAAAAAAGTTGACACTAATATAAAGTGTATTTAATTTTCACATATTATCACTATTTTTCTACTGTAACAAAAAAGTGCATTTTTTTAACATTCAACTAATTAAAATTGCTCTTAAATATTATTTAAATAACTAATACAAAAGTCAATGATTTCAATATATATGATAATTTATTATTGAGTCACTGTATAAAAAATATATATTATTTATATATTTAAATTAATTTAAATAAATATTTGCTAATTAGATTTCTCCCATTAACATAATCATGATGTAATTGTTACTTTGAGATTCCACAAATTCCATGAGACGCCTGATTAGCCACATAGCATGAGTTTCACATATATGATGCGGGGCCACTATAAGTTAAAATACTGACACAAAAAAGGAAAAATCCTTCGTTCTTTTAAAGATAAAGGTCCTCAGTATTAATGTAAAAAGATGCGTCCTAAGCTCCACCACACGTTGGGAAATTATGACAATTATTTCATTTTTTGGATATTCATATTCATATATTCCCTTTAAATTGCATTTAAGTGAATACCTACCCCTACCAGATAGACAAAGCGGACCCCACACATTACTCTGCATATAGTATACCTACAAAAAAGCATTAAATGAGTAGAAAGGGGGGCTTACTTAGCACACAAGAGGTGTATTTAGCAAGAGCCGAATCTTGTTCCATGGTTTTTGTTTTAAGCCCAATACGCATAGTAGAATCCGATAAAAATCTAAACCCTGTCTGTGACTCCTTTTCATCTTCATCTTCAACTTGCTATCTTCACTAACATGTCCTCTTTAACGTTCACAACGGAGGTAGCATCCAGCTTCCTCGGCCTCGCTTATCACAATCCCAAACCCTTCACTCTCTCACTCCAAACCACTCTTCTCCCTCTTCTACGCAGAACAACCACTCATTCCCGATCGCTAACATTTCCTCTCCGACCCTCTCGCCGCTTCTTCGTTACCTCCGCCACCACTGCACCTCCTCAATCCGAGGATTCCGACGTTTCCACCGTCATTCCTCCCGACAATCGCATACCGGCAACCATCATCACCGGCTTTCTCGGCTCCGGCAAGGTATCCATTTCTATTTCCCCTTTTTTTCTCATTCAAAGAAAGTTCGCGGCTGAAATGTTTTTTTCGTTGCACTGAATTGATTAACTGCCCAGACGACACTGCTGAACCATATTCTGACCGCGGAACATGGAAAGAAAATTGCGGTTATTGAGAATGAGGTATGTATGTATGTTGTGGAATTCGCGCAATTGCGTGGTTATGTGAATTTGAATGTCAATGTGTTGCTTAGTGCTTACTCCCTGTATTGTTTGTAGTTTGGTGAAATTGATATAGATGGTTCTTTGGTTGCTGCGAAAACTGCTGGTGCCGAAGATATTATGATGTTGAACAATGGCTGCCTTTGCTGCACTGTCAGGGGTGACCTTGTCAGAATGATTTCCGAATTAGTCGCAAAGAAGAAAGGAAAATTTGACCATATTGTTATTGAGACTACAGGTAACTGCCAGACTTTATTCTTGTTTAATATAGATATGATAGACCTCCCTGTAAGTTGTTATGGTTGTGCTTAGTGTGACCGACTTGTTTTGTTGTTTGTACTTAACAGGTTTGGCAAATCCTGCACCAATAATCCAGACCTTTTATGCAGAGGAAAATATTTTTAATGATGTCAAATTGGATGGTGTTGTTACTCTGGTTGATGCGAAGCATGCTGGTTTTCATCTTGATGAGGTTAAGCCAAAAGGTGTGGTCAATGAGGCTGTGGAACAGATTGCATATGCGGATCGTATAATTGTAAATAAGGTATTCAGTGATTCATCCTTGTGGTAGAATGAATTTAGTTCTGCTGTGGAAATGAAACATTTGGATTATTTACAAGGCATATCAGTTATGACTTGGTAACTAGTCAGCCAACTGATGGATATATTATTTTTATTGTAGTATGGTCAGCCTTGTCTTTCCATATATTCGATGTTGACTTATTCATAAAATGAATACTTTCTTTCTTTATACCTGAAACAGTAGGCTAATATTCTTTTGTCTATCTTGCACCAGACTGACCTAGTTGGTGAATCAGACATTGCTTCTTTGGTCCAGCGGATAAGGGTTGGTGTCTTTCTCTTCCTATTCTATCTAAGAGTTTAATTTTTATTTCATTATTTTGAGCTCCATATGAACCTGGCAGTGTTTTAATTCAGAAAATAAACAGCTTGGCTAACTTAAAGCGGACAGAGTATGGAAAAGTTAACTTGGATTATGTTCTTGGCATTGGGGGCTTTGATTTGGAGAGGTAGCTTTTTGTTCTTGTTTCCTATTTCCTGGATTTGAATTGTTTAAGAAAAAGGCAATCTAACTTCAGGCTTTCTTCTTCGCCGCACAAGTAGTTTCTTATTGATCATATGGTTCCTGCATGACTATACCCTTTCATATATAAACTGCTCTAATATATCTTGGTCTTTTATAATGATATTATCCTCATTTTTGTAGTTGACCATTTATACTGAAATTATTTTTATTTGTCTACTATTCATAGTCCATAGAAATATATCTTTGAGAACTGTTGGTATTAATTCTTGTCCTCTATGGTGACAATGCTCATAGTAGTAGTACTCACATTCCTTTACCCTCCTCAAATTTCTTGCTTCAGTGCTTTGTAATCCAATAACCTTGCATGGATATTTCAAATTTTCTGCTTCAATATTATCATTAACTTTCCAAATCTTCATACATAAATGATGTGTTTTATTGATCTTCTACAAGGATTGAGAATGCCATTAATGATGAAGGTGCAAAAGAAGATCATGACCACAGCCATGACCATGAGCATGAGCACCATGACCATGATCATCACCACCATGACCATGATCATTCCCATGACCACAAGCATGGTACCTATTATTTTGCCTCGAGTCAGAGCTGTTTGAATGCCATTTTGTTCTTGTTTGTAGCACGAGTCACAATGCACTGGTTGCTTCTCAATTCATTCTGTTGTTGGGAATAAAAATTATTGTTTTGTGTACAGAACACCATGATCATCACTCTCATGATCATAGTCACGATCCTGGTGTTTCATCTGTCAGCATAGTTTGTGAAGGAAGCTTAGACCTTGAGAAGGTTAGACATTGACATATACTTAATGCTAAGTGTATCAATTTCTCTTTTCCATTTGGATGCTTCGGGAATGCCTTTTATTCCAGATGTTTATGTACATGTAAAAACTAAAAAGTCAATGTTGGCATTTGCATACTAAAAGGCTACCTTTTTCAGGCTAACATGTGGCTTGGCACCTTGTTGCTTGATCGTAGTGAAGACATTTATAGGATGAAGGGCCTTCTGTCTGTTCAAGGAATGAACGAGAGATTTGTCTTTCAGGTAAGTTTAAATTCCTTAAAAATTTCCACGTCTCGTCTATTTATTGTTTGTTATTATCCATCAATCAGGTGAACATTTTCTCTCCTTTGCCCACATCGATTCTGACTATCATTGTTTATGTTCAGTTTCGTAGAATTAAACATAGTTTTTTCTGTAACAGGGAGTTCATGACATATTTCAAGGTTCACCTGAAAGGTTGTGGGGGCCAGATGAACCAAGGGTAAACAAAATTGTATTCATAGGGAAAAACTTGGATGCTAAGGAATTGGAAAAGGGATTCAAGGCCTGTTTACTATGATACTAAGAAGTTCACTACAGTGCTTTAATTATATCTCTTTCGGCCAATGATACACGTTGAAGATATACGAGTGTGCCTATATTCCATGTAGAACTCTATACTGATCGACTGCATATTTAGTGGAAAAAATGTTCCATTTCTAGAATACCTTCAGTCTTTCATGTGGCTTCAAATGTGATTGCGTTAGTTTTAACGATTTTTTGTGGTGGTTTCGAATAGTCAAGTTTTGTTTTAAGAGCTTTAACTTTGTTAAGAAAATTCAATCGAGAACATCGAACATGTACAAATCAAGGACCTTAATCAAAATTAATGACAGCATGAATAAATTCAAGCTATTAATATTATATTCACTTTTCGATGTCATGACTATAAAAGTTCCCTTCTAATTATTTATTTTTATACTTTTAAACACCATACAGAATTTCATACACCAATCAATCACAAGCAAACTAACACTACAGTGAAATGTATGGTGTCGAGTTCATCTGGGGTGTGCTGGTCCTCCTTCAGAAGTACATCGTATCCCATAACATTCTCGTACTTATCAGTCCCACCAATGACGGCAACTTGGGAGTGTGGTGACACAGTCCATCACAATGCTCTGGCTAAAACCAAGGAGCTAGCTATGTAGAACCCTTGTGCCCTACCAAGTTCCAATTACCACAACAGAACCCAGTTCATGTACTTCACTTAACTGGTCATTGATCACCGTGGGGGAGCCAAACATGAGCTTCTGCAGTGTAAAACCCTGCAAGCAGATTTTACTGTATATTAATAACTCTTGAACATGGAAATTTATTGATAAAAGGGAGCATAAAGTTTTGGATCATTCTTTACAATTGGCGCATTTTCAATTTCTTATCTAGCCTGCAGTAGCTCTATATCTGGCTTGCATTTTCAATTTCAATTTCACAATTTAGTCACATACCATAGAACTATATGAGGCATGGCTTTGAAGGAATAAATTGTTGATTTCAGATACTGATGTAGCTTCTGGAATTGGTGTATGAGAATCTTGATTCTCATTAGGCACACTGGTCTTAGCATCATTTTGTTTTCACCCAACACTCTTCGTTTATGGAGTTAGTTATGTTGTCTTTCTGAAATAATGATATTGCGGAATCATTTGATAACGCCGCAGTTATATTTGTGCTCACATTTGTCATAGATCTGAAAGATGGGGATAAACATGTTGGTGCTTTCTCAGAAGAAAGGGAAGAAGAATAAGCATATGGACTTCTAGATATTTGTTCAGTTCTTGGTAAAATGTTGTCTTATTGGGAGTGGTTTGTGGAGAAACTCAAATCAATAGTATTGTTAAAACTGCTAGGTCCATTTATCTGATCTCTTGATACCTTTCCTTTTTTTTTTTCTTTGTTTTAGATATATAAAAATGAACAATTATACGTGCGGGATGCTGTCGTTAACCCCTCTTTGGTGATCTGGTTTTTCATACCACTAATCGTGAAGTGTGTCCTAATCCTGAAAATTTTCAAATTGTGATGTGCTACATAGATGCATCCATGAAGAAATTTTGTGAGGGCTATCAATGTTAGAAGCAACTTTTAAACTTAAGTTACCTCTAAGTCAATTATGCCACTTCATTTTAAATTTTAATAAATTATGCATTGTTTCAGTGTTAATGTTTTGGACTTCAGACATTGTACATTATGGTGAAATGTGAATGAATGCTGAGTGTTCTTTTCTTGTTTTCTTCTACTATGGACAGTGAGGATATAGACTAAATGGTTATGTATTTGACTATTTTATTGTGTTGTTAATTCATTATGGATTGAATGGTTTCCTTTCCTAGTTCCCACAAATCCTCCATCACAGTCTGATTTTATAAATTAGGGTTTACAACTGATGAAATTTGGGGTTTTTGGTTTGTATGATCAGAAGATAAGAGAGGAAAAGTTGGGCTTCATCATGAAATTTGCAGAGAACTTGGTATTGAAGTTGATGGAAGACCCAAAGGAAAGGGATCGGAGGTTCAGGGAGCTTGTTTATAGAGTGAAGGACAGGTGTGAGAAGACGAAGGAGATGTGGAGCTACCCTATGTGACCCTATGGTTTCTGGACATTTGAGCGCCACAATTCTCAGCTTGCACGGGATGCCCAGATTAACCAAGTGGCTGGTCGGAGGGACCCTTATGATGATGTTCTCCAACATTACTCTTCCCCACCTAAATGAGGTATTGCTGTTGAAAACCCTAACTTTCATTCATGCATCCAAATATCTCTCAAATTTTAATGTAAAAGTGAATTTTCTTTTTCTTTTTTATATTCTTTTCATTTTGTTTGATTTGATTTTTCTTTGTTTCTTTGGTGGTCAAGTACTGTGTAGAGGGGGTGATATACAATTTCAGTAGTATGCTAGTCCTCCGATTCTGATGTTTTACTTTGTCTAAATGCTCATGTGAAATACATTGTATTGTCAGTGTTGGTGTACAACTTCAATTAGGGGTAAAATGTTTTTTTTCAACCTTTGGGTTGAGATTTTGAAGTTGGTAAGGATGAGAGTTGGAGAAATTCTGCACCTGTGACTGCTATGGTGCAATCTGTGATTCACAATATAAGAATCTTTGGTTTTTAGTAACTGAAACAAAACAAGTCTGAGCTGCAATGATCTGTGTGACAGGAAAAAATGCTGAAAATTTGGAAGGCGGACTTGGGAAGGGAAGCGAGAGGTAGAGCACATGAGGGTTTTGCCAATTCTTAGGCTGCAAAGATGGAAAAAGAAGTATCTACAGGCTTGCTAAGGGTAGAGAAAGAAAGACAAGAGGCTTGAAGATGAACTGATGAAGAGGGTAAAGTCTTAGTCACTAAACAAGATATTAAGGAAAGGAGGAAGAGTCACCTTCAAACTGTATTTAATGGAGGACATGGGATTTAATTGCACTCTGATAGGCTAATCAGTAGAGAGGAGTGTTGGAATGTATATGTAATTTAGCAAAAATATCTCCTATTAATTATTTTGTGTATAAGTAGTATTTGGTTTTATTTTGATCCTTATTTTACTAGTTGGCTTATTTTCTTAGTTTCCTAATATTAGAAGAGATTGTAAATTCTACTTCCATTATTTTCTCAGTTTCCTATTGTTGGAGATTGCAAACCATCTGATTACAATCAATCACGGTAAGGATTTCCAAAAGGGGGTGTGTGGTACTAGAGAAATTTTTAGTTTTCCAGGAATCTAAAGTTAAAAATGTTTGTTTCCCATGTTTGGTTTGTTTATAAAAAAACAACATTTTGTATCTATTTTTAGTGAGAATTGCAACTTCTATAGTTCTATACTCATAATTTTGTATTTTCTTTTTTAATGCAGTGTTGCTGAACTTGCCACAAGAGCATTATAGGTGAAAAGGGACGAGTTTGTCAATTTCACCATTTAATCTCCTGTCATGTTTCATATTGCAGAGATTACAACTGATTTGTCCTGTTATTTCAAATAAAGTGGCCATATAACTATGGTGCTACGCAAGATTTGTTTTTCCCCTCGAGAATTTAATTTACGTCTACATCGTTGTACAATTGCCCTTCCTGGCTATTTTTCTCTTCTATTCATGTTTCATCGCACTACTTAGTATTTACAATCATTGTCCATGGATGATTCAGTTATTTTCTGTTAACTGATCTGTCATCCTGGTATTCTCGGATTTATATTTGCATATTCACTGATGACTCAAGTAGCCTTCTCTCTTTACAATTAAACAGCTAATGACTTAACAACACTAGGTATGTAATTTTAGTTGCATATCTAATTATTATCTATTATACATTCTTCCATATTTCCCTAGTTTATTTTGTGGAAGCTACAACCAGCGGAAGGTGAGGGACGATACTGAACCAGATGGAATTTTGTCTGACTATATGTTATATTAAGAATCAAAATACTTAGTTCTCAATTTCAATGAATGAGTTTTAATTATTTATTACTATGTGGTTGAACTTAAAAAAAAGTGAAATTTAGGGCTAACAAAATTCTAAAATAGATTTTTTTTTTCTTTTTTCTCTTCCCAATTGTACCTATAAAATTGGAAATAAGTAAGTCGAATTTAGTTTGACTCAATTAAACTAAAGATGATTGTTTAAAGTTTTATTAAAGTTTGATGTGATTTTTTTTTTTCTAATTCAAACTTAATTTGATTTGATTTAATAAATGATATTTGTGTAATAAATTTTACAATCAAGAGAGAGAAGAAAAAGGAGAGGGGAGGAAGAAAAATTTGAAATATAACAAATTATTTGATAAAAAGATAAACACAAGATTATATGATATAAATTATTGTATATATATAAGTATCACATTATTTGATTTATACTCCCAAATAACTTTATTTAGATAAATGGTTTGTTGCTAAATTTAATCATATTACATATTTTATTTATTTATAAAAAAATGTACAATTAATCACTTGAATTTGATATAACACATCAAATTGGTTTATAAATCAAACAAGTTAAATATTTCAAGTTTAACTCTTTTTATTTAACTATCTCGGTCTTTACTCAAATTAAATTTAACAAATAATTTTAATTATTGAATTGAGTTTTAAAAAAATATACAATTAATTACTTGTTGTGTTTTGATATTTGGATTCATTCGGCCATTTCTCTTTCCATCTTGTCCATTTCTTTCTAATTCTTCTTTCTCTCTTCATCATTAACCCTTTTTTAAAAAAAAAATCTTCTGCTTTAATTAATTCGTCTTTTATGTTGTATAGGGTTGTGTACGGTGGAGAAAATGTAGTTTGTTAATCTTTAAGGATACAGCCGCTGAAATTTTTTCCTAACAGGGATTAAATTAGGATATTTTAATTTAACTTCATATAAATAATAAAGTTAAATAAATTTAGTTTAAACAATAAAACACACTAAATGATAAAACTTATTTATGGTGTATAATGTATGTACTTTTCAGTTTAGTATATTAATTTTTTATTTTAATATCTGACAATAGAATAATTTTATTAAATAGTGCGTGATTAACAGAAAGTAAAAAATAACTTTAATATTTCATAATTAACAGAGACAAAATTAAAATTTGTCCAATATAGAAAAATCTATATTTTATAAATTCTAAAATAATAAGGCAAATAAATTGAATGATACATCAGAATGTAAAATTAAAAATAAAAATTTAATAGGGACAAAAAGAAATAAGAAAATTTTAACAAGACTAAAAAAAAATACTTTGTCTTATTTAAGCCGAAATATTAGTGACATAT
Source organism: Glycine max (assembly GCF_000004515.6). Lineage (NCBI taxonomy): Eukaryota > Viridiplantae > Streptophyta > Magnoliopsida > Fabales > Fabaceae > Glycine > Glycine max. The sequence goes on from NC_038246.2 coordinate 50,998,960, forward strand.
AATTGAAGAGAAGGGAAACCCAAATCAAACGAAACCCCAGGTAGGGTTTTTAATTCCCGCTTTGCTCACTCACACTGATAACGAGTCGAGTGAGTCTCTCTTCAATTTTCACACCATCCGCGACTCTGTTCAATTGAAACCACAAAACCCTAACCTAAACCCTAACGAACCAACCGCACCGTCATGTATCTCTACAGTCTCACTCTGCAGCGTCCCACCGGCATCATCTGCGCCATCAACGGCAACTTCTCCGGCGGCAAGAGTCAGGAAATCGTGGTGGCCCGTGGCAAGGTCCTCGATCTCCTCCGCCCCGACGACAACGGCCGGATCCAAACCATCCTCTCCGTTGAAATCTTCGGCGCCATCCGCTCCCTCGCCCAGTTCCGCCTCATGGGTGCCCAGAAGGACTACATCGTCGTCGGCTCCGATTCCGGTCGCATCATCATCCTCGAATATAACAAGGAGAAGAACGTCTTCGACAAAATCCACCAAGAAACCTTCGGCAAATCCGGTTGCCGACGAATTGTCCCCGGCCAGTACCTCGCCATCGATCCCAAGGGTAGGGCCGTTATGATTGGCGCCTGCGAGAAGCAGAAACTTGTTTATGTTTTGAATAGAGACACCGCTGCTAGGTTAACCATTTCTTCCCCTTTAGAGGCTCATAAATCCCACACTTTAGTTTACTCAATTTGTGGCGTTGATTGTGGCTTTGAGAACCCTATTTTTGCTGCTATTGAATTGGATTACTCCGAGGCTGACCAGGATTCCACTGGCCAGGCTGCTTCTGAGGCTCAGAAGCATTTGACCTTTTATGAGCTTGATCTTGGCCTTAACCATGTCTCTAGGAAGTGGTCTGAGCAGGTTGATAATGGGGCGAATTTGCTTGTTACTGTTCCTGGAGGTGGTGATGGCCCCAGTGGTGTGCTTGTTTGTGCTGAGAATTTTGTTATTTATAAGAATCAGGGACATCCGGAGGTTAGGGCTGTGATTCCTCGGCGGGCCGACTTGCCGGCTGAGCGTGGCGTGCTTATTGTGTCGGCTGCTATGCATAAATTGAAGAACATGTTCTTCTTCCTCCTGCAGACGGAGTATGGGGATATTTTTAAGGTCACCTTGGAACACAATAATGATCGCGTCTCGGAGTTGAAGATTAAGTATTTTGATACGATTCCTGTTACAGCTTCAATGTGTGTGCTGAAGTCGGGGTTCTTGTTTGCAGCGTCGGAGTTTGGGAACCATGCTCTGTATCAGTTTAAGTCTATAGGGGATGATGATGATGTGGAGGCATCGTCTGCCACGTTGATGGAAACTGAGGAAGGTTTTCAGCCTGTGTTTTTCCAGCCCAGGAGGCTGAAGAACCTTGTTAGGATTGACCAGGTTGAGAGTTTGATGCCGATCATGGATATGAAGGTCAGTAATCTCTTTGAAGAGGAAACTCCTCAGATTTACACTCTCTGTGGGCGTGGTCCTCGATCCTCTTTGAGGATCCTGAGAACTGGTTTAGCAGTTAGTGAGATGGCTGTGTCCAAGCTTCCTGGTATACCTAGCGCTGTTTGGACAGTGAAGAAGAATGTTATTGATGAGTTTGATGCATACATTGTTGTGTCATTCACAAACGCTACACTTGTGCTGTCCATTGGTGAGACTGTTGAAGAAGTCAGTGACAGTGGGTTTCTTGACACTACTCCCTCCCTTGCTGTTTCTTTGATAGGAGATGATTCTCTCATGCAGGTTCACCCAAATGGTATTAGGCATATTAGGGAGGATGGCCGTATTAATGAATGGAGAACTCCTGGAAAGAGGAGTATTTCAAAAGTTGGATCAAATACACTTCAAGTGGTTATTGCACTCAGTGGAGGGGAGCTTATATATTTTGAAATGGATGTAACGGGTCAGTTGATGGAGGTGGAGAAGCATGAAATGTCTGGTGATGTTGCTTGTTTGGACATTGCTCCAGTACCTGAAGGCAGACAAAGATCTCGATTTCTTGCAGTTGGGTCATATGACAAGACCATCCGCATCTTATCACTTGATCCTGATGATTGTATGCAGGCTCTAAGTGTACAAAGCGTTTCTTCAGCTCCAGAGTCTCTTCTTTTTCTTGAAGTTCAAGCATCTGTTGGCGGTGAGGATGGTGCAGATCATCCTGCTAGCCTTTTCTTGAACGCCGGCTTACAGAATGGTGTCATGTTTAGAACTGTGGTGGATATGGTTACAGGTCAGCTTTCTGATTCTCGTTCCCGATTCTTAGGATTGAGAGCTCCAAAGCTGTTTCCTATTATTGTGAGAGGCAAGCGTGCTATGCTTTGCTTGTCAAGTCGACCTTGGCTTGGTTATATTCACCAAGGACATTTCCTTTTAACGCCCCTGTCATATGAAACCCTTGAATATGCTGCCTCATTTTCATCTGACCAATGTGTGGAAGGTGTAGTTGCTGTTGCTGGTGAGGCCTTGAGGATTTTTACCATTGAAAGATTAGGAGAGACATTTAATGAAACTGTAATTCCATTAAGGTACACACCAAGGAAATTTGTGCTGCAACCCAAACGAAAACTTCTTGTGATGATCGAGAGTGATCAAGGAGCATTAACTGCGGAAGAGCGTGAAGCTGCAAGGAAAGAGTGTTTTGAGGCTGCTCAAGCTGGGGAAAATGGTACTGGAAGTGCAGACCAAATGGAGAATGGTGGCGACGATGAAGATAAAGATGATCCACTTTCGGATGAGCATTATGGTTATCCAAAAGCTGAATCTGATAAATGGGCTTCCTGCATCAGAGTTCTTGATCCAAGGACATCAAATACTACTTGTCTTTTGGAGCTTCAGGAGAATGAGGCTGCTTTCAGCATTTGCACCGTAAATTTCCACGATAAGGAATACGGAACTCTTTTAGCTGTTGGCACAGCGAAGGGACTGCAATTTTTGCCCAAAAGGACTGTAACTGCTGGATTTATTCATATTTATAGGTTCGTAGAGGATGGAAGATCTCTTGAACTTCTACACAAAACTCAAGTTGAAGGTGTTCCTCTTGCTCTATGTCAATTTCAAGGAAGATTACTTGCAGGGATAGGACCTGTGCTCAGGCTGTATGATTTGGGGAAAAAACGATTGTTAAGAAAATGTGAGAATAAGCTATTCCCTAACACAATCATCTCCATTCATGCGTATCGTGATCGGATTTATGTTGGTGATGTCCAAGAGGTATGTTTCTATTTTATATCTATACCTGTTGAATATCCAGGTATTTGAGTTGAGCATTCTGGCAATGACATTTTGTCATGACTTCTGATTTTTATTGGTAGCATTTGATTGATATCACAGTGGCTTCTCACTTTAATTTGTCTGTGTCCTGAAAATTTTCATGTTCTAATTTTACTGATTTGGTTTTTATTACAAAGATTCAGGGGATTGGAATTGTTCTTTTTCTTAAAGACTTGACTGATGCCTTTTTGTTGTCTGAATTTATATTAGTTTAATTTTGCAAATAGACAGCTTGCTTTTTTCTCCGATTCAATTTGCCGCTGCTCTACATGTGTTCTTTGAATAAATCTTTGCTAATTGTGTTCTTTCCCTTCTCTCCAGTCTTTCCATTATTGCAAGTATAGGCGTGATGAAAACCAACTTTACATATTTGCTGATGATTGCGTTCCAAGGTGGCTTACTGCATCATACCACATAGATTTTGACACCATGGCAGGTACAGACAAGTTTGGAAATATCTATTTTGTGCGGTTGCCACAGGATGTTTCAGATGAGATAGAAGAAGATCCTACTGGTGGGAGGATCAAGTGGGAGCAGGGAAAGCTGAATGGAGCTCCCAATAAGGTGGAAGAAATTGTACAGTTTCATGTTGGTGATGTGGTCACATGCTTGCAAAAGGCATCTCTTATACCAGGTGGTGGAGAGTGCATTGTATTTGGAACAGTTATGGGAAGTGTTGGGGCATTACATGCCTTTACTTCACGAGATGATGTTGATTTCTTTTCTCATTTGGAGATGCATATGAGGCAGGATCACCCACCTTTGTGTGGAAGAGACCACATGGCATATAGATCTGCCTATTTTCCTGTTAAGGTATACCTAATCAATGTTATGTTTGTTCTTTCTATTCTGTTATTGGAAAGCATTATTTGCTATCTGTATGATAAGAGCATCCTCCCTGTTATATTTTCATTTCTGTTTTCTGACAAGTGCCTTTTATCTTCTGTCTCTGATAAAATAACCTGGACATTTTTGTTTATTGTGTTTTTTTAGCCATAGCATTAAATTTTGATCATTTTCTAAGAGTCCTGCATTATTTTGTAGGATGTTATTGATGGGGATCTATGTGAGCAATACCCAACATTGCCAATGGATTTGCAGAGAAAAATTGCTGATGAATTGGACAGAACCCCTGGAGAGATACTGAAAAAACTTGAGGAAGTGCGAAATAAGATTATTTAAGAAATGGTAGCCTGAGAGGTATGATTCCCTATTTCTGTTTTTTTTATTTTTTATTTGGGCCTGATTGTTTATTCTACTGTTGTCATTGTAGGACTACAAGCAATACTTGAGATGTAATTTTATGTCTAGAAGAACTTCATTAACTAATATTACATACCAACAGGCAACAGATGATATATGCATAAATAAGGGGAAGGGGAAAATTCTTCGCTTGTCTAATATTATATGGTCTGATATTTTCAAAGCAGTTGCAAAACATGGTATAAATAAAATGGGTGGTTTACCCTTTTCTCCACTTTAGAGTGGATCTGGAATTCTAGGGTAGCTAAGGAGAAATAGAAACCCACACTTAGTAGTTAGTTGATAAGAGGGAAGAAGATAGAGGACAGCACATAATTTGTTCCTTGTTGCAGCAATGCCATCACTGTTCCACTTAAACTAGTCATCTGTTGTTATGTAGGTCACGAGATGATGACAAATTGACAATGATAGTAAATAATTAATCTTGAATAAATTTGTAGTTGCTTTACTGTGTTATTGGGAATTTTGATTTGATGAATGTTTTAGTGTGTTTTGGTGTTGCGTGCAGGTCATAGTGGAAATGTGTTTTTTCTGGTAGGCCATTTGCCCGCAGTTAGGTCACTACTAACAAAGTGAAGCCAACTTGCGTATCTCTCATTCATACGGGAACGGTGATTTCTTGTCCTATTTAATTCAAGCGGGGAGAAGGACCATACGGTCGGTGACTTTGTACTCTAGTGAAGTGAGACCCATAAGCCCCAGTTGGCAATTTATGTTGTAATTACTATTTAGTTGCAATTAGCTGTAATCACCCTTTTTCTTGTACTCAATGAGATGTTTGATTTAACTTGATTTGAAATTTATAGTCTAGAATATCACCGTTTTACCATTTCAACGAAAAGTAGGTTCTAGTTCTACTGAGTTATAATAGAGCAGTTTTTCAAAATTTAACACATGTATTGTACCTATCAAAATACATCCGCATTATGCATGAAAGCGTTGTTTGAGGACAAATATTTATTTTATTGTTATGCAAATGTAGTGTTAACCGATTGATTATTGGGGTTTTGGTATTGAAATGAATCTCGAAGCAGACTTTCCTTTTCTGATTAGCTAGTTCTTACGGGTCACACTTTTTTTTTTTTTTTTTAATTTTCATTTTGTTTAAGATCTGCAAAAGTAACTGAAAGGTGCAAGCAAGTCTTGTAATGATTTCTTGCTGATAAGGGTTACGAAAAATTCTTGCTGATAAAGGTGAGTTCTCGAAGTGACGACTCAAGCATTGGATGTACGACCATAAATTATCTGTAAAAATTATTGTATGGCCTTTATTTTGATGATGGTCAATCCTTTTGTAAATCACAGTCGAATTTTTTTTCTTATAAATAAAATAAGTTGGCTGTTTTGCAGCAATTCTTCTATTACAACATATTAGGTGTAATTACAAGTCAAATAAGGAATTGAGCCAATAATATAACCAAACCAGGTGTTCCTTTATAAATTAAATTCATCTGTACACGGGCATAGAAAAAAATACATAAAAATTATTTGTTCAGAACTTGGAGAGTAGACCAAATTGAGTTTCGGGATATACACGAGACGAGATTATATTATAACAATTCTTCTCACCTTAGCAGTCGATGTCGTGCACACTTGTTTTCCAAAGACCTCCAAGAAAGACAAATTTCTTTGGCTAGAGATCAGACTTGAACAAATGTTCGTGTTCTTCTTTTAGCTCTCTCTCCAATCGTGTATTTCCATAGCGAGATTTCTGGTCTATCCAACCAATAATATCGGAGAATACAATCTGCAAATTTTGTGGTGGCTCTCCATACAATAGACCGTGCCACATTTCTGGATACGACTTTAGTGTCTTATCTGAGCTTGCCGCCTCATCATATAGTTGTTTGCTAACTGCTTTATCAGTCACTTGATCTTCCTCACCATGTAAAACTATAAAGGGTAGTGAAACCTCATGCAGACTTTGCTCAATTTCTGTACTGACCCTCAGAAGTTCGTAGGCTGTTCTCAAACGAGGATTTCCTTTGTAGCAATACCGGTTGGCTCTAATCTGCACTACCACATTTGTTAGTTACTTAAATATCTTCTCTGTGCTATACTAATTTAGATATTTTAATGATCAATTCTTTCAAATAGTTGATAGTTAAATAAAATGACATTTGTCATTTGGAGTTACCCTTTACTCGACTAAGGAAATTACTTCGCATTCTTTTTTTTTTATTATAGGAATCGAAACAAACAAGTATACATAAACTTGAACAAATAAATGTAACTACATATGTCTCCTCGTGTATTTCAAAGTGATCCAGAATTAGCTATTATTAGTTTGTGGAATTAAAATCTGCTCAAATACCTCTTCTCTGACTTTAGGCACTTTAAAGGCGAGATCAATGATATCTGGGGTCGGAACTATTCTCCACGAGGGAAAAACTCTGCTAAGTGCACTCAATACACTAATCACCATTGTGTTGGGTTTCATTTCTTCTGCAATCTGCATAACATTTACAAATACTTTAATTACAAATTATTATGTATAACAATATGCTAATGGTCTTGAAAACCAATCAAAACATTATTTTTAATTGATTAACAGTATATAAACTTTTATACTGAGGATACATGTCATTCAACTATAAAATAAACATTAAGAATAATTATTCATTAAATTTAGGTAAAAGAGGGGAAAAAAATCATTCACTGTGGCAGTTGTATGGACACAATTAAATAAATTCAGCATTGACAAAAAGTAATATAAAATGAGTTTAGAGGACGCAAGTATTCTTGATTGAGAGAGATTTTTTCTAAATGTGGGTGTATTTTCAAAGTAAAAGTGCCTTAAGTAGTGATCATTTTTATAAAAAATAAATAAATTTTAAAGTTTATTATTTGTAAGGCTTGATGTTTTTATACCCATCAATTTTTATTTTTATTTTTGTAATTTTTTACGTCATTATGTTGACTCTGTTAAGTGGTTCTTAATAGAGAATGTAAAACCAAATAAAAAATACAAAATAAAAAAAAATACAGGAACCAAAAGCTAAATTTTTTTATTAGAAACGAAATGTAAAATTAAAAAAAAGGAATAATATATATATATATATATATATATATATATATATATATAAGTTTGCTTATAATTATATTTTATTTAAATTAAAATAACTTCTAATTATTTTTTTCAAATTATATAGTTTATGTTTAAAAAAAATATTCTTTTTTAACATATTTTTCATTATTGATTGAAATTTATGGAAAATCACATTTTTAATGAATGAGTATAACTTTTTATTTAAAGACTCTGTATTCTGATTTTGTAGTTTTCATGAAATTTAATGAATAAAAAATTATGTGTTAAAATTGATAAGCCACTTTTCTTTAGAGATAAGTCACTTTCAGGCCATGGCATTCTACATGTGACTATTATAACGGTTTAACTTTAGAAAATTCAACACCTAAATGGTCAGACGCCTTCCATGTCAAACGGATCCACTGATTTTTTTATGCACTGAATTATTTTGCTTTAACGAATCAACCAAGATATAATATATAAAAACAGCTCTACTTCATATATAAGCATGACGTAAGATTACGGTTTAAGAATAATTTCTAATATATATTTTTATATTGTCTAATAATTAAGTAAACAACTTTAAAATATTCAGTTATCAAAAGTTAAAACAAAAACTATATCATATATTTCTTGAGATAATTTTCCGGTTCTATATTAATTATAGAGAAAAAGTAATGATTGTTGATAATAAAATATTCATGCACTCAATTCAATAAAAAAAAAGGATTTTGATGCCTCATCTAGATAGAGTAATACACAACATAAGCACTTCATAAATCGTGACCCACGATAGTTTTCTTCATAAATCGTGATTGTCTCGCCAATAATTCTGTAAAACAAAAGGGTTTTGATGCCTATATTTTTTTATCTTTCTGTATCTCTTACGTGATTGAGTCGCAAACAATCAATATAGAATATCTCCTGATTACTTAAAAAAACATTGTGATGTAAGATAAACTTGAATATGTGTTTAAATTTAGCCAATTTTGAAGCAGTAAATGCAGTTGCAGATATGTACGTATATGACACGTTTGATTATGGTATTGCCAACTAAACCACAGCTTCATATGCCATTAGAAAAAGATTATCAACAATCACCGATAATTTATAAAAATATAAATTATGATTTGTTTCTTTTTTTAAAAAGATATATGCAGTTTAAAATAGACACGTTAGATTGTTAATAATATTATCACAAGATGGAAATAGACCATTTTAGATAACATGTTCAAAGACATGAATTTTATTGTTTGGGGGGAAGATAAAGACATGGATATAGAAGATGTGCACATGCCGAAGAAGAAAGAATATATTCTCTGAAACCATGTCAAAGAGATAAATAAAAAGAAAAGGAAAAAAAAAAAAACTACACGTCAATAATATCTACTTCATTTTCTCCAAACAAAAACATCTACTTAATTTGATTGGATCCAATTTTCTGGTACTGTGCATCACGGAACGCACCAATGATCAAACGTGTCCAGCTCACACCTTGAATGGCCCAATAGAAGAAAAAAAACGCGCCCAAAAAGGAGAAATAGAAAAGAGTGACGATGCAAGACTTTGATTTTCTTATGTAAAAAATATTTTAATAACTATGCAAAAATAAATCATGCTGTTAACCCGTCAAAAAATAAAATAAAAAACATACTATATATAAGTTTGTGATTGAATAATTATATTAAATTGTTTTTATAATCATTTATGATTGATTATGAAGAGTGCGTAACGTATGAAGCACGTGTGTTAATTTTTGTAGAAAGTAAAGTAGAGAAAGGAATGGAACCTTGCACATGGGTGCGACCAAAATTGCCCCATCCCAGTATTCTGGCTTTTTCCTATGCAAAAGTAAAGCCACAGCTCCTCCCATGGATTCCCCCATCAAGTACCTCATCTTTTTCTTGTTCTCTGCTTTTTCTGCAATTTTAATTATTTACAAATTCATCAAAATAATTTATCATATCAAACACTCACCAATAGACAAATAGGCAACGTCATGGGTTGGAAAATGTGTCCTTAGTGGCAAGCAACAAATTGAAATAAAATAGAGAGAGAAAGAAAAGAAGATGCTGACCACAAATTCTAGTGAAATGTTGGGAGCAATCGTCGATGACAAAATCAAAATTCATAACAAGGCCAGGAACCCCTTCTGATTTTCCATGCCCTTCATAATCAATCCCATACACTGCAAAACCCGCTTTTGCGAGCCTTGTTCCTGTGCCTGTTTCAATATTTCATATTCATATCACTTATCATCACAGTGAAAAATCTATTATATGCAATAATTTAATTAATTAACTACTTTTCAAAAGGTTAATTAATTAACTACTTTTCATTGTGATGCTGCATTCCATGGCGTAGCCATGGCACAGGAAGATTAACGCTTTTGGACTTCCATTCGCCGGAAGCCATCGGCATGCAAAAAGCTTCAAGCCTCGAGAATTCTGTACGTATTCCTTCAAAATTGTAGAAAATACGATGATTAATATATATTATAACCAAGTTAAGATTTTATTAGTTTTTCTTTACCCTTTGAATTAAGATAAGATATTGATGTTAATTGTTACCTCATCATATTTGATCTCAGCTTCACTCGCCTGCACACCATAACACAAAGAAAAACCAAAACAAAATTAATCACGAATCAAGATATATGATATTTATAATTATAGATAGATACACAGAGAGAGAAAGAGAGACAGAGACCATGAAGACTTGTTAAGGTTGAACTCCGAAGTTTGTTTCGGATGGGAGTATTTTTCTTATGAGAAGAGAGATGAGAAAAACAGAGTTGTTTGAAGAGTGAAGTGTGAGAGAGATTTTATTGCATGAAAAATAGGAAATGAAAACACACAGAGAAAGGCGTGTGTGATTCAATTCAATCAAACAACATTTCTACCTCTAGGCTGGTCCACTCACAAGTTCTTCTAGTCACATTGTTCACGTATTTTGATAACTAATACTTAGTTAAACGTTAAAACATACTAATTATCATAATTATATACCAATATTTTGATTTTCTTTTCTTTTCCTTTGAATTTGATTGAATAAGATAAGATATTGATGTTAGTTGTTACCTCTTCATATTCGAACTCAGCTTCAGTCGCCTGCACAGGGAAAAGCAAAAGAAAATTAATCACAAATTAGGATGTGATAATGATAATCATAAATATATAGATACATAGAGAAAGAGAGAGACCATGTAGAAGGGTGTATTTTGTGTTGAGAAGGATGAGAAAGGGAGAGGAAAAACAGAGTGTGAAAGGTGGGAGAGAGAGAGATTAGAAAATGAAAACACTTTAAGAGTGGGGATAAGGATGGCATTAGCTTCTCTTAATTTATATACTAGCGAGCCAGCGAGAGCCAGAGAGAGAGAGAGAGATTCAATGAAGCAACGTTTCTCCCTCCCTCTAGGCTTGGTCCACTCACGAATGCTTCTAAGATTGTTGACGTATTGATAATTAATATTCAGTTAATATATAACAATTACCATAATTGTTTTTGTTGATTATCGAGTTGGAAGAGAAGTACGTGTTAGGAATTGGTTTAATTTTTAATTCACAATTCATAGAAGATTTGGTAAACCCAAAGAAAAGTGGTTGAATGGATGAATAGAACAGGCAAAGAAGGTTGCATAGATTATATATTGTTGATCGACGTGCCTTTTTCTTGACTTGAATCTTGGCATGAGCTCAGGTTTTTGCGTATTGACAATCACAAGCAACTTGCCATTAGTTTATTCAACTTTTGTTCGCGGGGGCGTTTCTTTTGACTCCTCTGTGGCTACTATCAATTAAACACCCTCTAGAGAGTGGACTTTGAGACACCACTGATTAAAGAGTTTATCAATTTAATTTTTTTTGCAATATACTTAAAATAATTTTGAAGGATCCGGATTGAATGAGAGTGGACTTTATAATTTTGAAAGAGTTTACCAAATAATTTTGAAATTTTGTTACTTTATTTTTAAAATATACTTATATTGCTATTCAGTTATGAGTTGAATTAATATATGCGATACTTTTTTTAATTTTTATAATAACTATAATGAAAAACCAAAAAAGAAAATTTACAGGAATAAAAATGAAAAAAAGTCATAAACTGTAAGGATGTAAAATGCATTTGAATCTTTTTTTTTATACCAACATTACATAAAAATTAAACTCTTTTTTGTGTAAGAATAAATAACTATAATATTAATTATCATATTTTTAATTTTATTGTTAATCTATTTTTAAAATAATTTTATATATTTATCATAAATAAGATAGTATCATAATAATAAAAATAAAAAATATTTTTATTATAAATGTATACTATATTAATTCGTTACCTGATTCATATTTTTCCTTTTAAGTTATTTCCCTTTTTGGGTTCTGTTTTAACTTTTAATAGTTAGACTTTTAAAAAAATAATAAATGTTATTTTAAAAATTAAACACAAATAAATTTAATGTAAAAAAATAATTTTATATAATAATATATAAAAAATTTAATTCTAAATTATAATATGTACCAAAAACAGTTCTATATTGCAGTTAAATATTTAAATTATACTTCTTAATTTATATGTTGTCTTTTTAAGAGGACAAATAAAAGGAAAAGAATAAAATAAAATTCAAATTGTTCCTTTTTTAGGTTCATTTTAAACTTAAAAGTTAAAGCCGTGTATGAGAAGGATAAGAACGAGGAAAAGGTAAAGGGTAAGGGGCGTAGAGAAAAAAAAAATATCTTGTTGAGGTGTTCCGATAAGAATAGATTTAAAACGACTACTGAAAAAGTGAGAACTTTTTTTTTAAGACATCCGAAAAAGTGAGAACTATTCTCATTTGTTCCCGTTTGTTTTGACATTAATTCCAATCAGTTTTACAGATGAAAACATTGGTCACTACCATAGTACCACCAACTAACCAACCAGGTGTTGATGTTAAAAAATAAAAGTATACACTCTTTAACTAAAAAATAATTAACATTTTTCACTACCGAGTATTGGATTAATTAGAATTAAAAACACCACACCATTCCTTTAATTTTTGTTCCACCTAAAAAAGATTATTTCTTGAAGTAACCCATAGCCATGCATTAATTAAAATGGTTCATGTTCCGTTCACACTACACATTTTTTTTTTTTGAAGCTCGTTCACACTAGACATGTACATCACAGTCACGGTTTGCAATGAAGTAATGAACGTTCTCACGTTGCAATTATAAAAAAAGAAACCGGCAGCCATGTTAAATGTGTAAATAACTTTTTTATGCATTTAACACTTGCTGTACAGATACGATGATCACTTTTTATAAAAAAAAGAAAAATACGCGGATAAATTATTATTATTATTATTTGTACAATTTTTGTATTCATATACGCGTATCAGTTTTTATGAAGCTGAGTCAATTTTTTTAAAACAAATAGTTTTAAAATTAATTTGATTTTAAGTGTTTTCTATAAAGATTTTAAGTTATTAACAAACAAATCCTTAAATTGCAATATATTAAGAATGTATTTTGATATGTAATTTAATCAAACACTTATGCAATAAAAAATTATCACGTATAAATCAACTTTGACAATTTTTTTCTGCCAAATTTATTAAAATAAATAAATAAGTCATAAACAATTCTTAAATGAAAATATTTTTTTAAAGGTTCAATATTCTCTTCTTCATAAGAAGTAAGAACTTATCAATACATGTACATTGAGAGAAGTATTTGGTGGGTATATATTTATACAAAAGTAAAATTAACTAATGAGAAATTGTATATTGTGACAAACTATCAAGTGTCATGCAATAAAAGAAAATGTTATATAATATAATTTTATTGATTTTTATAATAATTATTTTAAAAATATTTTTAACATATTTGTAATTATTTGGTAATTAGTTGGCAATTAGTGTATAGAAATTAAATTTTAAATAAATGTAAATGATTAAGGTCAAAATATAAAAGAGATAGAAAAAATGTGACACAAAATAATAAAGGTAGATTTCTTTTAATCTCATACCTAATTAAAGCGTATAATACTAATAAAAAAAATAAGTAGAACCATTAGTAGTTGACTAAAAAAATATTTATTTAACTGTTTGATAAATAATTTTTTATTAGTTTCTAATGTTTTTAAAACGTTATTTGAAGTAACATTTTTACTTCTAATTTCAAATTTTTATATTTTTTATATTTAATATATTTGTCCATTTTCTTGATTATCATTTTTAAACAAATCATCATTTTATTTTTCTCTATTATTTTATACTTTTAAGTTACTTCATATTCAGGATTTACAATTTCATAAACTAGTTTTATGCTAGTTTTCTTTGACAAACATTTTAGCTAATTTTTAACTTTTTTTACTAGCTGAAAGATTTATTTGATTGTTTGATAAACAATTTTTTTTAGTAATTCCTTAGTAACTTTTAGCGGTTATTGAAATATTACTTCAAATAATATTTTTTAAAACACTAACTTATAATGTTTTTATATTTTTTATCCTTAATATATTTTTCAAATTTTCTACCTATCCTTTTTAAATAAATTATAATTTTATTATTTCACGGTCATTTTACACTTTTCAGTTACTTCGATGGTTAATTTTTATCAAATACTTATAATTTAAAAATAAGTTAATTTTTTAGTTTTTAATATAATTTTTAGATAATTTTATTAAATATAGCCTAAGCCACAAATCTCACAGCACTAAATCAAAGTGCACAAAAAAATTAATGTGTGCATAAAGTGGTAAAAAAATCAACAAAAAAATTATATAATGTTGACTTGAGTTTTTTTTGCCATAAAATAAATTACACACTATTTCATAGTGAGGATTCGCAATACATGTGATGGTTATAATTGACCACACTGAGACTGAGAATGAGTGATAAACAGTTAAAATATGTACAGTTTTCCTTGTAAGGGACGGCAGCATTGACCAAAGACATTGTTGTTGTCTATCAATGTGTCTTTATCTTTGAATTTGAATGGCTGAGTAAGTAGCCAGGCACGGATGATTCATATATGTCATGCTGCTTTTGCAATTTGCGTGACTACTTGTTCCATCTTCTTTGGACTGTTCTTTTTACAGCTTAGAACCACCAGATGTATGATATCATTGCCATCAACTTTCACCATCTAATCTAATCTCATAATGGGGGCAAGAGAGAAAAGTCACAATTTGCAATGAGGACAAATTTTGGAAAATGGAAATGTCAGGGATAATATCCTAAATAGTATGTATTAGTCTTTTAATTACATCTCCACACAAACGAAATTTCGTGTATATATATCTAAAAAAAATGACAATAGAGTTTTAGTTATATCACGGCACAAATGACAATTTATGCTTATTTTAAGTGAAATTACATTATGCTGGTTCAAGTGAAATTATGCTTTATGGTTGCATCTTTTGAGTAAGGCTCCATTTGGATTTTTTGAATGAAATAAATATAGGTATAGTGAGAAATCTCATTAAAAATAGTTAGTAAAGATTAATTATTGATAAAGTTATTTAACACACTCGTGATAAAAATATACATTTGAAAAAGTTAGATCGAGTTTAGGTTTCCGGTCTTCTAATAGTTCCTTTGGTTTGCAGTTTGAAATATCTCAAACGAAAAGTTACAAATTATTATTTCTTATTTTTGTGCTTTGAAATGTGAGAATGCGAACCGGTTTTCAAACCCAGCTTGTAGTACTTTATATTTTAGTTACCCTCCAATTACAACACCACACAATGCAAAATATGATCCAGTTTCCTCTCACAGCCAATAAAAACATTTGAGTCAGATTTAGAAGACAGCCATTTAGTCGCATACATAAAAATCCCAAAAATTAAAATATATGATATGATGCCGATTCGTGTTCCTCGAAGCCGTCGAGTTCGTTCTGTAGCTACTGTACTCTTCCTTCTATCCATAAATCACACTGTCACAGTAAAAAAAAGAAAACACATGCTACTTGTAAGATATCTGCTTTTTTTTATTCAAACTTATTTCATAGTTATTAATTTGAGATTTTTTTAAAATTATTTCTTCTAAAATAAATATTAACCAACCCGTATTAAATGTTGCCATGTACTTATTGCATTCATTTTAAAATTAAGAAAAATTCTAAACAGATTTTTCTTTAAAAATCAGTTTTAAACAAATTTGATTATTTTTTCTTATTTATTCAAAGTACTATTTCCACGTTATTCATTGTTTTGTAAAAATATCAAAATACAATAAAATTGAAAAATCTTAACTATTATATTTATAATGTTTTAAAGTACCAGGTAAATTTTATTTATTAAAAAGGAAAGATATTTTGAGCACGAGGAATTATTATGCAATATACTATTGTCATTATGTTCCTCTCTCAAATGTCTATGCATACAACTCAATATGTGACATGTCAAACAAAATCCAAGGAACTGAAACCCATAAAAACAAGGGAAAGAGATCATCACATTTGGTTGACTTTTATTTCAAGCCTGCTTCCTATTTGATTTTATTATTAGTTTACTTTTATTTTTTGACTGAATTATTAGTTTACTTTTCCCAGCCTTAAGCCTTAACTATTCATAGGAAAAAAAAAACTGTATGTTTAGAAACAGGTTAATGACACCTAAAAAAAAGAAGTTTAATGGATCTCAATTTGATTGTTATTTCATGAGCCCCATAATAATGGCCTTCGTAATATCAATTCTAAATCCAAGCAAAATATATATGTATTATTGTTCCTATGAAACCATTTGTATCCGTGAGTATTAGGAATTTAGGATCCGGATTCATGCATCTCTCCATTCAAAAAGTAAAAATAAAATAATTGTATCATTTTTTCTGATTTTTCTTAAATTGGTTAAATGTTAACTAATCATGTATTTCATTATAATTTGATGATTTGGAGTATGGTTTCCTATTTGATACATTTAAATTTCATATTCGAGTTGCAATTAAATCAATTTAATATGTTTATTATGTAAAACAATTTACACTTTTAATCAATAAAAAATAATTGTCAATATAAAGATTATAGAAGTCATTGTAAAAGTAAAAAAAGAGAACATTGGGTTGAATGATATTTTTTTATCAGGAAAAATTTAAGTGAGTTGAGTTTCAGAGTCTGATTAAGTAAAATCATATATCAAAACTCAAAGAATGATTACAAAAGTATTATAAATTATTCATCAACAATGTCCTCACATCGACAGCTAGAATTGAACTCACGTCCTTAACAACCTTTGTTGGTTTTGATTAAATGATACTGTAAAGTTGTTTCAAACTATTAGTACATAACCTATTTTTTCAATGAAAAAGGTATTAAAAAAAAAACGAAATAAGATGAGTATAAATAAAAAGAGAGGATACAAAAATGAATTCCCTTGGCAATTTGAAGTCGGCCAGAATTACTTGAAGTGGGCCTTATTTCCTAAATCCAACCCAAGGAAAAAAAAACCTAGGCGCTGTTCAAACCTGGCCGAACCCGAAACATCACTCTATATAAATAAAAAAAACCTAAAACAGAGGTTCGTCCCTCTTACTAACACTAGGGTTTACAGAGAAGCGAAGAGGCGCAGCCGTAGCAGTAACTCGTGGAATTGCTAGCAATGGGTAATTTCCCGAACCATTATTATTGTTTCTGTGTTCGTTGGTTCGTTTTTGGTTTGGATTGGTTGTTTGATTGTTTGTGTTTGTGTTGTGCAGCGAGGATCAAGGTTTACGAGCTGAGGCAGAAGACGAAGGCTGATCTGTTGAATCAGCTGAAGGACCTCAAGGCCGAGCTTGCCTTGCTTCGTGTTGCTAAGGTCACCGGCGGTGCACCTAACAAGCTCTCTAAGATGTAATAATCTTAATCTAATAATTCCTCGTTTCTCTTTTGCCTTTGAGGTTTGTGTTTATGTGTTATTTTGAAATTGAGGTTTGCAGCAAGGTGGTGAGGTTGAACATTGCCCAGGTTTTGACGGTGATTTCTCAGAAGCAGAAGGCCGCGTTGAGGGATGCCTACAAGAACAAGAAGTACTTGCCTCTCGATCTCCGCCCTAAGAAGACCAGGGCCATTCGCAGGAGGCTTACTAAGCACCAGGTTTATATGTGCTACCCTTCTTGTTATTCCTTTTAAATATATGTTTTTCATTCATTTTATCATTATTTTCATTGCTGTTATTCCTCTTTATTTTAGTGTAATGCCTTGAATGTGTGATCTTTTGCTGCTCCAGACCAACTTCTATTGGTTTTTTAAGTTATCTATTATGCTAGTACCGTTTTCTATGCTTGTGTTTGTGTTTTAAGTTATGCTTATTTCTTGTTCAAATTCCAATTTAATATCCCCGAGTGCCCTTTTCCACTGTTTGGTTAGAGGGGAGGGGGTGGGATGGGACTAAAATACCTTCCATCTAATATTTCGTGGGGTTTGTTTTGCATCCTTCCCCTCATTTGACGCAAATAGTAATTATTATGTACCTTGGCAGTTTCTAAATACTAATTTCATTGCAATTATACCCCTAGTCTTGTTCCAGGAATACCATTTAGTTTACCTGGACCTGTTTGAATGACCTTAGTTAATATTGTCTTTTCTTTGTTAAATTCAATACGATCTTCATAAACTTGTCTTCCATTTAGATTGGTATGATTGTAGGATGCCTTATTCTTTTGTAATTGTTTTGCTCATGATATTTGTTGCTCATGAGATTTTTCATTTCTTGTTCATGCAGGCATCATTGAAGACAGAGAGGGAGAAGAAGAAAGAGTTATATTTCCCACTGAGGAAATATGCTATCAAGGTGTAACTTTAGAGCAATCTTATCTGTTAATTGGACATTTACCTCCTTTATACTCGCCAAGTTTTGATAAATCTCGTTTTGTAGTTTAATGTTGGAGTTATTGCTGATTGGCTGTGTTAAATTTCATGTCTTTTATATACCTGGGGTTTCTTGAAGCTACCAGGATTTATTTATGGGTATCGTTAGTTTCCGTTCAATATTGATGAATGCGTTACATTTTTGCCATTTGTTTTTTTTATCAACATTTCCATCTGCATATATTTTGGTACAATGTCTCCACATGTGCCCTTTTACAATACTAACAAATCGTGCCGTACCAGGCAGCTTCATATACTTATTTTCAGGAATCTTTATTCGGTTAATTGAAGCAAAAATGGAGTTCGAAGTAGGAAGTCTCCTTTTCCTATTTTTCTTTAATACGCCTATTCTCTTTAGTATTTACTGTCTACGAGTCTGTTGATGATTAACTAACGCAATAGTTCAGGTAAATGACGTCAACTAATGATATTCAACTTTTATGCCTTTTATATGCGTTAATGTGCAACAATCTACAATTTAATGACTTGTACGGTTGATTTTAACAAAATTCTTTCTTGATGGTGAAGAGAAAACTGTCAGATGTCAATATAGCCAAAGTTTGTTTCTTTTTCAAAGAGTTATTGAATTTTTTTTGTCAAAAGGAATTGTAACCTTAGTAAAGAGAAAAAGAAACAATGAAACAGGAAGTTTCATCTCCTTATTTAAAACATTTTTGCACAATTCGTAGTGGTGAAAATGAGCTAATGTTTAAGCCTGACTTGATTACCCAAGTTTTTAAAATAATTTGATCATTTTAAGAGCTTGACCTGACTTGAAATTAATTGAAAATGTTTGAGGTATAGTTTATTAAACGAAGTTGGCACGTGACTTTTGGTCTTTAACATTTTAATTTTATTTTTGTACATTAAGTTAAAAAAAGTATTTTGATTTTTTATGTTTTAAAAATTATCATTTTTGTATTTCCTTTTTCTTTTTGGTTTAAAATGTGTAAGGTATAATCAGATCCTCCCCCTGTGCCCGTCGTCCGCATGTAAGGTACAACAAGATCTGTTTTGCTTGCGCCGCGAAGGTCGATGGCAAGGACGCTCTCATCGCGCGCGTTTGCAACCAGCAGCAGACCTACAAACAGAATTGAAAGCCAGACATTTGAAAATTGAGCCATTGGATCTTAGTTGGAGAAAAAGCACCCAATCTAGGAGGGTGTGGGGTGATTCGGCTTTGTGTTTTGTGTAATAAAATGAAACTAAAATAAAATTTAATGGATAAAAAATGACATTAAGTCAACAAAGTTAGAATCATACCTCTAAATATGTTGATAAGTTTTTAAACTGATTAGTAAAAAAAAAAATACTATAGTAAAGTCTTTAAACTGATTAATAAGTATATATCAAAATACTAATAAAATTATCATCTTTGCTATATTATTTGTATTTTTTTTTCTTGTTAAGGTTACAGTTCCTTTAAAATGTTCTTAAGCCTTGTTTTTTGTTCCTTTTCTTAACTAAATAAAATATGTTTAAGCTGACTTGTGCTTGATTTAGTTAAAGTTATAAGCTTCAAATGAGTAACTCATGTAGTTAAAGTGTATAAGTTAACATTGAGAAGTCTCAAATGACAGTTGAACTTAATGGCACAACTTATGAATTAGTCCTATACCAAACATACACATACACTAAGAATGTTAAGTTGTTTAGTATTTTTTGTTTCAAAGTTCACTTAGTCTCGTTCATATTAAGAATGAGCCAGATATCCTTATTATCATGGCATGATGGATTTCTTTTCACCATTCTTGCTGGTAACATATTACCCAAGAATTCACCTTGACCAGGATCCTACTTCCATAATCCATATTCTACAGATTCATTGTTAGGCTGCTCGCCCTTGTATTCGAGATTAAGGGAATCTCCGTTAAGCAAAGAAAGCAAGAAAGAGAGAATACTGAATATATTTTTGCCTACAAAGGGAATTATTTATAGCCAATGATTGCACTACATGATAACTACTACTATCCACTACATGATAACTACTTCTATCCACTACATTAACTACTTCTAGTATGATAACTACCCCTATGACAGGTTTCCATGACAGAGCATCTTCTTCCTAACATTCTTTAGCCCATCAAAAACACCTTGTCCTCAAGGTTTTAGGTGCAGAAAACAGAACCTGAATCCCAAATGAAAGTAGGTGTAGGAATTAGTGCTCGAAGATGGGCGGAGACAGAGCACTTTGGCAGCAACGAGAATGGTGAAGAGGAGGAGGAAAGGGTGGTGGAGATTTGTGTCCCTGACCGTGGTGGCACACACAACAGAAAGGGAGAAGCGGATGTCGAAGGGAAGGATGTCGCGGGGTTTGTGTGGGACCAGTTATTAGCAGTCGGGAGAGGGTCGGAGGAGAGTGTGTGGTGCTTGCTTGTTAACGGGAAGGTGGGAAGTTGCCATGGGAAGGGGAGGCAACGTTGTTTCTGCTGTTGGTTGAGGCGACGTGGTTTCTGCTGTTGGTGGATGCGGCGTGGTTTCTGCTGTTGGTGGTGGCTTAGCAGAGGAAGAAGATAGGTTGGTTACCTTGGGAAGTAGAGGCGGCAGGTGACTTCGCAGAGGCAGAAGATAGAGAGGGTTGTCTGGGTACCATGGTATGCAATATCCAGAGAATGGCATCAAGTTTGGAAGCCATGGAAGTTTGGGCTGCAGCGAGTTTGGCCGTGACAGCCTCGAGGTGGTCCACCTAGGCGACGAAAAGTTCGATGTATGCCATTGAAGAGCGGCAGGTCGGACCAATTGTTAGGTTGTTCGCCCTTGTATTCGAGATCAAGGGAATCTTCGTTAAGCAAAGAAAGCAAGAAAGAGATATTACTGAATATATTTTTGCGTGCTTTATTTAATACAGAAGGAATTATTTATAGCCGATGATTGCATTACATGATAACTACTACTATCCACTACATGATAACTACTTCTATTCACTACATTAACTACTTTTAGAATGATAACTACCTCTATGACAGGTTTCTATGGCAAAGCATCTTCTTCCTAACATGGCACTGTTCAGTTCACCTAGCATGGTTCATATTGGTTCTTTTATGCAAGCTTGATAGCAAAGCTGGGCTCTACAAAGATGTGTCAGTGGCATATCCATTCTTTGACAACAATCTTCGTTTCATTGTTGAGTGTTCCTACAACCAATTTAATATGCTTCATGAATAAGAATTAGTTACTCAGACGTGTTGAGTGTAAACTTATGTGATTCAAACTGAATGCGTGACTTGGACAAAGGTTCTCTCAGTTTTACCAGAGGAAATCCCTAGAAAATATTGAGAGAACTTTCCATCAATTCCATGGACACTCAAAATTGAAAAATAAAAATAAAAATATATCTTACATGGATTAAAATTAAAAAAATATAAATTTATAAAAATTGAAAATTAAAAAAATAAGCTTGCAGGAACCAAAAGTAAAAAAATATTAACTTATAAAGTCTAAAAACATATCTAAGTCTAAAACAAATTGAATTTTTTATGTAAATTAAAATTAACTTATTCACTTAACAATTTTTATTTAACTTTTTTTAAAAGTTGAGGTATATAGATTAATTTTAGTTTATGTAGAAACTCGTATTTTTTTTCTATTATAAGTATTTAAGGAGAAGTTTATCCCATAAGCTTTGTAAAAGTAAATAACAATATATGTTCATCTCATTAACTTAGTAAAATAAAATGTCAATTTATGTAATCTAACAAGCGGGCCTAAAGTCCAGTAGGAAACTTAATGCTACTTTAGCCGTAGTCCAAGCATGATGACACTTTAGTCGTAGTCGATACATAATCAATCAGTATGACTCATATGAATTACGTAATTTATATAATTTTTTTGAATTACATAATTCATATGAGTTAATCCGTATGACTCATATGGATCACATAGTCCGTATTAGTTATACGGATTATGTAATCCGTAAAAATAAAAAATACTTAAAGATATTTTTGAAATTTTATTTTAATGATGGGTGCACAAACAATATGACTTGATGCATCTAGCAAAGCCTTTGCACTGGTAGTCTTTCTAAATCGTGTTCTTGTCCATTTGCATGTGAACTCCATGGGGAACTCTCGTTCTTGGTCCAAATTCTTTCTATGCGAACTTGATGAGGAACATTTTTTACTAACTAAAAGTATATTTGACCAATATAAAGTGTTTGGTAGCTACTATTATTTCAGGCTTAAATATATACTCCCTCAAATTTGGGGTAAGTTTATTTTTAGTCTAAATTAAAAATAAATATTTTTAGTCCTGTAATTTTAAAAAAGTTTGTTTTAGTCCATTTGCTTAAATGTCGTTAGAAATTTTGCTTATGTGACTTGACTAACAAATTACAAGTCACTTACATGCTGACTCACTTTGATTTCACATTCTTATTATCAAACACTTTATCACATGTACATACTTTTCTTTCAAAGTATTCATTTTAACGACCTATGAAACAACTTTTTTTTTTAGATTACAGGACTAAAAAAAGTTAATTTTAAATTTAAAGGATGAAAAAAAAATATTCTAGCCGGTATTTAACGAGCTTATGGCATCTTAAAATCACTTTTCATATAACATTTGATCTTATAAATTTTCAACTTTTTTATTCTTAATATCTTATTACAGTTTATTCTCTCCTATTCTAGCGTTTAAAAACTTTTAATGCTCACTCTTATTAAATATTATTTCTTTATAATTTAAAATTAATATAAGTTTACATGAACTCATTTCATTTCATAAAAATATTTTAAAATGAGAATAAAATTAAAATACTCATTATCCTGATTTTTAAGATGTTACTTATTTGAATAGGCACCCCCAAATTTCAAGTCATGACCTCGTAATTTATTTTACAATCAATTAGTTAGCTAGAGTTTCAATTTCTAACTAATTTTGTGTGCTTTCAACTAGACAAACACGCTTTTAATGTATCGTTTTCAAATCATCAACTCAGATAAAGTGACCTTATTGCTAAAATAAAAGTATTAAAAAAAGGCTTGCCAGACCTCAGAAGTTAGCTACATATTTCAAACTTGAATAACCTCTGACAATGGAAATTATGATTGGGGACAGATATAAATACGAAAATGGAAAAGTGTCAGAACCAAAAAATTGACTATGTTTACAGAATACAATGAATATGCTGCTAGTGCAACTCGAATTAAAATAGCGGACAAAGTTTCTTAAATGTGCTTGATGTAATGTCAATGGTTCCCACATAAACCAGAAGGTGTAGTCCTGCAATGCAATGAACCTTATTGAGGGACCATATGATCTACTGGTCTACAAATGGATTGCCAACCTGTACATAACTTGAGGACCTCTCTGAGAGAATGTGCAGCTACTTCCATAGTCCATGTTTGGTAATATTCGCTGGGATGAAACATGACATTTCTCTGTTTTCTGTTAGCAAGCATGGCTCAGCACCATTCAGAAACATGTCTCCTGATATTATGAAGCCAGAATTCTGCTCTTCCTTATCTGCCGCCTATGGAAACATTTTTATAACAACCATTAGTAGCCATTGGTGGAGGATAGAGTAAAAACTAATTTGAATATTTGAGATATAGCCTTATCACTTAACTCTGTATTTGCCAAAACAAATATATATAACCAAATTGAAGATTTCAAGAAGCACGTCTAGTTATTTACATATCCGGACTTGAGCCATAACTAAGAAGCATATTCATGACTCAAAAACTGAGACGTGTAAGTTGTAAGGGAAGAATCCTACTAAAAGTGACTAATCAGATTTTTCGACAGAAATTAGTTATAAAAAAACCGGTGAATACTCTGTATCAATAAATGCTAACAAAAAAGAAAATAGAGTTTCACCTCATATATAATGCTAACTTTAAATGTCAACCTTTATTGCGTTACTCATTGAGATGAAACTCTAATCTGAATTGAAGAACTCTGAAAACAGTAACACCTAAGGAATTGCATTTTAGTATTGTTCTCAGATTAAATTTTAGAACAAGATAGGCCATGAGCTGATGAACCTAATCAATTACAATAAAAAGAAGAAAATTATTTTGCCTTTTCAGTTTAAAATTCAAAAGTCTTTTTCTTAGTTTCCGCTTCATATACGTTACACTGAGAGTATATCTGTAAAATGATTTTCAAGAAATCAATTACTCTCTCAAATCTTGCACATCAGTTAGAATGTAAAGAAAAATTAAAAAGTCCAAGGATGATAGCAGCACACGCACCTGAGATTCCACACTAGCACAGACAGCATATATCCCCCAGTTTCTGGTGTAATTGTTGTACAGATGAACTTTTCCAAATCTCACGCAAGGTTGTCGTTGCCTTGTTCCATCAAAGAAACAATGGTGAATGGTCACCCGGATGCATCTATCACCAATGTGACTATGTGAGTTGGGTCAGGTCCAATGAGCATGGTCTTGTCATGCTGCCCAAAGCAACACCTGGTGATAAAGTAAGTAATCTCAATATGTGTTTGGGAATCCACCAGTGATCCACATTTCACTAAATTATCACGTCAAAACACACTAAAAGCAAATAATTGCATCAGAGTTGTGTGGATGGGGGATCCAAACATACCGTAAGTCATTGATGAAAATTGAAAAAATGAATTATTGATATAGTATAACAAATTATGAATGTAATGGAAAATCAAGCAATAATTTTGTCATCAAGAACTGAGATTGCATACTTTACCCTTGCTCACCTAATAGGAATGGAATATGTGAGAAACCACAATTGTAATTCAATTGAAAATGGAGAAAATAAGGCGACCTAGATACGGTGATATCGGTGCTTTGTCTTGTAATGTCTATGAGGCCATCATCCTAATCACGAAGGGTGCATCGATCAATCCATATATGCCTAGAATTAGGTTTGATTTGAATGCCATCGACATCATGAGCCCTACCACCCTCAAACTCAGGGTTGCATACGATTATGTGTTCACATTCCTTCAGCCTTAGTTTGTAGTTTTTTTGGTACATCTTCTCGACAATGGAGCTGAGGAGCTAGTTGGTGATGGAGCCAAATAAAGGAAGGTGATGTTAACGCTGATGAAAGGATGTTAAAATCTATGTGATTAATAGCATGTTTGGATTTGCGTTCATTCTTCATATATAAGCACGTCCAGGCTAATGCTCCAAAGTGTAACTTTCTTCAAAGACTTGAAATGACATGATTTTTCTTTGAGGGGCATTAAGTGATTTAGAATTCAATCCTTGTACAGTATATTTCATTTGCAACTTGCGTGACAAAATGATCCAGCTAGGAATACTAAGATTTAAGATAATTGGTTTATGGCATATTTTATAAAATTATCAAGTCGATGTATATTATTGTTATTAGAGTTTAATAATATTAATCAATTAATTATTATAAAATTAAGTATATTTTTAATTAGACATGTCATTGCAAAATATATTTATGCTTTCAAGTGCATATATTATTAATTGTTGTTGTTATATCTTATATCAAATGGATGTAATTCAGATAGTTGAAATGATATATGTTTAGTTCATATATATCAAGAAGACAAAAGTTTGAGTTGTTTTATACCAAGTGGATATATTATTAATTGCTGTTATCAATATATCTTATAATATTAATTCCAGTAATAATGAGCTTAGGCTAATATAGATTTTGCTCGGTAAGCCTTTCACATTAATCAGCTGACTAATTCTTTTGATGAAGAGACGTACGGACTTAAATAAAGAAGAGAGTAAATAGACTGATAACTATAATACTACATAAGTAAATAACCACTATAGTAATTTAGCAGCTTGTTCCTTTACGGCAAAATCATTTTTCAGGTTTAATTGGTAATTGGTGATTAGTTATATATGTTCGTTTCAACCGTAGAATTTTTATAGAAAAAAAAAACAACAAATATCATATTAAGGCAAGCTCTCGTACTGTGTGTATATACATAACAAAAATAATGATTAAATTATAAACAAAGATATTTAGGCTTGCACCTACTCCCTGTGGGTGGTTAAGTCAAGGCATTAATTTCTTGAATATTTTTTTAAATAAAAATGAAGAACCAAAATCTTACAATAATATATTTATTTATACCTAGCTAGCTAATCGGTTGGCATATATAACAGAGAAAATTAATATACGGTGCTGCTTGTTTCTTTCTTTTCAATAATAAATTGACAGTTGGGAATTATATCCATGCAGATATGTCCCTTTGAATCCATACCTTTACGTGTCCCACCTGAATTTTAAATATCGACTGTTCATAACTCAATTGTTATGGGTAATGAATTGACTGATATATAATACAGAAATTGACATCTTGATTCAGAGAGATATAAGTGTATATGTATAATATTGTAAAAATGCCTAAGAGGAGAGACTTCTCCCAAATAGTAAATTAAACGAGCTTAAAATATACTAGTATATTATTTAATTACTTTGGGAGTACATCTTTACCTACCTTCATTGTTAAAAACAATACTATTAACTATCATTCTGTCAAGAATGCCTAACATACCGCTCATAAATATCAACCAATTGTCAAAAACAAGTAATCTAACTTTACACACATGAGATCATGAGATCAATAGTAAATTATACTTTTAACCATCCTAAAGGATGGATCTTGTACAACAGTATTATAATAAATACACCTTTATCACTAAAAGAGTTATTCTTCATCTCATCATATTCCATTTCAAGACTGATACTAGTTATGCTTTAAAAAAAAAAATTTTTTTCATGCAGGTAATATGTGTTTTATTTATATAATTTTATTTTGATTTGAAATACTGCTTCATCATGACAAAAAGTTGCATACTCAACCATCTCGTCAAATACCAAAGACTAAGATTTACGTGACAAAAATGTCACATGAGAAGGTCCTCTTAAAGTTACGCATAAAACATGGATATAATATAAATACACAAAATATTTAAATATGTCTCGATTGCTATACCCAAGTATATTTAATAATCTGTTACCTCTTATTCTTGCTTTTTAGTTAAAATATGATTAACTGAGTTATTTATGAAAAATGTAACAAGAGTTAAAAATAACAACAAAAAATAGTCAATAACATCATAATCAACTATATATAATCACAATTTTATTTTTTATTCTTAACAAATACTTAATTTTTGTTTCACTTTCTAATAAATTTTTGTTTAGTATTGAGTTTATAATAAAAAACAATTTTTTATTTTGGTCTTTAATATTTTATTTTAAACCATGATAAATTAATAAATTTGTGTTTATTTCCTGATAAATTAATGAATTTTATGTTAGAATTTTTTTTTAATTTATTAGAACTAGAGAAAATATTAATGACCAAAACTAAAATTATTGTTTATTTAGAATTAACCCAAAACAGAAATTAATTAGGAAACAAAAGTAAAAATTTGTAAATATATTTAAGTCATTTAAGTAAAATTATTTCCCATAAAAAAATATACGTGTTCTGTAAAAAAAAAATATAAAATCCGACCATACTAGTGAAATGCATAAAGATATTATACTATTACGTATTATACATGTATAATTAATTCAGCAAAGGCAAGTTCTTTTGCAAAACAAATGGTCATCATAATGTCACTTGTTCTTGATTCTTGATACTTGATACGTACCCCGCATGCAAACGTAAGTTTGATGTTATATGTGACTCCGTATTTTTCTCTTTCGTAAAGGCTAGTTTTTACATTCAAAGTTCAAAATTCAGGATGATCTTCTATCATTCTTATATAGAAACCTTTGGTGGACAAAATTCATGATCTTCAACCACACATTTAGATCGAAGACAACAACTGTGCGGATACGTTAGCTAAGGAAGGAACCTCATAATCTTAAACAGCTTCTATATTTGTTGGAGAACACGGATTATTACTTTTTGTTCTTTCATATTCCTCATTGAAAAAAATCAAATTTAAAATAAGAGCTTTAAAAATAAACTTAGAAGTCATTGTTTCATTTTTTTAAATTTTAAAGCTTCTTAAGATAATTTTTTATATGAAAAAAAATTAAAGTTTATTTAAAAATGTTTTTCTTACTGAATGAAATAATATATTGATAAAAATATTATATAAAATTAATTTAGTCAACATAAATTTATTTTAATGATATAACAAAAATATATCAAAATATTAAAATATATACATTTTATTTTTTTAATTATAAGAATGTCAAAAATGATTTAAACTAATAAAATTAATTTTAAAGATAACTTACAAATATTTTACTATATATAATATTAACTAAATAAATTTAATTGTTAACTATAAAATGTAAAATATTTTAAAAGTTCTATATTATTTTTTAATAAAAATTTTTAGAAGAAAAAAATATAAAAATACTTAATAAATATATTATTGTAATTAAGAATTTTAAAATTGAGTATCAATTTTTCTTAACTATATTATTTAGTTAGTTCAGATAAAATTCTTTTATCTTGTGCAATAAATATATTTAAAAAAATTTCATTTTAAAAATGTCATGACAATGGTTTGTTAGGATGATGTACAACAGGTGTGACCTATGAGCACCAACACTGGACACGACACGAACATGGACACGTGGACATCTTTAATATCCAAAATATAGAACGTAGTACGAGTGTCGTGTTGAACACTAACACGGATGCGTGTCGAACACCGAACACGGCAAGAGACTAAAGTGTCCGTGCTTCATAGGGTGTGACGACCACAAAACGGACCCAACTTTATCACGACAAAAGATTCACATCATATTTCATCACAAAAATGGCTAAAGAGACAAGCCTTTGCAATCAAATTTTTATATGAATTCATTCAGGGAACCCAACATTAATGAAAAAACAACACACCAACGAAGGGAAAAACATATCCCTGCAAAGTGATTTACAGCACATGAAAGTTTCAGCCGCCATTAAGGATCGATGAATGATGAACCTCCACACAAAAAACAGTATTATAAACAAGTTTGAAAATTTTATGTCTACTACATCACTTATTATATCTATCATTTTTCTCTATTTTTTTTCCACATTGCTTCACTCTAATTTTGGGGTGTATGAATATTTTTTGGTAACCACCATAAGTGGAATCTTTAGATTTCCGGTGAAATTTTAAAGTATTTTTACAAATTTTAATCATTTGAACCAATTATAAAATTAATTATCGGTATGTAATTTAATTAAACTTAAAGTTTATCATTTTTCTAAAAAAAATATATTTTGTAAGGATTGAATCCTAATTTTTTCCTACAAACTCACTACTCTTGCTGGCAAAAAAGAAAACTACATTATTGAAGGAACCTCAGCTTTTATTCATCACCATCATTATCTAGTACACTTATCAATGGGACTTCAACCAAAAATGAAAACGTATACAATAAATGAAGTGCAAAGTGATTTCAAAATCCATAATTAATTTTCAAGAAAAATATGAAACTATTAATACAACCTATTTTATAAAGTCAAACCCACTAGTAATAGATACTCAATCCTAAGAAAATCTAATAAATTTAAAATAATATTTGTGTCTTTTTTATAAGACACATGTATAATGCTTCTTACATTAATTATTTTTTAGATTAAAAATATCTCTTGGTTAAAAAAAGAAAAAAAATGTATTAATAAACCATTAGAAGAAAAAGTACTAATAACAAAGATATTTTAAGAAAAAAATTATAAATTTAAGATTAATTTATAATTTTTAATTAAAGTAATCCCTTTCTTTCATCTTGATAAATTAAAACCATTTGTTATGTATGAACACAATGTAGCTTCGAAACTAGAAAATTAATAATGGTGGCGACTGCAGATCGAGTTAGTGAAATCTATATCGATATAAGACAGAAAGCTAAGTTAGTGCAAATTCGCAATGAATGATGACAGAATATATATGCAAATAGTGATGATGATGCATCAATGCCCAGTTTATGAGGGAAAATAAAAAATCATATAATACAGCTCCAAAACATTTCTTGTCACTAGTTTGCTCAATTATAATGTACAAAAAATGTTAAATGCGCATGCATATAATTTCAACGAATTAGCTGCATGTTGCTATCCCCTGGGCTTTTTCTTGATTCCATCCATTTCTCAATCGATCAGTAGATAGGCGACAGAGTACTCTTCTCATTTCCCTGTGGATTTTTAGTACATATAAACACTCATATAACATCTTTCATTTCTCTTTATATGTCTGTTTTTATTACATCATATATCATCCATTAATCACATTAATTAGCATTCATCCATATGAGTCTTTTTCTATTATGGTGTAAATTTATCAAACAATATTCACTTCAAAATCAATAATGTTATACAGTATTTTTGCTGTCCCGTTCTCTTTACGGTTGCGACACATGCAAAATATATTCTGCATGAAAAATATATATGAAACAAAATGCATGTATTTCACATCAGTTAACAATTAAATAAAAAAGAACAGATAAAAAATATATTTGAGGGGAAATCATGGAATAATCGTTAATTTATGTTTTCATACTTTTGTACATTATATTATTGAGGAATTTTTTTACCAATAAAATCTAATAGAATTGGTAAATGAGTTTTGTAAACATGTTATTTCAATTCCTGATCATATGTATAAAAAAATATATATATTAAGAAAGAAAAAACTTATTTCGATAATTTGTATATATGTGTTGAAAGAAATTATTGTTGACTAATGAACTATCGATTGGAAATGTTTTTTGTTTAAAAAAAATTAAGCAAATTCCATTCAAAATTGTTGCTTATGATATTTTACTGAGCTTAACTTGTTTTTAATTGGATTACATATATGAACGATATTTTGTTAAATTTCGTCACTAAATCGCAACAAAATATAATGACAAAAAGTTGACTGCTTACAAATTTCACCGCTAGTTATATTATAGCATGAATTTCAAAAAATTTGAGACAGAAGAATTATTTTAAATTGGATCACGTGCGTATATATGCACGATATTTTGTTAAAATTTATAAAATGTTTTTTTTAGAATATACAGGCCCAGGGCCCAGCGAGAGAAAGTATATATGAGTCTTAATAAATGTGATGATATATCTGGAACAAGGTCGATTTCACATGCGGCATAGCACAATTTTCAATTGAAATTGTTAACATGTGTTTCAAAGACTTAATTTGTCTCTAATTTGATCACACATGCACGTTATTTTGATGACATATGCACGAAATTTAAAAACATTTTTTATTGTTATTTTTTTTTTTAAAAAAAAGTAGGTGCGCCTATCTTTATACAATTAGATACAAAATTAGTCATTTTTAAAACAGAAATAAAAGTAGTAGATCTTTTAGCTCCTTATTGTAGAAAAATAAGACTTTTTCGTGGAGCTGGAAGGGTAAAATGGTATTGATTATAGAATGGATCAATAACGTTGCCAAAACTCATGGAGGTGAACCTACTCGTGAGGGAAATAAACATGTTAATTATGTTTAATTCTAAGTTTGGTTGTATTTAAGTGCAGAGTACCAGAGTCTACTGCAGGGATCAAAAAAAGTTTTATACAAATTTTTAAATATTTAACTTCTAATAAATAATTATTTAATAAATGATGTATTAACAAAATAAATTATTATTGATTTTACGTGTAAGACTAGAGATATGATCTATTATTAAAAGAAAATTAAGCAAATATTAACTAAATAACTTATTTTTCTTATACATTTTTCTTTACTAATATTTTTTTAATAGTGTGTGTGAGTTTTATAAATTTCCTAATATTATATTCAATTCGTACGATAAAAAAATATCAACATGAGAATTAAGTATTTAATAATTTAAGTTTTAGTAAACATATAAGAATAAATGTTAAATAATAATGAAACAATGTTTTATAAAAAAGTATATTAAGAGAATTACTCATCATATTTTAAAATATGATATTGTTAATCAGTGTCCTAAGAAACTAAATTAAATGAAAAATTGCTTATTATAAAAATCTGATGAGAGTATAAAAAAGTTATGAATAATACAATTTTATATATCCCAATAAAAATATTTTTCTTTTTAGTTTTTTTAACAAATTTTCTAAGAACACTCGTTAGCACTTGCGTTAAAAATAAAGACTTGATTTCTCAAAATAAAAACAAAGACTCAACTGTAGGCTGAGTAAACGAGTTTTAGTTGTAATTAATATGGTTGAAAAATTTTAAAACACAGATATTAATATCAGCTCTTCCTTTTTTTAAAAAAAAAAGAAAAAAAGAAAACCCAGCTCTTACCTCTCCTTGAGGGCATCATCCGAGTCAGGCTCAATTAAGATTAATTAAACCAATGATTCTTCACACACTCGAAAAGAATTGGTTTAATTATTGGTTTGGTTGGACTTGATCAATCCAACAATCTGAATCAAATTAATTAAGTTGATTTAGTTAATTTTTCTTTCATCCAATTTGATTCGAAAAAAATCAATATATTCTCTGATTTAAAATATAAAAAAAATTGATTCACACTACTTTAAAAAATTAATTAATCAAACTTATCATTCTTTGAAACTTAATATCAAAAATAAAAAAATTAAAACTAAAACCTAAATTAAATAAAAAATATTTTAAAAATAATAATATTAAATGAGATAAAATTAGATGATTTTTTTTTATATATGATATTAAGAAAAAATAATATTTTTCTTATATTTTAGACCCAAAAAAATAAGACCCAAGCTTCATTTTTGAGTATTAAATTTATATTATATAACTAACCTGATCAAGATTCAAACTTTATTTTATTTTTATCATTCTCTGTGTTGATTCGATTTGTGATTTATGAAAATATTTGTCAAAATTACTAAATCAAACCAACCAATTTTGGTTGATTTAGTTTTTATTTATCCAAAATTAAATCAAACCAGCCCGTGGACACCTTTATTAATTAAGAGGTTAGGTGACCAAAGCATGGCACTAAGTTTCCACATTTTGGCATGGCTAATGGTTGCCCTACTTCATCAAGAGCATTAGGCATCATCTATATGTTGACAATTGACATTAATTAATAAAATTTCATAATTTTTGTGAGACGCTAAGAGTACTCATGATTTTCTTGAAGGAAGACCATCCCATTATAGCTCATATATCAAGGTGTATAAAAAAAATATTGAGAATGACTTTTATTGTTAGATTTAGGGTTATCTCTTCACTTTTCTCTATATATGGAGTTTTTTCCCTATATGAGATACCTATAATTCAAAGTTAGAATTACTAGTTAAAGTGAAAGAATTTCATATTAATTAATTTACTTGTTTAATATAATATCGATATATTTTTAACAAGTATCCAGCCTTCCCACTCATTCTTGAAATTGAGAGAAAAATTTAATTGTCTATGAAATTTTTTAGAGTTTCATTTAAGTCCTTGAAATCATTTTTTTAAACAAATTGGTCTCTAAACTTATATTACTATTTTCACTTAAGTTGAACAAGGACTGAAATGAGGGGGGAAAATATAATTTTAGGAACTTAAATGAAACCCTAAAATATTTTAATGATTATTTTTTAGTTTTCCTTAATTTTAAGAGCTAAAATGGTAACGAAATGCAATTTCAAAATTTAAATTGATCATTTACTCTAAATTATTTGGATTAGGACACAAAGGAAAGCACACTTAATTCGATTCTCATGTTTTGATAATTTTTAAAAGAGGTAAAAAAAAAAACTTTTTAATATGCTGGTTGAAGATGATGAGTACCTATATTGACACTAA
Source organism: Glycine max (assembly GCF_000004515.6). Taxonomy (NCBI): domain Eukaryota; kingdom Viridiplantae; phylum Streptophyta; class Magnoliopsida; order Fabales; family Fabaceae; genus Glycine; species Glycine max. The sequence goes on from NC_038246.2 coordinate 51,032,997, forward strand.
TTAGACTAAAAGAGCATATTTTGCGATCTACCATACTAGAAAAGTATTTTGTTTGAAAAACAACTTTGATATGATGCGTATAGAAAAACTTTCTTTAATGATATACTTAATATTATCATATAAGAAAGTACTGTGTATAGGAGGAAACTGGAGTTGGTTTAAGGCAATGATGAAAAGTTTTTCTAAAAATCAAAAGTCAATTACAAATACAATGTTTTCTTTTTCAGATCGATTCATCTTCAGTTTACCTCATACATCTATAAGTTTATGAGTGAAGACAAAAAGTAAATATAAGGCTCAAATGAAAGGATTAATATTTGCATCATGAAACAAAATATTTTTTTTATTTATTTAACTAATTAGTTATGTTGTCTTGCTAGGAAAATATCAAATCAGTCAGTAGTTGTTGACTGATTCAATTCATAATGAAATTCAGCATATGTTAATTAATTACAAAGAGGTTAAATTATATTTGAACTAAGTATTTGTTTTTATGAATGATGATAATGCTAACTAATTACATAAATATCAATGCAAGTATTTTATTAGAAAAAAGGATAATCAGTAACCTTATGGTATTGTTTAAAAAACTAAAAGAATAAATATGTTTATTGGAATGTGTAAAATTATGTTATCCATAATTTGTTGTGTTTTTCTATAATTTTTAGACTGAATATTTTGTCATTTTAATTCTTTAATTATTATATTAAAGACGATGGTTTTGCAAAATCTTTTTATAATTGGTAAAATTGTATTTTTGGTCCCCTAATTATCTCTAATTTCAATTTTGGTTCTCCTTTAAAATTATAGACGCATTTAGTCCTTCAATTATGTTAAATCCTGTAAGTGTGATCCTCAAGTTTAGATTTAGTCGTTGACTGTTACAAAGGAACGTTGATTGTCACGTGTCATTCTGATTAGACGATGACTGTCACATGTCAATTTTTTATTGGAGGTTGATTCTATAGACGATGAAAATGTAGTGTTGTTGTCAATGTTCATACAGAACGTGACATGTGACAGTTATCGTCCAATCAAAATATGACACATGACCGTTAACATTACTTTGTAACCGTTAACGTCTAAATCTGAACTAGGGGACTACATTTACGAAATTAAACATAATTGAAGTACTAAATCTGGAATAGGGGACTACATTTACGAAATTAAACATAATTGAAGTACTAAATAAGTCAATAATTTTAAAAGGAGATCAAAATCAAAATTAAAGACAACTAAGGAGACTAAAAATATAATTTTATCTTTATAATATACGGAATATTCTTATAATAATGCTAAGTAAGTATTGTTTTTAATGCAATATTTTTAATAACATATATAATTGAGTGAGGATGTGAAAAGAATTATGCCGACAATGTCATAGGATAGCCGACGCAATAGGATAGAATAGCTCTTGATTATCAATATTGGAATTTTGAGTAATAAACTAAGGCAATTTTATATGGAATATTCTTTTTTCTTTCGCGTTAATACATGAGGCAATTTCTTTGAGAGCACCCATATATCCAAATTGGCAAGTTGTATGTGATCTATTTCATTTTGATTATTTTTACTGTTATAACAATATTCCTCTTTGCTAGTTGTTTGGGTTATAATCCTATAAGCATACATGCTCTCAAGTTTTATATTTGAATTAATTAAAGTTGTTCATATTTTCAAAGGAAAATAAATATCACGTACGTAATATATTAGACACATTTGCGATGGTAAAAGTATGAATTTAATTTATATTTCTAAGCTACACGTACCTTTAGATAAAAATTATAAATAAATAAATGTAAAAAGTAGTAACTATTTTCATTGTTAATAATAAATATTTTACTTTATTAGATAAGAAAAAAATTAAAGATGGTATTTGTCAATTGGATGTGCCAAAATTTAAATTTAAAATCAAATTCAAATTAAAATATAAATCAGATTTCAATTAGAAATTAAATAACATTAAAACAAGAATAGCTTTTAAAAGGATTAAAAAGGCTAGGTGCTCAATGCCTCAATCTAAAAAACAAGTCGCATAACTCAATAAGAAAAAAACATAACTTTTGTTTTTTTATAGGCAAAATGATATTATTCAAGAAATCCAATTGCATGCAAGATGTGGAAAAAACATAACTTCTAAATAATACGCCTAAAATAAACTTCTAAATAATAAATTTATCAAACGATGTGCCAAAACTAGCAATGCATCAAAATTTAATTCTAAAATCATTCCTACTTTCGTCTTTAATTTCTTTCTCTTTATTAAATGCATGGTACTTAGAAGGGAAAAAAAAGGATGAAAGGACTAATAAGGAGCGAGGTGTAGAGGGAGGAGCGGATGCTAGCCTTGGTTAAAAGGGATAAAGGTAGTATTAGGTAGATGATATTTTTGTTTTCAATTCTTTTTGGTATTTTAGATGTCATGCGCATGTCATATGATATATACGATCAATATTCACAAATCCATGGCCATTAAAAATAAATATTTAAATAAAATAATTACAAAACCGTGACCGTGATTCATACATGATCTTAAAAGTTTAAGGTGAGTATAGCAAATTAAACATTGAAAACAATTAATTAAGCCACTGCTTTAGATTAAAAATATTGAATGTATGAATGTACTACCACGGTACCACCATATATTAAAGTATCTAGCTAGTAGAACTTAATTAACCTATGCTAATGCTATGCATCTGCAGGCTAGCTAGTTAATCTAGAGACCGTAACCGTAACTTGAGAACCATTAAAGTTTCTCAGCTCCAATGCTCTATGTTGGTTGAGTTCTGAATCTAAACTAAACTGGCTGCAAAGAACGAAGATGAAGTTAGCAAATTGAGTTCTAGCTAGCTTGAGTGGCTGGCTGGTTGGTCCACAAGGAATTAATAACTTTGACCTACTCCAACGAGAATTCTGTTTATGCAGCATAAATCATAACTGACCGAAAAAGGGTTGGAAATTTCTTGGTGTCGATTGATGAATCAAAAGTAAATAGAAAATACCAGAGATTTTCAGTCACAACAACTCACACACTATAATATTTATTGATTTCCCCAAAGCAATGAACCAAGCTTTCATTTTACTCCTATTTTACTTTTAAGAATGAGAGGGCACTAATATAATATTCACAGTCAATACCGACTGGTTAAGATCGAGTTATCTGGCTGTAGGGCACACCCACACCCTCCTCACGCAACTTGTAAAAGTGAGTGACGCACAACTTGCATATATATTACACAAAACACACAAGACACTGGGTGTGTATATATATATATATAGATAGATAGATGCATTTGCACTTTAAGCAATCACAATATTACAAACATTTCTTCTCTTCCCATATATATCCCTTCTTAATTTCTTATAGCCAGCGATGGATCTTTTGTTCTTATGCCTCCTTCCCTTCTTATTTTACTCTTTCTTTACCCTCTACAAGTTGATTCTTGAACGTAGAGGCCAACCATGCTACATGTTGGCCTACGAGTGCTTCATGCCCCCGGAAGACACGAAACTCGACACGGACTCCGCAGCAAAAATCGTGCTACGAAACAAAAAACTGAGGTTGGAGGAGTTAAGGTTTCTCCTGAAAACCATCGTGAGTTCTGGTATTGGAGAGAACACTTACTGCCCCAGAACCGTTCTCGAAGGGAGAGAAGAGTGTCCAACTCTCAAGGACACGTACGAGGAGATAGACGAGATCATGTTCGACACACTCGACAACCTCTTCAAGAAGACAGGAATTTCACCCTCCGAGATAGACTTCCTTGTGGTGAACGTGTCCTTGTTCTCCCCAGCACCTTCTCTCACAGCACGCATCATAAACAGGTACAAGATGAGGGAAAACATCAAGGCCTTCAACCTTGCCGGAATGGGGTGCAGTGCAAGTGTTGTTGCTATCGATGTGGTGCAACAGCTTTTCAAGACTTACAAGAACTCCGTTGGGATTGTTGTGAGCACCGAGGATCTCGGTGCGCATTGGTACTGTGGAAGGGACAAGAAGATGATGCTCTCTAACTGTCTCTTTCGCTCTGGTGGCTGCTCCATGATGTTTACAAACAAGGCTTCTCTCAAGAGCCGTGCGATATTGAAGCTCAAGCACATGGAGAGGACTCAGTATGGTGCTGATGACGAGGCTTACAACTGCTGCATACAGGTGGAGGATGAGTTAGGGTATTCAGGTTTTCGACTCACCAAGAGTCTTGTGAAGAGTGCTGCTCAAGCCTTGACGGTGAATCTTCAAACTATGGCGCCCAAGATTCTGCCACTGTGGGAAATGGTGAGGTTCTTTTTTGCATCTATAAGGTATAGTGGGATGAAGAAGAGGGAGCTGCTACCCTTTCTCACTGGGATGGTTCTTGGAAAGGGTAATAAGAAGAAGACAAAGTTTAATGTGTTGGGAGGGGGTTTGAATTTCAAGGCTGGGATAGAGCACTTTTGTGTGCACCCTGGTGGGAGGGCAGTTATTGATGGGGTTGGTAAGGGTTTAAGGCTGAATGAATATGACCTTGAGCCTGCAAGGATGGCACTTCACCGTTGGGGTAACACTTCTGCTGGTGGCCTTTGGTATGTTTTGGGGTACATGGAGGCCAAGAAGAGGCTCAAGAAGGGTGATAGGATCCTCATGATTAGTCTTGGAGCCGGCTTCAAGTGCAACAACTGTGTTTGGGAGGTGATGAGGGACTTGTCTGATACTAATGTGTGGAAGGACTGCATAGAAAGTTACCCTCCAAACACACTAAACAACCCTTTTAAGGAAAAGTATGACTGGATCAATGATGAATATCTTAGCTTTGTGAGGTTGGATTTTAGCAGGATGGTCCTTTAATTAGGAGCAATACAGAGAGGGGGGTATAGTTCAGTAAAATAAGAGGAAAAAGGAAAAAAATATAAACTCTCGATCAAACTATACATGTTATTTAAATTAGGAAGATGTGGATGTCATGATGATGCTAATTTCCAGCTTAATTTAAAAATATTTGTTCGATCTCGTTCATGTTTAAGCACATAGTTCTATATATTTGGTCAGAGGAGGAAAAACAAGTGTAGAGTTGATTTGTTGAGGAAAGCTACTTCAAAATCATCTAATATTGTGCAATTGATGAAATAAAGTTTCAGGTCATTCATTAATGTGGGTGTGATATTGTTCTCAATTGGGGTTGCTGACTTGCTGGTAGAACCTAAATTTCTGCATGGCTGTCGCTTAATTACCATTTTTCCAATGAGTTTCTTGCTTTAATTTTTTTTTGGTTGGTGGTGTTATATATATTCCCTCTCGGTCTTTAATAATAATGAGATTCTTTTTAAAATTGTTTATTTTTTCTATAAGGTTGTTTTTAAAATTTTAAATGTATTAATTATTATTTTTATATATTTTGTTTAATTTTTTTAAAACATTAATAAATAAGAAAAAATTAAGTGGATAGAGATAAGAAAAAAATAAATTTTAAAATAATAATATAAATAATTGATAAATTTAATGTGATTGATTAAATTAATTAATTTTTTCAAGGAATGTAAATTTAGTTAATGCTCCTGTTAAGGTGTGTGTATATTTTCTTGTTTGGAATTCTAGAATATATCTTTATCCTTACTTTAAGGAAACGAACAAAATCTAAGAAAAACCGAACTAAATGATTTAATAAGGAGGTTAGTGAGCCAGTTTTTGTCACGGTTATCGAGAAAGAGAATGGGAAAATGATTTTTGAACATTTTTTTAAACACCTAACACTAACACCCATCATTATAGAAAATTGATTCATTGATCGACACCTGTGCAAATATAAACGATTCATAGTAGTATAAAATTAATCATCAGCAGCCGTCCATGTATTATTGTTTAGACATTTTTAAATTGTTGTTGACTTATTTCATTCTGCTCCATACCCAATTATTAAACTGAGAACAATTAATCATCAGTTAGCTTTTGTATTTTAGTTTTGGCACTGTTTGAAACATGAAACACGGAGACTTGCATGCAAATGCAAATAATGGCTAATTAGTAACACGATGTGCATAGTGCACTCGAACTTCCTCATTTACTGCCTTACCAAAAGATGGTAGAAGCATTAATTGGTTCCGTCCTTATTATTACCCACTAGCCAGAAAGAAAGTATTGAATTAATATTTTGTGTGGCTCAGCTGGGTAAAACAAACCTAACCAAACCACCAATCAAGATTGCATGATCCTTCTGGCACATTTATTGCCCTGTACACCTTTCTCTTTCCTCTTGATCTCTAGTAGATCGTTGTAATATTGACATGGATTCCTTAGAACGACCATTTGAGCATATAAAGTTTGAATCTGTTTAGAACTTCACATGTGTCATGACTTGAAATGGAGGAACAATCATAGACAATATAATAATGGATAAGGTATTGCTTTGCTTTGCGTAATTAAAAGAAAACAGCTATGGGCAATTTGGTCATTGAGTTGGTTCGCAAGGACTATGTGGGGTGGACACTGATCGATCTCGTGTAGAATTTGTGGGGCTCCGAGGAACTATTGGATCGTATATGGGAGACCCTTTAATTTTCCTACCGGTGGCCACTTTAATGCGTTTTGAATAGATTAACTAATCCTTGTGGTTAGACTCCAATGTGCGATTAAATTCTTATGTCCGGATATCTTGTTGATGTAACTCGAATGGACTTTAACTTAATCAATTATAACACATTATGTGTATGTTTGAATTAAAATTTATAAATTGAGTCTGTAAAAGTATTCTGAGTTTTATTTTTTTTAAATTGAGTTTTCAAGAAAAAATTTACTCTCAAACATACTTTTGGATCCTTTCACTTGAAATCCAAACAAACCTTATATGCTTTAACCTTCAACTGACTAAGAATGTGTAGAAAACATGCAATAAATCACACGCTTAATTTCCAATAGTAAATTAGGAGTGGGTTTTTAAAGAAGATATTGCAGTACTTAAGTCGACAAAAGGTCTAACATGGGAGTCTATTGCAATGTTTGTGCATGTGAAAATGTTGGTCACTGTCTTATAAGGGCATTCCTAATTGTCTTTATCCTTACTTGACGAGACAATTCTTAGTGCAAGGCATTTTTTATGGTAGAAACACTTGGAGATTTTGTCCTTCTCTCAAATGTTCGTGCGTGGCATTATATTCGAACAAAAAACCAGACCACACCAAAGCCGATGAATACGGATCAAGTCCAACAAAAAATTTTCCTAAAACATGTATATACCATGAGCACGGTAAGTGTTAAGAATAATCCCACATCGGTAATTCATGAACATGATAAGTGCTTATATAGCTGGGTAGACCACCTCCTTATGAACCGGTTTTTAAGGGAACCTTTCGGATGCCTTGGCTGCATTATAAATTTAATATGGTATCAGAGCCATATTTTGCAATAGTAAGAAAGAAAATTACATATGTACTTATAAAATACATAATCAAAATATAAATTCTTATATATAAGAGTAGGGTGGGAATATGTTGATTTGAATAAAAATGATTATTTTTCACATTGATAATTTCATGCCTATTTTCATTTTCATTGTTTATATAAAAGTTGAGTTTTAAGTAAAGAAGGAAATAATAAATCTTAATTGATCTTATAATTAGGATGACTGAAGTTGCCGCTAAATTTGAAAGGGGGTCACCACCCAAGTAAGAAGGGTTCTTACTTAAAGAATTTTTCAGGCATTAAAATCAAATAATTTCTTTTATTATGATCATAATTAAAATGAGTTTATATTATATGAATTAAAAATATATTTAAGATTAAATTAAAAGGAGATGAAAAAATAATCACCCTGCTAATTTACTTTTCATTTTTTAACCTAACTCAAGACTCGAGTACCCAACCTACTCAAGTCTTACTAATTAATCACAATATCAAATATAAGGACCGGGTTGCAGTAAAAAATAATAATAAGACCAGGCTCAAACCCAGCAGCAGTGCCAGTGACGGTAAAAATATACTTGGGCTTATAGAGAAAGAATAGAAGAAGGCTGTTGGTACGGCCAATACAATTGCTGGTACACTCAGTAATTGTCCGTGATTCTTATTTTATCCTTCCCTAAAGATTGATACGGATTATCTAACTTATTTTATCCTTCCCTAAAGATTGATACGGATTATTTAATTCATAAGTGGTTCAAGTATTTTTTTTTTAAAAAAATAAAAAATATATTTTATAAATTAATTTAAAATTAATGATTCAAGCAGAATCCAACATGTGACTTTTAAGTTATTAACACAATGCTCTAACCAGAGTTAATAGGTAAATTATGTTATAAAATAATTAATATATATTTAATGTACATGTAAATTTAGATAATAAATTTTGTAATAATTAATTTTGATCTAATAATTAATTTGTTTATATATATAAATATTAAATAAAAATCATATGTTTATTAACATAAATATACTAATGTATTTTTTAACCCTGTTACAATTGATTTTGATCCAATAATGTATATTTTAAATAAAAATCATAGGTTTCATAAAAATTATTATATGTAAACATATTAATTATTATATCAAAATTAATTATTACAAAAATTATTATTTAAATTTACATGTGCATTAAATATACATTATAAATTTTAGTATTATATATAACAACATTAATTATTGTATAAGATAATTGATCTATTAACTCAGTTGATTAGAGTATCGTGAGGCTTACAGGTTGGCTTCATATGGATTGACCAATCTATATGAGGTTTTCAGATGTCTAATATGTATCGGTTTTATGAAAAAACAAAATGAAAATTTTGCAAATTATGTTGGATGTACCAACAATTTGTATGGTGCGTGTAGCAACACCCATAGAAGAAAGCTTTGGATGTTTTCTTTACCTGTTGGGATAAGGGTGTTCTTATCTAATTTGATATTTGTTGAAAAATCAATCCAAAAAATCAGAAATTGAATAAACTGAAAATTGAACGAATAAAAATTCGGAACACCGAAATTTCTATCGGATAAGATTTCAGATTTTAAATTTGATTTTAGAAATTGATCCAAATCGAACTTATATATATGTTTTTATTCGTAAATTTATAACATCACTAATTTTTATTTTATTTCTTATATATTTATAAAATTATATATATATAACTTATATCCATTTATGAAAAATTATTTAATTAAAGATATTTTTACTAATTATTTGAGTTAAAAGTAAATATTATAATATTAGTTATATAATGACATATAAATAAAATATTTTAAATTTTAAATTCGTTTATTACATTTATCATATATCTTACCTTTTATTCAATATTTTATAATAAAAAAAAATAAAAGTAGAACTAAAAATTAAAATCGATCCAATCCAAATCACTTTAAATGGGATCAAATCAAATTAAAAGTTTAATCTAAAACTAATTACATGATAAATTAACTAAATTAAAATAATTGAATTGAATAAATTTTCTCTTCCAAACCGATCTAATCCAATCCACTAACACCCCTAAATTTAGATTAAAGAAAGACTTTTGTTTCTGCATCTCATAAAATTTTTTTAACATTCTATTTTAAACACACTCTTTTCTATTAGTTAAAATTTATTGATAATGACAAATTTTATGGGACACATATCATATTTAATGATTCTCTCTTGATTTTGTACTTTTTTAATAAATTTTAACTAGCACTTGAGTGTAAAATTACTCTTTCCGTGATAAAAGAGAGTGTTAGCAGCAATTTTTTGGGTTTTGAATATTTTAGCCTTCATAGCATTTTCCCCTGGATTTGTATTGTAGATCAACCTTGTCTTGGGTTTTTGGTCTCATGGCCTTGTAATGTGGGTCTTTCCTGCTTACTTTGTGAATATGTGGACCAAAAAAGAGAAAATAGCGAAATAAACGACGTAGAAAGTAGATAACGAGTGAGAGAGAGGGATAAAGGAATAAAGAAATAAAAATAAAAGTAAAATAGAGGGAGAAATGAGAAGTGTGAAGATGGTAAAATGATCTCAAACTCGGACCCCGTAGAACCAGTCACGGCAACCGCCACTGCCGGCGCCGACGACGCCACCGTCTCAACAACCGCCTCTTCTTCCAATGAAGATCAGCCTGCACCGCCGGCGGCACCAAACATTGTGATGTCCTCCAAGGATCACGATTCTCTCTTCAGCGGTGGCGGCATCAGGTGCATATTTCGATTTATTGAGAGAATTTCCATTTCGTACAGGCTGTTCTTCTTTGTTTACCCAGCTTTCCAATCCTCTGCTGGTTTCAATTGAAGTTTTTAATCGACAAATTCTTCATCGAGATTAACGGCATCGTTATGCGGAAAATTTGTGCTAAAAAATTCATTAATTAACACGAATTCATAAAATGAAATAATTAATTCTTAACATGACCAGAAAATTAAGATGCTAACATGTTTGTAAATTGCGACCGTAATTTGATTGCATTGTATATTGTAATGTCATTGGTTGATGGTCATGCATTTATATGATAGGATTGATATACCATAGGCAAATTCATCATAAGACTATTCGGGTTTGATCCTTCTTCATATTCAAGCTTCTGAATTAAGCGGGGAGGGGAATTTTAGTGTCTATATCTATGTTACTGTTAGTTAGATATGGCCGTTATTGCTATATCTCTATGTACCCTTCTATTATGTTTATGTTTAGTTGCTTACTATAATGAAAGGATTCCACATGGTACCTTTTTGACTTTTCATGAATTGCAAGGTTCTGTTTTACAAAATTGCCATTAACTAACCACCTGCACCTACTGCCACTTTTAAGCAATTTTTCTTTTAGATTATTATTTAAATGTTACAGTTTATAGTCAGATGCTAAGTTATAAAGTTGGGCAGTGTTGGGGTTGTAAACGGTGGTTCTTGTTATACTTTTAGTACATAATTTAGGGTGATACACTGATACTAGTCTTTACTTCAATAGCATTTGTGCTCATTAAGGAAGGCCTTTCAAATCTGTATGGGTTTATTTGCCTGTACCTACATGGAAACTTCGGTTTCTTACCACATTAGCTGAAGAATTTAGAGAAATATGGAATATAGGATTTTTTATTTTTTATTTTCATTTTGTCTCTTCCCCCACCTCACCCCGACCCAAAATCCTATAGTTCCTTTTAACTAAACTATTTTTTTAAAGGTAATATCAATGTTAATAAATTTTATGTATTTGTTAATGTTCCATCTATTCGTGTTCACGATTGACTGGGCTCACCCAAATCTTGTGTTGACCCTTCGTTTTATGTAATAAAAATTTCTCAAAAGTTCTTTGAAATATAACCTAATTCCTTTAGGTCTAGGTTCCTCTTGTCCATAGAGATGGAAAAAAGGAAATAAATGAAGAATGGGGTTCACACCAAGGGGTATTACAACATTATTTTTTGCAAGACCTTATTATGTTGTTGTGTAATATAATTTCACGAGACTCCAAGACTCTATTGAACAATGGTTTCTCCCTTCCATCTACTAAACGCCATGTTATATCATTATGGTGATGCTATAACAATTATTTAACAACATTAACCATTGAACTAAAAAATAAAGGATAAGAAAACAAAATTCTTACTTTCTTTGCTTATATAATGAAATATGTAGTTTTGGAATTCAAAAATAGGGAAGTGAGATTTAAAATGTGAAAAGATATGATTTAGTAAGTGCTTAGGTGAAGAAAAATACTAAGTAATTTTGGGAAATGTTTACTCTGTTAAATGCTATTTGATCTGTAACTGATATAATCTTGTCTGAACAGAGCAGATATCATGGTAGTGTGCTAAATGACATAATTTGTTTGTTTATTTACTGCCAATAGCAATTGTTTTACTAAACTTCATTAAAAGAGAATCCCAGGGTTTAATGAAATATAGTTGAAATTTGTTTCAGGCATCCTTTTTATTTTTTTAATAATGGCATTCCAACTCTCAAATATTCAAAATTTTAAAATGAAGTGCTCTTATTTCTGTCTAGCTTTCTCTCTGGAAGCCGAAATGGAAGGTTCAGCTATGGATATTCCAGTTTCAAGGGTAAAAGGTCATCAATGGAGGATTTCTTTGAGACCAAAATATCAGAGGTTGATGGTCAGACAGTTGCGTTTTTTGGTGTTTTCGATGGTAAGTCTAAAGTTTTTGTTTTGCATTCCCTAAAATCAATTCCTTATCTTTTTCCCCTTCCCTCTATTTTTTTTTTTTATTGATTTTACTGATTTGGTGTGCGATATAGCCAATTTACAGTGCAAGTATATGATGTTTGCTATCAGGCATAGCATTTAGAAACTGGTGGTTCTGTTTCCTTTTATAACTTGTATGCTCTACACTATTGGGTCTATCCTATTTAGTTAGGATTATAACCTAGTATTAGCATAAATAGGGTTAACCCTCTATAGTGCTCATTTTCTCTTCTGTCCTGCACTCCAGCCCTTTTTTACCCATGGCTGTTTCTGACCCTCTGAAGGCTGAACCAACATTGTCTTGCTCTTTGTCACTGCTCTCTGGCTCCTCCCTATTCTGTTTTGGCCTCTTCTCTTCTTTGAAGGATCCTCTTATAGTTTGGCTCCTGTCCCAGTTTCTGCTTGTTGCACCCTTGTTTTTGATGGCTGTGCTTGGCTTCTAGATTGGTCTTGCACTAACCTCTGTTTTTATAGCTCTTTTGTTTTGTACAGCAGCTGTTGTTCTGTTTCTCCTTTACGGTCTGCTCTAGTCTGACTTGTCTATAATGTTGGTTTCTCTTCTTTGGTTCTTGATGTCTAAGGCACACTCTGACCCTGCTAGTTGTCAGTTGTAGATGCTCTGGCCATGTAGATATTCTGTCGTAGGATGATAATTGTTGAAATACCAAACTAGAATTCCACTTATTTTCTATCTACTTTCTATCTATATTCTTTATTTTTATTTTCTCTCTTTTTTTCTTTCTTAAACCAAACATAGGGTATATTTGTTTCTTTTTATTCTTTTAGGTCACGGAGGTTCCCGGACTGCAGAATATCTGAAAAACAATCTGTTTAAGAATTTGAGTAGCCACCCTAACTTTATCAAAGACACAAAGACTGCTATAGGTATGTACTTCATTTTTGTTAAATTATAGGATGCAGTAAAATTTTCATCTCACATTACAGTTGTTTGGTTTGCAACCTGGATGGTGTAAATATTAACATATTTTTCTTCTAATTATTTGTTTGATTGCAGTTGAAGCATTTAAACAGACAGATGTTGACTACCTCAATGAGGAAAAGAGGCATCAAAGGGATGCTGGGTCAACTGCATCAACAGCTATGTTGTTGGGGGACCGGATTGTTGTTGCAAATGTTGGTGATTCCAGAGTGGTTGCATCTAGAGCTGGTTCAGGTTGATGTCATGTCAGTTATGTGTAGTGAGAATTAGGTTTACATTGGGCAGAATCTGCATATTTTTAATATGGTGATGAATGGAGGGAATATGCACTATAGTACATTATGTTTTTGGTCACTTCAATTTTACTAAGTTTTCAGTGCTATGCTTTTTTGTAAAATTTCATTGTGAATTGCTTATACTAGTCTGATAGGCAAAATGGGCTCAAGAAGCAATATAAATTCCTATTCCTGTCTTTTCTTTTTTCTTCTTTTCACTGATATGAATTTTTGTTTTAATGTAGCTATTCCTTTGTCTATCGATCACAAACCTGATAGATCTGATGAACGTCGAAGGATTGAACAGGCTGGGGGATTCATAATTTGGGCTGGTAATTTTCTTCCTGTATAGGTGTATGCCATTTTTTTTGGAGTTCATACTTCATAATAAATTTTGAGGGCGAGCCCTGGTGCAGCGGTAAAGTTGTGCCTTGGTGACTTGTTGGTCATGGGTTCGAATCCGGAAACAGCCTCTTTGCATATGCAAGGGTAAGGCTGCGTACAATATCCCTCCCCCATACCTTCGCATAGCGAAGAGCCTCTGGGCAATGGGATACGAAGTTTTATACTTCATAATAAATTTTCATATTAAATTGATGATAAATAAATTTCTTGCACTGCTGCCGGTTGATCCAGGAACATGGAGAGTTGGTGGTGTTCTTGCTGTTTCCCGTGCGTTTGGAGACAAATTTCTTAAGCCCTATGTTGTTGCTGACCCAGAAATTCAGGTTGCCAAAATCATAAGCTTGATCACCCACTTGGTATATCTGTGTCATTATATTTCTTATGCCTGCGCTAAATTGCTCCTTTTTTGGTACTGTTATGGCTTAGGAGGAAGAAATTAACGGAGTTGATTTTATTATAATTGCTAGTGATGGCCTCTGGAATGTCATATCAAACAAGGTGAGACTATCTTACTTGCTAAAGTTGGCCCTAAACAACATAGATTTCTTTTTCTTTTTCTTTTTCTAGATTTTTAGTAGCTATTCATTATTTTGCTTAGTACGTTGTACCAAAGCTGATAACTTTGCTGGAATGAATGATCTTAAACCCCATACCTTTTTTATTATTGGTGAAAGTATAAAACCATTACTCATTAATTTAATAGCAAGCTTTTTTCCTTTATATATTCATAATCACATGTTTCATCTGTTGTCATTTTCACGTTACTTATTTGCATGGATCTATAGTATTATTTTTTTATTTTGCATCAAACCTTAGTTGTAAAGAAAAAAACCTGTGATTTAAGAGCCTTGGTTTTCTTTCTGGCTTTCTGTAAGTGACAACCGAACCAAAGTTTTTTAGTATTTTCATTTTGAGCAAAATTAGTTACATGATGAACCTTTTCCTACATACCCACTCCAAACAGCTATTGGTAGAAGCAGCCTTCAAGGGCATTACTTCTTTTGAGTGGGGATGAACAGTGTATTTTTCTATTTTTTCACTCATTGGGTGTCAATCGCTTAAGAGTTGAACTTGAGTTAGTTTTGGACTTTCCCTAAACAACTAAATGTGCAGCTTAGTTTTTGAACTTCCCTAAACAACTAAATATGCAACGTAGCACTGTAGATTCTTCATCTGGAACATGGAATTGTAATAATTTAAACTTGACTGTTTGATTTTATTAGTTATTTTTCAGCTCTGAATTCTAACATTTTATGTCCACATTCACATGCAATGTCATGTTGGCAACAAATCTTTGATGGAACCTGAGCATCTGATTGTGGCGTCCCTGCCTTTTCAGGAGGCCGTGTCTTTAGTACAAAATATCACAGATGCAGAAGTGGCGTCCAGAGAACTTATAAAAGAAGCTTATGCACGAGGAAGCTCAGATAACATCACCTGTGTTGTTGTTCGATTTGATCTATCCTGATGTGGCTATATGCTTTAGGTATCTGTTATTTCTAACAACTGAAAAATCCAGAGCTTAACAATCACAAGTTGGGGTGAATGCTTACCTTATTTTCTAATGAATTGCTTCTATTAATTACTTTCGTCATTCTCTATTTGCCACTTGCTAATTTATTCTAGTGTTCTAGATCCTAGACAGAAAAGGAAAAATGAAATACTTGTAGGTGCATTTTATTTTACCCGTGGAGATCCAGCTAGTTAATGTTGAAAAAACATTTTTTTTTGTTTCTTGATTTTAAGGTTTTGTATAAAAAATAGTGAACAGAAAAATATTTTATACTATTTTTTTAAACATGAAAATATAAACATTTTTTCACATCAATTAAGTCATTATTGATTTCCATGATCTTTTATTTGTTTTGTATGTTATTACATTGCAGTCTTAAACACCCCGATTGGCCAACGAACCCCAACCACCCAAACTGGAAGGTATTGTTGACGTCTGCATGCTCAAACCTAAGAATTTGTTGTAAGTCTGACAACATATCTTATCAAAATATACTATAATACTCGTGGTCTTTGATGGAAATTCTGCCTGCCTCATATTCATTATACGAAGATCCAATGTACAGTTTTAGGAGTTTTTTTTATATTTTTTAAACAGTTTTAGGAGTATTGGACTGTAGTGAACTTGTTAAAATCTTAAAAATGTTGAATTCAAGTGTTTGATTACTTCTCAATCTTGATTTTTTTTTTATCTTAAGTTTTAGGTGTTACGACACTAGCATACAAATATGACATTATACCTAGACACAATAACATATCTCATGTCTGGTATTGCCATCAATTTATCCATAGATACCTGATAAAGAATGAAGTCAGTAAGCATAATTACGTAAAATTTAACGCATACAAATAACACCCTTATAGGAGGCTTCATCCAGGCCCCCTCCCAATATAGACCCACATCAGTCTATGCCATTAGATTCCAAGCAGCAAAAATAAATCACACCCTTATAATTTGTTCTTTCTTCGTTGAAGCCAGTATAACCATTGCAGAAATTATAATTTTCTTTACAAAATTTCAAATTGAATCAATAGACAAATCTTTATTTTCATTATTACCAATTTTGAACCTATTATTAAATTTCAAACTCAAGAGTAATGAAGTTAGAATCAATTAATTATTAAAAGATTGAAAAAATTATATTAATTTTGTTTTTCTTTATCCAAACTTTATCATCTATTTGTTATCTTTTTAATAGACTCTTGTCATTTTAAATATTTTCTAAAATTTGACGAAATCCTTTAAAATTTTGTAAATCCAAAATGTTTTTTAAAATTTTATGAATTTATATATTATAAATTTATTAAAATTCAAATTATAAAATCTTAATCACAAAAAATTTTCAAAACGAATCTTAAGAATTATTATATTTCTACAAAATCTTTTATTAAAATTCACTAGATTTTTTCATAAAAAAATCTTTTAAAAATCCTAAATATAAAATGTGTACATCCTCATTTAAGCATGTGTCAAAAGAATATTCCGAGTTTGGTCGTGAATTCGTGATGGCAGCTGACAAACCCGTATAATGGTCACTTTTTTTTTATTAACTTTAATTTTAACGCCTTAATTTACATTTTACATGTTTTGATTATTAATTTTTTATTTTTAAAATTACTTATATATTTCACTTTTTTAATTTATGATACTTAAATTTTTTTATTATTTTAATTGTAATTCATGATTTCATTTTTTAATATTTTTGAAATCTATACTATTAATAAAAAAATATGATGTTTTGATATACACATTATTTTTCTCATTTTATTTCTAAAACCACTTTTCTTACAAAAAATTATCCATATAATTATTCTCTTCAACCAACCTACACCTCACTCACATTTTAAAAATTATCCAATTTTATTTTTATTTTTCAAAAATTTTAGAGAGACACTGAGTACCTTTCCTCTAGTATATATAATGTTAATATATTAATTATTTCGTTAGTTATTTTTAAAAAATTCAATTTATTTTATAATTTTTTAAAATGAAACAACATCTTTTACGTACCTATGCATTTAATTGATTTAAATACTTCAAGTAACTGACTGAGTTTTTTTCTGACAGAAGTATAAAGTAACAGTAACAGAGTTAAAACTTTCAAAATAAATACAGTAAATTTAATCCGTGACATGATTGCAAAAAAAGAAAAGGAAAAGGAAAAATCCAAAATATATTCTTCCTAATGACTCATGCGGTGTTCTCTGAACTTTCCTCTTTCTTTGTCTGTTTCCTCTTTCCTTCCACCCATCTTCCTTTTCTAATTCTGCATCTCTCAGTCTCATAATAATAAATCATCTCTCTCCAAAACCAACTCTTCTTCTTCTTACTCCACTCTTCTCACTTCCACTATCGCCATGGCCTCCCACTCAAACCAACCAGGTTCTTTTTCAGTCTCTCCTTCTATCTAAATTTTTCATTTTTCGATGACCCTTTTGCTTGCTTGTATCAGGTCCCGGAGCTGAAGGGCTAGGAGAGAAGGACCCCCCAACAAGTTTCCAGAACCCGCTTTCTGAGATATCCCCGTCGCCGTCTCCGTCGTCGGCGCCGGCGCCGGCGCTGGTGCTGTCGAACTCGGGGAAGCGAATCGACCAGGCGGGGAAGAAGAAGTACGTGAAGCAGGTGACGGGGCGCCACAACGACACCGAGCTCCACCTGGCGGCGCAGAGGGGCGACGTGGGCGCCGTGAGGCAGATCCTTGAGGATGTTGATTCTCAGATTATGGGAACTCTGAGTGGCGATGGCGATGAGGATGATCTGAACGCGGAGATTGCGGAGGTGCGTGCTTGTCTTGCCAACGAAGAGAACGAGCTCGGTGAGACCCCTCTGTTCACAGCTGCTGAAAAGGGTCACCTTGATGTGGTGAAGGAGTTGCTTAACTATTCCACCGCTCAGACTGTTTCCAAGAAGAACCGATCCGGATTTGATCCATTGCATATTGCAGCTAGTCAAGGCCACCACCGTATGTCTCTCTCTTTCTCCTCTTCTCTTTCTCTTTCTAGTACTTGTGTTGTTGTGCATTAATTGGTTAGTTATATGAGGAGTTATGTTATTGTGACTTGAGTATAGGACTGATCGAGTCATTACCCAGGAGGGTACAGTCGTTGATCAGAAATTTAACACTTGGTATTTCACGTATATGTATAACAAATTATGAATGAGCAGTTGATTTTCTCATCAGTGGCTGAGATTATTTACTTTCTTTTTACTTACTTTAGAAGAGCTAGATTCGTAGGAAAGTTATAAAGTGGGATAATGATCTTTGTTACTCTCTTAATTGAATGCCTGGCTTGTTTGGGTTTTGATTGTTAGACCTTGATATTTTTTGGGTAATTCATTGTGATGAGTGGCTTGAATTTGTTGGTGTGTGATGTTCTTACGTGTTGATGTAATTTAATGTGATTGTTGGTTTTTCTGTTCTTCCGTGTGATTCATGGTGGATTTTGGTTTGCAGCCATTGTTCAGGTTTTGCTAGATTATGACTCAGGATTGAGCAAAACTATTGGTCCCTCCAACTCCACTCCGCTTATAACCGCAGCAACAAGAGGGCACACGGAAGTGGTGAATGAGCTGCTGTCAAAGGATTGTAGCTTGTTAGAGATTGCTAGATCCAATGGCAAAAATGCGTTGCATTTAGCAGCTCGTCAGGGTCATGTGGAGATTGTGAAAGCCTTGCTCAGTAAAGATCCACAGTTGGCTCGGAGGACTGACAAGAAAGGGCAAACTGCATTGCATATGGCTGTAAAAGGGCAGAGTTGTGATGTGGTGAAATTGCTTCTTGAGGCAGATGCTGCTATTGTTATGCTTCCAGACAAATTTGGTAACACGGCGTTACATGTGGCAACCAGGAAAAAGCGAGTAGAGGTATGCCAACAGTTGCACAGCATTACAAACACCATACATATATTGATGAGGCCATATAAATTAAGTTACTTGAACTAATGGGGCTAACACTGCATAGCTAAATATGCCTTATCTCTACCGTAGTAGTAGGATAACCCAGGTCTTGGTGTTGTACCTGGGGTACTAATAATAATAATAATAATAATAATACAGTTTTGTTAAGATCCCGTGAGGCTGATTTTAAACATCTAAAGGTGGTAAGTTTTTTTCAAAAAGAAAACACTTATTACACTTTTATGTTTCCAATGTAATAATGCTTTCTTTCCTAATATAAGCTTACCACTTTTAAGCATACATCTTAATATACATACATGCAAACCCCCTATATATTTTTAAGCATCCATTTTCCATTATAGTTCTCTGTCAAATGAAAATCTAATATTATGGTTTCTCAACTTCCTGTGCAGATAGTGAATGAGTTATTACATCTGCCAGACACCAATGTGAATGCATTAACTAGAGACCACAAAACAGCTCTTGACATTGCTGAAGATCTTCCCCTCTCCGAAGAGGCATCAGATATAAAGGACTGTCTTTCTCGATATGGAGCACTTAGAGCTAACGAGCTCAACCAACCAAGGGACGAACTGAGGAAAACTGTTACTCAAATCAAGAAAGATGTTCACACCCAACTTGAACAAACCAAGAGAACCAACAAAAATGTTCACAATATTTCCAAAGAGCTAAGGAAACTCCACAGGGAAGGAATTAACAATGCCACAAACTCAGTGACAGTGGTGGCTGTGCTGTTTGCTACAGTTGCTTTTGCTGCTATATTCACTGTGCCTGGTGGGGATCACAATGACGGCTCTGCAGTGGTAGCAGCTTATGCTGCTTTTAAAATCTTCTTTGTCTTTAATGCTATCGCACTTTTTACATCTTTGGCTGTTGTGGTTGTTCAAATCACTTTGGTTAGAGGTGAAACTAAAGCAGAGAAAAGGGTGGTAGTGGTGATCAACAAGCTCATGTGGTTGGCTTCTGTCTGTACTTCAGTGACGTTTATTGCTGCTTCTTACATAGTTGTGGGTAAGAAGAATGAGTGGGCTGCAATTTTGGTTACATTAGTTGGAGGGGTGATAATATCTGGAGTTATTGGCACTATGACTTACTATGTAGTGAGGTCTAAGAGAAGCAGATCAATGAGGAAGAAGGAGAAGCAAGCTGCCAGGAGGAGTGGATCTAACTCATGGCATCATTCTGAATTCTCCAATTCCGAGGTTGATCCGATTTATGCGCTTTGAGTTTGAACTTGCAACCTTCAGGGGATCATGAAGAACAAATTGTTGTGAAAAAGATGACAGGTTTTTAGGTTTGCTACTTGCTCCATGTTACCACTTTAAGAGTTCTTCACTGTACAGGAAATTGTTCTCTTCGGCTTAGCTGCTGCTTTTCTAGGATCTTATATACAAATTGGAATGAAGCATGCATCATCATTGGAATGAAGCATGCATCATCCCGGTCTGTGATTTTTAAGAACAAAATCCAACATTGCTTTAATTCTCAATTATGTATTGATGTATTAGCAAAATGTCTCCCTTCCCTGTTCGTTACTGTTTTTTTTCTATCACTAGAATTGTCTTCGGGGCCTAATCTACACAATTGACCCTTGATAATGCTGCATGCTGAGTTCTGATAGAGAATGAAATAGTAATACGTGTTAATTGTATTTTTTTTATTTGTTGATATATTTTGTGTTGTGAAAACTAAGGCTTGCAATTTGCAGATAAGGGTACAAATTGAAATTTTGATAAATGTTTTATTTTAGTTCTCTGATTGACCCTCAGTTCTTAAAAATTGTGCTGTCAACTCTAATTAATACATGCCATAGTTATCCATTTCGAATAGCGACGTGTAGCAGTCAACTTTGAAAATATTATAGTGGGATAGCAAGATTCCCATTGCTTTAATTTTTATAATAAAACTAAATTAAATCATCTATTAATACATATATAAATACCTAAAAAAAGAATTTCAGAATCATAGAAATCTATTTATGATAAAATAATAAATCAGTTTACACGTACAATCACTATCAATTTAGGAATAATAAATATATATAAGTATGTAGAAATCTATATATCCAGTATTTGGTTTAGGTCAAACACAAAGTCTGACTTGGAACCAGCTCGGATTTGTAACTTGTATCTCTTAGTACATTTAGGAATAATAAGAATATTGAAGTCAAAAACATGGAAAGTGACTATGAAATAAATAGAAAAGGAACTTAAAAAATTAATAAAATTTAGCAGAATGTGAACATAAAAAAATAAATCAAAACAATGTTGTTTCAGGTATAAAAAGAGATTTTTGAAATGTATCATGATAACGCGGTTATTTTGACAACAATGACTGCTATTGAAAAAATGAAAACCGCTGCGCTACTAGTTTGAGCTATAGCGCACTGTTGACTATGTTATTTCAATGGAAGGGAAGTCCCAGTACAATAATTAGATTAGATATGATAATACTAATTAATGTGTAACTAAAATGTGGTAAGTTTGAGTTCTGGAATTAGCTCAATGCCCCTATTAGGGGATGGAGTACTTGAATGGATATATAGAAAAACCAAGAGCTTACACATCGCCAATCGGATGGAATGTAATGTCACAAGGTGATTATGTAATCATATGCTCTATTTGCAGAATAAACACATACTGTACACAAAATCAGACACATATGAAAGAAAAAATGGCAATTATGATGTATTATACATTGTATACTCCCTGTCAAGTTTTTTTCTTTACCAACCAACTAATCTCTCAAGGTACCTCTCTCAACGGATGTTATTCACTTATTTCATACACAAACTTGAAGACCCATTTCCTATCCACATGCATCTACCAACTATACACACCATGTTGATTGTAATAGCTTTTTGTGCTTAGTAAATTCAATGACCTTTTGATACACAACAAACTTCTCATTTAAAATAGCGTAAATTATGAGGACCCCTCCTTGAGTAGAAAATCAAAGTTCAAAGCAGTTGTCATATTAAAATTCAAAACAATAGAGGTTCTTGTGATGTGCCATTCGGAGAAGGCATTCATATAATATATCAAATATATTTAACAATTTTTCTTTTGTCAAACATCTGATAACTTAAAGAAATCAGAATAGAACCACCTTAAAAAGCTGTTTGTCACTTTGTCCGCACTGATACTTTTCTTTATATTTCAAGTGTGATTATTGTAACGTACTCTTTCACGTATGAAGCTTACTTCCTCCCAACTCTTCTTTTATCTCCCTTTTTTTCTTTATTTTTTCTTTCTTAGTTGCTCTGACAAGCTTTTTGCAATATTATAGAATAAGCTTACTTTAATGATCAAGAAATTTTTTTCATACAGGAGTTAAAAGGCATATAAATGTCTTATAGGGACGAAGACAGGTGGGCTTCTACAATCATGATGATTGTTACCCTCGATATTTGATAATTAGAAGGGACCTAAAATACATGTATTTTAAAATAGACTTATTTATTCAAAAAAATTGGTGTATTGCAATCACACTTATTTATTCATTAAATAAAGCTCATTAAGTTAATGACAAATTAGATTATGAAACTTTACAGGTATGCAATTACAATTCATCGGCACATGACATGAAAAGATTGGTGTTCTTTATTTCTTGCCATCATTTGAACACAAAACTGAAATTAGTACTCTTTGACAGTTAGCCTGGGATTGCATTAGTAGATAGCTACAACTTTCTCATTTGTTTTCTACATTGAATTTTTCTGTTTCTGAAGATCTTGTAATGTTCCTGTTCTCAATTTAATACTTGTACATATTATTATGCTTTCCACTTCAACAATTGGGTTCTGATGTCCACATTACTCTTACACTCATTATGTTTGTACTGTGCTTGCACTAATAATTTCTTTCTCATGATTGATAAAAGAAATTATGCAAAACAGAATCAAATTATTAGTATCAAGTATCAGACATTTATAGTGCGTGTTGCATTGTCACCATTCTAGTTGACATTGTTTAGAAGCAATGAGATTTCTATAGAAGTTATACTTTTAATCTACTCTTCTCTTCACTGTTCCTTATATTTTAAGATCCATGTGAAAATGCTTGGTATATGCATACTGATGCCTATCATAGTATAATAATTGATTGTTACAGTTGATTTACAAGGAGGAGGTAAAACCAAAACAGTTTTTAAGTTGATAGAGTTCAAAAAAATTAAAATGAAAATGAAATTTTCAGTGTTTTGGCTAATCCCCATTTGATTCTTGAAATATTGGAGGAAAGGTTTTGGCTTGGAAAGTGGATAATAAAATTTTGGATTTTTATTTTCAGAAGAATGTCATTTTCTACTCATCATAATTTGATCAAGGACCAGATGCAAATATCTTTTGTGGACAAAATTCTGCCAAATTTTGAAGCTTTGGTCTAAATATCAATGACAAGTTGACAACCATGAGTGTTTCTAAAATTAGTACTGGTGAATTGAGCTATCTTTCACCAAAGTTACTTTTGAATTGGAAAGACAATGTGTGAAGAATACAGCAAATGACCAGAAGCTACTTTTCAATTCCCTATCAGCCCCTCCAAAGCTCTACTCTCTCATGATCCTCACAAACTGAGGTTCTAGATGCAGACATTGAGTAGATTCCTACTTCACTTGCAGTCTTCTTTGAAGAGAACATTTGCTGAGACTTCTTGCAGTGTGCAATTGCTCCCTGGATTGAATTTTCTATCTCTGAATTTGCACTGCTGCACCTTTTCAATAGCTGTCGCGCTTGGCATCCATATGATTTGTTTGAAAATGAAAATGAAAATGAAGTTGAGCCAGACACAGATGAAGTTGATGATGATGACTTGTTCCCTGAAAGTAGTTTGATGCCGACTGAGAATGATCTTCTGTGCTGGTTACTTCCATCCTCACCTGTCTTGTCTTTGTAGCTTCTCATGACAGAATTGGAGGGCTGATGATATCTGTCCCTATGAATTTGGCCATATGAATGTTTCTTTGCCACTTGAACATGCTTGTTTAAATTTTCCCTGGCCTTGGAAACCGATCCTTCATCCGCAACTTTTGTTGAGGTTGCATAGGTTTCATATGAGCAACCAGATTTTCCAAACCAAGACTTGAGATAAGCCCTTGAAGCCTTCAACTTTGAACCTAGTGAAGACTGCTTCAGTTTCTTGGTCCATGACTTCTTCTGGTTTTCAGCAGCAAATCCACTTGTATCTGTTGGACAGTCAAAGTTGTAATACTCTTCAGGGTTTAGTTCCCTACTTACTTGACAAGAATCAGATGGAGAGATGTTGCAGGATTCAAATGGGGTGCCTGCAGTAGGTGTTGTGTAGGTAGTGGCTAGAGGAGTGCTATAGAACTCTTCAAAGATATCATTTTCCTTGTCATAAGGGGAGGGGGAGTTTTGAAGGAGTTTTTCAACCATTTGTAACCGAGGAGGAAGGTGAAGAGGGAGGAGCTTTCCTTTGTAGAAAAGCTCATCGGCTGGTAAGGTGGTTGTATCTTTCTCTTGAAGAATGGAGGACATTTGGAATTCAAATTCTCTAGGCTGTGGATGAGATTGAGAATGGCAGAAGAAGTTGGAGTATGAGTTGACTTCCATGTCAATGTAATCATCTTCTGCAGGGTCACATGCAAAGAGTGTAGTGGCCATTTAAGCCTCTCAGGTACACAAACTCAGGTATTTTGGACTTCTTCCTATGAGGGGATAACAGCTAATGGTAGATGAGCTTTTATTATGGAAAAATGAAGAGTAGTACTAGTACAGCTGCTTTTGGAAGTGCATAAAATCATATATTCAAAAAGCATTATCCTGGAATTAGTGGTATTCTAATCTTATTGCTTTTTTATTTTTTATTTCATGTCTTGTCATTATTGAAGGAGTTTGTCTGCAAGCATCCAAATGTAAAATTAAAATCTGGTTGATTTTCTTATGGGGGGAAGCACTGACCCACCCAACATAAACTTTGTTTGTGGCTTATTTCTCATTGGGATTGCTACTTTTATAATTTACTAGCTGCTAATGGTAACTAGCATGACACGGTTTCCATTATTTTGTTTCCTCAAGGAACTAATAATGTAGAGAAATTGACCAAAAACTGCAGTGTGGCTCAGGTTAGTTACTTGGTTAGTGCAGTTGGCATGAAGAAGTCTTGTACAATGGCAAGCTAGAATCAAGATATTACATGATGATTGTAGCAATTGATTTGATT
The DNA here is from genome assembly GCF_000004515.6 of Glycine max. Lineage (NCBI taxonomy): Eukaryota > Viridiplantae > Streptophyta > Magnoliopsida > Fabales > Fabaceae > Glycine > Glycine max. The sequence goes on from NC_038246.2 coordinate 51,058,361, forward strand.
ATTGCTGTTTGGGTTATTTCAAGAAGAAAGGGATGGATGGTTGAATGATATTTATATTTATCTTGTCAATTATTTCTTGAAAAGCTGTTTTGGAATCTTGTGTAACACACAACAATTTTCCATGCAATCAAATTGGGTTTATGAACAAGATATGTCCCACGGCATGCACTTTGGCATTCATGTTAGTACTTATGATTGTGCTGTGCACCAAAATGAACATATGATTAGGAAAGGGGAGTACGTGGTACACATGATTAAGTAACAGTTGAGGTTACATTCTTCCACTTTCAACTGGGTTCCTTTCTGCCTTTGTTTTTAACGCACTTTAGTATAATTTGCACACGGGAAAAGAAAAGCACTGCCAAACCTTTTGGTGTACACGGATGCAAAACATGGGCATCTTTTCCATTCATTTGTAATTATTCTTGTCTTCTTTTTTTTTATAGCCACTTTTGTGTTTATTAATTTTCATTTTGAAAAATGTAAGTGAATAAAGTAAATATAGTAAATGCACACAGAGAACAAGAATGACCCGACAAGTAATGGTGGGAGAAGGGACTGAGGCCGGAATGCCTGCAAAGCTCGAGAGTTTGTTTTGTCATAATCTTTTGGGATTACCATCCCTTTCCTTTATCCATTTTTTTAGTCACAAACGAAACAAGGTCCCAACTTTTCCTCTTTTTTCCCCCAGTTTCAGATTATTATTTGCTAAAAAAAACACCACCAAGTATGGTTTGGTTCTTTCTGTCGATGAAGGTCCTAGGTATGCTAACCTTACTTTCATGCCCAATTTGTCGCCAAGTTAGGTTGTCGAGCAATTCCTTTTTATTTTCTGAAACCTACTTAATTTATAATACAATGTCGAGATTGATTAAACTGCATCCCTACTTTATTTTTGTTACCGGAAGGGATCAGATTAAAAAAGTACTACGTTTCCTTGTTACACCAATAAGCTTCTTTTTTGCCCAATCAAATATACCATCCACCTCAGGACTAATAATAAACTTTGTGCATTTGTCCAACATGTATACTAGATTCATGAGTCGTTTCTACTAATCATGTTAACAAAATTAACAAGATTAATAGTGGTCACTGGTGAACAAATTTCAGCAATACCAGGTGACGACGTGTATGACATAGTATTCCTGGGAATCACGTTTATTCTTTGATGTATTTAAAAATACCTTTGGTTAGCTTTTAAGATTCTTAGGAATATTTCTTAAATTTAAAAATTATTGAATTAAAAAATAAAAATAAAAATGAAAGTTATAATGAGATTAGAAAATAACTACCCTCATTCCCATCTTTTAACATGGAAATAAGAATGCATTAAAACATGATGTTATTACTTGAGGCAAACAAACTGATCCTTAGTTCCTAGAATAAACTTTTTAATTTGTGAAGCAAACATTTTGGTATCGAAAAGAAATAGACTTTTTTTGGCAATAAGAAAATAAATATTTTGGTAAGTCTAGCATAAACGAGAGGTTATATTTTTTTACATTTGTTGTTTTACTTTTATAAATAACTTTTTTATAACGATGTGACAAAAATTTGTTGTAAAAAGGTTAAGCATTCTTAGTTAATTTTTTTAGACATTCATTTTTTTTCCACTGTTCTACTCATCTAAATCTTCACAAAAAAAAAAAACATCATCTAAACAAGTGAGAAAAAATTCCTCCAACATTTATTTTTAATTTATATATATCTAAACAACACATTTTCTCTATCTGTATTTATTTTTCTTATTTTTTTCCCTTTCTATTTTCACTCCACTCCAAACATACCATAAATAAATACAGATGACACGAGCCATCAGTGGGCTTACGTTTCCATCTATGCGCACCAATATCATCCGAAGTTCAAAATTCTAACCATACTGATCATTTCAAATCTTTTGTTGACTGGGCTGCAAGTTGCAAACCCGTTAATTTACAGAAGAATAAAGAAATTATGCTATGTAATGTTTACAAATTCAAAGGAATCCGATCCAGATTGAAGCTTCATTAACAGCCGACCTATGGCTTACAAATTTATGGTACTTGCACTTCATCATCAAAATGCAACAGCAAGCATTAATTACTCATAAATAACCTAACTACTTGCTTAATTCTCTTTCAAGCTCATCAAATTCCCAATCACCAATTTCCTCTGCTGAATAATCCTTACTAACCTTCCCAAACTCAGATTCCAGCTTAGCTAATTCCGCTTCATGATCCAATATCTGGTCTGTCTTAACTGAAGGTGATTTTGGTTGCTCATCTGTTTCTGGCTTTGAAAGCTCGATACCTTGAGCTGCAGCACCTTGAGCTGGAACAGAAACTGAAGGAGTAGCATCAGACTTTTTCTCCAAAGGTGGCGTTTCAGCTTTTGCAGGGATCTCTATTTCAAGAATTGGTCTCTCAATAGACTCAAATTGAGTTCGCAACTTTTCAATGGCATCAAACAGCTCTATAACTCTCTCCTCATCTTTCCTGGATTCATGAGCCCAATAAGCAAAGGCTAAAAGGAGATAATATAGTACAATGGCAGCTGATGCAACGCTAATCCTCTACACAAGGAAACGGAATTTATAACATCTTGTATTTCCATAAATGATAAAATGTTCCACGGGAAGAAAACAAAATGGTTTTAGGGTCAGCCAGTTAGAAGAGTTCCAATTTACTGCTGGATTTAGAAATTATATTTATTTTGAACTTGTATCAACCAACTGTCCAATTCACAAATTAGTAAAGCCCCCATAAAGTTATCTAGAAAGAAAATACAAAACCTGGAAATTTTCCCGTGTTGAGCATAAAACTGTTGTTTCATGTTATCCACTACACTGAAGGTAGTAATAATCTGAAAAAATATGAAAGAAAACCACCAATAAGTCCAACCAAATCATAGCACTACTCAATCACTTTGGTTCATGGACAAAGCATATAGCATGCAACAGATATTGGAGGGTCAAGCATATTTAAGTAGACAGTAAAGACTTATGGCAGCAGCAGCAGCAACAGCGATAGTCTTATCCCACAAGGTGAAGTCAAAAATCAAATTCAGGACAGCAAGTACTTGCAAAATCCAAAAAAAAAATTACCTAGAAATAAAGAAAGAAAATTTACAGAAGTGTGGTTTACATAAGAGTGTACAATACAATAGGACAACATTCTACACAGCCATCAAACTAAAAAACTAAACAGTCCAGGACAAAGGTACACTTTTATGGAGGAGAATCAATACAAAAACTGTTGGATGAACAAACCAGTGATTTCAAATTTATCTATGTTACATACATACCTTGGCTTCATAGGTCAAATATTCCTCCTCAAGATTTCTCCTTGGACTTAATACTTCTGACTCATCAGTATCTGCACTGGGTGTCATCTCTAACCTGTATCTTCCAGAAATTGCAGAAAATAGATAAACAATTAGCCACATACAAGTGGGCACATGCAAATGTATATTTTTAAAATTTTAGTCTGATATTTTATGTACAAATGAATATTATACCAACCATTTGATTAACTGCTCATTTTTAGGGGGAAAGAATCTAAAATTTTGTGTGCATCTGTGCGTGTTGACATTGTGAAAATAGTATTCTTAAAGAAATTTCCAAAAACATATGCCCTTAAAAAGGCATTACCTCTGACTTAAATTCTTGAGGTTCACGACAAATGTTTTGATATGGTTAATGCAAGGCTCTAACTCTTTCTGCACACAAATAGCAGGTCATACAACCAATGGGGAAAAAATGGAGGGAAGCAAAAAGGTGGCTGTCATTATACATTCATTATTTGAATCAGCAAAGGGCAATAAGAACCTGGTAAGTAGTAAGAAGTTGAATGGCCAAGTTCACAAAGTAGTCCTCATGTCTCTCCAATTCATCACTTCAAAAATGTAAGGATTAGTTAAAATACTAATTTATGAAAAATAAGGAACAATGGCAAAATAAGTATAATTTCCAGATTTCTGGTTGAAGGATATTGTCAACTGAGTATATGTGAAGTTGGAATTACACCTAATCTAATGCACACTCATAAACCTTAGTTTTGTGTATATATTTATATACACACGGAGTCTTACCACTCAAATTAGACTCTTCTACAAGCATCAAAACATTTATCATTACTTAAGTTCAGTAAGTTCAATTACATACTTGACCTGCTTGTCATTAATTTCTGCATTTGACCACTGAAGAACCCAAGTATCTTCCAGAAAATTAATCCAGGTTTTGATAACATCTGCTTCAACCCTACATGAGCTGATTGATTTTGAAAGTTCATCTTCCTGTGAATCAAGGTCAAGTCAAAATTTCAGACAACAGGATGCTGAGAGTAACACTATTCAGGAACATTGATTTAACAATTCACAGCCATGAAAAATAGAACCTCAAACCTTTATTTTCAGGTGTTCAACTATCTGATTGTTTGCTTCCTCAAACTGGTCTCTCTCTTCCCTCACATTCCATAGTCGTGCTTGAGCAGCAGCCAAAGTAGTGCTAACCTACACCTCAGAAGCCAGGTTTCAATTATTTATAAATCAAGTTAAAGGCTTCACGGATCCACCAACAATACCCCATAGATTATTAAAGTGAGGAGTCATTTTGACAAGAAAATAAGACAAACTACAATTTATGATATTAGCAGTTGACTTGAAGAACAAAATTTAACTTTCACATCCATAGAATCTTACATATGTTAAAACCTAACAGCACAATGTTTCCTCAACAAATATCGATGCATAATTCACAAGGATGTAAAAAAGAATACTAGATTGCAAGAGGTGGCACATCACATGGGAGTAGAAATGAAGCAAATAATAAATAAACCTACTTCCTCAAGGAAATGTCATTACTAACACCGCAACCCACCCCCCCCCCCCCCTCCCAAAAATATATGGTGGATACCTTTTTCAATTCAGCTTCGAGATCTTCTTTTTTGCATTGCAGTTCAGATATCTCAGTAACCAGTTCCTGACAATAAGAGGAAGAAAGAAAAATCAATTAATTGTGCCCCTACAACAGATGGAAGATTTGTCCAGCATGATCTTTGCTCCTATGCGCACAGAGAAATAAACATCTCACTACAGAACTTAATTAGCCAAACAACCCCCAAATAACAGTGAACCAATTGAAAGCGATGAGTATATATCTTGAACAGTGATCAAACCTTCTATATCATATATAGTTGTATTAAAAAGAACAAATATGAGAAATAAATCCTGAGTGATGAGTGTAAAACATATTCTAGAAAACCTTGTCTCGCCTAAACTAAAAACTATGAAGACAGAACAAAAACATATATAGATGACAAAGGAAGCTACATATAACAACTTCTGCTAATAAGCGTACATGATCTTATAAGGATCAATCATATTGTCCACACAGTATTTTTAATACATCAACAAACTAACATACATAGCAACAATGCCCTAGATAGGTACAAGAACAACCATGAAATTCCATTTGAAAAATAATACATTCCTCATATACTACAGACTAGTGATAATCGACAATCAATATAATGATGCCCTGCTGAACACATTACCTTCTCCTTTTCACTAGCCTCACCATCTTTAGTCACTCGAACCTTTAATGCTTCCTCTTTTTGTAGTCTGTCAAATTATAGAGAGAGGACACATGGTTAAGTGTTCAGTATCTGAAGCAAGGTATTGAATAGTGGAAAATAAACCCATTAATCAGGGTTGGTTTGTGACATCATCTTCATAAACTAAACAAAAGAACTAGAAGTGTAGGCAGAAGGTAGAATATTCATTAAATTGGCTACTTTGCTAGCACTTTAGAATAAAAAATTTAGTTGTCATCTTCAGTATTGCCCACTGACAGTGACAAACATGACTGAACAGAACAAATAGTACCGACTAATCTTTGAATTTCTAAAATAGGACATTAATTTTGAACCAAAACAATGGAATCTCTTCACACCAGTTTTCGTAATTAAATAGTGTGGATAGCAACTAAACCTCCCCTCCCCGTCCCCAAATCACAGGTCAGTTTCACCCCTATGGCCTCAAAAGCAGGCAGCGCAATCCAAAAAACATGAGTTCATATACCCAAATATTTTCTAACAAAAAAGTTGCAAATATTTTATAATTTTGTTAAGATTTGATAGTAGACCTGCTGCACCATTTCATTGTTTTATAATTTAGAATCAATTATCTCAACTTTGCCCACAATATATTTCATTATTTCTTCAATTACTTGCAGTTAGGTATTTAGTAGGATTTAAAATCTGTCCTTCAGGTTGTAGGTTTTATTTTTGTAATGTCAGTTATTTGGATTTCAATGTGTTTTGTAGTTTCTAGTGACTGGTTATTAACTTATTTAAATTCGTAGAATACTTAGACCCAAGTTTGACAGGTACTGTACAAGTAATGAAACCAAGTATATATAAGTATATATATATATATATATATATATATAAAGAGAGAGAGAGAGAGAGAGAGGACATATCATATGAGAGTGAGAGGATTAAATTTGGACTGTATGAAAAAACATGGACAGTCAAGATTTAATGTCTTATTACCACTTAAAAAGTCATGTGACTTTTTGACATTAAATCTCAACCCTCTATATTGTAAGGTTATAAAGCTCAGATTTAATTCTCATTTTCATATAAGATGTTTCCTCTAATGGTGATATGATGATGATGATGAACATCACTTAGAACAATACCCATAGCCACCAGATGTTGCGTCTCTCTGTTGGGTGTGATTCAAAGGTCTCCTCAATCTCTATTTAATCTATATACTTTGATGATCTAAATTGTTTTCTGATCTATTGCCCAACTAAATACTTGAAATTCCCTCCAAAACGACAAATCCTAAATCATCATCCTACAAATTTGCCCTTATTTCTAACAAATCCTAAGCTTACAGTTCAGAGAAATGTTCAAAGTTCTTATAGCCACCAAGAGACAGACTCACAGCTCACCCTGTTTCTAAGTGAAGACAGCATACAGATACTTTATACAACATACTATGAACATGTAAAAAGTATATAAATAATCCATTGTTAAATAACGTCTAATGGGTTACGCATGATACCACCACCACCACAATTTCTAAAAAGAGGGGCATACTTCTGGGATATTTGGGCCACTTTTAAAATAAAACTGATTTATTCATCAGAAACCAAAAAGAAATGTACTATTTTAAAGCAAAAAAAAATGCTTCAACAAAAAATGTTTCTCTGGCGACTATAGAAATATTAATTCAGATAAGAAAAAAATCAAAAGAAAAGTATAATAGAAAAGTTCATAATTTGGCAGTCTACCTGTTATCTAAAATACGCTTTTCAGCTTTTGTAGCAGAGTTGGCAAGAGACTCCGTTAATACCTTCAGCTTATCAACCTACTTAAAAACACAAAAGTATTGCTATGGATAAGAAATAATATAAAGATATGACCCAGAAAGAAGAAAAAAAGGAGAAAACAATAGACAACTACATTCAATCAGAACAGTCCAATAAGACTGACAATATTGCCAAAACAGAATGTTCTACAAATCTCATTCCCGCTCAAAAAATAGTTGAATCAAAATAGGGAATCTGGTAGTTTTATTGTTTCACAATTTGCATACAACTCGATAACAAAATATAAAGGGACAATTAAAATAAAAAATGATAATGTAGAGATTAATTTTGCCTTTTGGCGATGTCAAGTTAATGGAAAGAATAAAATAAATGATAGAATTAAAAAATAACCATAATATTTTGTTGATATGATAAACAACAAGAGAAGGGTAACCGAAAATTAGAAATACTACAAAATCTTTCTAATTTTCTTTTCAGTTTTTCTCCATATTTTGAGTGATTCAATTTTATTTTAGTCAACTTGAGGTAAACCATTATTACTTTAATTGCTCCATGAAATTAGTTTTCATACAAGGAAATATAATTAGTACTATAGGAGTATACTTACTCGGTTTACTTGTTCTTTTCTTTTTTTAGCCTAACTACTGTTAGTAGTTAGTTAGTTAGCTTAGTAGTTAGGACAGCTGTATGAAAGCTGTCACTAACTAACTCAGATTAGTTGGCAGTTACATAAATGTAACTGCTATATAAACTTAAGTGTAATCAGTTTCTGTTTGGGTTGAATAATATCAGCATTTTCACCTCAGATTACCTTTCTATATTCTCTCACAGATTCGTTTATGGTATCCAAGCCTATCCTGGATCCATTAATACAGGCCACCCACCATGTCTCCACGCACCAAGCCCATAGTGTTGGGCGTGAGGAGGTGTATTGGGAAAAATCCAAAGATTTTAGAATATATAAATGAGAGGCAATCTTCACCCTATAAGGTAGCTTTTGGGATTGAGTTAGGCCCAAAACTCACATTCTAAGAAGTACCTCTTGTAAAACCCATAAAGGAAATAATTGTACCTTTTGAGCATGAATTTCGGGAGAGTCTCCATTGCTTAAATTTTTTTTCTTCAGCAATAAGGCTTCCAGTCTGGAACAGATTCTAATCTGAGCAAGGGCAATTTTCAGAGCCTGCAAAATGACTGGTTGGTTATAATCCATCTTTAACACAGAAAGGTCTATATAAATACAGTAAATAATTACATATAAATTTGTATTAAATTAATCAATCTCTGAAGTGCTTGATTCTCTTCTAAACATTGGTCTCACAGTTCACAACACTTAGGTTTGTGGAATTTAATTCAGGAAGGAGCTCTGGAGTCTAAACTCTTATGATGGTTGATAAGTAAAGCTAAAAAAGTTCAAGTGAAAAGGTATAAAAGCATCACAGATTCAATTAATAATCAATCACTATAAAGCTTCAAAATCGAAAACAGAAAATATTTTAAAGGATAAAAAGTGGCATTTGATTAATGTTATGTTTTTGTTGAGGGGTGAGGAGTGATGGAGAAATTTGTTAAAATCACCCATGGAATTTAAGAGCTCAGGAATTCAATTTACAGTCTAGTAACACCACTTCTCCAAATAACGGTAGAAAATAAGATCATATATATTATTAGTCACATGGCAAAAATTCATTACTGACACAACAAAAGGATTCAGAGAGGAAGTTATGCCAAACAAACCTCTAGCGTTGCTATTGTTTCCTCAGCCGCTTTATAATCAACTTTGCTTACAGGCCCCTGTGAAGTTGTTATCTCAGTGAGCTTTTTCTTCAGATTAGAGGCTTCAGCATCTATTCTGCAGTCAGAAAGCAAAACAATATGTGAAGTGAGGTAGCAGCTCAGTTTTCTCACTTTATATTATAGCAGCAAACATGGATCTTCTGATAAATGAAACATTTCAAAAGTTTTTTAATAACTCATGCAAAGTAAAAATATTTTAACTTGACCCAAAAGCAACAACGAATCCTGCTGCCTAATATTAGACAATAGACATTCAATAAGATTATTTCATATATTATCAATTAAAGCAACTTTAAAATGGTCTGGGCTTTACAAATAGCATGGAATGATTGACTTATCAGTATACAGATAGATATAATCAACTACTTTATATGTGAGACCATCCAAAAGTAGATCAAGAAAGCAAAAGCCTAAACCTGAGAAAAAAAATTATTGGATGTGGTTTATCTTCTATAAAGATCACACTCTATTTATAAAGTGGCCTTGCCATTTTATTTCATTTTTATTTGTTATTAGTTAAAGGCATGTATTAGTAAATTTTTTAGAATTGTAGTCCCTGATTATAGTTGAGCTTATATTTCCAGATGCCTGGAATCATACTCAATGTAGAACAGCATTGTCCTTATTAGAAAAATCGCCGTACAAATCATTACTTAAATTGGATTATAACTTCAAAAAAATCAAATAGTAACCACAGAGAGAAAGGCATAAATGAATCACACGATGTCATTCAGCTTGGTTAAAGATAAAATCTCCAGAGATTGATAAACACAACTAATAGATTCTGGAATTTAAACTTCAGATCTAGCCTCAAAACTCAAGTGTCTAGCAGAGATGGTACAAAGAAAGTGGCAATGGAAACTCATTGCTTCACACCGACCTTGAAGCATCAGAATTGATTTTCAACCCAGTGATGGCACCTTGCGCAAACTGAAGTAATTCCTCTTGCTTCACCTAAAGAACAACTTAAACATCAAACAATTTCACTGAATGCATCAAAGAAGGTAAACATTGAAACAATTTGAACAAGGTAAACATAAAACAATCTCACTGAATGCATTAAAGAACAAGAGAGGCCACCACTGATAGGTATTAAGAGAAAACATGGGAGTTTAAACCCACAAATTCGCCTTGCATGTCTCACAACTCTATCTACTAAGTTTTGAGTTGTCTAAAGGGGGGTACATTTCATTTTAATTACTTTCAATGAGCACTTTAAGGTCACCTTTTAAATTGAGATATTAGGTGTTGATTGGTATTCTCTCTAGTCTCTACACAAAATTATGATATATAAAAAATCCATAAATGAAGTTATAAAATTCTGATTTTTATCCCATTCTCTCCATTCTAATAAGTTATAAATATTAGCATTAATCATAGATTAAATCCCAGTTCCTACTTCCTACGTTTTAAAAATGATATAACAAGAAATAAAATTGATAATGCAATCAAGGATCTGAAACAGGATAACCATGTTTGGAATAGAGGACAAGTTCCTAATTTGGTTCTTAATAGTAATTTCGTACTAGTTATGTTAGCATCACTAATACATAATTTTAGGTTGAATGCTTCCCGATAATTTATTTTTTTTATTTTAATAGTCTTTTCACTCTTTTGTACAACATAAAGTTTTGTTAAGAACAATCAAAACTTCAGTGTTGAGGAAAATTTCAGAATTCAGATGTTTAAAATAAAATCTTAAAATTAGTTAAGGAAAACGCTACTCCAGGTGTTAAAAATATGCATTCTGAAAATTGAAACTTCAGTGTGAATATAAAAAAATGATTATCAATGGTCAACGCATCAAAGAACCTTCAAAGATTTTGCGAAGTCACAATTAAACTCCAAAAATACAATTAATCAAAGAGAGAAGAAAGCATACATAGCATTAATACTGAAGAATATATCTACCTATAGATCATATGAGTGAAGTCAACATCATACTTACCAGTACTTCATCTTCATAGCTTGAAAAAGCTGTTGCTAAATCTTGCAGGCTGCTCACTATGGCATTATGAACTTCTTTTCCTCCAGTAAGACAAAGTCTATATAAATAAGGATGAGGAAAATATGATTAGATGTATCTTCAGCTGAACTGCAATATAAAAGTTTCTCACAAAGACACAGATGAAATTAAAATTTTAAGTGGCAAAGACAATATGTTCACAATCATGAACATTGATCATATAAGTCACAGGTAAATATGCACAGAAGGGTTTCATATCGTGGAGGAGCTAGACCATGTCATATTCATAAACATAAAATCCAAGAGGAGTCATGGCCGGAAACATCCAAATATATATATATATATATATATATATATATATATAGGGGGAGAGAGAGAGAGAGAGAGGAGGGATCAAGTTAAATCATGAGTAACTCTAAGAAAGTTACTTTTCATCCTCACCATTCATTTTGTTGAAATTTAATGGTTAAGATTAGTTACTCATTGCAACCATTAGATTTCAAGAAAATGAATGGTGAGGGTGAAGAGTAACTTTCTTATAGTTACTCTTGGTGTAACTTGATCTCTCCTCATGTGTGTGTGAACATAAAAGTAATATACTCACCCAAACATCTCCAGGAGAAGGGAAACCTCTTCCTCATTCGGAGCATGAATAATCTGAGGAATAGAAAAGAGTTAACCCTGCGGTTAACCTCCATTATCAGCAAAAACAAACAAATTGACTTTATCCAGAATGATATTCTTTTACCAATATAATGATGATAGTAGAACATAAAGCTGCATACACCAAAGAAAATCAAAGGAACAAGAAGGTATGTTCAGCTACATCAAAATATGATTGATGGAATATTCACAAGAAGTTATTAACTCTTTTTTAAAATAAAGTGATTATATTAATTTCTACAATAAATTAACGTTTTGGACATACAAAGTGCACTTAAGAATATTAAATTTTAATTCGACCCCACCAATAATCAAGAGGGGGGAGAAAGCAAGAAATAGATATAAAAGAGCATAACACTTAAACTGCATGTGTACATACTTCACAGTCTGAGAGACTGAGACAACGAATCTCAAGCTTGCACCTTGGGCATTCACCAAACTAAATGTCATGCCTCACTTCACAAATACACTTGAAACAAGCTTTTCTTTTTCCACCCATTTTGCTAAGACATTTTGAAAATCTACAGTTTTATGCTTACAGAACAAACCAAAAGCATAGATATCTATGTTATAAACTTACGTACCAATATACCATGGGAAGTTCAGCATAATTATACATAATAATTAACATTAATTAAACATACCATGGATAACGTTATACCCTCCAATGCCTGACTTTGAAGAAAAACATCACGGAAATTTAATGGTTCTCCCCCAACATCAGAATCGTAATAAAGAACCTGAAAAGAAACAGTAGAATAACAAACACAAATATCAAAGGTAAAAAGGATGCGATTATGTTTACTAACTCAAGGACTACAATAGCAACTTCAAAATTTAAGCATCGACACATAATAAACAAACAAAGAAGGATCTCATAAATTAATATTTTCTAATATATATAGTGGCATCACAGAGTAGGATTTTATATAATACTGACCAACAGGGAAAATTTCCTACTGTAATCTAATTGGGAGAAAAAGACAGAAGCCAACAACCCAAGAATCTTATTATCATCCAAAACAGGAAAAAAGACATAGCAGTGGGAAAACAAACAGCAAAAGGTTCTGACGTAGACTAGATTCAACTAGGGCGGAGTAGAAAGCATGAGATTGGCTTAATACGCCATAATTTCAGGACGAATGCTAACATGGCACTCCTTTAACACATTTTATCCTACACAATTTTGTAATTTCCAATCAATTTAAGTCAACAATAGAAAAAGTGTGTTAGCATTTCTCTAATTTAAGAGACAGTTATAGCAAACTAGAGTAGACATACGAAGAAGGAAGATTTGTAATTCTAACCAGAGATGGTTTCCTTGGGTTCTCCTTGGCTTCTTCAACCGCAAGGTGCTGCTCGAGAGTCCTCTCTTTGCCTTCAGCCAATGAAGCCTCGGACAACTTCTGAATCTCTTGAAGCACAACCACCCATCTTCTAAGCAACTGCACTCTCTCAGGTCCCCTATACGAGACAGCAGCTTCTTCCAACCTTTTAATGGTCTGCGCAACACTTCTGTAATTCCGAGCACTCTGCACGGTACACATAACATAACATCACAAGAAATTCGCATTCTCGTGTCAACATGTTTACATACCCTAATAATGGTAACATAGCACTTTGATTGGAACTACACACATAAAGGGGTGGTTATTGGTTTCAGAGTAGTGACTATAAATACAAACTGATGCATTGATTAAAAATTAAAGGTGGTGTGAGAGAAGATAAAAGTGGAATTTACAATGCGATCCTGTAGGATTTTGGCGCCCTCGGCCACGGCTTGGCCGGCGTGTTGAACGACGGTGTCGGCGTAGTTCTTGACGGTGCGAGTGAGGTTGTTTTTGTTGCCGACCTCGACGGCTTTGTTGACCGCAGATCTCAGCCAAGATGACATGTTTTTGTTCTCTGCTGCCACTCCGCGTTTGAGTTCGGATATTGGGGATGGAAGAGCCAGGCAATAAATTTAGGGTTTGGAATGTGTTGGGAACAATAACGAAGAGAAAAAGAAGATCAAGGAGAATCAGAAAGAACACCGACCACCATCTCTCTCTCTCTCCTTCTGACTCTATTCTGTTGTTTGCTTCGTTTCGGATTTCCAGAGGGACGACGCCGTTTCTTTCTCTCTTTTTTTTGCTTGAATATATTTTTATCCTAATCATTTTTCATTTTTTCCTCTAACAAAAAAATTGTTTTAATCCATACAGAATTGTTTATTTTATTTTTGGTTTATAAAACATTTTAGATGTCACTTTAAAAAGTACAAAAAATATTATTTAAAATACTTTAAAGATAAAAAATAAAACAACCACATTTTATAAAAACTAAATAAAAATAATAATTTGAAAAAACAAAAGTAAAAAACACAAGCACGAAAAATATATTTAAATCTATTTATAAAACTTCCTTTATGTTTCTATAGAGACTTAAATATATTTAAGGTTTCTCATAAATAATTCAATTTTATTTTTTATTTCCAATAAATTTTATTATTATTTTGGGCCTAATGTGTTAAAATTTTTTATTTTGAATCCTTCTTGACAATTAACTGATAAGGTGTACTGCGACGGCTATTGATGATGCTTGAAATACCAGTTTGTAAGATATTCAAAAATTTAAAACAAAAATTTTAATATTTTAGATATTCAAAATAACAAAAAAAATTATTAAAAACCTAAAAAAATCAATCATTTTTCAGAAACCTTCAGCATGTTTAAGCCTTCTATAAAATACTAATAAATTTCATTATTAAACAAATATAATTTCCGGATATGAAAAAAAAATCGATCAAACCCACCCTAAAATCTATCAAGAATTGGAAATCACTTATCAAGTCAACAATACTTACAACAATTATTCCCTAATTGGTAGTTTTTACTCATATAATATAACTTAATCATTTATATTAATTCACAACCTTTTTGAAAATATTTAGTGTCTTCTCTTACAAATTGATTTATTCAGATTTACAAAATTCAAATTTATTAATTTTATTTTAAATTCATAACATAAATGTTACTGATAATTTTCAACTTTGATTCCTATAAACCTAATTTTATAGGAATTATAAATAAAAAAATTAAAATCTTAAAGAAACTAAAATTAAAAAAATGTACATGAACTAGAAATAAATAAACAAATTTACAGTAATTAAAATTGGAAAAAACATTAATTTACAAAAAAAAAATAGAAAAATAGTTTTACAAAAATAAAAAATGAAAAAGTGCTAACTTAGAGTCGTCCTACAAAGTTTTTCACACGATGTGTGAATTTATAACTAAATGACTTAGTAATTTACGAATACCTAATCTAAACCTAAAGGTCATTGTGAAGAATTAAGATATGTTTGATTGACCGTTCGAAATATACTTACGAGGGTTAATTGTACTTTTAAAAATAAATTTAGTTTCATAACATGTTTGACTGCTCTCAAAAAGTATATTTTCACATCAAAAAAATTCTTTAAAACTCAATTTTGTATAAGTTTGGGTTGTTTTGGCAAATTTAAGTTTAATTTAAACTAAAGTTTGTATAAGTTTGGGTTGTTTCAGCTGCAAAGTTTGTTGAATATCTTGGGTGTTTTGTTTCAGACTAATATTGTGTTCGCAGAGCATCGACTTCAATGAACCACTCCACGTTCTCGGTCTCAAGTATTATATATTTTGTATTCTAAAATGTGTCTGCGTCTGTATTGAGTGATGTAAATGTGATTTTTATTTGAGTGAGGTGAGTACGTTTATTGTGTGTTTGTTTCAAACACTGAATGAATATATAAATACTATTTAAACTCTTAAAAAATATTTAAAAAGCATAAAATTATTTTTGATACATACTATATAAGCTTTCAAAAAATTATTTAAGAAACATCAAATTATTTTTGATAATGGGTTAGAAGATTGTTTAAATTTTTCAAAAAGTATTTATTTTTTTAAAATGTGATTTTTTTAAGAAGTAAACAGGTTTTGTTAAAGAAACATAAACCTGTTTTTATATACTTTTATGTCT